>NC_067233.1:15712667-16938500 GCF_019924925.1 Ctenopharyngodon idella | reverse complement strand
CACTACAATGCAGAGACCTGCTCTTCAACTCGGCTTTTTTCGCACAAAGGCCTATTGAAGCACCTGTAAGTGGCCTGAAAAATAATTTGGGGGTTGCACTCTACATTTGGCATTCTTTGAGAGTAATTCTCAGCAGATAACAAGCATGCCTTGGCTTGCACAGGTTGATGACAGACAGCAAAAACACCATTAGTTATAAACTTCAATGAGGCTCAGAGACATGGTGCCTGCTTTATAAGGGTACTAAGTATATAGCAGCCACATATATAAATTATAGAGAAAAATGACTTATCATTGAAATTATAAGATGTGCAGGCTCTCATTGGGATGTGCATTGCGTTCAATAGCAAAGTCTGCAGAGAATCACTAAGAAGACAAGTACTCTGCAATAAACTGTAAATATTGTATAAGTGTTTCAATTTCATTTTAATGACATATGAACCTCATTAAAGATCCATAAACGCATAAAAAGAAAGCCCTTTTGTACTCTGACAAAATAATAAACCTAGCACTAAACTCTTCTAGCAGATCCAAATAGCTGATAAAACTTTAGTACCATTTAAAAGCTGCTACTTAATAAGTCCAGCAAATTATGACAGCAAATAAAAGTTCAGATCAGATAAAGGTCAGTGACAGATGCTCAGCACGAAGTCTCCGCTAAACAGAACCCCTGCCTAATGTATAAGTCATTACTGTCGCTAAGAAACTCCAGCACCGGATATTCGTTCTACTGTTACAGCACAGTGCTCAAATTTATCATCATAAGAACCACACGCAGGCAGGACAAAAGACAGCCAAACAGAGAACACATGAAGCCTATTGCCAGTGAAATTATCCCTCGATCAGGAGGAGAAAGAAGTTAACTTCCTCAATTAATTCAACCCAAATATTTAGAAAGATCGACTTCAGAAACATTCCTCCTTGTTGCAGCTGGCTACCTCATGAAGCAGATTCTTCAAGGATGTAGTCTGCGATTCAACAGGTGATAAAGCTCTTCATTGCCTGGAGAAACTCAATGAAAGCTCTGGAGCTGATAGTAGACTCACCTGTAGTCCCAAGTGCTTCGGTGTGTATGTGATGGCTAGTTTGTACAGCCCCTTTTCAGGTCCTCCTTGTGTTCACCTCCCCCTCTGTCTCACATGCAGCTACGCTCTCGTTCTCGCTCTCTCTCTCGCAGACAGAAAGAAGGGAAAAGGGGGTGTGGACGAGCAGGAGTTGGAACACAGAGAGTTCTTTGTCTGCCTTCTTCATATGGTTTCCTTCAAGCATGCATACTGAACGCATTATACCATTATATATTGTCATATTTAAAGTAAGGGTGTTTGAGGAACGGTGTGCACTTTGCTCTTTGTCCCGCTCAGATTTTTATACCAAATGGGGGAATAAAACGGACGCAGCACATGCATGCACTAAAACTTTCTATGAGTGCTTGTTTCTGATTGCTATGAGTTATAAAAAGTAACCAGTGTTGAGTGTTTTCTCAAGAGGGGAATAAAGTGAAACACAAAAGGGCCATGGAGATTGGTTTCACAGACACAGACAGCCTCTACGATGATCCTTGAGCTGCATGTTGAAGCAAAGTAAGACACTTAAAGTCTCAATGGGATGGGATCTAAAGCCCACTGATCTTCCGACAGTGATGTCTGTCTGAGAGCAGACATGCGAGATGGAAAACAAGGTATCTGTAGCAGGACAAATACTATGGTTAGAGTACAGGAAGATTTCAGGACATTTTTAAGGGTTATTTTAGTGAAAATGGTCTTTATGATATCTCAGTGTTGTGTGCAACTGTGTAAACTAAGCTCTGATCTATATCATCTCTGAGTGTTTTCTCACAGTTGAAAAACACTCACAGCAAATCGTTCTTGCCTGAAACACTAAGCTCTTTTGTAGATCCATCAAATATTTGCCCCTGTTTTGAAATGTCATACCTGGGTGATATTTGAGGCCTCCGGCCATATTCAGACCACCATCTCGGTCGTATACAGAATAAGGGCGTTTGTCAGCAAAAACTGGGTTGTAACTTGTACCTATGATAAGAAGTATTGAAAAACAAGTTCATGGTAATAATTATGATTAATCTGATTATTAAATCAGCATATCATGTAATTAAATCAATTCATACACCGTGTGCAGAATTATTAGGCAAGGTGATTTTCTGATTATATTTTTTTCCCAAGCGCATTTTACCAATTCCAAACCACATCAATCTTAATAACTACTATTAATTTTGTATTTAATCATTTATAAGTGATATATAATTGTTCATGAAGGCTGGAAATGAAAAACGCCTTATATTCAGGTGTGCAGAATTATTAGGCAGGTTTTCTTATACAGGTGAAATGAGCCAAAAAAGAGATTTAACTCAGACTGGAAGGTCAAAAATTATTAAATGCTCATGAAAAGGATGCAATACTAGAAATTGCAAAGTTAAGGCATGACAGCATAATGCTCATTGGGTCAGCAGGGTCAGACAAAAATAGTTGGAAAAGACACATGTTAACTGCAAAAGAATTAAGAATTAGGGTGAAGAATTAAATGTGAGACCATCAGGAACCCTTTAGTCTCCAGCACTACCATTTTCCAGAACTGCAACCTACCTGGAGTCTCCAGAAGTGCAAGGTGTCAGGATCTCAGAGACTAAAGAATCCTAAAAAATGACCCCCTCTTAGTAAGAATCACAAGCTGTGATTCTTGAAGTGTTGTAAAATACTGTATGTATCAATATACAGCCATACATGGTCAATACATATACTGCAGTATATTGAAAAATATAAGCACTAGTTTCCCATATATAGAAATGTATTAAGTAATATATCACATTATATTTTGCAGTATAGTCACATATATTTTTGTTCCGTAAGGGCAAGCCGTTTCTCATTGTGCTGTGAAATACAGACTGAATGGCAGCTCAAAACACCCAACCGCTGCATGAGCATATGATACACAAACTACATCTCTCGGTTGGATAAAGCAAACCAGTGTCGCGCTAGTAAAGTTTTGATTGATGACGATTGTAATCAAGGTAAAGATGATTACAGTGGCATATAGAAGTTGTACATTAGGCACAAGAGACGAGATCGCTATTGGAAATTATTTAAAAAAATTTGGGGGGTGGGGAATTTAACTAACGGAATGCTAATGCTAATTTAGCTACTTCAATTCTTGCACATCCTAGGAAGAATATTTGCACACCATTGCATGCCAATGATTTTCAAATCATGCAAAGACAGAGAGGTGCACACCAGCATGATTGTCAATGCTCCAGTGTAAAACAGTTTCTTTCTTTCCTTTCTTTGACTCCTTCATTCTGTCCCTCTCGCCTCTGCAAACATATTTGTTTTTTTCCCAACGCCTTCTTTACAGCTGGTCAGCCTGTCATTGCATTTCTTCCTTCACCAGTCTAGCCTGACTTTCTCGAAGGGCAGATGTGTCTGTGTGTGTATGGAAGTGTGTGTGCATGCCTACTGTAGCATCTGTGTCCATGTGTGGCTGAAGGAACCAGTGGAGGAAATGTTAGAACACATTCCATCAAATCTGGGCTTTTCTTCTGAAGAGTGTGTGGAATTTCCTAAGTGTTCTGGTTTACATTCTCCTCATTTGAGTCTGTCTGTTACTGAGAGAGGGTTAGAGCCAGAGGAGAGCAAAGCAGTCGTCTGATTGGAGTCATACATAGCCTGCAAGTGAACCTCTCCATCCCCCTTTTCCTGGAGACCACCAAAACCCTGTTGAGAGATGAAACTGAATCCACTGGAGTTAAAAATGTTTGATTATGCTTCACCGGCAATTGCAAAAGCCCCACGGGTGTCCAAGACTTCAAGGAGGTCAATGACAACAATGTTATCCAGATATGCTAGGCTCACGTAGCTGGACTACGTGACTAAACAGCAAAAGGTCTCGTCCACATTCCAGCTTACAGCCACAAACTGCTGATTTAAACAGGAAGAGGCCGACATGTAAAGTGACAACCTTAATTTTTCAGGGGGGTTTTTTTCAAGGCATTTAGGAGTTGATTTATCTGAAACACCACAAAAATAGACTGTAGAGGGAGAAAAATATAATTTAAATAATAGCAGTAATCAGAAGTATAATCGATTTCACAGATAAAGTGGAACATATTTGTAATGTCTCAAATAAAATTCATCATAAATATTTTATATATACTGAATATTTCAAAGATTTGATGACACTAACCTGGCAAACATTTGGGGTAAATGGGATGGGGGTAAAAAGGGGTAAAAAGGATGTTATGTTACTAAACTTCAGTCAGCCAATAAGATAACAGTTTACAGCTTATCAGTCAATATTCATCAGACAGCCATCAAATGGACTATGGGCGGTTCAAGATTGTGTCATCTGAGGTTAAAGGGATAGTTCACCCAAAAATAAAAAGTATCCCATGATTTACTCAACCTCAAGCCATCCTAGGTGTATGGTTTGAAGCCAAAAATAGGGTATATGTCGAATGTCACATGACCAAACCGGAAAACTGGTCTCATTGCATCCGCTTGTCAGAGAAAGTGTTAACAGCAGTATGAACTGACGGCATATCTATGGACTTTTAAGGTAATCAGCAAAATCTGAAATGAAGCGATGAGTTTTTCTAAAAAAAAATATCCATATTTAAAACTTTATAAATACAAATAACTAGCTTCTGGCGGACGACCGTACGCAGAATGCGCAAGTTGATTTGCGCCAAATGAGTAATCCTCTGACGCGTTGTATGACACAGGATGTAGGAGTATTGTAAGCTTAGACGCCACTTGCAGTTCAAACAAATAGGGCTGTGCAACAAATTTAAGCTCCTCTTATATCAAAATCCTCTGACATTTCTCTTTAAAAATTATCGTTTTATGGCTCGTTTCCACTAAGCGGTACGGTTCAGTTCAATACAGTTCGGTACGGTTCAGAACGGTACACCCTGATCAGGCTTGCGTTTCCACCGCCAACAGTACCCTTACTTGATAGGCGTGGTGTAGCCAGAAAGTAGTGATCGTCGTCATTCTCGCGCGAAGAAGAAAACGACACAGTAAACAACAATGGATACAGCAGATCTTGTTCTTGCTTCTCGGCTTGAGGCTGTCTGTCACAAGAAGAAGACAAGCTTTGATTGCTGCACACCAACATTCGGCGTTTCACAATACCAAGTACGCAAAGTTCAGACATCCATGCAGCAGCACCTACCAGCAAGCGTCAATAGCGGAGGAGAAAACCCGCGTAATTTAAAAACTACTTTATTGTGTCATGAAATGTAGTTTTAAAAGTTTTTCAGGCGGGAATGTAGTTGTTTAAAGATCAAATATGTGGTTTATTTATAAAGATAGCGCCTATTTGAAAATTTGATCTGACGTTGTCGTAGTTGTGAGATCCAGGCCATCACCGGGCGCTCAGTGCTAATGTACCCAGCCGAGAACAGCTGTACCTCGGCTAGTCCTTCTGACATTTGCCGCTGGCTCAGATGTCTCTGTAGTGGTTAAAAAAGAGATATCATTCATCTTGTGTATAACGGGCAATCTTTGGTCTCATAAATTTATAATTTGTTCCCGGGCAAATCGTTTTGGCTGAGGGCAAAGTGAAGTTTCATAACTTTATATATTTATTTAACGTTACCGTTTGTACGTTTGACTGAATTGTTTGCTTGTCTTTATTTCTTGTTGTATAGCTTCTCATACTTTATACTTATACTTTTATAATGGTTATTATTGATAATTAAAACTGACTTTTAACAAGAGAGGGTTGTTTTGTCTTATTTCATTTTATTATAGGCTACATATACAGTGAAGATAATCAGAGTACATATGCGCATATTGCCTGAACCACACATTAATAGGTTTCATATTTTTTAAATGAAAACGAAAAGAGGCAGGGTTGTGTTTTATATTTTGTTTTGTTATATAGCCTACATGAAGTGAAGATAATCAATGCACGCGTTGCCTGAACCACATTTGTGTGGCGCCTCTTGTGTTGTCATTCCCCTTGTAGCACGCGCAAGTGAAGAATCTCTGTCAACCAATCAACGTTCTGCAGAGTGTAGCTCCACCCTTTTGGTACGGTACTATCGTGCTTGGTACCCCAACGGAAGGGTCCAAAAAAGCGGTACGGTACGGTTCAGAATTAGGGTACCATTCACAACTTTTGACAATGGAAATGGCAAAAATTGCGTACCGTACTGTACCGAACCGTACCGCTCAGTGGAAACGAGCCATAAGACTATTCAACACCTGAAACTTACTAATTTCTAATAACCTTTAGGCCTTTTACAGCCTCTCTCCATTCACAATAATTTTTCCCACTATATCTTCATCAGAATTACTTAAGTTGATTTATCCCAGAGAGCGATCAGCACCACAGACACTGCAGGGCACGCTGAGCTGCGGTCTAGAGCAAAGCGCGTATCATACAGCGTGCCTGAACGCGGTGAAGGGTGTGGGTGTGTGATTGAGCAATGACGTGAGAAATCGCAAAGTCGAAGTCCCTGAGAGCAAGCGACTGGGCGTCTTCATGTGGCCAGAGCTCCTCTACTTCCATCCAAAACCTCAATCAGGCTCCATACCCCTTTTTAAGCCCCATCTTAAAAAAGCACTGCAACGTCTTTGTTTTATGAAGCATTTCTTGGCCTCTGGAGGTGTTTTAAAAGAGTTCCTAAAACAAACGCTTTCACTGTTTAATGCATATTTATGTCATTTGCCAAGAGGGAAGTACAAATCAAGCCCAATCCCTCTTTAGTCTACAGGGCTCCTGCGTTGAAGAGAATCCATCCAGACCGCAAAAAAACCCGAAAGGTGAGAGCGGTTGGTGCTGGTTCTGCCAGCAAAGCGAGAAAAACTCCTAAAAGATATGAATCAGCATTACAAGTCTGGATTAATCAAAAGACACACTTGGAAACAATCACTGCTATTTGTTTTTTTACCTAGTGCTGTTTTGATAGCTTGCTTAATATGACACATACTGGCTCCGCTGTGTAATCCATCACCTCACAAGATATGATTTTACACGGGCCAACGCAAACAAATGGCAGATATGGCCATGAAATCATTTGTGCAATAAATGGAGACTAGGAGTCAGGCCTTCTATGGGTGCAGCAATGTTTTTCCACACATCTTGCTCGTCTCCAGGCAAATGCACCTGAAAAGAGACTGAAAGATTTTCCACTGCACTTTAGAGTCAGCACCTGGAAACTCTGAAACATCCCATATCGAACACTTCCTCCCACCGATCGATAAATCTTCATGATACAAGGATCTACCTTTGAAGACACTCCAGGCTTTTACACACAAGTTAAACTCCCAACCACAGAGAGAGTCTTTGTCTACACACATCTTTCAAACACAAAAAAATTCTCATTCTCCTAACTAAGGCCAAATGCACATTTAAAATGGTTATGACATGATATATTACATTTTCCTTGATCTTTTGACAGGTATTTGTACCATTACCATCTTAAAATGTCCTCCTCGTACAAAAAAAAGCATTTATGTAACTAAGCTCAAAAAATGGCAGAACAACAGGACAAATGGAAAAGTAAAGAAACATTCGGATCATGTGAGAGAATTATATGTTTGTTAGGAGCATATGACTGAAGACTGTTGTGTACAGTGTAATGGAGAGTTCGCAAAGAACTTGAAAGATGAAGATGCCATCTGCTGCAGTGTCTATAAATAACAATTTTATTATTATCCCTAAAGCGGATCATTTCAGACAGAAGGGCATAATGGGTTGAAAATAATTTTTTTGGCAAATATATGTCTATAAGTGAACCTCAAGGAACATATTAAAATAATTTTTAAAACCCCTCAAAGTTTCTTGTTACAATATCACTTTTAAAGTGATAGTTCACCCAAAAATGAAAATTCAGTCATTACACCTTATGACGTTACAAATCCATAAGACTTTAGTTCATTTTGGAAACAAAAAGATTTCTGTCCCTCCATCGTAAGTTCTTTACACAAGACTTTGATGATTCAAAAAGTTCATTAAGAGGTCGTAAAAGAAATATGAATTGAGAGGTTTTAAAGTGTTAGTTCACCCAAAAATGAAAATTCTGTCATTAATTACTCACCTTCATGTCATTTCACATACGTAAGACCTTCGTTCATCTTCGGAACACAAATTAAGATATTTTTAAGTTAAAACACTGCTTCATGAAGCTTCAAAGCTTTACGAATCTTTTGTTTCGAATCAGTGGTTCGGAGCGTGAAAGTCACGTGATTTCAGTAAACGAGGCTTCGTTATGTCATAAGCGTTTCGAAATTTCAATGGTTCATGTGACTTTGGCAGTTTGATTCACGCTCCGAACCTCTGATTCAAAACAAAAGATTTGCAAAGCTTCTAAGCTTCATGAAGCAATGTTTTGAAATCGCCCATCACTAGATATTGTTGAAAAGTCGTTATTTTGTATTTTGGCGCACAAAAAGTATTCTCATCACTTCATAACATTAAGGTTGAACCACTGTAGTAAACATTAACTGTTCTAAATATATCTTTAGTACCTTTCTGGGCGTTTGAAAGTATAAATTAACTTGCTGTCAATGCAGGCCTCACTGAACCATCGAATTCTATCAAAAATATCTTAATTTGTGTTCCGAAGATGAACGAAGGTCTTACGGGTTTGGAACGACATGAGGGTGAGTAATTAATGACAGAATTTTCATTTTTGGGTGAACTAACCCTTTAATCCAAGATTTCTGAAGAGACACAATCTCTTTATAGATATTTAGCAAGCAATTTTGAGCTTCAGTTTACCACATTTAATGTGCTTTATGAATATGTGTGAATAAAGCCTAAGTTAAATCTGTTCATCATATACAATAAATTGATTGTGTTTCTTCAGAAGACATGGATTAATTTGCTCAATTCACATGGATATCTTTTACAATCGACTTTCTGAAGCAGCAAAGTCAAAGGATTTTTAACGACACAAGGGTAACTGATGACAGAGTTCTCATTTTTGGGTAAACTGTCCCTTTAAAACCATTCTCCTTTCTGACTGAAGCTACAATTCCAGAATTAATTATCAAGAAAATGTGCATGCTGTCACGTGTATGTTGTGTTTACTTCAGTTCTGTCATGTCTGCACCTGTCCTCGTTAGTCCCTGATTAGTTAATCTTCCTCCACCTGTTCCTGTTCAGTTCCCTCATTTACCCTTGTATTTATACTGCCCGTTCTGTTCAGTCCTTGTCAGTCATTGTTGGTGTAACCTGTTCTTATGTGTATAACCAGTAAACGCTATTCTATCGTATCCTGTGTGCATCTTCCTTTATGGACCATGCGTTACACATGCAGTGCACAGAGAAAGTACTGAAAATATGTTGACAAACAACATGAAAAACAGGCTTGCACTCGTTTTTGTACACTGAATTTTGCATGGAATGAGAAAAAGAAGAAACTAATGACTAAAAATATGGAGGAGAAGGTGGTTGGGGAAAAGTTTCAATCTATCCTCTTTCACTCTCTCACTATTTCATTGGTTGTTGATGACTAGTCAGCCAGATTTAAAACCAGCATATTTACTCTTTGAAAAGGTAATAAAATATTCAGGCGGGACATGACAATCAAAACTATTACAATGAGCACATACTATAGTTTTGCATTAAGGCAATTACACATTTATGGAACAGTAGATTATTGTACATTCCAGTCATATTCCATTGAGGAATGGCTGCCAGCACTGTTATGCGTCTTAATGATGCTAATACGAGAAAGAATGACAGGAAATGGGTGGGAGCTTTCCCTCAGAATGGCACAGACACCTCTGAATTCCTGGTGGAACACTCACATTTAAGTGGCATTGATGACCAGTAAGTAACCAATTGGCTGCATCATACACCCTGTAATGAAATACTTAGGATGCATTTTTTTTTAATTATGCTAGTATACACCTTTAAATTACTGTACATGTTTAGATGATGATGTTTAGCCACAGGGTAAGCAAAAATCTCTGGATGAACTGGAACAAAAATGATGTGTTGTTTTTTAAACATGCCCTGGGAAAGAACTGAAGCACAGATGAGAACCAGAGTGGGACAGACATTTCCCTTTTGGACTGTTTTGATCCCCGTTCTCTAGATTGTAATCAAAATCATTCCAAGATGCAAATAAACAAAATACCTCAGAAACAAGCTGAACTTGTGCTCAAAGACCTGGGGTGAATTTACTAAACAGTTGCATACCATATTTCATCTGAAAACCGTGAACCTTCACTAACAGGGTCAGCATATTTAATCTTTATACTTTTATCTGGTTTTCATAATTCCTTTATTGAATCAGACGCTAAAACAAGCAGAAATAAACAATGCTATTGAGCATAATTCATTCTTAGCGAAGTCCCTCAGTTCTTGTTCTGGTTTTGTAAGGAACAAAGTTTAAAAAAGTATATACAATTTTGTTGTCAAATGAAGAGATAATTTCAATTAAAAAATTTATTTTAAACAATTTTTGCAGTAGATCACAAAAGAAGTGATCTATTAGAATCATTTGTTTGTGAACTGGACTACACTTGTTGCACTGTATGTTTTTGATTCACTAAAAAGTAATGACTCATCAGAATCAATTGCTTCGTACTCGGACTACACTGTGACTGGTTCCACTGTAGGTTTTTGATTCACTAAAAAGAACCAACTCTCTAGAATCATTTGTTTGTGAATTGGATTACACTTGTTCTGCTGTAGGTTTTTGATTCACTAAAAAGAACCAACTCTCTAGAATCATTTGTTTGGGAATCAAACTACATGGATTGCACTGTAGGTTTCCCAGACAGCAACATGGTGAGGTCCAGATCCGACTCACATCTGGTACATGTGGATTACACACGGACCAGATGTGGGCCGGATCTGGTCTGACACTATGTTGCTGTCAGGATTCTGATTCTAAAAAGATCCAGCTCATAAGATTTATTTGGGTAACACTTTATTTTAAGGTGGCATAGTTACACATTACTACATGTACTTACAATAGTAAAAAACAGAAAATTATGCATAATTACAAGTAACTAACCCTAAACCAAATCCTAACCCTAACAGTAACTCTGTAGTAAGTACATGCAGTTAAATAATATTACTCAGTATGGTTACACTTTATTTTAAGGTGTCTTTATTACACTGTAAATATACATTTAAGTACTGAGTAATATTAAGTAACATGTACTTACCATAGGGTTAGGATTAGGGTTTGGTTTGGTTTGGTTTAGGGTTAGTTGCATGTAACTTTGCATAATTTATAGTTATTACTATAGTAACTGCATGTAACATGTAACAATGACACTGTAAAATAAAGTTTTGCCCTCAGTACTTATTTAAAGTAGGTACAATGTAACTACATCACCTTAAAATAAAGTGTAACCTTCATTTGTCCCCAATTAGACATTAGATCAATGAGGCTGAAATCTCTTGGAATTTGTTTTTCTGTCTCTTTCACTCTCAATCTTTGTCTCTCCCTCTCTGTTTCTTGCTCACCCTTTTCCTAACTGTGGATGTGTAATTCAGCATTCCAGGGACTCAGTGGCCCCCAATGTGATTGTGCTGCACTGTGTATTTCGTTATATAAGCCAGCGCTGCTGTAATGAGCAGGGGCTCATGTCCTTTGTACGGAGGCCTCTCTCTTTTTCACTTGGTCACTGGAGACCGGCAGCAATTAGGGGCAGAGCAGATACGCTGGACTAAGTCAACATTTACTAGAAATCCATTGCCTTTATCCATCGTACGTCAATAAACGAATCTATACCTCTGCGCTAATGCTCCGTTCGGTCTCCCAGGTTTTTAATTAAGATGTTTTGATGGTTTTCAAATGTCCAGACAACTCTCAGGGCTTTTCAGACTGTCCAAATATGGTACTCCAGTCTGATAGCCTCTTAGGAAAAATATGAATCCCATGATTCATAGCGCTATTTGTACAGCTACTTCTCTTCCCTCCTTTTGCAACAGGCCTGGGAGCAATTACGCTCCATGACTCCAGCCATATGTGCTCGGGCTTCTCAAATTCTTACTCTCTGATTTAACAACCCCCCCCTTCATATCTTTTCCATTCAATGACTTGAGGTATTTTTATTTTTTGGACAATGAACAATACTTGAATGCTTTTGTCTTTCTTTAAATTCTTTTCCGTCACCAGCTTGTCTGGCTTTCAGCAATCATCTCATGCCATTTCTTTTGTTGTACATTCAAAGGGGAAATGAATATTGAATAATTACATAATGAGTTAACCTTATGTGTGAATTGAGCTACCGATGAAAGCTTCCTCCCTGGCTCAGCCGGACCTTTTTTAATACACTCAAAGAGGCACTTTTTCGCCCTGATGGTTCTCTCCTATGGTAAAACCTGACCATAATGCTGATCGGAGAACAGTTTTGTGGTTTGTCTCATAAAAGTTGATCCTTGGATTCAGGGAAATCCTTCAATAAGGAACGTTTTACACTGTGTACTATATGCGTTATTTAACCACAGGGTTCTCCATTTGCCCCTGCTGTGGAAAATGGGACATTTCGAGCAAGGCAAAGTGCCTCAGGCCATGAGCACAAAACCAAGCCTTTCAACAGGCAGAAAGGGCTCATTCAAGTTCACCATCTCCATAGATGAGCACTGGAGTTCCAGGGCATGAGTCCGGACTACCCTCCACCCCCACAATGAGCTGTCCTGCAGCTGTTAGGCAGATGCCTTGATTGTGGTCCTTGGGATGACCCCACTTTCTTGGGATGATCCATGCAAGAAAGTGGATAAACAGACCTACATTGCCTCAATGTACACCCAATCAAACAGGACGAGATGAAAGGAGAATGTCAAGTCGTTGATGTCATGCCTCGGAGTTGTATATTAACATCAGGCTGTATATTTTTGCACACATAGCTTTTTCTTGACCTTATTCCATGCTATGCAATGTGGATATGCACATCGGATTACATCTCTGCCTTTTCCTGAATTTCCTTTAATGCTTTGTTGAAACATAAGCTGCTGTCTGCGCTGACAGCACGTCAAAAGTGGGTTCAAGCTCAAACTTGTGGGTGACAGTCATTTTAGGACTACTGTTACACCTCGGTTGTTTAATTGGTTTCACCACCAGTTAAAGGATTAGTTGACCCAAAAATGAAAATGGTTTTCTTATTCACTCACCCTCACGTTGTTCCAAACCTCTATGACTTACTTTATTCCCTGTAACACAAAAGGAGAATTTTGACGAATCATACTGTAATTGCATGACAAAGAATGACCAATAAATGAATACTTACTTCAAAAATGATGCAAAATCACCATAAAACAGCATACATTCCAAGTCTTCTGAGGCTCTAAAAAAAAGTTTTGAGAGAAAAACTATGACTATATATCATTATTCACTAGGAAACTTTGATCCAATTCACATAACTGATCTGAAAGAAATAAAGAAAGTCACATGTGTGAAGCAACATCAGTGTTCATAAATAAAAGAATTACATTTTTTCACCATCAGTTAAAGGATTAGATGACCAAAAAAAGAATTGTTGGTTTAACTTAAAAAAGTAAGTTACCTGGTTGCATTAAAATGTTGAGTTCATTGAAATTAAATATTTGGGTTAATACAATGAAGGCGATTGGTTTAATCAACAGAAACTCAAAATATTATGTTATCTGAACCACATTAATTATCTAAGTTGATTTGACAAAAGAAAAAATGTTCTATTAACAAATCATGAAAATATTTTTTTACAGTGTACTCACCCTCACGTCGTTCCAAACCCGCCTGACTTTCTTTCTTCCTTGTAAAACAAAAGGAGAATCTTTGGAATGTACTGTTTTGCAAAAAAATAATAATAAATGTGCACTTTCAAACTGCAAAAATTTTGTAAAAGCACCAAAAAAGATATAAATGGTACATACAACTCTCACACTACAATCAAAGTATTCTGAGGCCAAAAAAGAAAGAAGAAAATTTAGACGTTATTCATTGAAAATCTTAACATTCACCTAGCGCTCGTTTAGCAAATTCTCCTAGTGATTCTTGAATAAATCATTCTGTTGAGCTGGATCTTTCCACTGAATCATTTGATCCAGTTCACAGAACTGATCTGAAAGAAATAAAGGGTGAGTAAATAATGACAGAATTTCATTTTTAGCTGAACCACAGTATAACTTTAACAACACTGGCATGGCATCCAGAAGGGTCTCTTGGGCTTTCCAGCTGTAAAGTTCACTAACTCACTGGATACTTAACAATGACCTCCCTTTCCAAGTAAACAGACATCCCAAATAAATATATAAAACTAGAAACAGACTAAACATGGTTTTCTCATGCATTTTTCTCTTTTAAAATCCTCTCTAGGAAGCTGGATTTTGATGCTTATTCCATGCAGAACTCCCCAGTTTTACTGGCCCTCTCGGCTACTTGACGGGGTTAAAAGTCAACTATCAGTGTGTGTCCTGCTAGTCCAGCCCTGAAAGAAAGGCTTATCATTTTACTGGAAAGTCTGTTGTGTGTTGTTAACAGCCTCACGTACAGTCATCCAGGTGTTTAATGATGTGGAGGTTCACAGTGCACTATCAGAACATAACTGTGTCTTTGAGATATGATGCATGGACCAACTGGAGCTGGGGAAAGAATTTCCTTTGTTTCAGAGGAAACGGGAGGTGAGAGAAGAGGGAGATCTGGCCAATTTGACATTACCTTTTTAGTTAGACAGCCTTTTCTAAAATCGACGTGATTCATTGGGGTGTGTGACCTCACTGAAACTACATTTCTTTTATATGTGTCAGTTCTGAGTTGGGTTATTGTTGTGTGATCGTATGAAGTCATAGGGATTGATTTCAAAGACTCGTTATTCTTTGTTTTACTGTGCAATTCCCATAGTCCAGCCTTGCATTGTGGTGCACAAACTATTCCTTCTTTTATTGAAAAATGTTATATAACTTACGCAACATTTTCCTCAGCCAATGCACTAAAATGTTTCCCAGCATTTTTCTACAGTAAATACACCCAAATCACTGAAAGACAAACTATAAAACAACAAACCACAGTAGACATGTTAAATTTGTTCACATAAAAAACAAAAACATCTAGTGTTTGAAGAGTGTGCATTAATATAGCATATTATAAGAAGACAGTAATGTTTTCTGCAGAGGACATGATTTCTAGTTCTTTTTACTGCTCTGCAGTACATAAAGCCAAAAAACTTTCTTACTCGACTTGGTAAAGCAAAACTTCAAGGTCAAGTTTTATTGTTCTGAATGAATAATTCAATCAAGAAGGGAAACAAAACTGTCAACATGTCTTTGGAGAGACTTCTGCCTCCATCTTCTTATTAAAGCCCAGCTACGCAGGAAGAAAAACCCCTACTGGGAGAAATATTTCCTCTCATGACACAGGCCTTGCATTCAGGTGTGCTTTGTGTGAGTTAGGTGTGTGTGTGTGTTAACTAGGCCACTATCCAGAATATGTGAACACAAAAGAAAGACCGCAGACATGCCCTCACCCAGGATGGCTGGACCAGACTTGCCCTTTGAGGTTGATATGTCATCACTTCCCATAAGGCTGTGCAAAAACCTCACCCCACCCCCATCCTTTCTCTATGTTGACTTCCAGACAACTTAGAATTCTCCCCCCTCCTTCTTTAAAACAACCACTGGAATGGCGCTCAAGGTCGGACATCCGGCATCATTTGATGTAATTTCCAAGATGGCTACCAAATTTAAAAGAACATGTCCAGAGAATTACATTTTTTTAACACATTTGGGATCAGTAAGATTTTTTTATTTAAAAAGGATGCATTTTAATTGATCAAAAGTGACAGTAAAGACATTTATAATGTTACAACAACAAAAAAAAAAAAATCCATTTCTATATCAAAGAATCCTGAAAAAAAAAAATGGCAGCACCGTTTCATGTTTTCGACACTAATAATAATAGGAAACGTTTCTTGAGCACCAAGTCAAACTGACCCTGAATTTTTGAATGAAATTAATTGATTCATGAAATAATTATAAAATGTAATAGATTGTGCAATGTTACTTTTCTCAAGCATTTTGTTTGTTCTTGGTTTTCATGTTTGTGCCATAACTGGCATAACAAAATGAAATTGTCTCAGTGAGCCAAGGCGTTGTCTTGTTTTCTTTACATTTCACCGTGATGTATAATTCACTGGAACCTTATTCAACTCAGAAATGTCTTGCTATCAGTATTTTAAAATAAAAGGCTGGTTTTTTAGTATTTACAGTCTGTAATTACATATAAAATATCTGCTTTATTTCTGTAAAATATAAGATTGCACTACATTAATCACACAGTAATCCAGGAGTGGCTTGAGTGATGGTGGGTTGTTATCAACAGGCACGGAAAGGGATTTGGCTTCAGCTAAGATAAACGAGGCAGTCCGATCTCTGTGAGGAATGTGGAATGACTAAATTACCAATAACCATATTAATCCAAAACTATTCTTGGACAAAACTCTTGAGTATACCTAACTTTAGAGAAAATACAAGCAAAACAACAAAAATTCACATTTCACTATTGTTATGCAAAAAAAAAAACAGTGAGAAAAAACAATATCTTCTTAAATGTATCATATTTTAAAAAAATTGACTTTCCAGATGACGGGATTGTTTTCTGGCACTGATGAAACTTTCAGAGATAATGTCATTCAGTGAAACCAAATCTTAAAGTCCCATCTGTTTGCATACAAAGCTAAATAAAGCCAAATTCTCTCTTTCTATTCATCACTGTAATATTATTACTGTTCTTTCGGGGAGACCGAAACACTTTCAGCAAAAAAGAGGACTAAATTTCTGATATCCCCCCATGTACATGTCCAAGCACCTTGTAAATGGTAGACAAATTACTCCCACTCCCAAACAGGGTTTCTTTTTTTTTCTTAATGTGGTTTGAGTCAAAGCAAGTTGTTGTGGTATCTGAGTGTTTTGACTGCCAGTAACAGGAAAGTCTTGAGATTTAAAAGAGATAAAAGCAAACCACAATACACTTATGAGAAAAATTCCTTGCTATTTATCTTCGACATAACATCATCTCTTCCATTACCTGACAAAGAGTTGCACGTCTTCTGCTATAATATAAAAAAATGGGTGCACTAACAAAGAGGCTAAAGACTTCGTCAGTCGCTAGCGTGCCTCTTGAGGCCAGGGGAGTGAGGTTTACCTGCACAGCTCTTGCTAGGTGTCCTCCATTACATTCACCCCCATAAAATTCACTCCCATCCGGATCACGGCGCCAATATGACCCCTCAGGTCCTACTCGCCCCGCTCTGTGCAGGCCTCAAACCTGGGTCTCTGGCGTGGGAGGCGGATGCACTAACAAAGAGGCTAAAGATCGCAGCCTCTAACATCAGTCGCTAGCGTGCCTCTTGAGGCCAGAGGAGTGAGGTTTACCTGCACACCTCTTACTAGCTGGCCTCCGTTACATTAGCACATGGTTTTTGCAAATTATTAATAATAACCTAATGATATCTACTGTCATGTGCTCCTAAAAAAAAGGTTCTAACTGGAGAGAAAAGGGTTTTTTACAGCCTGGTTTCTTATACTGTGTCTTCATCCGACGATTGACACATTGCGTCGCGCAGCAACAGTTAGAAGCTGTCTTCACTGGACGCAACAAAGCAACCATTGCAAATTCATTTGTCCTTCCTATGAGAAGTATTGTGAGTGCTTGGAATACATCATAAATAGAACGAGGCATCGGTTTACTGTCGGGGATTTGTTGTGTCACACCGCACCGCGTCCAGTGTAGACAACATCATTGATTATAATGGGTTCTATTGCCTTTTGCCGCATCACACTGCTCACATCCGGTATAGACACGGTGTTAAGAGAATCTTTATAAGAACTATTTATTACCAAATATGATTCAGTATACGTACCTATAAAATTACATTTTATAACTATTTTTAAAATATTATTATATTATTTGAGATATACAATGGACACCGAGGTTGCTTTGTTTCTGCTCCTTACATGAGTAAAATTTTTTGCTAACAGGTTTTGCTATGTTTTTCAGAACCAAGATATGCTGTTGTATGCTGTTGTTGTTGAATCACTGCTGATTCATCCATACTTGCGTGAGCTGTCTGACGCACCAGCTGTTAATGTGTTCATTTGGGTGTCAATTTTGAATATCAAAAATCGCTTACTGCACCTTTAATCATCTAGTATGTTTTTCGTACATTTATGCATGAAACTGCCTGCCAGAATAAAAATGGATCATTGATTTTGATGCACATTAAATCTATGGCATGCAGGATATTCATGTAGTGGCGAGTAATGCAGATGATAGGTTGGTATGTGTCTGAGGGGTGGATGGATACTGTAGGCCTATTTACTATTATGCCTCCCCTGTAATGAACAATTCAATGCTGCAGCCAAAGCGATGCCCACCATGGAAGTCCAACAGCAGAACCCACTCTCCGGCTTTTCCGCAGCATGCCTAAAACAACAACCAGAGAAATTAATGAGACTTGTGCTAGTAAAAGCAGCATGAGAAGTCTTGGTCATAGCCAAGTTACTTGGGCCTTATTTGATGTTCTCCAGCAGTTTGTATCATTTCCAGGTCTCTTAGTAAGATTTTTCTCTTCTATGGTGTCTGAGAACAGACAGAGATCACAGACTGAATAAAAGCAGCCTGATTGAAGGTCTGTTTTAAAACAGTCTTCTGTAGCTATTGTAGAAACCATCTTGCTTTAGCTTTGTTACATTTCCTGTCATCTTCCTTTGATTAGAACCACAGCTGAATCCTATTACGCATGGAAATCTTTATTTTTTCCATTGGCCCACTGTCATATTTTATCCCTTTTTAGACAAAGAAGTGTCTGTTTCATTGCAAAGACCACAGAAAAAATTATGTTCTTGTTAACACTTGCCATGTTGATGACATTTATGTTATAGACAAGAGCTCTTTGAGCAGATACCAAAGTTAAATTTAATGTGAACCGTCAGGCAAATGTAGAGCTTCAAGGCACATTTTAATCCAGTGTTAAGCCGGGTGCACACTGTACGATTTACAATAGTCCTTTACGACTGTTGCTTGTCAGACTGTACGGACATGATCCCTGCTGTAAGCCATGTCACACTGTAGGATCTCAGTTGTCATTTATGTCAGACTGTATGGAGTCAGGAAGCTTTAAAAATAGACGGACGCAAGAAGACTTGTCCAGAGTTTTACATCATCAATCCATGACACGTTTGGTGACGGTGAGCTGCATTTACATTCAGGATAGAAATGGTGGCTAGCAAACAGAAACAATCTCAATTTTGATCATGGCTTGTCTTGAAAATAAGAACAAATGGAGCAAGTGGTGGTTTGTGGTTGTCTCACTAATTGCATCATCAGGTTCTGCACTCCTATTTGTTTTTGATTTGACTGCTGTCATAGGAGAAGCCACACTAAAGGACTGTGTGTCAAAACTTCTGACACTGCCAGAATGTCGTTGGAGGTAAAATTTGATTGCAATGGTTATTAATCAGCTCTCGGCGAACATGTCAAACTTCAGATTTTGGCCCAGGATCAGAGGAATCTTTTAGGATTCTCAAAATTTGACTCAGACAGCCAAATCGTGGCCAAAATCATACAGTGTGAACCCGGCTTTAGTCTCAGTTTCAGACAGGACCACCCACAGTTCATTCACTGAACGTCTGAGTCATACTACGCACTATAAACTTTCATGATATAGCAAGTTCTAATCAGATTTTACACAATTTATTGAGGGCACACAGATTCTTTCATCTTTTTCTTGCTATTTATGTACAGCAGCATCAAAAGCCAAAGGATGCTTTCTATGAGTGCTGTAAAAATTTAAATAATAAAAAATCTTAAAAATTAAGTCTTTTTTTTTTTATTAGTAATTTGTCAGTGAAAAGAGATAATTACACTTCAGTAAATGTTTGTCAACCTCAGGATATCAAAATAAAAATTAATATCTCATAGTCATTTTATTGTATATTTGACAGTTTTCATAAGTTTAAATAAAAGGCAAGAGATAAAAAGCATGAGTTAAAATAAAAACAAGAATTAAAAATAAAATAAAAAAGATAAAACAAGATAAAATCTTTGTTCTAAAAAGTAAAAGTCGAGATTAACATTAACTAAGATTAATAAATGCTGTAGACGTTTTGTACATTGTTAGTTCATGTTAAGTAGCTAACTAATGTTAACAAATAAATATTGTAAAGTGTTACCGATAAAATAAAATAAGATGAAATTAAATAAAATAATTGTAAACTTGGAGGAGGTTAAACTCAATATTATATGAGCCATTTTATTTTACATGTATTTTATATGAGGTTTGCCATTTTCAACCCTAAGTACAGTTTTAATTCCTGATTAAACAGTGTTGGGGAAAGTAACTTTTAAAAGTAACTAACCTCTAAAAAAGTAACTAATTTCCTTAGTTACTTTTTATGGAAAGTAATGCCTTATACGTTACTTTGGTTTACTTTTTCACACCTGGGCTGGGCTTGCTTGTTTGTCTTTTAATAACCAAAAAAAAAGTTCTATTTTTGGCCAAATGTAAAGGCCCTTTCAGACCAGAAGTGAAATGAATAAATTAAAAGGAAATGCAAATTTATGCCTGTACAGTAGAGGGTGCAGCTCAAACAAACCTTTCAGCTGTGCTGCCATTCTAGATCATAGAAGAACAGTACGCAGAAGAAAAAAGTTCAACACTCTTACTTCAGCAGTAAAAACAAAACAGTGTTTATCTAAAGTCATTTTTGCTTTTTAGTATGGCTGAACTGGATCATTGAAGGTCAGCAGCAAAGACATTGGTTAATAAAGTGATATTAAATACATAAAGTATATTTATGTTATTCAACATTGCAAGTTTGCGTAATATTCTGAGATTGCATTTCACTGTTTTATTCATTTTGAGTATTACTTAATCTGTTTTTATGCAAGCGAGATGAGAAAATTCATGCTCACATTTAGTCTAGTCAACTACTTGTTTGAAGAAGCAACTCAGATATTTTCTTTTAAATTTAAAAGTAATGCGTTACTTTACTAGTTACTTATAAAAAAAAAAGTAATCTGATTAACTCGTGTTACTTGTAATGCCCCCAACTCTGCTCATTAATAAAATAAAATACACTTTTTATTTTTAAGCATGCAGGATAAGTCACAATCTGCTGTTAATAGTCGAAGGCCAGGCTATACAGGACTATTTCAGCCTTGGAGTGTCTTTTGGGAGAAAAACATCATACTTAAATACAGGTGCATTGCAATAAAACTCCCTTCCATATAAATTCTGCTATATAACATAGTCTGTTGCACAGATCAGAAGTTGCATCTGCACGCCTGGGACTATAGTAAGTGTTTTACAAGCCTCTGTACTGAGAACGATACGCTAATTACAGGGAGCAAAATCGTATTCACAGGGGATGATGTCATCTTTGTTATGTCATCTCTGCTTAAAAGCTACTGCAGATGCTCTGACATCCAAATCCTCACTGTCTCCATTCACAGAGAGTACCTCTGGCATGGGAACAAACTCTATGGCAAACAGGAGAAGGTTATAGGTGGAAACTGGGAGGAGGAAGGCCAGTTTTTGGCAAACCAATAGGAAATGCCATGATTCTCTTTGACCTTGGGAGGAAATGACACAGTGGAAATTGCAGCGGGTTGTTGAAGCCAAAAGAAACCCAAGCTCTGCACTGTGGACTCCCGCTGCGTGGGTCTGACCCGGCACTCAGTTCCATGGATATGATGTGTTCCGGAAAGAAAGGGTTGGTTAAATGCCTGTCTCAGAATATGGTGAGAATAGGAGAAGTTATTTCCTCCAGAGATTGGCTGCAGGTGCTGCATTGTGAAATAAAACCCTTTCTAACAGCAATCTCATTGTCTTTGACAAATATATTACTGTATGTAAAATACCAAAATAGTATTAGATTAATAATGATGTCTGTTAGAAAGGCACAACAGAAGACAGATTGATCAAAGCTTAAAGGGACATATGGGTTGTATTAGCACCCAAACCCAGTTTCCAACAAGCTCGATGTCCGCATATATCAGCGCTTACCAGAAAACAGAGACGTCTCCTCTATTTTCGCCCCATCGAGCAGGCCGCAACAGCTCATGCGTGTTGTAATTTCAGCCTTTTGCCAAGCCTTAATTGTCTGGTTAGGCAGTAAACATAAATTAGTTGCTTGCATCTTTTCAATAGAGAGCTCTCCTCTGCAGACAGAAACATTTGCGTTGCTTAGTGAGAAAACAACTTGTAACCGACCTTTGTGATTAAAATGTGGCAACGTCTGTGGTGGGAGAAAGCCATTTTTGACCGAAAAAAAAAAGGTTGGGTCATAGACATCTACACATTGAATGAGGCATGTACATTATGTATACAGTTTGTGTTGGCTATAACTTACATTTCTGCATGTGGAACAAGAATGCACTAAAAGCCCACAAACAGAAGCTATCGTACCAATTCAAAGGATAAAATGGGTTTTTAATGTTATATTTAAAAGCCATCATCATTAACAATAAATGTACATTTTATTCTACATACAGAATATTTTTCAACACTGATACCAAAAATTAATGCTTTTTTCAAATGAAAAAAGAAAAAATATATGAAAAAAAGTTAAAAAGCAAGAATTAAAATAAAAAAAGAGGAGCTAAATAAAAAATAAATAAATAAATGAAATCTCTTTTTTCCACAGCAGGCAGGATAAGTCATGTGCCTGTATAATCAAAAGTCTGACTATGCAAGACTATTTCAGCCTTGGAGTGTCTTTTGAGGGAAAAAAAATTAGGCAGCGGCTATTTGCACTAAGTGCAAATAGCGATAGATGCTATTTACACTGCATATTTTCTTAGCAATAGAAGCTATTTACCCTTACGGAACAAAAATATATGGGAATATACTGCAAAATATAATGCAATATATTACATAATACATTTCCATGTATGGGAAACTAGTGCTTATATTTTTCAATATACTGCAATGCATTGACCATGTATGGAAATGAAGACAAAAATAGCATTACATTCATAAAGTTTTATCCTTTATTATGTACATATATTGCACATACATGTTCCCATATAAATGTGAATGCATTGTACACACATATATACACACATTCATGGAATGAGTTACAATCAGTGGTTACAACAGACTTCTAGTTCCCAGCATGCTTTGCTTCTGACTGTTAAAGGAGAGTAAATGTTAAAATTAAGCGCTATTTCATGTGTTTTACTCAATATTGATATAGGGGGAGATCTGTTAGTGTTTAAAGTTGTATTATTTTGGAATTTAAAAGGTTTTCTGGTATGTGTGAGTTTTTGGGGTTACCATTGTGCTGAAGAGTAGAGCCTGTGGTTAGGTTTATGATTGACTGAACACCATTAAGACTATAATAACTTTATTTAAAAAGTAACAGCTGTGCACGCTATAGCACAGTGATAGTCTATTTGGTAGAAACTTTAGTACATGCAGGTGTGCTTTTGTTAACTAACTTGAAAATATGAAACAATTAAAATGTAAATAATTATAAAATATAAGAAATGTGTTACATAATATATTTTACCATATATGTTTATACTACATGAGTAAATATATCTGCAATATATTATGCATGCAGTACCATATCTGATCACATATAAATCTATATATTATGAAGTATATTACTGAATATATAATTACATACATTATGATATATTAGTAAATATATTATCACATATTTTTCAATATATGAAAATTCCTTATGTATTATTCAATATATTGTAATATTTTTACGCAATACATTTTTCTGTATATTTTCAAATATACTGTTAAATCATGTAATATATTGATCATTCATATATAGGGAAATATATTTTCTTTCCATAAGGGTACACTAAGTGAAAATAGCAATATATTTTATTTACACTAAGTGACAATAACAGCATTTTCTTAGCGATATGCTATTTACACTAGGTGAAAATAGCAATAGATTCTATTTACACCATGTAAAAGTATCAGTTCTTTGCAATAAGAGTAAATAGTAATAAGATGCTATCTATACTTTATATTGGCAGATACTATTTGCACCTCAGTATTTTTGCACATTAACTGGATGCAATAATATTGTGTAAATAATTATATTTATTAAAATTATTAAATGGATGCTGCCTTATTGGGAGAATAAAAACCCTCCCTACACCTTCCCCTAACCCTACCCAATAAACACTTTTAATATTATTAAACACTCGTTAGCAGTTTATTTCGACTTTTAGAATATTATTTTCATTTTTATTGAAAATAAATGTGAGCTCGGCAAAAGGCGGGTTCGAACCCGTGTCGATTGCGTTAAAAGCCAGGTCTGCAAAACTTACTCGCTACTGCTACACCACTGAAGACAATGAATTCCATGTGTCTTTTTTAAAACTTTAGTGGCCCAACCAGACATTAGTGGGCGGAGCTAGTGTAAATAGCATTTGCCAACAAGGGACGCTATTTGCACTTAGTGTAAATAGACACTCCAAAAAGAGCCATACTCAAATACAGGTGCATTGCAATAAAACTCCCTGTAGTTGTTGCTCGAGTCTTGTAGCTTATAAATTCTGCAAATACTAGTCAAATTTAGCTGCATTGCTATTTTAGGCCTGAAGTCCCTTGATATGCTATGCTATGCGAAGCAATGATTCATAAGTATTTAGGCGTTCCTTGTCATCTGTTTAAAAGTAGCTCATAAACATTTCAATGCATGCCCACCCACAGGACAAGGTGTGACACTTAGCTTGTCGAATAACATATTTAATCATTCTTAAGTAAGGAATTGACGATAATAACTTTAAGGACTTTTTTTCAGTACAATGCTTGTTTTTACAAGTCCCCTCTTCCTGGATGTCTGTCTATGTTCTTGGATTAGCTGAGCGTTTGCCGGGTCCAAATAAAACACAGCTGACGTCAGTCGCTGGAGTCCTGCCCTTCGAACGCCAACCCAATCTAATGCATGATCTCTGAGCGAGATCCTGTCCAGACAATGCCCCACTTCCCTTTACACCAATGCAAACAGGTCTGGCCATGGAGCGCTCGCAGTAAAAACAGGCTGACAAAGAGCTGGGGCTGAATGGGGGTAGAGAAGCCAAAGTCTGGGATTAGTTAGCAGAGGGTTGACGGGGTCCCTGCAGCACGGACGTGAACTTCAAAGGCCTGACCTCTCAAAGCAGAGGCACACAGAGTGATGGGAGTGATAGATGCTGTAATCTGAGCTTTTTGTCCCAATGGACTGCATCGGTCATCCTGTGTACATTTACAGAATGGCATTTTGTACTAATGTTGCTGTAAGACACTTTCAATGGATAGGCTATAAAACAGTTAATTAAATTCTCAAAAAAATTATTTTTTCAGTAAATATAAGCAATATTTTTCATAAAAATATTGATTGCAAACTTTAAGAGGTTAAACTAAAAGATTATACAAGCCATTATTGTACATGTTCATTCAATATGAGGTTTGCCATTTTTCAACACAAGTGTTTTGTTTTAATTCCTGATTGTGTGATGTATATATTTTTAGTAAACATTAAATAAACATTAACATTAAATGGCATTTCTGATAAGATAACAAATGCTGTTCTGTTCTGTTATAGTTACTGATAAACTATTTCCCATGAATTTAAATAATTAAATTTATAAATAACCCCATATAAAAAAAAAAAATGGTCAAGAAGGTCACGACCTTTGAAGTGGAACTGGCCAAAATCAACATTGAAAGAATGGGAAACAATTAATCAGATTAAAGTAATAGTTTTCACTAAAATAAGCATGGGATTTTGTGCCTCTAATACTTTAACATGATATCAAAATGATTTATTAAAAAAAGAGAGGAAACTAGCTTTTAGATACAACTTTTAGCTCTATCCGGAGATATTTCCATTCTCTCTTTGAGTAGCTTGGCTGTTTTTCTTCTTCTTTTTTTCTTTTTTGCAACCTTGAGAAACCCTAAGAGCAGAACACAGGGTTTCATGCTGTGGATTTCACACTTGGCTGTAAACAGACAACAGGTATTGAGTGGAGCTGCACAATCTTGTTGGATGGCATTATGCAGTGCCCCTAGTGTCCTGATGGGCCAGTGGAGCTCTTTGGATTCGGTTTTCCTGGCTGACAGCGGTTAATCCACTTTGGCTGGTGTTGGCAGTGCCGTGCAGGGGCTCCACAATGCCTCGCTCTGTTCCCCATTAAAGGTCCCGTGGAGAGCTGCAGATGTGCCCAAGCAGGAGGGAACACTACGGCCGACTTACTGGACGTTGGTTACAAATCTTCCTTTTCAGTGTCTTCATCAGCTCCGCAGTCCCTCTGAGATCTGCCTCTCCGAAACATCAGTCCTTCAGCTTCTGCAGGAACAGCTGCCAGCAGCTCACAGACAGTTATACCCATGGGTTGTTAAGGACGTCAGAACAGATTAAGGAATTAAACTGTGACTCTGATTAGGAACAGATATCACCACAGAGATGCTTGACGTCTGTTAGCAGTCTGGGGAACTGTCTATATCATCATTTATGGGCTCTCTAGTTGTTTTGTTTTATTTTGTTATTTTATTTAGCCCCTTATCACCAAAGGTCTTAAAAAACAATGGACTTACAGTAGATCGTGTTTCAGAGAACCCAAAACTCCTGTTTCACTGAAGTGTTCTAAAAGCTTGAGTCAAACTGCTTAATACCATTATCTTCAAAGAAGCCAGGAAAAGAAATCAGATTCATGCAGATGAACTTTGAGATTTGCTAAATGCATGGCACCCTTTGAGTGAAATGAACTGCGAGGCTTCAAAGAGGATGGATAACAAGAGCTGTTTACTTTGATGCAAAACTGCAATGTGGTTTATGTCACACAGCCTGACACAACCAGCCCCATTCATCATGATGAATGTCAGCAGATGTCAGCACATTAAGTTACCATGGGAATGTGTTTTTGTTGTTTTTGAAAACAGGTGACAATCACATCCTTGCCCTATTTTTGTATATATATTATTTACTTTATTTACTTACTTATAGCGCATTTCTGGGGTCAGTTGAATAAACTTAGCCATTATGTTAATACTGTATAAAAACTAGTTTGACCAACTTGCAGTTAAACAAAGGGTAATTCTAGATAGATAGATAGATAGATTCAATTACAATTACAGATGGTTAAAAATTAAGTCCTGTCCCATGTTATGTTCTTGTTGAGTACCATCAGAAATATATTACATTACAGAAGTAAACACAACCAGAATCTCTTTTTTCTACAGTTGTGCGGAATTTCAAAATGTATGTGTACATATTTAAAGTATATGTGTGTCTCTTACTCTTTTTTATAAAAGCCAAAGCTATCTGCAATGCGAGGCAGGGCACTTTCTTTCTCAGTATGCTGAACTCAGGCATGTTGTTTCAATAGGTCTGAAAGCCACAGTAAGCGAAAGGAAATCCCCCCTCGGTGACTCAGAGCTGCCAGTGTGTGTGTGTGTGTGTGTGTGTGTGTGTCCAGGCCTCATTTCACCAGAACACTGACCTTTTACACACACACTCACTAACAGACACGTATAAATAATGCTGCAGAAGTTCCCAAAAATAAATAGCCCAACTTGAACTTTATGGATGGATGCACATTTATGGTTAGACAGACAATATTATATAAATAGAGCCAAAAAAGGCCACTGAAATGTCCAGATTTCATGACAGGATTTTACATATGTGATTCAATTTGAGTGGCATTCTTTAGCAAAAAATTTTTAAGTATTATTTTCATATACATAAGGATTGCTTAGAAAGACTCTTGATATGAGTTTCTAAAAAACACATTAAAATTCATGAAATTCAGGGCTTAGCTTCCTCCTCAGTCATGTTAATAGTTGAGTAAGTTGTTTTGCAGACTTGCTTCTGTGGCATTGTGAGTGGCAGCTCTATCATAAAATCATTTGACGTGCCAGATACCAGACACGCAGCCAATCGAGTGTAAGAAGTAGGCAAAACAATATTCAGTGGAAGAAAACAATATAATTTTTGAAAAGTGCTGGACAATATTCTGTGTAGAGCAATCCAAGAGCTGCCCTGTTAAAGTTTTTGCCAGAATTTCTAACCATAGTAAAGTCTAATTAGAAGCTACATGAAAGTTAAATACCAGTTTTGGTTAAAGTTTCTTCTAGAAAGCATGAACTCGGCAAAGCAATACTCAAAAAGGAGAGAGAGAGAGAAAGAGCATGAAAACAAAATCAAAGAAAAAAAGTGACTGTAATTAAGATCAGATTTTTTTTTCTCTCTTTGGCAGTGTGACTGATTATAATGAGAAGTAATTTACCCCAACTGTTCAAATTACTGGTGCTTGTTATTACTTTTGCTCATGCTTGAGAGGATTTGGACAAATTCAAATCCATAAGGCCTTGCATACATCCTGCATTATTACAATAAAACAGTAATATTATTACTATTTTATTACAATTTAAAATGACTATTTTCTACTTTAATGTACTTTAAAATATAATTTATTTCTGTGATGCAAAGCTGAATTTTCATCAGCCATTTCTCTAGTCTCCAGTGTCGATTCTTCAGAAATTATTTTAATATGCTTGGTGCTCAAGAAACATTTCTTAATATTATCACAGTTGAAAACAGTTCTGCTTCTTAAAGGGGGGTGTAATGCTATTTCATGCATTCTGACTTATTTAGCCTACACTGTTGAAGAGTTGGATTCTCATGCTAAACATGGCCAAAGTTTCAAAACAAAAGTTGGACGTATGACGGAGTATTTCTGTGCCAAATGACTACTTCCGGTTTCAGTACAGGTTTCAGAGAGTTTTTTCTAGTATGGCCCTTTATCATGTAACATAGGGCGGAATTCCTTGTATAGGCACTTCTCCCTGATAAGCGTGCACAGACACATCACCCAGAACAAGAGCAAGAGTACGCCCATCAACGTGTTTCGTTCGGGATACGGAAGCCGAGAGATTTTTCAACAATGGCTGTGTCCCAATTCAGGGGCTGCACCCTTTGAAGGCTGCATACATCATCGGTCTCATTTAAGAAAAATAACCGTTAGATTGCAACGTAAGAAAGAAATGACAGTATTTTACACCTCACAATGAATATCAGTCAATTTTATTACAGTTACTTTTCTTCAATATGACATCCTTGATGAAGTATTCAAATGCGATCGCCGAAGGACGCAGTCTCCGAAATGAGACGCAGCTCCTGTCACCAAAGGACTGTGTTTTTGGTTGTGCAGGAAAGATGACCTTTTTCAGCTTCCCAAAGAACCCAGCGTTAAGGGAACAGTGGATGAAGTTTGTTTTTCCGGGGCAGCAACGGAGTTGTGCATGTATGTTTGTTTGTTCCCAGGATTTCGGTGACGAATACTTTTTAAACAAGTCCCAGTTCGGCGCTGGATTTGCAGATCACAGGTGGTGAGTACAGCTGCATCAGATGTCTGTGTTTTGTTGGAAATCGGCGCACAAGAGCATATAATATAAACAACACGAATGCTTTTGTTCCCCTTGTATTTATAATGATGTCGCAGCTAGCAGACATCGCAGAAGCTGCGCTGCAGTGACGGCAGTCACGCCTCCAGAATCTCGGCTTTTCCCGGAAAGACTCGGTTTAGCGTATCTATCTTTTATAAATACGACAAAACTAAAGACTTTTCGGAGGTATGAAGGATGCATTGTTACTCTATATGTACTCAAGATTAACATGAGATTGGTAGAAACTGTGTGTGATACCCCCCCTTTAATGTTTTTGTGGCAATCATGATACTTTTTTTTCAGGATTTATTGATGAATAGAAAAAGAAGAACAGCATTTCGAAATCTTTTGTAACAAACAAGTCTTTACTCAACTATAACTGAAGTGACTATGTTATCCAGATGAATGTTTTATAACCTATTGCTATTATTTCAGGAAATATTTAATGTATAAATCAATATTTTCAGTATAGACCTGCAGCGAGCGCCAGCAGAAATCAAATTAATTAAAACTCCTGTTTTCTCCTAATTCTGAAGCCTGATTGGTTCACATCTATGAAGTTGCACAGACAAATTGCATTTCAGCCTGGAATAGGCAGGGTTGACAGCCTATAAAGTCACGCAGCTATTTCAGATCTGAAGCCTCGACACACTCTTCTCGCGTCTTCTCGGTGTGAACGAGCCTCGCAGCAGAATGATGATGGCTCTTCTGGACTCCAGCTGCCCACACTGCGAAAAGCTGAGCCTTGCAACGCTGCGCGCCCGGATCGAGCTTTTCAGCAACCCGTCCGCGCCCTCATTGTCAGCTGTCAGGCTGAGCAGTGAGGCGCAAGCGAGCCCACTTCAGCCCAGTGCCCGCCTGCCTTGCTCTACCCTCAACGCAGCGAGTCCCCTGTTCTCTTCACCCACAAAGATCAACGCCCCTCATCTGGCGCAAGTGGCATGGTCTCGTTCGGCGGGTCCGATGACAAGTTTGACTCTGTCTCTGGCTGCCTCCGAGTAAACTCCGAAAAATGACCCCTCCGCGGCAAAAGAGACTGATGATGCTCAGCCTAGGATTGTGCAGCCCCCTTCTTCCCAGAAGTTCATAAGGAGCTCACCAAGATGTGGCACACCCCGTACTCGGCACGCATCCATTCTTCCTCTTTGGCCGCTCTCTCTAATTTTGACAGTGCCGATGAAAAGGGTTACACGAAGCTTCCCCCAGTGGAAGAAGCATATCTCTGCCTGCCTACGGCTATCGGTTGGAAGAACAAGGCCAAAGCCCTGCAGAACTATGTCACGCTTGCCTCAGAGCATTCATCGCTGACCGCCAAGCTGCCTCTGCTCTACATACTATGGCGGTGCTTCAAGTATATCAGGCCAAACTTCCCCATGACATGGACGAGTCTGGAGCCGACCTGGCTAAATTCAAAGAGCTGCGCGGCGCAACAGACCTTGCCCTGCATGCTACTAAAGCCACCGCCCAAGCCATTGGTTGAGTTATGGCCAGCCTGGTGGTGCTAGAGCTCCACTTATGGCTCAATCTAACAGAGATTAAAGACGCTGACAGGACAGCTCTTCTGAACTTCCCTGTCTCATCATCAGGTCTGTTCAGCTCCACGGTGGACGGCTTCGCAGAACGCTACATCACGGCACAGAAGTCATCACAGGCTATGTGTCACTTCCTGCCTAGAAGAACCAGTTCGTCCACTGCCTCCAGCCGCTCCAAGACGGCCCAGCCAACTCAGCAGAAACCCAGGCCAGCCTCAGTGTCTCTCCATCCCCAGCTGCATGCGGAGCCTGAAGTCAAGCCACGCCTCCACCCGGCAAAATGCTACCCATTTCCAAAATGGCAGGGGCCCCGCCCCAAGCTAGAGCTGGACCCCGTGCAGCCAAAGCAGTCCTAATGCCTCAGGATAGAGGAGGAAAGTGTTATGGCTGGACCACCCTCAAAATGTGCCCATCTTCCGGTCCCCTCTTCAGTTCAGGGTGCTGCAGACGATGTAATTGCTGCCAGTTCTGGGCCCTCCTTAGAAGTTTGCATGCCCAAACCCCCTATCTCTGTGATAGCGAACCCAACAAAATTTTTACATTCTCACAAAAAGAGCATTCCTCTTAACAGGTGAAGCAGGAGAATGCCGCCTGTTGAATGGCAAGGAGTTTCGAGCTGGATTATGGGGATAATAAAACAAGGTTACTTGCTCCAATTCGTTCGCAGACCTCCCCGTTTCAGAGTGGTCCACACTTTGGTCTCATATCCTCAGAGCCGAAGTTCAGTCTCTACGCGCCATGGAAAGAGTTTTCACAGAGTGCAGCAAGTCATGCTTTTACATGCTTTCCCCTCTGAGACAGACAGGAATCCGTGTGCTCAACTACCTTGACGATTGGCTAATTTTAGCCCAGTTGAGACAGGAGCTATGGGCCCACAGATCACTGCTCCTCAGCCATCTAGAGAACTTGGGTTTCAGGGTCAATTTTGGCTAGAGCTTGCTGCTCCACAGCCAACGTATCTCGTTCCTGGGGGCAGTTTTCGACTCAAATGTAGGCTTGGCTCTTTCAAGAGTGCACCTTGAAAATCAGGAGCATGGCAGCCTCATTCAAGGAAAGGTCATTTCTTCCCCTCAAGAGGTTTCAGAAGCTACTGGGACTCATGGCAGCAGCTTCCTCAAGGCTGATTTATACTTCTGCGTCGGACCTACGCTGGAGCCTCTGCGTCGTAGGCTATGCGTCTGTTTTCATTTACTTCTGCGTCGCTGTCTGCGTCGACTTGCATGCAGACCACTAGTAGGCAGTGTCCGCGGTCATGTTGAGTATCAAGGCAAAAGCCGAAGAAGAAGCAGCTTATCATGTACGTTGTCAGAGAAGCTTACAAATAAAAACGGCAGAGAAGCAGCAAATAGGTAATGACTTTTGTTGCAGTTTGACTGCATGTGTCCCCTGAAACGGAGTGTTTTTTCATTCCAATGGAAGTTGACGCTCACTCTTCTCCTGTTGCTCCGTGCCAGGGAGGGGTTCTAGCAGACCAATCACAGCGCTTGCGGTCCGCGTAGAATTGACGCGTTGTTACATTTTTGAAGAGGTGCACGTCAGACGCCTCCAAGATGGCTGGGGCGCCCTGTGCAACGGCAGAATAGCCTTTGGCTCATGGGAGTTAATTCTGGCCTTCAAGGAGTTCATGATAAAACTCAGAGGCCATCATGGTCTGCTCAGACAACAGGACAGTGGTTGCACAGCAGTCCTCCCCCAGGGGAATGGAGGCTCCACCCCCAGGCAGTCGACGCGATAGAGATGGATGCAATGGCCAGTGATGGCCTCGTCTGCGTCTCTACACGTTCCCTCTGATAGCCCCGCACCGGCAGCTCATCAGTCGGGTCAGGGACGTGAAATGTTCAATTCTTCTGGTGGCACCACGCTGGCAGAACCAGCCTTGGTTCCCAGAACTAATCCAGGTGCTGTAAGCACCCCCTTGGCCACCCCCTTGAGAAGAGGCCTTCTCTCTCAGGCACAGGGGACGATTTGGCAACCCCAACCAGAGTTGTGGGACCTGATGATTGGCTCATCGATGGAAGCCGTCTGACTTCCCCTGTGGGGTCATGAGAACGTTCTCAGAGGCAAGGCCCCATCCATTAGGAACCTTTACACTCAGAATTGGTCCATTTTCTCACACTGGTGCCTAGCTCAGAAATTAGACCACTACTACTAAATGTAACATCGTAACAATTCTCACATTTTTGCAGGAGCTGTTGGATGGCAGACGTGCCCCCTCCACATTCAAACTGTATGTGGCAGCCATTGCGGTAAGCCATGCCCCGGTGTTTGGCCAATCATTTTGGAAACACGACCTGGTCACGACTTGGACCTTTCTTAGAGGGGCCAGGAGGATGAATCCTGATCTGAAATAGCAGCATTTCTGCATGACTTTATAGGCAGTCAACCCCACCCATTCTGGCGGGCTGAAACGCCATTTGTCTGTGCAACTGCAAAGACGTGAACCAATCAATCTTTAGCATTCTGAGAAAACAGGAGTTTTCCCCATAAGTGTCAGCTAAAGCAGATGCAATGCTCATTCCCATTATCTCAGGGAACCAGGGTTATGAGAGTAACCATAACGTTCTTTCCGATTAGAGGTTTTAAACGAAATTGCCAGTGAACACCACATGTACTACATGACAAACAGTGTTTCTATATCTCACACAAGAATCTCAAAAATCTTCAAACAAATTTTTGGTTGCATAACCAGATCCTAAAGATACTTAGCACACTCATGTTGGACAGTGTTTTTAAACATAAGAAAATGAATCAGCATTATGGAGCATGTGTTGCACAGAATGAGGATATCTCTCTAGACAGGCAGAAATAAACAGCGCAATGGCTGCCAGGTGCCATCAGGGTCGTCTCATTAAACCACAGTAACAGCAACCCTGCAGTCATATGTGCCTCTCACATTGCATTACTGATTCATACTCCAGAGTTGTTTCTGTCCCTGAACTCTTGTATGAGCACTGCCACATCTAAAAAACACCTTCCTCCCCTTAGGTGACAGCTTGTAATGCTTTCAATAAAAACAGCTTGTGGTTGGAGATGGCTGGGCTAAACCTGAGTGTTGATTTAAGGTGTCAGAATGGCATATGGTCAGCGGCTCTCCCCAGAGGGATGTTATTCACAGGTGGATGGAGGAACGAATGCCCAGGGTTTCAGTTTTCTGACCCACATACGAATGCGTGCTGACAAACACACTCCATGGGACTCATCTGGCAGCAAACCAAGCTTGTTATGTTGTAGAACTCATGAGCTTAGCAACTTCAGTTGTATTTTTACCTCTCTTTAATTAGTGAGTGAAAAGAAAGAGGCAATGGAGGGAAACAGAAATAAAGGAGTGATTGAATGAATTAGTAAACGAGAGAAAGAAGAGAAGAAAATCTACCGTTCAAGCCTCTTATGCTTACCAAAGCTGCATTTTTTGATTAAAAATAGAGTAATAATAATGTTGTGAAATATTATTACAATTTACAATTTAAAGGGGTCATGACATTAATTTTTGTATTATTATTTTAATATGTTCCTTGAGGTTCATTTATAATGTTAATAAAGTTTTTTGCACAATATATATATGTAGAAAAACATTTATTTTCAACCTTCATTCTGACCATCTTTCTGAACGAATTGAATTAATCATCTGTTATGATTGGCTAATCATTGCATAGGAAACAGTATCAACACCCACTTGCTACCGCACATGAATAAGCGTTTTGAAAACATTATCCATATAAATTTGTTATTTACAGACATAGCATTATGAAATGCGATGTAGCTGCTGTCAGATCCAATACAGCTGCTTCATCTATCAACAAAAGTTTTTTTGCGAACTCTCCATTACACTGTACCTCGTTTACAAAACAATCTGCACAGCAAAACATCCAGTGTTAAATTAACACTTCCAATGATACCCGGTGTTTATATAATCCGGTGTGGATTATATAAACACTGGCAATGTTAATTTAACACTAACAGTGTTCATTTAACACTGGAGGTTTTACTGTGTGCAGTCAAATTCTCTGAACAAACATATAATCCACCAACACATTCCAGGACGCCATTAAAAATAAACCATCCACTTGTTTCAGACGCTGGGATTCTTCAGAAGTCTGTACAGAGACGCAAACAACGGTTTAAACAGGACGTGTCAAAGCTAACGTTCCTGCTTCTATTTACTCTTCCATCTGTCCTCCTGTCGGCAGACTCGAGCATGTGGAGTAAAGTGAACAGGCATCTACACTGTCAGTGATTATAATCAAAGACTATAGCAAGGGACCTTTTTATAATGGGTTCTATTTGCCGCTTTTGAAACGATACTCACATAAGGTATAGGCAAGTGTCAGCCATTAAAGGGTTAGTTCACCCAAAAATGAAAATAATGTAATTTATTACTCACCCTCATGTCGTTCTCCACCCCCAAGACCTTCATTCACCTTTGTTTGTAACACAAATTAAAGGAACACTCCACTTTTTTTGAAAATAGGCTCATTTTCCAACTCCCCTAGAGTTAAACAGTTGAGTTTTACCGTTTTCAAATCCATTCAGCCGATCTCCGGGTCTGGCGGTACCACTTTTAGCATAGCTTAGCATAGTTCATTGAATCTGATTAGACCGTTAGCATCTCGCTCAAAAATGACCAAAGAGTTTCGGTATTTTCCCTATTTAAAACTTGTCTCTTTTGTAGTAACATCGTGTACTAAGACCGACGGAATATGAAAAGTTGCGATTTTCTAGGCCGATATGGCTAGGAACTATACTCTCATTCTGGCGTAATAATCAAGGAACTTTGCTGCCGTACCATGGGTGCAGCAGGCGCAATGATATTACACTAGCCATATCGGCCTAGAAAATCGCAGCTTTTCATTTTCTGTCGATCTTAGTACACGATGTAACTACAGAAGAGTCAAGTTTTAAATAGGAAAAATATCAAAACTCTTTGGCCATTTTTGAGAGAGATGCTAACAGTCTAATCAGATTCAATGAACTATGCTAAGCTATGCTAAAAGTGGTACCGCCAGACCGGAGATCGGCTGAATGGATTCGAAAACGGTAAAACTCAACTGTTTAACTCTAGGGGAGTTGGAAAATGAGCCTATTTTAAAAAAAAGTGGAGTGTTCCTTTAAGACATTTTTGATTAAATCCGATGGCTCAGCAAGGCTTGCATAGACAGCAATGGTACTTCCTCTCTCATGATCCATAAAGGTAATAAAAACATATTTAAATCAGTTCATGTGAGTACATTGGTTCTACCTTAATATTATAAAGCGACAAGAATATTTTTTGTGTGCCAAAAAAAAACTATACCTAGTGATGGCCAATTTCAAAACACTGCTTCATGAAGCTTCGGAGCTTTACAAATCAAATCAGTGCCAAAGTCATGTGATTTCAGCAGTTTGGCAGTTTGATACGTGATCTGAATCACTGATTCGACTCAAAAGATTCATAACGCTCCGAAGCAGTGTTTTGAAATCGGCCATCACTAGATATTGTTAAAAAGTCGTTATTTAGTTTTTTTGGCACACAAAAATATTCTCGTCGCTTTATAATATTAAGGTAGAACCACTGAACTCACATGAACTGATTTAAATATGTTTTTAGTACCTTTATGGATCTTGAGAGAGGAGGTACCATTGCTGTCTATGCAGGCCTCGCTGAGCCATCGGATTTAATCAAAAATATCTTAATTTGTGTTCCGAAGATGAACGAAGGTCTTACGGGTGTAGAACGACATGAGGGTGAGTAATAAATGACATTATTTTCATTTTTGGGTGAACTAACCCTTTAAGCAACTGAACACCAATATGAGGGGCCTACTGTACGATGATGTAGAACTATTTGTTGATGTCTTGCTCTGGAGGCAGGCATATGCAAATTTATTTGCCCGTCTGACATCACAAGTCCCCCAATATCCAAACTAGCTGTTTTTAGAGCTTGGTTAAATAAATGCTTTGTTTAAAATGAGGAGGACATTTTAAGCTCTGAAACTTGCAGGATGTTTTAATGGTACAATGACCTCATATGTCAAAAGATCAAGACAAATTTGATTTCTCATGTCATGACTCCTTTAAAAGTTAACTGGTTTCTTTTTTAATATTTTAAAATGTAATTTATTCCTGTGATGGCAAAGCTGAATTTTCAGCATCATTACTTCAGTCTTCAGTGTCACATGATCCTTCAGAAATCATTCTAATATGCTGATTTGGTGCTCAAGAAAATTTTTTATTATTATTATCAATGTTGAAAACAGCTGTTGAATATTTTTGTGGAAACTGTGATGCGTTTTCCCGGATTCTTTGATGAATAGAAATACATTCCCAAATATAGTGAGCTGCCTCTATGCAGTTAATTAATAAGCATTTAATTATGCTGCCTCCTTAAACTGCTAATTTTTACCAAATAAAATAAATCCAAGATGGAAGGCTAAGTGAGAGAAATGTCAAAGTATAGATTTAAAAAAACAAAACAAAAAAAAAAAACATCTGTCTAAAATTATTATAAACAGGCTATTTTACCCATGTGTGTATTTTAGCACAGACTTAGCATTAGCACATCAGCATTGAGAGCATCTACCATGCGCTTCATTTACAGAACACTATTTGTATGATGTGTGGAGTTACTGCCTGTGTAGAATGTTACAGATCGAATCACTTATGAGGTTCCATTCTATTTAGGAGGCTGCCTTAGAACTCAGTTGCCTATGTAGGCCGTACACAGCTCACTAGGTTTTGGAACAGAGCCTTATTCTGAGTGAATAAGGAGAAGGAATGCTTTGTTTTACTGTTTCAAAAGGTCATGTTATGATAACCCTCTGCATGAAAATATTTATGCACTCAGTGGACCACGGAAGAAAAAAAATGTTTAATAGTGGATCATGGCTGTCATTCGCTGGTATGTGTTCCTGTTAACATTTCAGTACAAGCTCTGCCGAACACAGGAGGGTAGGATTTTTAATTATTGGAACAACCAGTCAGTACACTGAAGACTAAATTCTCAAGAACAAGCTGTATTGTTTGACTCACTAAAAAGAATCAGCATATAAAAGTTTTTTTGTTTGGGAATCGATTAGGCTATACTTTTTGTACTGCAGGGTTCTGATTCACTAAAAAGAATCAGCTCATATGAGTCATTCATTCAGGAATCAGTTTGACTACACTGATCGCACACTGTATGGTTTTTAATCACAAAAATCTACTCATAAAAGTATTTTGTTCAGGAATGAGTTTTGGGCCATATTGGTATATTGTTTTGATTCACTAAAAATAATCAGCTCATAAGATTTACTTGTTCAGGAATGGGTTGGACTACATCAGTCGCGCTGAATGAAAGTTTTGATTCACAAAAAAGAACCACCTTAGAGTTATTTGTTCAGGAAACTATTGTAATACACTGATCGCAGTGTCGATTGGACAATGTTGGTCATGGTAGCCTATATGGTTTTGGTTTACTAAATAGAATCACGAGTCAATCGTTCAGAAACTGGTTGAACCATACTTGTCGTACTGTGTATTTTTGATTCACTAAAAAATACATCTTATATGAGTCATTGGCTCAGGAATTGGTTGGACTACACTGATCACGCTGTATGGTTTAGATTCACTAAAAAGAATTGGCTCATAAGAGTCATTTGTTCAAGAATCGCTTGAACAACACTAATTGCGTTGTTCTTTAAACAACTGAAAAAGTGTTATTTGTTTAGGAATCACACTACTCTGGATGCGCTGTATGTTTAGTGCTACAATGTAATGTCATGTTTAGCATGTTCTGTGTTTCCAACCCTATAGAACATCTGGGAACTGCAAAGTAACTTTATTCAAGATAAAATATTTGGAGTGACAAAAAAATGAAACACTTCTCAAAACAAGCAGGCGCTTTAATGGGAAACTGGTCTAACTGCTTCAAAAATAAGAATTGATCCCAGACTCTGAGTTCTCCCTCATCTACAAACCCCAGTCATCTGACCTACTTCTAAGGGTATTTCAAACCCACATCCTCCACTTCCCCAATATATGTCATCATCAACAAACTCAGTTCAGTTCTTAGCCCAGACAACTCAATGCAGAGACCAGACGGAAGCCCATCTCAAAATGACAGGAGAGGCGAGTCGTCTGAGATGGAGCGGGCCAGATAATGTTTCGCCGACAGGAAATCATATCTGTGAGCCACTTTGACAGGAAATTAAACAGAACAACATGGTTTAAGACAAAAGCCCAACCAAGCACAGAGGAATTCCTTAATGCCAGGCCCAAATGATCTGAAACCCAATAGGACTTTCATACAACCACTCTCAAACACTCTCCAGGGGCCTGCTGTTTCATCTGGAGATGAACGTCGAGATCAACTCCCATGCGCTAAAATATCTGGAGCTTAAAGAACACATGCTTGGAGAAACGTGCAGCTTTAACATCTATGTCCATTATGACCCAGCCTTCTTCAATAATCTCCATTTCTGGTGATACCTTCCTCCCTCAAATAATATTGCTTTGGTAATCTCACAATAAACCAACATATTGAAACTATGAGGCACACACTCAATCTGTATTTCATCCAAATGTCTCATTTTATTAGCGAACGGGTTATCAAATCAAGCCCAGACACGTGGTTCTCTGCTCCAGCCTGTCATTTTCAGTAATATTAATAAGTAACTGAAGAAAAGAAAGCCACATCTGGATCATCTCACAACTGGCCTCTGCTCATGAGAGGCGTGTCTCTTTTGACCAACTTCAACTGAAGATCCAGATTGCACATGAAACAAAACTGCAAGACTGTATGGCAAACACATCAGACCTGGTGGACTAACCATACCAACCATATATCGATGTAATTATGGTGATCAACCAAATTTTTCATATTAAATTCATGCGCCCCATCCAATATTTTATAATATATATCTGAAAATTCAACTTTTTAAAATGGAACCGGATATTGAACCTTTACAGATTTTTTTTTTTTTAATCTAAAAAAGTCTGAATACATTTTTTTGTTGAGCATCATATTTGATACAACAGGCTTTTATGGCTCATATAATAAGATTTGCTGTAGTGTGTCAGTAGGAAATATCAGTTTACATTTCCAAATATTCCTTTTGCCATTAAAGGGCTAGTTCAACCAAAAATTTAAATTCTGTCATTAATTGACCGTTCGCAAAGACCCGCCCCCCTTACTTACTGTTGCCATGGCGCTGTCGCGCCACGCCACACAGAGTGAAAAATACATCGCGGAGCAAAGAGGACACTGACAACACGTTGACAGACAAGACAGAGCAGGTTACTTATGATATTAAACAAAGTCTCAGCTTTCAAATTGTGTAATTTTTTTTAAGAAATTAGAACAATAAAAACTTTGATGTGTTGTGACAGATTGCTGTAGCGCCTCAGCTCAAGCGGTTCGTAAACCGATCATCTCTTCCTACTAGTTAATTTATAGCATCAAATAAACATGAATGAACATGAGAAGGAATGTTGTTTCAAACACGGAAAGACATCAGTGCACACCATTTTTCAAGTTCAAGTCCACTGAGGTTAATCTTCTAACTCCTGACTGCTTTGTCGGACAAAATAGAGGATTCGGCATTATGATTGGTTAGATCGCTTGTCAATCAAACTCCCGGTGAAGGGTCAATTACTCACCTTCATGTCGTTCCACACCCGTAAGACCTTCGTTCATCTTCGGAACACAAATTAAGTTATTTTTGATGAAATCCGTTGACTCAGTGAGGCCTGCATTGACAGCAAGATAATTAAAACTTTCAAATGCCCAGAAAGGTACTAAAGATAAATTTCAAACAGTTCATGTGACTACAGTGGTTTAATCTTAATGTTATGAAGCGATGAGAATACTTTTGGTGCCCCAAAAAACACCAAAATAACAACTTTATTCAACAATATCTAGTGATGGGCGATTTCAAAACACTGCTTCATGAAGCTTCGAAGCTTTACGAATCTTTTGCTTCGAATCAGTGGTTCAGAGCATGAATCAAGTCGGAGCGTGAATCAATCAGTCACATGAACCATTGAAACTACAAAACGTTTTGAAACACTTAGGATGTAACAAAGACTCGTTTACTGAAATCACGTGACTTTGGCAATTTGATTCACGCTTCGAACCACTGATTCGAAACAAAAGATTTGTAAAGCTTCGAAGCTTCTGAAGCAGTGTTTTGAAATCGTCCATCACTAGATATTGTTGAATAAAGTTGTTTTGTTCATTCTTTTGGCACACAAAAACTATTCTCGTCACTTCATAACATTAAGGTTGAACCACTGTACTCACATGAACTGTTTTAAATATGTCTTTAGTATCTTTCTGGGTATTTGAAAGTGTAAATTAACCTGCTGTCAATGGAGGCCTCACTGAGCCATCGGATTTTATCAAAAATATCTTAATTTGTGTTCTGAAGATGAACGAAGGTCTTACGGGTGTGGAACGACATGAGGGTGAGTAATAAATGACAGAATTTTAATTTTTGGGTGAACTAGCCCTTTAAATGTAATAATCCAGTGAGATTTTTATATGCACATGGAGTGACAACAGTTGGTATGCTGCACACGGAGATCTGATCTCACCATCGAGTCCATCTGGGATTACATGAAGAAACAGAGAAAAACTGAGACAGACTAAATCCAGAAGAACTGCGGAAATGTCTCCAAGACTGTTGAAGAAACCAACCTGTAAAGCTACAATACTGTGGAAAGTTTTAGGAACTTGTATAAAAATGCTGTTAAGTGAGGATGCTTTTTTTAAAAATATGTCATAAATAGATTTTATTTATCAATTAACTTCTATTAACTAAATAAAATATAGGTCTCTCTCTCTCTCTCTCTATAGATATATATATATATATATACACACACATATATATATATATATATATATACTGTAAAGCAAAGGTTTGATCATGCCTTAGGAATGATACAGTAGGCTTTACAGGGTTAATCACAGTGTTTATTGCTCACTATGCTAAACTACGCAGTCTGATGGTTGAAGTTGTTTGTTTCATCTTGCCAATTTTATGCTCTTCAATCTTTTTGAGCTCAAAAGGCAAGTCCAACCTCGTTCCAGTTCCATGTTACACCGTGTCCTGTATTCAAATCAGACATATACCCTTCTAATAACCCACAATAAACCGCAGTCTTCATCAAAAATAACAGAGGGATGTGATGTGGTTTTGGCACTACCCAGCCTGCAGGGAGCAATGGAGGATGTGCATCTCGGCAGCATCCCTCCACACCCTCTGGTTCCTTTCAACACCCAATGAGCCACAGCAACAAAAAAACATGAACCTGCAGCACCCAGCCAGCACAAATTATGACATCTCTTCATATGGAGGACTGAGTGCAAATTTAAATTAGCAAGAAAAATGGAAAAAATTTGACATGTAAATTAATATTAAGAAATTTATTTTTCACTTCAAACTCACAAACAAGGCTGGAGAACCTCTGGAGTCTGGACTTTACAGTATGTTCTTGTGGGGTTTCTATAAAGGATTGTAGGGTAATTTGTTTTTGCTTCCCATAACGCACACACTTGCTAAAGGAAAACAGTGAGTCTAGGGCGACAGGCTGCATATATGTTAGTTTCAGGCAGAGCGGAGCGGGGCTGCTTTCTCAAGAGTGTTACTTTTCACCAAACTCTCCAAAATCAACATTCCACCAGAAGCCGAAAGAAAGAGAGAGAGAGAGAGAGAGCGAGAGCTGTTGGAACTATGTGCAAGGCAAGCATGGATTTCACAGACCTGGCCTTGTCTCAAGGCTCAAAGACTGAAGCCATTTGTCTATGTAGACATGGTCAACTACCTGTAATCAGTCACATGATGGTCCGGTGAATAGAGGTGAAACACAGTGATTAATTGGGTCTTTCCAAAATCCAGCTTAAGCAGAAACAGAGTGAAAAGCCAGGAACTGTGTCATAGCTGTAACCTCAAAGTTAGCACACACTTTGTCACTCGTGTGGGCAATGAAAGTTTGAATCATACTTGCAGAATTTTTTATATTAAAGTGTATTGTGTCTATTTTATCACAAACCGACAAAAGTAGTTTTTTTGTGCGTGTGTGTCCAGGTTAAGACGAAAAACATTTTTATGCAGATGTTATGACTAAAACAGTATAGGGAAATATTGCAGCCCACATGAAAGCTTTGAAACAAGGCAGTAAAAATGCATCTGCTTTTAAAGAGTCTCAGGAGCGCAGCACATACAATACCAATACTATCAGCGTCTGGGCATCTCAGAATTCTCAATTTCTAATATATCTATTAAACCGGCATGTTCGTGGACTGCTATCTCTGAATATGATGTCAGTTCAGAATTTACGACTGCTTTTATAGGTGATGTCATGGTGGACATGTCCAGACATCTGTCAGCCCCACAATTTAATGTGGAATCTTCCTGTGCTTGCACTAAAGATAAAACAACAACAACATGAGGACATCACAGACTTGGACAACTGCAAGGTGGGAACTACTATTGTTTGTACTATTGTTTGTACTATTGTCCAGTAGAAAATGAGGTGCAAGGCATTTAAATGCAAGGAAGTTTCTGGGTTTTACATCTTTATGTAATCACACCATTAGTTGAGGAAATTGCTCGAGCATCAGAGCATTAAGCTGGAATCCTAATTCTCATCATGACTTCAAAGTGTTTTCAGATCATGCACGTCTCTCAGAGGTCTCCAGGTGAAGATCATCAAATAATTTCAAGCTTCATTTCTTCTGTGTGGAAAATAGAAATCGAAAGAATTCTGTTTAGCCAAAAATGTGCACTCGAAATCACCCAAAGCAGTGTCACAGGTCAGCGCTGAAGGACACCAGTGGAAAGATGCTGCCGGAACTGAGTCTTTACACAAATATGTGTCAGTTCCATTAGAAGAGGCCTTCCAACACCCCGTAATGGCAGCGAGGGACCTCAACCGTGCAGTATAACATGACATATAGGTTTAACAGTAAAAAGAATTCCCTAAATGGGAACCAACCGGAGGTGGCTAATCCTACACAGAGGAACCATTAGTGAGCTTTACCAGGGCCTCCTCTATCGTAATGGACCAGCCTGCAATATAAACATTCTCCAGATTATCATTTACATGGCCATAGAAACACAGAGCAGGAGAGGATCTCTGACACATCGTTTATCAAAGCTCTCTATGAGGTGTTTGGTTACGAATGAATCCAGTGAAAAGAAGGTAACCAGACTTTTGGTTTTGACAGCATCCTGAGTCTAAAGTCTCTCCTGGTAGGAGATTTTTACTGTGGTAGTTTTCACTTCTACTCTGAACTTTTATAACTTATGAGGTCTGGCTGTGCTTTAGATCAGCAGTGCTAGACACGTTACATGCGTATAATTAGACTGTAGTACATTCGCAATAAGAGTCAACACGAGGCATTTTTGGCCTCTAACAGCTCTCAACAGGTCTTTTCATGAAGGTTAAAAAAAGTAACAAATCACCAGGCTTTACAATGATGATGTGCGCTGCACCTCACTGTACAGTTATTATAGATATGCCACTTCATTGTGAATAAAACCATGACGATGAGTTGACAGGTCATTTTGTTCTGTTTGCTCATACTTGGATACATGGGTGGTTGACCTGTCATGCTATACTCCAACTAAACATTTAGCATATTTGCTATGTTGTGTCAACTACTGTTCCCACATATACCGTATAAGAAAGAAATCCACACATATGTAAATAATAAGAAAAAAGTACACAACTCATGAAAACATTTAGTCAAAGACCTGGAAAAACAGTAATCAAATAGTGTATCATGCGTCACCCCAGTATTTATTTGCCATATGTTTGCCATAGAGGTGACCTAACATAAACTGTATAAAACTGTTTTTTTTTTTTCCAACTTCTTTTGAAAGGTCAGGAGATCCTTTTAATCTATCTTCATCTAAAGACATTGAACAATCAGCACATAAAGTGTTTTGGCCTTGCTGGCCTATGCAGACATGCCTATGAAGAAAAATTAATGCGTCATACATGGAAGCTACAGCTTCCTTTTCTTAATAGAGCCATAGTTTAAGATGATTATCTGCGAAGCGCAGAGACAAAACACATCTGGTTACAGTTCCAAAAAACGAACACAAAACGTCTAGATTTCCATATCCACATCGTCTACTGCGACTACAACCATGCCAATGTCAACAGTGCAGAGAAACACAGAGGTCTGCCAATTACCATTAAAGCTCACTTTATTTTTATATCCAGACTCCCCAGCACAATTGCTAGACAGTTAGAAGCATTACACTAGGAACATACTTTGTCACCTTTGTAAAATAATATAATCAGGTGTGCGTTTCATGCAGACCTCTTTAGTAAGAGCACAAGAACTGTGACATCATGCTGAACACACTGTGGGATACTGTGTAGGCTAATGTGTAAAATACAGGCCGGTAAATGTTTTGCCAGACAGTACGGGCTCACAGTTTTGAATCGTTCCATTAACTAAGTAAATATATTCTTGGCTTTGCTTGTCTTCAGTAGGTAAGTGCACATTAAGGCCTGTGGAAAGTATATTCATCTTAGCTTGGATCTCTAAACACTGTAAGTAAAGCCATTTTATAGCCTATAGTTTTTTTTTTTTTTTTAATCAAAAGCTTTTAATTTGATTAATAATAATAAATACTCATAACACATTGCCGTCAAGTAAAACATACAGGTCGTATTATCTGACAGGGATGTCTGTTGACTGCACAATGTCAAAATTGGGACTAAACATTTTCCCGTGATAGACTGCCATCTAGTGGACAGCCTCAAATATTGAATAAATATTACCCAAAAAATTCACCCAAAATATGTTTTATGTACTTAGCATGGTGTAATTCCAAAAACGTACGACCTTTCTTCAGTGGAGAGAAAAAAAAAAAAAGGAAAAAAAAGTGAATGCTTGAATACCTGGTCACTCACTCTTATTAATATAATGATAGTGAATATGGACTGGGACTGTCAAGTTTAAAAAAAAAAAAAAAAAAAAGCAAAAGCGTGTAAAATAATCCAGTGGAGTCGTAAACTTATTCCAAGTCTTCTGTAGTCATAAGATTGCTTTGTATGAGAAACGGACATACATTTAAATCTGATAATCGTTCCCTCAGTGATCTGTTAACGGACCGCATTTTTGGTGTTTCAAAAATTGTGCATCCCAATTTCCTTTAAGTTATTCTAACTAGGACACAAGGCAAGATTAAGTATCGAAGAAATATTGTTATTCATTGAAACCCCAATTCAAAAGGATATCAGCTGGTTTAAGGTGCTCCTATGTTACTGAAGTGTCCTTGTTCATTAAAAATCGTTCTTAAAGGGATAGTTCACCCAAAAATGAAAATTTTGTCATAATTTACTCACCCTCAAGTAGTTCCAAACCTTTGCGAATTTCTTTGTTCTGCTGAACACAAAGGAAGATAAGAAGAATGTCAGTAATCAAACAGATTTCACCACCCATTTACTGCCATTGTAGGAAAAATAAATACTATGGTAGTCAATTGGGGGCGAGATCTGTTTGATTACTGACAGTCTTCCAAATATTTTCCTTTGTGTTCAGCAGAACAAAGAAATTCATACAGGTTTGGAACTACCTGAGGGTGAGTAATTAATGACAGAATTTTATTTTTGGGTGAACTGTCCCTTTAATAAAACAAGATGAAAATTCACGCAAAGGTAAAGGTGTGTTCAACATAGACCGATCAGCGTCTGACATGAAGCAGTGCATGCCGGTTAGACGTTTTATCCAACTTGAGGAAGAAGGGTTTTTATTTTGGTGCCAAGTTCATTAGGGATTTTTTTTTTTTTTTTTTTTTTACATTTTGAAGTTTTACAGCCACAATCCCCATTTACTTTTATTATATATTAAAATACTATATATATATATATATATATATATATATATATATATATATATTAATATATATATTATATTCTTCTACATTGCTTGTTTTTCTGTGGAACAAAGAATGTGACCTTATATATATAATATATATATATATATATATATATATATATATATATATATAAAAAGGTCACATTCTTTGTTCCACAGAAAAACAAGCAATGTAGAAGAATTCTTTATAGCTTTTTATTTATTCTTTATTACTTTTCTAACTGAAAATAAAACAACTGTTTCTGTACATAGTTTTAAAAATCTTATTCCTTTCTTTTTTTAAGTATAATTAAGAAATTCAGAAAAATAATTGAATAAAATTACTTTAGTCGTTCTTTGTTGCATAGAAAAATAAGCAGGGTAGATGAGTAAATAATGATTTAATAAATTTTATTACATTAAAAAGAAACTTCCTATAAATAGTTTTAAAAAGCTTATTCCTTTTTTTAAAGAGTATTTTCAAATGTTCTTTTCAGAGTATAAAGGAAAACAAAATAGGTTTACTCTACAAAGCATATCATTAATAATAATTATTAATAATAAAAGGTAATAATAACAAAACACACCCAGACACATCACTTTTCTCACATTTTATTTGATAAGACTGCTCAACCACATTTTAAGGCGGTCATATTAGAAACTAAATCAGGACTTCCAGCTACTAACATGAGACAGATAAATAAAGCTGATGCACTGATGTTCATCCTCTCAATTACCACAAAATTAGCATGTGTTTCACAACCAATGTCTTTGTCTCACTTTCTAATAGTGCCACACAACTGCAAGTAACATTTTGCTTGTTTTACAGCAAATATAAAACATTAAATTAACACAATAACTAGATAAAGCATTAATCTAAATGTCTTTATTAACACTGAGAAGAACTGGAGTTGGAGCCGTGAGATACAACAGTAGGCGATGTCACTGTAATCACATGCATTTAAATACATCAGCAGGGGGCGCTAGAAAGAGATAACTGCTCAAAGCATCTGACACACGTGTAGGAGTAGTGTGTGTACTGTTAAGTAACTGTGTTCTTGTAAGTGATTGATGCGTGATAATATTTACACTCTCTTCACCAAGATGATGAACATCTTTATGAGTAAGAGAGAGATTGTGCAAGTTTGTAAGTGATTTTAGTGCCACATGATGTTTTACTTGCGTCAAAGTATGTTATGTTTTCAAGTTGCCAGGGGGCCCAAGCTAAGCTCCACATGGTGTATGAGCCAGATGGCCTCACTGGTGGCTTCTCCTTCCTCAGTGGGTCTGATCGGAGCAGCGAGGTTTCGGAAGTCATGTCGGAGTTTGAAAGCAACAGTGACATCACCCTCCTCTATCTGCGGAATCACTTTGATGAAGAATCCGATCTTGTTTGACTTCCTAAAGGCCACCACACTAAACAAAAGAGCAGACTCTTATTAATGAAGGGTCAAATCACAGTAACCAATCTTATCAGATGATTAGAATTAGAAGTAATGGCTGAAATGTAAGGTCCCACAACTTTTGGCTTTAAAGTACAAAGCCCTTGCACAGGAATCAATTCTGTAGTGCATAAACAGAAGTTCATTTACCCAGAAAAGTATTCCCATTTCAAAAAAGAATGGTCAGAAAACTTTAGAGCTCAGATTAAGAACTGAGTTTTGCTGAATAATTCATGTGAAGCTCCTCTTACATTTAAGCATTTCAATCCTGACCCAGTTTCAATCCTGACCCAGTTCCATTGTAAGTTCCTCAAGTTTAACCACTATTTTTGCATTTAAACAAAAAAACTGAGGTCAGTTCTTTTCTGTGGTAATCAACAGTGTTAATAGAGCTTTAATAGACCTTTGTCAGGATAGAGTAGCGTTTCCCAAACTGGGTGCCGTCTGGCGAGAGCAGGGGTGCCATGAAAAAACTCCTTCAAAAATTTTCAAAAAATCATTTATTATGTACCATCAATCTCTGATGTCCCCAATAACAACAAATAACACACAAATTTATAATAAAAATGCAAATCGTAAGAAAGGTTGGTCTGAATTTCGGTGGGGGTTGCGCATGATTTCATTCCCGTGCTTCATTCCCAGTGAGTACACATAAAGCCGCCTCTTTTTCATGGCTTGTTCTGCTTACGGTCAAATACACACGAAAATATTGTCACTGTGTATGTCTTGCCTCGTATTCACATAAATACATCGATTATATCCTATAAGTAGTACTGTCAACGTTAACGCATGCGCATGTGTAGGGTTACATTCAAGCTATTTAAAAAAAATAAATACATTTTTGGTTATCAAAGATAAGTTTTAAGGGATGAAATTATTGACTACAGGGGGACTTTAAACAGATCTGGAAGTACTATTATACTCTTATAGGTACCTGAAAGTGTTATCAAAACAGTGGATGTAATAAACTATGACGTTCAAATTCAAAGCAGATTCCATGCAGACCTACTTATTAATAAATAAATAACCTATTCACAGTCTGTCATTCTGACTCTATTTTTTTTTTTTTTTTTATCTGCTCTCAGTAACCATTAGCAAGGGGAGGTTCTTACTCAGGGTCATCCTGAAAACCTTGAGGTTCTGCCAGTTCATCATACTCAGCGGCGGCATCCTTCCCTGCCAGGACCAGTTCCTTTGAGGGCACCAGCACCTATTAAACAATAATATTTTATAATCAAACTGTAGGGGGACACAACACAAGACAATGACGCACTGCCAGTGAATACAAACAGAGCATAACAGTGATGGTGAGGCTGTAATGACTACATCATTTCCCCTGCAGTGGCCCACTCAAGGTAAACAACTGTCTGGAGACTGAACTGAGTGTTTGTTTTTAGAGAGTTTCAGCTCAAACCAGATAAGGACAATTATCTAATTCAATAACCAACCACCAGACATCATTATAGGATAAACTGCTGATGGTTCATTTATACAGTATCACTATAATTCATCTGTACTGTTAAAAGCTCATCTGTGGCGTTTTACCTTAGCAGTGCTGTTAATGTCATCTGGGTCTCCCTCTTCACAGGCGTACAGAGACACGTGGGTGATGTTTTCCACTGGGTTGGTCAGGGTCAGCAGAACCTGACTCTCCTGGATTAAAAACAAAATACTACAATTACTTACAAAAATAAAAAGTTCTATAAACTTGTAATTTCAAAGAAGTATAACCAGACGAATGGTCTTTATTTATTTAAAAAAATAAATAAATAAATAATAATAATAATAATAATAATAATAATAATTCATGGCCTTATGTCTCACACAGGACAAAGATAAGTAAGTAAGTAGTAAAAATAAAAATAAAAAACTGCATAAATTCATTCAAGTGTTCCAGCATGAACCAAACTTGCCTTCATATGACGCAGGTTTGGAATGGACATGATTCTCACTTCAGGAATGTAGCTCCTATGAAAGAGAACAGAAACCATTTATTGATTCATTTTAGCAAATATACACTCAAAGAACAACAAATAGTATAATTTAGGGCACAAACACAGGACTTACACTGCCACAAGCTGGATTTTGAACTTTATTGAGGTTGGATTAAATTCTGGTTTGCTCAGATTGTGCTCACATTTCTAAAATTAAAGGACGAAAAACAGTTTGATAAATTGTTATTAAAACAATTTGAAAACAAATGAGCTTGTGAGATATATATATATATTATTATATATATATATATATATATATATATATAATAAAGATTATGAAAGAAATTAATACTTTTATTCATCAAAGATGCACTAAATTCATCAAAAGTGACAGAAAAGACTTTTACAATATTACAGGGGGAAAAAAATCCATTTTAAATAAATGCTGTTTTTTTTTTTTTTTACTTTCTATTCATCAAAGAATCCTGAAAACAATGCATCATGGTTACCACAAAATATTAAGCAGCTCAACTGTTTTCAACATTGATAATAAGAAGAAATGTTTCTTATTAATCAGCATATTAATGATTTCTGATGGATCATGAGACACTGAAGTAATGCTAAAAAATTCAGCTTTGTCATCATAGGAATTAATGACATTTTGAAATAGGTAACAGATATTTTAAAATGCAATAATATTTCACAATATTACCATATTTTTGATCACATAAATGCAGTCTTGGTAAGCATAAGAGACTTTTCAAAAACATTACAAAGATCTTACCGACCCCATGCTTTTGAATGCTAGTGTACATAAAACAAAAACAGGCTGAAAGATTTTAGAGCAGTGATTCAACGGTAGCTTCCTGAACGGCTTTCTTTGCCATGAAAGAGAAGCTGTGGATATGCTTACATACCCTGCAACGCAGAGAGCGCTTCATTAGCAGGTGTTTGTGTCTGGGGTGCAGCTGTGAAGCTCCTGCAGGCTGAAAATCAGGCTGTAGCAGCCTCTGACGAAGACTCGTTACTGCAGTGAAACACAAGCCATGTTTAAAATATGCATCAAATAAGTCAATAAAGATTTTTGCACATTTGATCCTAACCCTGAACATGTGAACTCCCCATGAACCCCATGACACCTGTGAGGCTGTGCCTTCCATCATTGCACTAGGAAAGGTGTCGGATTAATTATGTAATTGAGGAGTATTACTGGGTGAAGCAGGGATGAGACCAACCTTCAGGAAGGTTGACGGGGCGGGTGTAATAGTCTTCAGGCAGGGGCTCCACTTCATCCAAAGCCTGTGCTTGCTCTATAATGATTTCCTTCTGGTCCTCTCCTTCTTTTAATCTGAAAACGATTTAGCATCATATAGACAATTTCTACAATCATTTAGTAGAAATTGAGTCCCTATTATGCTATTTTAAAGATTGCTCATTTTGTTTTGGAGGTCTTCTACAATAGGTTAACATCCATCGAAGATCAAAAACACTAATTTTCACATCACCTCATTTTTCAAAGAGCATGAAAACGATTTGTTCCAAGATTCAGTCTCTCTAAACCCCACCTTACCACAAGCCTACTCTGCTGTGATTGGTCTGCGGGTCGGAAACGAACTGGCCATTACCATATCTGAATTTTAGCACCGAATGCGATGGTGGCGTTTTTTTCCATATTAATTCCAGCACGAGTCCTCATCCTTTTAAAGTTCATGCAAAGAGGATTTGCAGCACTGAAAACATCATCTTCTGGACATGTCGACAACAGGAACCAAACTCTTCCAGGCCTCAGCAACAAGTACAGCATTTGAGGACGGGTCAAAGTAGACATTGTTGTTCGTGGACAGCCAATAAAACCCATAAGCTGGCATTATGCAAATTTGTTACATTGTTACATAGGTATGTAACTGTAAGCGAGATAGAATTGCTGACGACTCAATCCGGCAGATTAGAATCGATTCTTTCATTTAGGAGATATTAACTTTATTTGTTGTGCTGTGCACTTTGATCTTTAAAACTCTGCAGACCTTTTACATTCACAAACAGTTATATTACACACTGCATGAAAAGTAATATTCGAAAAAGCATAATAGGGGCACATTAAAATGTGATGCATCAATTATCTCAGTACTCAACGTTACTTACGAAAGGCCATATAGGGCACTGATTGGGGCGCCAGATCTCTGTCTCTGTAGTCTGGTTCCCAGTCCATACTTCTCCTTTTAGACATAAAGACAGACCACATTAGTTCATGCTAATCAGACATTTTCTAAGTTTAAGGTAAAACTCATTATTAATGGATGAATGTTGCCATCACAGTGATCAATGTCATGGTAATATTTAACAGTTTAAGCACACGTTATCCAAAAGCTTGCTTTCCAAGAAACTGGTTGATCGATTCTGAGTGAAACCAGACTGCCTCTTTAATTTACTGAAATAAGTTTCTTTTTCTAATCTATATAATCAAATACTATAGGTCTGCAGCTAAACTTCAAGCATCATTAATAATCTCCAAACATAAATACAAGCCTAACCAGGACTCTTCAAGTGTACCATTAAAGATATCGCCTGCCAAATACAAAGGATTTGATTATGAAGAGAATTCCAAGTAGCAATAGTGAAGCTCATGTGATCAGCAAAGTCATTTAGAAACAGATTAGACATGCTAAACTGATGGAAGGATTGGGGAGAAAAAAGAAAGACCTTCTTAGTGTTTCTGTAAGAATTGTGGGGGGAAAAAAATACCACTCACCACCACGTGAATAGTGTGTTGCTGGAGAGGGGTATAAAACCAAAAATATCACCGTGCATAAGCAAAGAAAAGGAGAGAGACAGAATCATGTGAAACAAATGCAATCAAGCAAACATTAAAGTGGCAGTTTCAAGCACAAGGAAACAAGGATTGCATTAGTAAACAAGACATGCAGCTCAAAGTACTCAGTCATGTATCACAGGGTTAGAAATGAACCATCTGAAGCTATAATTTCTTACACCACCATTCAAAAGCTTGAGGTTGGTAAGATTTTTTTTTTTAAAAAAAGTCTCTTATGCTCACCAAGGCTGCATTTATTTAATCAAAAATACAATAATATTTTGAAATATTATTACAATTTAACAGTTTTTCTAGTTTAATGTATTTTAAAATAAAAATAAAACATAATTTATTGGCTGAATATGCTGATTTGATGCTAAAGTAACCTTTTTATTATTATCAATGTTGAAAAAAAAAAAAGTTTTGCTGCTTTATTTTTTTGTGGAAACCATGATACATTTTGTTTCAGGATTCTTTGATGAATTTATATTATTTAAATGAATTTGTATTATATTTTTATATTATAAATGTCTTTACTGACACTTCTGATCAATTTAAAGCATCCTTGGTAATAGTATTCATTTCTTTAAAAAAACATCTTACTGACCTTAAACTTTTGAACGGTAATGTACAAGCAAACATTAGGAAAATTATTACGTAGTCACATTTTAGACCCTGCTATGTTTAGTAAACTTAACCAGTTTTAGCCAGCCTTGGTGCATATTTAAAGGAAATGTTTAAGAAAAGGCTAACAAGAACATTGTCAACAATTTTAGTTTTGTGCAAAACATGCAATAAATATTTTTAATTTAGACATTTTTACAATTAAATAATGTACACAAAACAAAATAGCAGTACTGTTACTGTATTTTTTTCTGTTTTTCAATTAGACTCAGCCAAAGTTCAGAAACGAGACAAGACAGATCACACCCGTTTAATGCTTGCTAACTGGAAAGTAAATGTTAGGTTAGGAGGGTGTTTCTAGACACAGTGGTGTGAATGTGTACCGAGAATGCCTGAGGCATGAACGGACGTCTTCGCGCCATCTTCTTCCTGTCTCTCTCCAGCTTCTCTCTCTGGGCCAGCTGCTGGTAATACTCAAGCAGCTTGTTGATCTATACAGATATCATAACTGATTTGTTAACTACATTATAATCTTGAAAATTTAACATCAACGTAATAAGAGAAGAGTTGGTTTTGCACATACCCTTTGGGTATGTGGGTTTTCAGGTTCCTGCCATCCTCCACTGGCTAAAATGTAAAAAGACCAAAGTTTTATTACAATTAGCATGCAGATTAAAATGTCCTAACCATACACAAAGCAACAAGTGAAAAGTTTTATGTTAATTTCAACATTTTCTCCCACATATTTTTGCCCTTTGGTTCTATTTCTGTTATGCTCCAGCCTAGAGTAAAACAACTAACCCAAAATCCCAATTATTAAAAATCATATTCTAGTGACTAGTTATGACCATTTGCACAGTATTTCAAGAGTTAGTTCACCCAAAAATGAAAATAATGTCATTTATTATTCACCTTTATGTTGTTCTACAGCCGTTCATCTTCGGAACACAAATTAAGATATTGTTGATGAAATCCGATGGCTCAGTGAGGCCTCCGTAGACAGCAATGCCATTCAGACTCCATAAAGGTAATAAAAACATATTTGAAACAGTTCATGTGAGTTCAGTGGTTCAATCTTAATATTATAAAGCGACGAGAATACTTTTTGTGCGCCAAAAAAACAAAATAAAGACTTTAACAATATCTATATGGGCCGATTTTAAAACACTGCTTCATGAAGCTTCTGAGCTTTATGAATTTTTTGTTTCGAATTAGTGATACGGATCTCCTATCAAACGGCTAAACTGCTGAAATCACGTGACACTGGCGCTCCGATTCACTGATTTGATTCGTAAAGCTCTGAAGCAGTGTTTTGAAATCGGCCCATATAGATATTGTTGAAAAGTCTTTATTTTGTTTTTTTTGGCACACAAAAAGTATTCTTGTCACTTTATAATATTAAGATAGAACCAATGAACTCACATGAACTGTTTCAAATATGTTTTTAGTACCTTTATGGACCTTGAGAGTTTGAATGACTTTGCTCTCAATAGAGGTCTCACTGAGCCATCGGATTTCATCAACAATATCTTAATTTGTGTTCCAAAGATGAACAAAGGTCTTACGGGTGTAGAACAACATGAGGGTGAGTAATAAATGACATTTTCATTTTTGGGTGAACTAACCCTTTCACATGGAGTATGGACAGTAAAATTATTTGATGCAGGAAATCTGTTGCATCATGATCATTTCTTGACAGGACATTACCCGATATTTATGCATATCTATAGTATGCATACAATTAACAACATAATAATGACCTTAAAGCACTTCAATTAAAGTATATATCCTTATCTGTAAGTGTGACAAATTCATGCGAGTATTTCCATTTTGCAAGAAGACTCGTCCTCACAGTCTGCGTTAAACTTCAGACTTTACTCAATGAGCGCCGACACGTGCATTCGCGTCAAACAGACGGGACTCATTGGAGAGGGAGACGATTAATATTCAGCGCAAAAATATTCATTTTGCTGAAATATCTGTTGTTGGGCGTTAAATTTAGGTTTAAAGGTCAACATGTAATTCAAGTATTTTATGAGAGTAAAGGGATAACTGCGTGTAATTGAATATAAATAAATGTAAGACGTTTCTTATATTTACAGGATAAAGAAATGACAGTAACAGGTTACTGTGTCCAGAGTGAATGTGCTTGTCAATAAAAAAAGAAAAATGAAAATTGGTATTTTTTTTACCCGATTAATTGAAGAAATAATCGGCCAACTAATCAATTATCAAAATAATCGTTAGTTGCACTTGGAGCCCTAGTTTACAGATAAACCAATACAGACACTGGTACACGTGTCCACATTAGGAGCTGTCAGGACTCACCCACAGATTTGTCAGCCATGCCTACATCTCTTGAGGTCCAGCGACAAAATCCACAGGCCAGGTAGTAGGCCTTCTTCATTGTGGTTTTGGTGGGGTCATCAGGCAGTGGTGCTGGGATGTTGGTGGCCCGTGTGGAGAGGGTGTGCATACAGCATGGGCAGTCAAAGCAATTGGCACACCTGAAACCGGTGTATCATACAAAATCTTTACAAGGAAAAATGATTCATGTGACAATGTAATATCATTATAGTCAATTTATCAAATATACTTCTCAGAATCTCGATTAGGGAGAAGAGTGGCCAGTTTCATATGTCAAAAATAACGAATATGGCAAGCATGTTATTAGGCAATGATAAAAGTTAAATTACAGATGATGTTAGATGATTAAGAACATTGCCGTTATTCACTCACAGGCCTGTCAGATATTTAGCACAGATGTGGTTTACCTATTCTTCTTGAGCTTGGCCTCAGCTGACGGCATGTTCTCCAGACAGCTGGGACAGAAATGGGAATCGACCTACAGAACAGGCATAACACCAAAACACAATTTTCAAGACAAGCAATTGTGTTTGTTTTTTTATATTGGAAACTTAGAGAAAGGCTAAATGGAACTTAATTGGTACCAGTGGAAAAATTCTCACATTACTTCAGCAAGAAAGTAAGAAAGAAAGAACAATATTAAAATATTCCAGCTGTCTTTACAGGGTGTGGTAGTGTTTATGCCCTCAAAATAACACGAATGTGTAATGCAAACATTGAGTTTAGAACCTCATTTATCGTATAATCTGCATATGCACATAATCGAAATAAATGCAACCAGCAGATTTTTAATTTCATTCAGAATTCTCCTACTAGCTTTTAGCTTGTCAAATACCACAAAAAGTGGGCGGTGCGGAAGTTAACTGACTGGTACCACAGCCAATTGGATAACACCATTGCAGTATAATTTATGACGGATGGATAAACTAGCTAATCACAAGACCAGAATTCGTTCCACTTAGGATAGGCGGTACAATACTGTCATCAATAGCCTGTTAGCTCGCTCTTAGCACGGTTAACATCTATTGTTTTCAACTAAATGTCACAACCCGCGTTACTTACTTCATGTGACACGCATTCCAAGGATCGCAGCTCACTGCAATATCGGCAAAAATATAACTGAGAGAGCGGAACACGAATCTTTTTCTCGCCTCGGACGAGATAAACCACTTTCTCTGGCTGCAGCAGCGTCGCCATTTCTGACTGAGATCCTGCCTGCCTACGTAACGATTACGTCATCATACGTGTCGCTTTCTTTTCCGCATTTGTGTTAATAGCGCCTCTGCGCTTCATACTGTTGTATATACGATTGGCTGCTTGTATTTTTCTCCATTTCCTCTCAGTCAATTTGTTATATTGTGTTATGTTAGGATGCCTGTCTTAGCTGTTTTATGCATATCACCTTTTTCCTTCCATAAGAATTGGCAACCAAGAAGAAATAGCTGCTGCATGGTCCAGTTTGATTTTAAAGGTCAAGTCTGTGTTAATTAGAGGAAAAGATCCATTAATACACTGAGTGAGTAATTTGTTAAGCAAACAGTATAATAGTTTAATCAAACAGGGAGGCAGTCAGACACCTGTTTCTGTTGACAGGGTATAATGGGCACATGTAGCTGCAATGCAATCCCTTGGATTCTTCATGTTTAACATTATAAAGTTCTTAATATCTAGTTTTTTACTAAAACAAAATTTATTCTGTTTTTAATGTACTTGTTTTTGCACTGCCCTTGTGCATCCTTTGCACCATTGCTTCAATTATATCTTAGTAAAAATAATAATGAAATTGTAATTAAATGTAAACAAAGTTTAAAATGTTGACATAAAATAAAAGCTATACTCTTTTTTCCGTAAACACATAATAACTGAAAGCTGCCACTCCACTGTAGCGTAAGCTTAACCTTTGGTACTTTCAGAAGCTTAACATGAGATGATCTGAGGGCACCTGATGCTATATAGAATATAAAGCAACCAGTAATGTTCAGCTATGTTCAGACACAGGGAGCCAAAGTAAACTCTACAAAACAGACTTCATTGCTTCAGTCAGTGGTTTTTATACTGTATCACTATAAAGATGATGGGTCATGCCTGTGATGAGGGAGATACAGTAATCAAGGCTTGAGTCAAGGTGAGTAATAACATTTTTTTCTTCATGTTGCATTATAGAAAAGGCCTCACTTGGAAGGGAGAATGATGCCTTTCTTATATGTTAAATGCAATGTTATTTTAGTATAATTAAAATGCTATTATAGTTTTTATTAATATTTTGAAATAATTTTTATATTTTGTTTTCATTTTAGTTTTTTAGTTTTTTTTAATGTCTATATAGTTTTTTATTAAATTTGATTTCCGTTTTAGTTATTTTAGTACATCAAGTTAAATGAAAATGAGAAATGTTGCCCTGGCTAAGGTTTTTTTTATTTTATTTTATTTTATTTTATTTTATTTTTCAACTACTGCTTTATTTTTTCATTTTCTTTATTTTCAACATGGTTTTATGGTTATGGTTTTAATTTTAGTTTTAGTTAACTAACCCTGGTTGAATGTCCAAAATCCAAGATCAAACCTAATATATATATATATTCAGACATTTTTGATATTTTTGATATACTTTTACTAGTGGGTGCAGGACACTATAGTTCATTTATGTAAGTGAGGATAGCAAAATAAAGTAAACTGTGACATATTATACCCAAAAATTATTCATACAGTGGACTACCAGTCAAATTGATAAAAATTTGGAACCAAAAATTATTCAGACACTTTGACCTGACCATGTTTTGCTTAAGTGTTATCAGACATAATTAAGATTATTTTTTTCTGACACAGTTTAACTCTGAGATCTTGTCATATTTTATTAAAAAAAAATTTAAACTATAGTGAAAAAACTGTATTAATGAATGAAATGTTCAAGATGTCTGAATAAATTTTGGTTTGACTGTATATATATCAACATATCAACATATATACATTATATATATATATATATATATATATATATATATATATATATATAAATTTAGATTTCAGTTTCTTCACTGTACAATGTCATTAAATACATACAAAGCTTAATAAAAATACATTAAAAACACCTCTGTATCAAGATTATTAGGTAATGCAGAGCTGAAGTCAATTTGTTTGCATGCGTGTAAAAGAACCTCTTGTGCTTTTGTGATATCAGTGTTACCGATGAGCTGTTGATAGACTGTTGACAAAAATAACTGTCAACATTTCACCACTGTCAAGCAAATAACTGAGGTTAATTTTTTAGCCACAACTCTTTGAAACATAATGAAAAATTACATTACAATAAAATCTTAGGCAGGTTAGAGCTGCAATAAACAGTGCCCATGCATGTATTCACTATGTAAATATGTGGGATGAGGCTGGTGATATTATTGGTGTCTGCGTCACTCTCCTTCAGTGCTTTTCATCTCCAGCACAGCCACGCTTCATTCAGACGGCACACAGACACCCTGCAGGGGCCAAACGTCACCCTCATGTGGAACCAGAAGAATCCCTGGATCTCTGCTCTGGTCCTGGTGGGACTTTTACAGAAAGTCAGTGGACTATCCAATACCCAGGTAAGATCTTGAGACACATACTTATACAGTTTTTACTCTTTAAAATATGCTATTTTGGTAACATTTGATTGCTCAAAGGGATACAATTTTAGCAGCAGAGAACATGAGAATAAGGTACGGATGCCATTTCATTGAATTAAAGTAGAAGGCATTGCTTATTAAAGCAATAAGCTAAGTAAACTACATCTAAGTATTTGTATGTTACACTGATGCTTACAAAGTAAATATAGGAACAAATTGGTAACATCAAGTTTTTAGTTTAACCTCTATATATTAAAGCATGTTCTCAACACAATGCTGTACAGATGTTTAGGTTATAGCCCATAATTCAGTGTGATTTAGTGCGCTCTGTTTTCATCAGAAGCAGGTGCAGTGGGTTGCCACAGTAACTGAGACAGAAAATAAATAAATAAATAAATGAAAAAGGGAAGAGAAAATACGAGACTCATGTTCAGTTCTTATCAAATACCAGCAGCAAAAGCCAAGTCATGGTAAATATTTACTTTGCCTATAGTTAGGACATTGTAACCCCACTACTACAGCTTCAAGGTGATATAGTCCTAAAACATTTCAGTAACACTTTCCAATAAGGTTAATTAGTTAAACATTAGTTAATGTATTGATTAACATAAACTAACCATGAGTAATACATTTGTTACTCTATTTACTAATTTTCGTTAATGTAAATACAGTTGTTCATTGTTTGTTCATGTTAGTTCACAGTGCATTAAGTAGTTAACAAGATTTTAAAAATGTATTAGTAAATGTTGAAATTAACATTAACAAAGATTAATAAATGCTGTATAAGTGTAATGTTAACTAATGAACCTTATTGTAAAGTGTTACCAACATTTCTATTCTGAAAATATAACTATTAGATTATATAATATTATGACCTTTTTTTTTTACTGTTGTCACATCCAGTTTTCTTTTCAACTTTAAAATTAGCCTGCACAATGATAAAGGGATTGTCTGTGATTTCACAATTTTGTGTGAGAATACAAAGTTCACTGCAATGTTTAAATAATGATTTTATTTCATGTTCACTATTGTTCAAAAGTCTGTATGATTTTTTACATGTTTTGAAAGTCACTTATGCTTTCTAAGACTGCATTTATTTGATGAAAAATAGTGGTACTATTGTGAAATATTATTACAATTTAAAATAACTTTTTTCTATTTGAATATATTTTAAAATGTAATTTATTTCTGTGATCATAAAGCGGAATTTTTAGCATCATTACTCCAGTCTTCAGTGTCACATGATCCTTCAGAAATCATTCTAATATGCTGATTTGCAGTTTAAGAAACATTTCTTAGTCTTATCAATGTTGAAAACAGTTGTGCTGCTTAATATTTTTGTGGAAACTGAGATATTTTTCTTTCAGGATTCTTTGATGAATAGAAAGTTCAACGGAACAGCATTTATTTGAAATGTAACATTATAAATGTCTTTCCTGACACTTTTGATCAATTTAATGCATCCTTACTGAATAAAAGTATTCAGTTCTTTTAGAAAAAAGTTTTTTTTTTTCATGAATGATTTTATGAACACAACAATAAAATATTATTTTGTAAAATATATATATTTTTAATTGAGGTACAGTATTAATTTCAGTTTTTCTCTCTCAGGTCTGTAGCCCAGGTGTAGGTGACACTATACACAACTATGGTGCGAAAAACATAAATGGGACCCAATACATCCCATTCTCCCATTATTCTGGGAAGCATGTCCTCATTGTCAATGTGGCCACCTACTGAGGACTCACCTTCCAATACGTAGGTAAGTATGCAAATTATTTCACTTATATTAGTTTATATTAGTTTATATTACTTATATTAACACAAATATTAGTATATACAAACATTCCTTATTATGTTTGCATATTAATATGTACAAATATATATTTTACACATCTCATGACAGCAAAGCTTGAAGAGCATATATTAAACCTGTTATTAATAACTGTATTAACTGTGAGTTTTATATGCTAATCAGAATTGAATGCACTACACGAGGAGTTCCGAGATGTTGGATTCACTATTCTCGGGTTTCCTTGCAACCAATTTGGGAAACAAGAGCCTGGAAACAATAATGAAATTCTTCCTGCATTAAAGTGAGTTCACTGTAAAAAAAAAAAAAAAAAAAATATATATATATATATATATATATATATATATATCTCGGGTTACATATATATATATATATATATATATATATATATATATATATATATATATATACATACATACACAGTGCACAGCATAAATGAGTACACCCCCTCTGAAACTTCTGAAAGTCAGCAATTGCTCAATTACTCAGAAGACACGTCAGGGTTCTTTAGAGATATAATGTTCCTGTAAGTCTGCTTAATCAATTACCAAAGAAGCATGTCAAAATTATTCAGGAAAATAAGATTTTCTTATCAAGGTGATAAAATGTTGTGTTGCAAAAATGAGTACACCCTCCTAAAAGTTACTAAATAAGATGAAATAAAAATTTTCTGCTGTAAGTTTAAGGCAATGTTTGATCAACAGGTAAGTATGTTGAACCAAAACATTTAAAGAGAAGTAATTTCTTGACAATTAAAAGTGTTATATAGCCCACTGAATCATTCTCAGATGTAATGCTGACAAAGCCCATATTTACAAAATATAGATTCTGGGAATCCATACTCTGGTCTCATGAGACCAAATCAATCATTTTGGATCTAACAGCATCCAAAATGTTATGGTGTTGCTAGAGGAGGAGTACAGTGAGAAGTGCCTGGTTCCCACAGTAAAGTTCAGTGGTATTAAAGCTCTCATATAGGGATGTATGAGTGCTAAAGGTGTGAGGGAGTTGTGGTTTATCAATGCTGTCATGAATTCCCACACCACTGTGTAATTTACTTTTTACTTGAAACAGAAGATGTTACCCTTTCCTCATTCCCTTCATTGTTGGGCATTTTTTCAACATGACAATGAGGATATGCATTCTCCCAAGGTGAAAAACCTTCTGTGGACATGTTAAGCACCTGTGGGGGATTCTGTAGAGATAAGTTGAAGCAACACTCCCCATTAAAGACCACGGCATTTAAGGAGCTCATCATCCAGGAGTTAAACAGGACAGATGTGACAATTTGTCATGAACTTGTACAGTCCGTGCCAAGAAGGGTCAGAGCAGTATTTTCAAAATTATGGAGGGCAATATTATACATTTGTTGAATTAAATCTAGGGTGTATTCATTTCTGCAATCCTTAATTTAAACAAAATTGGCTAATTTACTTATTTTATGGCTATTAATGACATATATTTCTCAGTTTTTTTTATGTATATGTTCATTTTAGTTTGCCATCTTTCCATGAATTGTATTAGTGATCATAAAGAAAATACATCTTTTGTATTTGTTCAGAGGGGGTGTACTCATTTATGCTGTGCACTGTATATATATATTTTATGTGTGTGTGTTTATATATATTTTTTATTCTTTATTTATTCTTAATATTAACCTTCAATTACAATCAAATTGGAATTAACTGAAATTTCAAGTGAAATTATATTAAACTGACTTCAAAAATTGAACAATTAAGTCAAACTAGTAGTATTACTAAAGCTTAAACTAAAAAACTATACAAAATATATGTAAATTACTCACCAATTTTTAATCAGTAGACGTAGTCTTCTAAGGAAGAAGACTGAAGGTTTCTCAAGAGTATTTTAACCTTGAGGTTACTGCTCATCTCTCAACAATCTGAGCATCAGACAGTGTGCAATAAGCTTGTCCTTCTCATCCATCATCCCCTATAAATTACTACGCGTATCATATATCTTAAACCTAAAGGCTCTTTTCTGGAGTGAAATCTGAAGCCACTTCTCTGGTCTTGACTCTCTGAAGTCTCTATTTGTTTTCCTTATAGACAGACCCTTGATGAAACAAATTTCTCCTTGTCTTCACAGGTATGTTCGTCCAGGCAATGGATTTGTTCCAAACTTTCCGTTATTTGAGAAGGTGGATGTGAATGGAGACAACGAACAGGCCCTTTTCACATTTTTAAAGGTTGGCCATTGCTTAATAAAGCATATTTTAAAATCTAACTGAAATTGCAACACATTGCGCAAGAAAAGCTGTTAGGACCAAAAGTTCAAGGAACAAAAACTCAGTTAAAACAAAATTATTGATATGTAAACACCAACAGACCTATATAGTGCACTTAAATGACATTTTAGCTGTCTGCATGCCATTGCATTCGTTTATTATGTATCTCAATATGTTTACCTAGAGAAGTGTGCTTGTGTTGTCTTTACAATAAATATTATTTATACACTATTAGAAGGCACTTCATATATAGAACATTTTAGGGGTTCTCATCATGGGATCATTTTATGGATTTAATTTTAATTAATTTAAGCATAAACAAATTATCACTAGAAAAAAATAAAATAACCCATTAAACATTAAATTATTATGCAATCATTTATGCTGCCTTCACATGCTCTCTGAATTATCGTAAATACGAATTTCCTAGGTAAAAATTGCACACGAATGCCCTCCAATTTCAAAATTTGAATGCGATGAGCTTCAGACTGCAGAAGTTGGAATTATCAAATTTCCGATAACATTTGAAGGCAGCATTAAGACATTTCTCTTTAGAACGTTTTTTTTTTTTATGGAGCCCCTAAATCGACATGGTGATGAAAAAAATATATTTCAATGCTTTTATGAATGCAAAAGTTTTGTGAGGGAGCGCAAAGGTTTTGCAAGTGAACGCAAAGGGAACGCAACATTTTGCATTACCTTGAGTTTCTAGGCCGGGAGAACACAAAATATTTGAGAGAACAAAAGCATTGACAATTTTTTCCCCCCTGCACCATGTCCCTTTAGGGGCTCCGTACTTTTTGGCATAAATGGTTCTTTAAAATTGATTCAAGAACCCTACAAACCCATCGAAGCTTTTATCCTCTAAGAGTGTATAACATTTTAAAGAGTTAGTTCACCCAAAAATAAAAATTCTGTCATTAATTACTCACCCTCATGTTGTTCCACACCTGTAAGACCTTCGTTCATCTTCGGAACACAAATTAAGATATTTTTTATGAAATCCGATGGCTCAGTGAGGCAGATTTGAAGCAGTGTTTTGAAATCGCCCATCACTAGATATTGTTGAAAAGTCGTTATTTAGTTTTTTTGGTGCACACAAAGTATTCTCATCGCTTCATAACATTAAGGTTGAACCACTGTAGTCACATGAAGAGTTTTAAATATGTTTTTAGTACCTTTCTGGGCACTGAAAGTGTAAATTAACTTGCTGCCAATAGAGGTCTCACTGAGCCATCGGATTTCATCAAAAATATCTTAATTTGTGTTCCGAAGATGAACGAAGGTCTTAAGGGTGTGGAACAACATGAGGGTGAGTAATTAATGACAGAATTTTCATTTTTGGGTGAACTAACCCTTTAAATGTCCAAATATTTACAACTTATTGCATCAGGAAAAAGGCCAGATTTTAATGTAAACTGTCTCTTTCAGAATGCTTGCCCACCCGTGGGAGACAGTTTCGGTAACGCCAACAGATTGTTTTGGGAACCTCTCAAGGTCAACGACATCAAGTGGAACTTTGAGAAGTTTCTAGTGGGGCCAGACGGAAGACCAGTAATGAGGTGGTTTCCAAGGGTGAACGTATCTGAAGTTAGGGCAGACATCTTGAAATACTTCCGCCAGCTTGTTAATCAGCAAAAGGCTGATTAACTTTGAAACAGTGGATTCAATTGTACATTCGTCTCTCTCTCTTTCCAGAATATACTGTGTTTAACTAGTTAACAGCAAGATTACATGTGGCAAAGTTTAAAAATGTAAACCTTTGTGAATTGGATTATTGTTACAAGAATTTGAATGGATTCTCAGACTGCTCCTTCCAGAGGCTGTCAAGGGATCTGTTTGGAGACTGGCATGTTGATGACGGGAAGGCTTGAAAACAGACACTCTGTGGTGCCTGACCTGAGACCAAGGGCCAGTGGGCAGCTCTTTAGTGCATTCAGGCTGCTCTGCTGTTCCTTTTCAATCATGTCTCATCTCCTAAACAATCCTTTGAACTTGCTGCCACCTCTGTGAATTGTTCAGTAAATAAAGACTGTAATGCAAGAAACAAAATGGTTTCCTCTGGTCAGTGCGCATCAGGCATATGGTGGTGATGAAACTGGCTTGTAAACTTGTAGTTTAACTCACACAATAACATTTGGAGGTTTAGACAGTTAGAATATATTTATTATACTAATCAATTACAAAAGTTTCACATGAGATCTGCTTTCACCCACTGGAGAAAAAAAGTCATTCCAAAAAGCACAAAACCACCAACCAGTAAATTATGGAAATGAGTAAATAAAGCACACATCTCAGAGTGCAATCTAGCTCAAAGACATTTCAACTTGAAAACACTAATCTTATCTCGTTCTGTTCATTGAATTCAACCACATATTCATAAAATAAATGCCTATTTTTGAAACATTTACATGACAAATATCAAACCTTTTGGAAGCAAATTAATTGCTTGCCGTTGGGAATATTTTGTGAGCATACAAACCTTTTTACGTTTGGTTCAAAGCATTGGTCAGTGCAGTTGGAGACATTGCACACGTACGAAAAAAAAAAAAAAAAAACAGCCTTCATGATGGCGGATGACCGTAAAAGCTTAAAGGATATGATTCTTACCCTGATCATCTTCTTCCAAACATTTTACAATACTTTTAAGTGCAACACTGGACCCATTATAAATCAGATGTCCGGTGATTGGATTTCTGCTCATGTTCAGCCTAAATCAAGAACGAGACCAATGAAAAGTGGGCTGCACTAACGTGATGCATTAACTTATTTATTCTGGCCCACTTTCTGTGATTGTGCATATTCACAAACACAAATCCTACAATCTTCCAGTGGCTACAATATGTAAAGGGAGACACAAAACAATACACTAAAGACAACATTTTTTAAGACATTAAACCACACTCAGCTGTCAAAACAATAGATATAAATAAATTATCACTTACATTTGCACATCGGGAATAATGTTTTTGAACACTGAATCTTGAACAATATTAAGCAAAACTACTGTTACTTCTGGCGACCATTTACTAGGACCAGATGAAGGCCCTCCTTGATCAATTACCATTTCAATTACAATCAGTAAAGATCAACAAGCCATGTGAAGCACTTTTTAAAGTGATCCCAGAACATAATCTAATGATGGAAATGTTTAACAGGTGTTGTACAGTATATGGCTTCAATAAACAATGGGGCAGATGACCCGTCAGAGAGGTGACATATGCAGACAGTGTGTGACCATCCCGAACACGGCCAATGAAGGAATCATGAATCAGTTCAGTCACATTCTACTGTTAGCCATTTTCAAGACAATTCACCTATAGAGTTACATTTTTTTTTTTAGATACATCAATACCAAAACACATTCTGATGTGTCAAGGAATCACTAAATATAATGTTATCAGGTGGTTATTATTCAATTAAGCAGTGGATATTTAACTCTATAGGTAGATTGCTATAAAAATAACGTTTAATTATATTATCCATTAAATAACTGACTTCAATTCCTGCATAGAATTATATAAAGCAGATAATTTAAACTTCAATCATAAAAAGGTAAAATAATAAATGTATATATTCCTAATTTGCCAGAACAGTGTTTCACAAACAGGATTATAAAACTTAAGTATATAAACAACATTTTCATCAGTGATAGATATATATATATACACAGTAGGAAAAAACAAAACAAAACAATAGTTCACACCATGCCAACAGAAAATAAACTGCATCATGCTACTAGCCGGGAGCCATTCCAGGAGAGAGAATATGTGTTTAGTGCTTTCCGGGGTCTATGTTCTGACGCTCCCTTTTCCCAAATCCAGTTGCTCCCATTTCTGTCAGCAAAAAAACAAAAAAAAAAACATCCTCATTAATAAAACATAATTTACCATTTTTTTTTTTTTTTATAGAAAATGAGGTGGGTTAATGATCAGTGTCAGAAATGTAAATAATGTAATGTGTATTAATGAAATGTAAGTTGTTTTTTTGCCTTGTCGAGAGGGGGACAGGATGCTCAATAATGTGGCCCAATTATGTCAAATCAGTTTTTTGTCAATAGTTATCAAATTTTTTGTCGAAAGTTTGGGGTCAGCATTTTTTTTTAAAGAAATTAATACTTTGTCAACAATGGTGCATTAAAATTGATCAAAAGTGACAGTAAAGGCTTTTACATTGTTATAAACAATTTCTATTTCATATAAATGCTGTTTTTTTGAATCAGCATATTTCTGAATGATCATGTGACACTGAAGATGATAGCTGATGAAAATTCAGCTTTGCAGTCACAGAAATAAATTTACATTTTAAAATATATTCAAATAGAAAATAGTTATTTTCAATTGTAATAATATTTCACAATAATGTTTTTACTGTATTTTTCATCAAACAAATGCAGCCTTGGTGAGCATAAGACTTTTCTAAAACATTTTAAAATATTAGCGACCCCAAACATTTTAGAAGTAGCATGCATTAAAAGGTGAATTATTTAATTGAAATAAATGAATACTATTCAATTCAATAATACTATTCAATAATACCTAATCAACAACAAATTAATTTCTGAACCTGGTCATGATATTGTTAAAAGACCACATGAAATGCATACATCTGGATTTGATAATAGTGTCAAAGTTGGGCTATGATACCACTATTAAAAAAATTGGTACTGCATATATAAAACAATGCATAAGTGGCTTTATCACTTCAGCAGCAACTTTTTAGAGTTGGAGAACAACATTACGTTTTGATGAAAGATCTACAATTTACACTGATAAATCATACACAATGGAAAGCAAATTGCGTCAATTTGTATGTCATGTCTGTAGATGATACAGATAATCGGATAAAACCAAACTGAAACTAAACTTCATAAGCCTTGTACAATCATTATGAAATTTAAAGCTATTTTCATTTCATGTTTCTTCTGTCATTGTTCTTACTGTCGTCATCATTTTTGAACTGCCTCCAGTGGAAGCTCACTGATTCAGACAGAATGCTTGAAATATCACTGGGTCAGACTGACATTGTGTGTGGCAAAACAAAATGGATCCTAGTGACGCAGAAAGGATGTAAGAGGGCAGAAAGGAGACACAGGATGAATCTAATAAATACCTGCAGTTTCTGGAGGGGGTCTCGCTGTGTCTGCTTGTCCTCTGGAACCACGTGGTTGTGGGAAGGATGACTGCCAGGGAAAACCCTGAACACACACAAAAGAAGAAATCATTACAGTTGCAAAGACACGTAGAGAATAACGGTTTCGATCTCTGTCCACTTCTGTACACTGAAGACACACTGTACCTCTCGTAAAATCCTGTTTGTACAAATCATTATAGCCACAAGTCTTTTTCATACCACATGTGGTGTGGTTAACCAGCTGAAAGTGCTGGAATGACACTATTGTGTCTGTTCCAGGACATGAAGGAAGCAAAAATTTGGATTTTTTTTTTTTCCTCACCAATCGAGCTAACCTCAACTGAAAAAGCCAATAAATAAATAAATAAATAAAATCAAACTATGTGATGGTATTAGTGTATGAACAATAGGCATGTAAAGCAATTTATTTCAATATCAAATTGATTTAAACAAACACCAAAATGCACTTCTTGGTCAAAAACGTTGCAGTGCAAATACAGCAGTGATGCTTAATTTGTACTTTGATACTGATTGTTTACTTGAATAACTGAACAATCTTAAAGCAATGCTTATTTAATTGAGAAATATTTCAAAGTTGTTTAATTTAATTTGTTAATTTTGTCATTAATATTTAAATAAGACTGTGGTATCAATAGAGCGCAACAGTGCTTGCCTGCTTTTTCAGCGGCACTGGTTCCGTAAGTACTTTTTTTCCATTCATTTCTCCCATAAGGATTTTTTAAATAGTGTTTGTTAAAGCAGTATAAGCCATGAACCAAACCAACCAGCTACGAGGTGAATCAACATATATACATTTTTATATTTTATATATATATATATATATAAAATAATATGTATATATATGTGTGTGTTCAGGGCTTGACATTAACTTTTTTGCTCACCAGCCACTGTGGCTAGTGGTTTTCCGAAGTTACTAGCCACTCAGCATTTTCACTGGCCACAATTTTGCTGTTGGGAAATTACATTTTATATGATTAAAGTTGACTTTGGCATGCTTAAATTACTTGATTTTGAGTCATTTTACTTGATTTACAAGATTTAAAACCCTTTCAAACTTACAAATGCAGATTGACCACCCAAATCAAGACTACATTGTATATCAGGTGGTATGTTCAGTTATTTTTGTTAGGTTATATAAAAAGAACAAAGAAGCAAATTACAAATAGTAAAATTTTTAAAAAATCTTTTTTCAGATACATAGGTTTATTTAACATGTATACATTTATTTAACATCTTTTGTTGTTTGATTAACATTAATGACAGACAGGTATTTAATTGGGCTGCTGAATGCATGGACGTAATATACTGACACATTCAGTTTTTTACCCACCTGTTTACGTCCACTTAAGCCATAACCGACTGTATAACTGACGCGAGATACTCCACACGATGGGCATTTTGACATCTGTGTGTGCGTGTATTTTACTATTCAGGCACAAGGAGAACTGATCGCACGCGAGAGCGCTTCTGCTGTGTGTCATTCAGCGCAATTCCGCCTATCCCGCCTTCACTAACAGCAAGTTAATCGATAAAGAATTGTGATTGAATTGTAATTTTGTGATACGACGAGCTTGGCTACCTTTCATTTGACTGTAGGCTGAAATTATATTCAACCCGCCAAAGTGGCTAGTGGGAGTGGCTGTCTTACCCGCCACAGCTGAAATCTACCTGCATTTGGCGGGTTGGCGGGTGTTAATGTCAAGCCCTGTGTGTGTTACATATTTATAACAGAACATATTCAAATATTTAAGTATTTTGAGAGCATAGGGAGACCGACTCCATTACATAATTTGCGGAGCTTCGTGGGAGTGGAAAAAAAAAAATCTATTTCCCTATGGAGAAAATGAATGGAGTTTCTATTTCCGGAGCCCGACTGTTGCATTCTCTTTTACTGCTATTGCTATTGTATACTTACGGGGTTGACAGGCTGGAAATCCCTGCCGGGTGCCGTACTGATGTTAGGCATCCTGGGCGGGAAGTGTATGGGCCACCCCTCTAGACCTTGATGGCCGACCTGTACAAACGGGCCACAGTATGGAGGGCTCATCGGGCCATTGGCTGAGCCAGAAGTGGGATCGGACGTCCTCCTTTCTTGTTGCCCCTCCAAAACATGGAAAAACAAAAACTAAATGAGTTCCAGGTGTCTTCAGTTAAGGGAATCTGCCATATTTGTAATCTGCATTAACAACATTATTAGAGTTTCTACCACAAGGTGGTGCTAATGTGGTGCATTTGAGTTACCTGCTTATGTTGCATCTGTAGTCTCTCCAGTTTACACCTCTCGGCACGCTCTCTCTGACACTCATTCTGTGCTTGATGAAGCTGAGAACCAGAGACACTGAATTCAGGACTCTCATAAGATTCTTTCATGTCTCATTATTAACTAATTGGGCATTTTTCTGAAGTCATTTCATTGGTTAAATCTGACAGTCTAAGTAGGGTCTGTGTAGCTTCTGACCTGATTTGTCAGATTGGTCATTTGACCCTGCAGCCTTTCCACCTGCCGCCTCAGATCTTCTTTCTCTTCGTTCATCCTCTCTCTATCGCTCCTCTCCTTCCGGAAGTCCTCTTCAAAGATTTTCACCTGAGAAAAACGCATGTGATGAGGATGGAGATCTATACAAGATCTCTGCAGCCATTGGTGCATTTCAGCAGACTGTAAGGCTGAAGGAAGTTATCAAACCTCAAGCAAACTGTATGACTCACCATGGAACCTTGACATTCATTTCTTACAAAGCATGTTTGATAAAAGAGGTAAAAAGACTCAATTCACGTAGAGGTACAATGAGTGAAACCTCAACTCCTAAAGAACCTCTGACGCAATGAGAAAACTCAAGTGTCCCGAGGAGCTCATTCTGCTCATCTGACCGCAGCAAAGGTATTTGGACACTTGAGACACACAAAATGTATGAATTTTAATGCATTTGATGATAAATTATCAAATTTAGTCTGGTCCCAAATTGAAAACTAGGAATGTCCCAGGTCATTCCCAGTGCATGAAGTCTCCACTTGTTCCATTAACGTTGGACAACAAGAAGTACCCAAATGAAGTCTCCATGTGTTTTTACCTACCTGCTCCTTCAAAACAGCTATCTGTGTGTGCAGCTCCTGCTGTCTCAGGTTGGCCACACCTTCTCCCAGGTTCATGCCTGGCTGAGCGGAAGATGGAGAGTGGAGGTTCAAAGCTTCCTCTAATGCCTGTAAAAGAAAGAACACAATCAGAACTGATGGTTGCTTTTAAAACAATATTAAGCAAATATATTAAGCAGCACAGCTGTTTTCAACATTGATAATAATAAGAAATGTTTCTTGAGCATCGAATCAGCATATTAGAATGATTTCTGAAGGATCACGTGACACTGAAACTGGAGTAATGATGCTTTGCATCACAGAAATAAATGACATTTTAAAATACATTAAAATAGAAAATATATTTTACATATTATTGTAATATTTTACAATATTACCATTTTTATTGTATTTTTCAACAAATAAACACAGATAAAATAAATGAGACTTATTTAGAAACAATTTAAAAATCTTAGCATTTGATGCTCACTTTTCAAACGAACTGCTAGAAAGTAATTTATTTACTGTTTATTTTTATCTGCCGTCAGACTATCTGAGATGCCCTTGCCATAATGTGTTGCGTCTTGCTTTAGACTTTACTGACAGACTGGCATTCTGACACAGCGAACTCCATGCTTTCTAACCCTAAATCCACTATTTTTTCTTTTTGTTGTAATTACTCTCCTTATTGTACACAAAGTACAATAAGTTTATATCAGTAGTCCCATATTCATAAATATGACCACAGTCTGTCCACAGTATCTACCAATAAGTCAAATGGAAAATCCCCATTTAGATAGCTAGGAAGTGTATGTGCATGTGTGTTTTGTGACTGACCCTGTTGAGCCGTTGGATCTCTTTCTCCTGGTATTCTCTTTGTTTAGTAAGTGGCAACAACTGGTCCTGCAGGTAACGCACCTTTTGTTTCAGCTCACATGTCTCTGAGGTGAGGCACTCCTTCTCACCCTATGACAAAATACAGAAATACACTGGTTAGCCACCAAAGAAAAACAGTCACTTGGTTAAATATTTATACTTCATACAATTTTGTGTAGTGTAGTGAAAAGAAGAACTGTCTCAAAAGGCATCTTACTATAAATGTCACAATGACAGTGACTAATCTGATAACTTAATCAAAAGATATCTTTGATTACTCAGGTAAAAAAGTCCAAGACAATTTCCTGTATTGCAAATGGAAAAAAACAACAAAAAAAAACAAACACCACATACTTTGTCAAAACTATTGTTCTACAAGTTTTTTTTCCAATTGCAATACAAGGATGTTTTGCAAAATGGAAATCATCACATGACTTTAACATCTACAGATAAGAATATGTATGGTATGTGCTGGGAAAAAACAAGTCTTAATTGTATTTAACAGCACAAGCAATCTGTCAAAGCACCTGACAAGACAGTCAGCCCATATAAAAACTATGACCTTTAAAGTGCCTAATATAAAAGTCTGCATTTATCACATTTTTTTACATTTTTGTCTACTGTGTGGCAATGGTATCGGACACAAAATATGGCCTGCGGTTCTGCCTCAAGGCCTCTCCTATGGAACATCTGTGGTCTGCTGTGGGGGCGAGTCAGGCTGACAAAACCTATGTAATGCTGTCAAACTCATAAATAAACTAAAAATCATGAGAGCATTGAGATGCACCGATAAGTAGGCCGTGGATGCGAAAATGAAACCAGTCATCACATGACATGGTCTATGAGACTCAATAAAACTATAAGGCAGTTTATCTGTCGCATGCTTGACTGTCCCCTGTGGGACAGAAGGGAAACTATCACTGCATACTAAGAAAGTCATATGGCCTGTTAGAGGGAATGACTGGTGCTTCCCATGAGAAAACTGAAAGCATTGAATGACTACTTGAAGCCTCATGAGTCTCATCGAGCTCCACAGGGGTGGAAATACCAGCAAAATGTTCCAAAAAGGAAAAAAAAAAAAGTATTAAAAAAAGAAATTTATTAGGCTATGCTCACACTTTTTTTTTTTGGGATTGACAACCACATTTACTTGCAGGTACAAGTCTCAAAATGTCCCGTTCACACAGCAACTTACATTAGTGTTTTGAATATTGTCCGTATGAACGTGAAACGGGAGTCAAGCCCATATTCTCCTACTAGTAACCATCGAAACAATGACCAAAGTAATATCAAAGATGGCGACGTCCATAAAACTGAAACATTTGATATGACAAGAGTCCAATTGAGCAGCAAGTTGATCCATTAAATCTTCATTAACCGACAGCAGCTTTTATATCTGAGCGGAGAGCGGATGAACTCAAAACTGACGGAAGCAGCTCCGGTGGAGAACAGTGACTGGATCTAAAACCTTCAGATGACACACAGCTCATATCGCCATTGCTGTAAATTACCGAAATCACACATGAAACATATGCTATACACGTGTTTGTGCGTCGCAGAGCAACTCTCTCACACTATATGACATGAGAGACAACTAGTTGTCCAGTAGGGGTGGGAATCGCAGGGTACCTCACGATACGATACGATCACGATACATGGCTCATGATAACGATAATATCACGATACAGCGATTCTGCGATAATTGATATATTGCTAGACAATCCTATAATGATACATCATGATATCTGTCTATGAAAACAAAATGCCAGTAAAAAGGTTAAGTGCAGTTTTTCTCTCTTTATTAAAGTCCAAACTGTTAGAAAACAGCACAAAAAGTTTTTCGGTCTGTAAATTAAATTTAACATTTTAAGTAAATTAAACATTTTATGCTTATACTTTTTAAAAAGCTTCTTTGCGTGTAAACTGACACATTTAGCCTAAGTTAACTGCTTATCAACTTGTTTTATATAAACCTGGTACATTTAAAAAATTACCAACCCCTGTTTTATTTAAACCTGGGAACATCTCAGTGTTTACCAGCTTCCTTAAAATAAACCCAGGAATAGTGTTGTCAAAGGTACCAACTTGGGTATTTTAAAATGTTAAAAATGTGACGATACCATCATAGCCTAGCATTTTGAGCGCGGTTGAGCGGATTCTTAAACACCTCCGATTGGCCATTGTGTGTTTACGAGCTCAACATATATGTCTGTGATTGGCTACAATGATCAACGCTTCAAAAACATGTTGTAAATAGACATCTTTGACGCTCTTCACCGAGCGCTTACAGATTCACATGGGAACGTTTGAATCCACTGATAGCCACCTGCTTTTAAACGCTCCTGTGTATATCTGTGTAAGCGCTCGAAGAACGTCAAAGATGTCTACTTTGTCACATCAATGGTATAAAAGCCTAAGTGCATCCAGCCTTTGAACTTAAACGTGGCTTGGGCATCTATTATTTTACTTACACTGCTTCTGCCATCCCGTTAAAAAAAAATTTCTTAGGCTAGTTAACTTATGTTCACGTTTCCCTCGTTCATGTGTTGAGCGCCGCCTTGAAGTAGCGACGCTGGGAGCAGAGAAATCTATTTAGAGCGCCTTATTTTATTAATTAAAATATCAATATTTGGCACCAGCGTATTGATTCTCGTATCGCACAGAGAAGGATGACGAAATATCGCCCTATCGATATTTTGTCCCACCCTTATTGTAAGTCTGGTTCTGACATAGCGCAGGTTTTCTGAGAATGCGTTTGTGAGTCCTGAAAATTTACGGATGCGAGTTTGGTTATAGAATGTGGTTGTCACTCCAGTAAATAACTGAGCTGTGTGTGAATGTAACCATATTAAAGACTCAAATACAGGACTGACAACCGTATGCTGTTGCTGTGTGAATGTGGCCATAAAGAAGTGTTTATTAAATAGGGCTGGGACAATAGATCGATTCATCTCGATTCGTGGATCGATTCTGAGATTTTCCGAATGCATCGCGATTCTCTCTTGAATCGATTCTGAGCTTAGTTTTTAACAGCAGATGACCCTTTAGGCTAGTTTCTAATTGCACGCTCAAATGCACATGAAGAAGAGTGCTCATGCATTCGGCTATGTGCTATATACTTTTATGACACAAAATTAATCTAAACAGCCCACTGCAAACACCCTTGTAATTCGCTTCAAACTTTTCGAACTTTATGAATGATTCTTTTATAGAAGGTTCAAGTGGTGTGTGTATCGAGTTCATGTACAGCTGTTTCTAAAGTTTTTTTTTTTTTATTATTTTACTAACAGCATGAAATAAAAAAAAATAAAAAAAAACAACAACAACCAAAAAAAAAAACAAAACACCCACTTACACAGGAAGAGTCTGTCTGACAAACATGTAAAGCTGTTATGTATTTCATGCCCTTTAGAGGCAGGCTTATCTTAAATGGATTAAACTACAATAATAGACTTGTATTCAAATTCGCCAGAAAACACCAAATAAAGAGAGTAAAACTTTTGAACTTTCAGAGTAGAATTTCTCTGCACATAAAAGTAATAAGTTCTGATTGTCTGTGGGTGTGCTGTCTGCGGTTGAGAGTAAGGTGTACCTGCACGTTGTCAATCTTAGATTTTGCGAGGAGGAGTTTTTTATCATAATCTCTTTGCCTCTGTTCACGTTCTGCTTCGAGCTCAAGCACAGCCTTTTGGGAGTCAGCAAGCCGCTGCCGTAGGTCTGTGATCTAGGAAGGAGAGAAAAGTCATAAAGTGATGAAGACTCATCATAGTTTTTATGGCATCAGGTACATCTGTTCACATGTCATACTAACACAACAACAAGCTCCATCAGTTACAGAGCTGCATTACACTGGGCAAAAATGTTTGTGTATGTTTATTATAAGTTTGATAAGGGACTGTAATCTATTTTATAATGAAAAAGTAATGAGAACAAAAAAAGTTGTTTTTGTTCCACTGCTCTAAGCGATCCCCCCATGACGACAGAGGATGCGTGTAGAGAAACAGCCTCGGTTTGTTGTTTTTTTTTAATATCCTTTTTTTCTCTCTTCTATTAGACCGAGCAGATGCGGAGATGCAACAGGCGTCACTATCTCTAGGCCGTGAGATCACGCGGCTTTGCAACCTTGGCCAGCCCCTACGGCGAGCCACAACAGGAAGACAGTGGGTACGGGCGAGGTGAGGGAAATTCTGCCAAAGGTGTGACAGGAGGGGCCTGTGGTCTAGTGTGCAACACTGTGACACACACACAGAGCTGCTTTCCATTCCTTTGCCCCAACAGCATTTCCACCGCCACCCAAATGCAGTAACAGGGCCTGTCAGCACCCTTCACTTTAAACAGGAATTTCATGTGATGAATCATATGGTGCAATCTCCCACCTTCATTCACATGTGCTACACTGGCTGGTCGGTTTCATTAAGCAATTGTTGTTTCTTAGTAGAGTGATTCATGTTTCTTTATGTTTTTTATGTCATGCTTACCAGCAACAAGGTGAGCCACAAAGGTTACAAGGCCACTCGGAACATATTTTAGAGCATTTCTAGTGTATATGTTGTCATGTACCTTCTGCTCGAACTGTACTTTCATAGAATTCCACTGAATGTCCCACTGTTTGTTAACCTCCAGTACCTAAGAAAGGTCAAACGCAAGAGTTTACACGTCAGAGTTAAACAAATGGGAAACTATGACAGTAGTAATGTCAGCATGAAGAAAGCAGGGGACCTCCATAAATCTCTTACATCTTTCCTCTGTTTCTCCAGAAGTTTGATCTTCTTCTCATACACCTCCGGATCGCAAGTCTTAGATGGTGTTTTTTCCACAGCTTTACCGGACTGTAAATTTATTGTAAAAATAAATAAATAAATAAATAAACCAATTTTGCAATACAAAATTGCAATTATGCATTTGCAACCAAATACCAGTACTTTGGTACCAAGTCAACAGTAAAATGTTAACATTTTTAAATAATTATAAATAAATAAAATAAACAAGGGCTTTGAACTGAAACAAAAAATAAATAAAAAGCTTCTATCTATTATTATTTTGGTTTATATTAACCAAACAGCCATACCGGCAAAAGAAAATCAGAAAATCACTGCTCATAAATGTTCTTGTTTTTTATAATTACTGGAAAAACTTAGTTTACTGAACTGAAAAATGCTTACAATTGTTATATTTTAATGTTTTAATATTTATTGAAGTGAAAATTTTAAAATCATTAAACCAATAGTCAGTATAATCCCTTGATCCATGTGTGACCAAGTGACCCCCAAATAAAAATTACCAAATCTGCATCCATCCAGAACTGAACTGAAACTCAGTATGAATTGTCTTCCCATTTAAATGTCATAAAATATCCCCACTGGACTTTAAAATGATAACATAACATAATCAATCACAGCAATTTGCTGACGACGGACCAAAGGACACCAGAATTTTCCCATCATACTACAGGACAGCAGTCTTGAGGTTGAGTCAGAACGCAACACAATGACCAAGTGCATTGTTCTTCAATATTTAGTCATACCGTGAAAAAAAAGCCCACAAATGAGGAACTTAACCAGAAAGACCATTGAGGAAGAGCAGTATTCAGAGCCAAGGTGATATTCCCAAAACTAAACTAAGTGGCAAAAGTGACTCAATAAGAAGCCTCTCAATTTAGAAACCGGAAAGCATTGTGCACATTGGTCTTTTTTTTCTAAGAACTCCAACTTAAAAAAAAAGGGGGGGGGGGGCAACTAGATTGCGACATCACTGGTCTAAAAGGGAAATTAAAGACCAAAAAAAAAAAAAAACCCCAGCACAAATTTAAAACAGCACCAGGAATTCTATGGTGATGTCACCTGAGATAAAGAGGTTGATGGAAAAAAGTGCACACCTGCTGAGTCATGGTCATTTCCACCTTGGTTTTGGCTGCCTCCTCTTTCACTGGCTCCTGTTTTGGGCTTGGTTGCTCAATAGGTGCTGCCTGGCCTCCTCCGCTGACCTGCTCCTTCAGTTTCAGGTTCTCCTGCCTGCCCAGAATACACAGAACCAAAATCAAAACTGAGGATTGGAGGAAAAAAATGATTCTCTATTTGACACACTCAGCTTAAGAGCAAGCATCAGATGGAAAGACCCCTCAGTTCCAGCACAGCAGGAAATACTGCTTACTATATTCTCACAGATTACTCACACCAGTCCTTCTCATAGATTCACAATGGGCTTTTTTTTTTTTGCTTTTATTTGTTCCATGAGTAAATGAATTAATAAAAATAAACATAAATGTGAACTAAATTACCTGAGCTGCTCCAAATCACGGTTACGGTACTGAAGGTCCTCCTCCATTTTTTTCCTAAGCTCACTGTTTTCCTGTCTTAGCTGTTCGCAGAGCGTCTAGAGACAAAAGCGAATTAAATACTCAGCAAATCAACCTCGATTAATTCACATTTTACAACTCGCAGCCAAAACAGAGGCCTAGAAAGTGTCGTGAGCCCTGCTGTCTCACCTGTAGGAGAGATGTTCTCTGTTCGTTCTTCTGGACCTTGGATGATAAGTGGTGGAACTCCACGGCCATGCGACCCAGGTGAGCCAGCAGCTGGTTGGGATTGGACTCTTCAGCAAAAACACTGAAAGAACTCTCCAGTCGCCGGAGTTGACTCGCCAGCTCCAAGTTCTCCTGTGGCAGATGCATCACTCCAGCCTGCATTATAATGTGGAGTTTACCTTAATCTTCTTTACAAAAACATTCCTGATATATAACACCAATCACTGGGCATCAAGTGGTAACCTTATTGTCAATATCTACCCTTCATCTTCCCCAATATACAAGAGCATTGTTAAAACCATAAACTGAAAGTGAAAAAAAAAAAAAAAAAACTAAAATACCTATATACAAATATTTCCAGTTTTGCGAACAATTTGTGAACAAAAAATGTTCATAACCTTAACCAAAGAGGTATTCCATAAACTGACACAGACGCATGAGTTTTCTGGCTATCTGCTTACTAACTAAATCCTGGAGTTTCCCTCTGAGTCATCCAAGGAACAGCCTCAAAGAGATATGTTGATTCATTACAATGAATAAATCTATGATAACGAAGGACAGACAGAAACAGCTGAGCAACTACACTAACTGGAATCTGTCACATGACTTATGTCCGCAGCACAGAATGACAGAATACGGAATGTTCGAAACAGAGCAACAATCCAGAAAAATACACACAAGTTAATACACGTGCAAGATGAGTGACTGCAGCTGCCCAGGATTTCCTAACATCCCTAAAACTCACCTGCTGGGTTTCAGAGAGTGTCTTCTCTTCCATATTCACCACCTCAAACTCTGATGAACTTTCCTGTAAACACATGAATTCACAGTGTTGCGACACTTGTTCTGACGGTTATACACAATATAAACTTGTAAAGAATATTTTACCGTTCGCAAAAGAGGAACGTGACAAGCAATTAACAACACTGCAAGTTACATTCCCGGTAGCTTTTCACAATATGATGTGAAACAATATAATATATTCACATGTACCACAGCTCTGAAGGGAAATTAGGCTAACGCATTATACCACATGTGTTGCTATAGTCGAATATACCTAGTCGAATACAATATTAAGTTTTAAGGGATATTTTGCTGTTTGAGTTGGACCAAAATAGCCAGCATTTCACAAAACTGGAAGTCATATTTCCATTGTAAGATTTTCATACATGTTACATGTGAATATAGTATATTGTTTGTCTTTTTTGTATATATTATTCACAAATATCTTTATTTTACTATCTGTCAACTATTGTTGTCTCTGTGCACTGGAAGCTTCTTCTGCCACCATAACAAATTCCTTGTGTGTGCAAACATACTTGGCAATAAAGCGCTTTCTGATTCTGATTGTTTTGCAACCTTAAATCTATAATGGTAATTTAACACATTATGACATGTTAATCCTATACAATATTAACTCTGAATATTCTACTGTTTATGAAATTAGCCTGGAAGTTTTGTTTATTCCCATTATAGGATTTTCACACCATGTTACGCGTGAATATAGTATAATGTTTCTCAACATCGAAGCTATATTGGTAACATAACACATTATAGCATGTGACGTGTTATGCTTTATACAATATTAACTCAAAGAATATTTTACTGCTCACAATTTAGAAAGTTACGTTACTATGTTGCATAAGATCATTGATTGGTAACCTTCAAACTATAATGGTATACTTTACAACTTGTTTTATAACATGTTTCCAAAAGAAGTGTTTCAGCAGAAGTGCTTACAGTTGCCTCTGGTTGTAATGTATTTCCAGTTAAACAATCCCGAGATTCTTGTCTTTCTGTTGTAAGATGACCGTGATGTTTTCCATGACCTAAAGGGAGCCAAAATCACAAAAGATCTTAATTAAAATCAGGTCTCTCCGGTGTCAAACCCTTCACCGACCTCACTCCATCGGAATAACGACAGCACTGTACCTTGTGTGTCTGACTGAACAGGGGCACCCATGCACAGGCTTGAGGCAAAGCTGGTTGTAGACGACTTCAGCGCTTCGTTATCCCTCACCAACTCCTCAACCCTCTTCCGAAGTTTTGCTGCCTCTGTCTGAGACTCCTCTAACAGGTCTCCTACCAGTCACGAGAAAAACAAATAATGAGTTAAGCACACAATAAAAACACATAGCTGCTGACACAACAAATGGCACGTTGACAACTGCTAAAAGCTGAAAATCTAGAATTACTTCATTTTTCTGTTCTTGACCTAACAATAGAGCTGTAAGCCCAAAATAGCAACACAAAAAATACCAGTGAATTAATAGAGGGGTTCGATGACTCAGATGTCCTGAATGAGCAACGTGTAAGGCATTTAACTATATGTAACCTTAAGCTTAGTCAGTGACAGATGTTGAAATTGAAAATGGTATGGTCAGTCTGCCTTCGTCAGGTTCTTGATTCTGAAAGGCATTAAAAATGGGTTGCAGTTTCAGATCCCTCACCTAAACTCTTCAGACCTTTCATTCTTTCCCTCAAAACGGTGTTTTCCTCTAGCAGCTGTCTGTAGCTGAGGCTACTGGCCTCGTCTTTGACCTGGCAATCGCTCCCACCGGGGTCATAGATGCGATATGGGCCTTTTCCCTCCATCTGTCACCCCCGTCACTTAGCAAACATGTTTCCCTGTACTAAAACAAAGAAATCACATGTTCATTTATTTGCGTGTACTGTAGAGACAGATTAAACAAAACTCTCAGATTACTAATGTAACATCCTGATGGCATGAAAGTGCATAAAAGAATGATTGTTGATTTGCAATTCAAAGAGTGGCATTTGAATAATGGCATATTGGGGATTTCTCTTTGGCTATTTCAAGACATAATGATTTGAATGCACGTCTTTGATATCATAACTAAAATGTGTCATAGCAGTCATTAAGATACTCTAAAATAGTTAATAGTCAATCAACCAAGACCAGCACGAATCCTAACTAGCATACAACCATGACAAATGACATTCACACTTTTACACATGTGACACATCAAACCAGCAGCCAAGCAAATAAATAATCATATCCCACCAAACATATCTCAGAAATCCTAATAAGATGATCCTAATAAATGTCCTCTTGGACAAAAAAAAAAACACAGTCACCTACCTTCACAGCAACAGCAAATCCAACAAACTAGACTTAAAGCTAAACCCTTTCACTTTCCTTTCCATGACGAGACCTGTTTAAACAGCTCAGGTAGTGTCAACACCACCACCGAATGATAGGTACACTTAGATAAGACGAAACCTTATCTAGAGGATCATATTTATTTCTAATCCCCTCCAAGCTCTTAACAATACGACATGAAAGAGATACAGTGTGGAAAGCTTTAGCTTTTATTAAGCATGAGCCGAAACCCCCTACCCACACAAGGTCAAAGCCAACGTATTTTGTAGCCTAAACAAATGACTCACTTTAAAAACAAATATATGATGCTATTAGCTTAGCATTCAGCTAACAGCAGGTGATGTGTTTACCAAGCTAGCAGACAAAAGCTTTCACGCTAGCTCTCCCTAAAGCCACAAACAGCACCTAAATACGCTCAATAATGTTCTAGGAAAGAATAAAACACAGCGGTCGCACGGTAACTGTTATAATAAGCTATATTTCGCCGTTAGTTTTTTTGTTTTCAATGAAAAGAATAGCTCTTTCTGTACCTTGACGGAGACGCGTCTTTGATCGGCCGGAGGTTTGCGGAAGTGGTTCGCGGCGCGAGCCGGGAAATTCCGCAGATGTAAACAGAGCCGTGTTCACTCCACTGATGGGAAGTCCGACTCATTTCCGCAATTCGGTTCTTTCGAACTGTTCATTTGATAGAACACAATTCAGTGACTCGTTTACGTCAGAAAGTAATTGGCATCAAGTGGTCCCTTTTTACATGCTCCTTAACGTTCAAATAAAGACATATTTGGCCTATATTTTTTTTCTAGTTTTATTAATAAGGATGTTTATTGTACTTTCATGTGTCCAGGTCATTTTGTTGCAGCCAGCGTTTTAGTAAAAACAGTCTGTCATTTAGAACATAAATATAATTATATAATTAGCTCTTTAATTATCTCTTAGCTGAAAATGTTGTTTTTTTTAAGCTATATTTTTTATAAAATGCTAGTCTGTTTATGAAGATAAACTCTTTTTAGTATGTGAGTTCATAAATCTACCATAATCAGGCATATAAAACCAACATCTCCAAAATTAGTCAAATCTTCGTGACACTCCAACTTTTTTCTGTTAGCTGATCATTACGAATCGATTCTCATTACGGACCGCCGATTCAATAGCCTACAGTTCGTGAAAGAATTGTTCAGACCCATTGTTGTGAACCTATTCAACCGATTCATGGAAAAGATCCAACTCAAGAATGATTCATTCATGAGTTTTAGACGTTTGCTCGCACTGAACAGCCACACAAATTTGGAAATTAGTTTAATATATTGATTTGGTGGCTGTACTCGGCTATTTTAATGACTGCGCCCATATAGACTACTATAGAAAAATTGACTAATTTTCACATTGTATGATTGGATGCCGTGTTTTGATGGAACATTAACTTTAAATGATTTTTCTAGGGCGCCTGCTCTTCACTTGACGTTACGGCGTCACTGCACTAGTTCTCCTGTACGTGAAACATGCGTGGTCAACATAAACCCTACCAAAAAGTTTTTATACGTCTTTTAGTGTGTCTGTAGTTTACAAATGAGAGTAAAATATAGACAACAAATTTATATTTAGTAAAAAAAGTGTTGCAATGTGTCCTACTAGGCTAGATGTTTTTAGTCAGAGCGATTTACAGTATAGGCGTAATTATCAATCCACCTGGATCAAATTTAAGTTAGTAACGCACAACACAAAATTTTCAGTTTTCATTTTAAGTGACAAAACCAGTATGCTAGTTTTATAAAGACTATGCATCTAATTGTATCCAGGGTGCATTAATTTGACCCATATATAGCCTAGCATAAAGCTACGACGATGTGTAAATGTATGCGTTCAGGTTAGGTTAAACAACCTAATAATCAAGGGTCTGCTATACTTACTCATACTTACTGCCATAGCCTACTTACTGATGCGAGTTATCTTTAAAACTTTAACCAGTAGGCTACTGCAGGGAACTAAAATGGCTGTCTCTGCTGCTCTAAACACCATTAGCCTAGTTAAACTAAAAATAAATAAAAAATTAACTTTCATCTTATTTTATTTCTTAAATTTGAGTGTTCAAACAGAATGCTGTGTTCATTTCACTGGTATAGACATTAAGAAATTCTCAAGGAAACAGATAATGAGACGTTGAATTGGGTAACAGAAGAGTTGTCATTATTGGCCAATTCTGGAAGTTTAAACATTATAAGCAAATGACTGATTTGTTTGTTCATTATAAATACTTTCAGAATGCTTAACATAAACATTACAATTAAAGGGCCTAATTGACTTCCATAGTACTTTTTTTCATACTATGGAAGTCAATGGGGCCCATCAACTGTTTGGTTACCCATTTTCTTCAAAATATTTTCTTTGGTGTTCAGCAAAAGAATGAAATTCCTACAGTTTTGAAACAACTTGAGAGTGAGTAAATAATGACAGAATTTTCATTTTTGGGTCAACTATCCTTTTAATACTTCAGTATGATGTCAAGTATTTAAACATGCATTGGAAAATAGCTGCAAAAAAATAAATAAATAAACAGTCATGATGAGGGGTGCAATTTGAAAAGTGATTGGCATAGGCTATCAGGAATTGTATTGTCAAAATATTCCACAGTTCTCAAAATAGTGTTTTGACAGGAACAAAACTGTTGTGAATTGTGAATTTATGAGAAAATGAACATTTTACTCCATAATGAAGAAAGGGTTAAAATAATTTGTTGGGTTTGTCACTTTCAGCACGTTTCCAATGATACCATTATTGAAATAGAAACTGAAACTCGTGATAAAAGTTAATAGATGGACGGACAAATGGATGGATGTATTTTTTTTTTACCACTGAGGTAACTACAGAACAAAGGGATTTCCAGATTGACCAGATTTAAGCTTTTTTCCTGTAATCCAAGTATGAATTCAGTTCCCATCAACACCACAAACAATAAAATGCTTAGAGGAAATTTAATGCAACTTTTACATGACACATTTTGAGCCATCACCACAAATCAGGAAGATTATCCCAACATCCTATTTGTAAATCTTACCCTGCACTGAAAATAAATGGTGACATCTTGTGGAAATTTACAACTGTGGTATTTAAGATTAAAATCACACACATACTTCTGCCACATATGCGTGTAATCTGAATGTTTGAGAACTCTAGTGGTAACGTATTAAAATAAATTAAAAAACTTGTAATATGGTTTATTTTAAATATCGGTGGTCAGCAATTAGTCAACTTTAACACTTTGCCATCCATGTACAGCTGCATGTGAAGTAAAATAGTGTCCAAATTAAATGTTAATGAAATACAGCCAAAGACCATTAGAAAGCAATGGAGAAAAAAAAAAAAAAATACTGTTTAGAAAGTTATACTCGTCTTGTTTGAATAGAAAACACATGCACATTTTAGTAATTAATACATACTGTATATAGGTTACTTTTAATACATTTTCCATTGAAATCTACTACTGCGTCATCAAAAATAAATACCTTTTCATCAATGCTTTTATAGAAATGCAAATTCACAGATTTACTGGTATAATTTCCCATTATTTTATCCAAGTTGTAAAAAACAAAGATACAGCATTTTTTCTATTAATAATACTAGAAAATGTTAAATAAAAACATGGTACAATTACTCACCTACACATTATACTTGTGTCCGAGAGGCGTTTTTTAAGGAAACTAGTGGCAATGGGGGAAGCGTTTGCTGTGTTTTTAAACAGAAGGGGGAATTCCCACATAGTGAAAGGCCTTGATATTTTCGTCTCAAAGTGGGACCTGGTATTCGTCCAGGAACTTGAGACTGCTTAGCTAAGTGTTACCAGACAACACATATTTGATAGTAACACAGCATATTGCAACAATTTAAAAGTAAGAAACAGGAGTAAAGGTTTATTGTATTAAATTATTGTAACATAACTTCATAAATCAGCAGTTTAATACCTAATATTGAGTTGTTGGATTCTAATACGCCATCATTCTACATGCATTTGCCTTGAAATTGTCCCATAAATAAACCTCAAAGAAGAATAAAGATCACAAAACAAGTAGAATTGTATTTTTGTTGTCTTTCAAAAATTTTTAACCACACGCACACAAAAAACCATTACGATTACATGCACAAGGAAAGTGCACTGATAAATAACCTAAATTTCTTAGATGCAAAACTGCATGCAGCTTTTGCAAAGTCAACAGAAAGTGCACTTTGAAATGCACAATATCTCTTGTTGTTTAAGTTTGACTGCATAGTAACCTTTTGTCACCTTTGACATTAATCATCTCGTAACACCCTAGAAAGTTCATTTTTTCTTTGCTTTCACATGTGCAACTGTTCTCACACAGTTGAAAATATCAGTATGATCATGTACTTGATGTTTTGTTCTGAATTTAACAATGTTATTGCTATTGCAGACATCATCGATGGTGACTGGGATGTTGGTCTACTTGCAGGGGATTTCCTAGCCCCACAAGCTTTTTTCTTCTTTCCTCTTTTAACTAAAGATGGCCTGACAACAGCTGCGCTCACACAAAGACACGTCCGCACACACGCAAACACAAGCGTGATCGCGCACATACACATATAGCTGCAGACAAGAGTATAACGAATTAATGGTTTGAAGGCTCGCTTTTGACAGAGGAAGGCTGTTGTACAGAAAAAGACCCGTCAATGCTTCTACTCACACCCTGAAATCTGCAGATAACAATACTGTTGCTGTCTGCTAACTGGGAAACGTCTCTCGAAACTGGTGCGAAGCTCACGAGAACAGAAAATTTGTTCAATTTAAAAAAAGTTAAAAAAATTCTCTCCAAAACGGCAGTCACAGTATATGTAATTAAGGTGTGTTGTGCATGGATAAATCCAATAAAAGCAATGTGTTCAGGGCACAGTAACTAGTCCTAGGTATTTTCTCTTTTAAGATTTTAGAATGCCATTATTATGCTTTTTTTTTTTTTTTTTTTTGACGTCATAATGCATGATTGATTCTTTGAAAAGTAAATAACATCTACCAAACATCAAATATCACATTTACTATCTGCAATTTATAACCAGATATTTCCTATTCAGAACAGAGTTACACAGATTAAAACAGGAGGGAATTTCCTTATCTTGTGCGTCTGTAATGTAAATAAAGTTAATGACTGATCTGGGTGAATCAGCTCTCTAGACCACTAATCAAAAATAAGGACGTGAGAAACATCCTCTGCTGAGCTGAATGCTGAATGTTTTAGGCCAGTGGTTTTCAACTGACGTTTTGAGCCAGAAACGAACAGCAGGTGAAAAAAAAACAATGCTAAATGCAAATAATAAAATGCAACTAGTTAGGTACAGTAAGATAGCAACTTTTTTTATATAAAAAAAAAGGAAAAGCTTTTCAAGAAAAATTAAATAAAAAACAATTACACAAATTAAAAAAAAATTAAAAATGACCCTAGTCTACATAAAAACACAATTTCTCCTGAAGCGAGCATTAACATGATTTGGGCTAACCACAATTTATTTTGTGGGTGAATTATTAGCTGCTGATATCATGAAAACATCATGATCTTATTCTAAAATTCTAACCCCTGTTTCACAGACAAGGCTTAAGCCTAGACCCAGACTAAAATGCATGTTTGAGCTTTTTTAACGGAAAGCAACTTGCACTGACATATCTTAAAATATGTCAGAGCCATTGTTTTGTATCAAGATGCACACCAGTGATGTTTTTTTTCTAATGCATGTTTATAAGAACTATTGAACTAAGGCCTAATCCTGGCTTAATCTAAGCCCTGTCTGTGAAACCGGCCTCGTTTTTTTTCTATTCAGCATATGTCATGTTAATAGTTGCGTATATTGATGAGCTTATGCAATTCTTTAAAATACTAAAGGTGTGGTAATATTAGCGAAATTCTGTGGGCAAAAAAAAGGTCCATTGTATGAAGCACAATTCACACAGAACTTTTAAACTAATGCTGGGTAGACACTAAAAGATTTTTGAAAACTTAAAAGATTTTCAAAATGTGAGAGACCACAAACACGAGGACAAAAAAATCCTAGATTTACCCGTTTTGCGACAAACACAGCACACCACACACGAACAGATTTTCAACCAGAGTCCCGACTGCGAACACGGGAAATCTCGCAAAATCTCTCGAGACTTCGGAATAAACATGACGGACGATAGGCAGGGAGAAATTGCGTTGAAAGTGTTTATAGGCCACTTAATACTTGCCTTGCATAACTGAAACCTGTAAACCTTTTTCAATATTTTGCTCAAGTCATTTGCATTGTTGGAAAATAACTAACTAAAAAGTAGCAACAGTTGACAGTAGTTTATCTATTTTCAAAATACTGTAGCTTATCCAGTAACAAGCTACTTTTAGTGGTCTAGTGCAGCAAAATTATACATCATGCCACATTTTCATATTTCACATAAATATTTTACTATAAAAAGACTTCTGCAAAGAGATTTGAATTGGCGAATCATTTTTGAATCTCTTATGCTGGGTACACACCACAAGATAATCGGGCTGATTTTGGGCCGATTTCCCCCTTTCCGACAATCCTAGGTAATGTCCCGATTATCTTGATGGTTCTACAGATTATTTTATCAGATTTTCCTGTGGTGTGATTTTCCTGAATCTGCTCGGAAGAAAGTCGAAGGCGCCCCAATCACGTGTGGGGGGAACCCCGAGGAAAACCGTGCGCACGCTCTGGAGATTATCACGTAAAACGAAACAATATCCAATCAGAAAGCGAGCTTACAGAAGACAGAAGCATAACAAACGCAGTCGCAGCACAAAGTTAAAATGGATTTGGACAGCAGAGATGGAGGATTAGCTCGTAGATTTTGTGGCAACAGGTGAGTGTTTATACAACGTGTCCTGTAAAACATACCAAACACTATCAACGCAATTTTCTTTCTGAAGTCTTGAGAGATTTTTCAAGATTTCCCGTGTTCACAGTCGGGACTGTGGTTGAAAATCTGTTCGTGTGTGGTGTGCTGTGTTTGTCACATCACGGCACACCACACACTTTTTTTGTCCTCATGTTTGTGGTCTCTCACATTTTGTAAAACTAAAGGTTTTCAAAAATATTTTAGTGTGTACCCAGCATAAGCAGCTGTTGCAACTTAACGTGACCAACTTAAACCCGTTGCAAATTCTTTCACCCTCACGGAAAATACAGGATTTTGCATATTCATATTGAAATTACTGGATTTCGTTCGTGAAAATTCACCAAACAACATTAAATCCAGCTAACAAAAATGTGTTCTAAAAAATGTTTTGCTAACATTCCCATTAAGTTATAACATTCTCTAAACATTAACAATCAAAAAGTGCTAGATGAACATCCAACTTAAACGTTTCAGAAAAAAAATGTTCCATGAACAATGTATAAATAATGACTTTGTGCTAACTGTAACATGTATGCTCAATCTCTGTGATTCTGTTCAATAATTAGTCTCGTTGGTTTGTTAATTAGTTCCCCACATCTGTTCTGTTTCTACTCTGATTACCTCTTGTGCTTATCAGTTCCTTGTCCTATATTGTCTATGTTTGATGTGTTTTGTTCTCCTGAATTGCATTAAATATTTAAGACTTTATTATTTCCTTAATCTCCTTTGTCGTGCGAGCTGTGTTCACAGACATTCCGTGACACTAACGTTTTGAGAACATTATCTGAAAGAACAATCTACATTACTGGAAGAATGTTCGTAACTTTTAAAAAGATCCTTGTCAGAACATTAGCCAAAGTTCTGAGAACATTCCCTGTTAGCTGGTAATTCATTTTATAGAATATTTTTGTTTACTTCTGCATGATAAAAATTTTGGTATTGTGTTGGGTCACCATTTGACATCCAGTCCTATAAAACAAGTTCAGAAACACATCACATTAATTACTTACCCTCATGTCGTTCCACACCCGTAAGACCTTCATTCATCTTCGGAACACAAATTAAGATATTTTTGATGAAATCCAAGAGGTTTTTTTTATCCCCCATAGAAAGCAACGTAATTACCGTCATTCAAGGTCTAGAAAAGTAGTAAAGACATTGTTTAAATAGTCAACGTGACTACAGTGGTTCAACCTTAATGTTATCAAGCAACAAGAATACTTTTTGTACACAAAAACAAAACAAAAATGATGACTTTATTCTAGGGTTGCAAGATATTGGAAAAAAACTGACATTGCAATATTTTGTTTTTCTGCGATATATATTGCGATATGAAAAAAATCACCAGATGACTTGAATAGCTCTATTTGGAAAGAATTAATCATTCTAGGACGATTGGGGTGATTTTGTAAATGAGTGAATACGCATAGAAAATAATGAGCAAATTACAAGCACAGATAAATATAATAGAACAAAGATACAAATGAAATAAACAGTGCTTTATATTTTTCAGGCAAGTCAGTATTCAGGTAGAGAAATTAAATAATCAACTGTAAAATAACACTGCATAGTCTCACTGTATAAATTAAACACAATTAATCTGTGTTAAAACTACAAAAGTGATTTTTCTCTTTGTCTTTTGTTGTTTGATTAACATTCATGACACAGAAAGCAGCAGGGGTTTTTGTCACTTTGAGAAAGAATGCACGGCACAGATCAAAATACTGTCACACACCCAGTTTTCTTTCTCAATGGTTTCGTTCACCTAAGCCATTAGCAACTGTGTTTACGAGGATAGTCGATCTTTTACATGCATTTTGACAATTATTTTGCATGTATGTGTCCACTCAGGCACAAACAGATGCAGAAGAGAACGGCATTCAGTGTTCACGTGTATCTGGCGCGGCTCTCTCTGTGTGTGTGCGCGTGAAACAGCCGCATGTTCAGAATTGAGTTCTCTTTTGCGTCTTCATGCGCTCAAATGGTATAAAATATCTTGAATGTTTAAACTGACATGACCTAAAACATGTTCAAATGATAATCTTTCATTGTATGATGGTCAAACTTTGCAATTAATCAGAGAACGTTTTGAACCGTCGTGTCTGGTCCGTACGGATTAACGATCCCTATACTAGACATCCTGCTATGTGACTATCGCAGATGTGCACATTGTGATTTCGATGCTAAAATGGTATATCGTTCAGCCCTACTTTATTCAACAAATTCGCTGTTTACGTCCAGCGCTTCCAGGTTCTACGTCAGAATGGCAGCTCAGTATTGGCCAACAATGTTCACATGAGCAGCATGACGCGTGTGTATGACGCTGACGCAGGAGCCTGCCAATAATGAGCCAGCGTTCTGACGTAGAACCTGGAAGTGCTGAATGTAAACAGCGTAGGAGAATGACACCGAAGAGAAGTTATTGTTGAATAAAGTCGTTATTTTTGTTTTGTTTTTGCGCACAAAAAGTATTCTCGTCACTTCATAACATTAAGGTTGAACCACTGTAGTCACGTTCATAGGCGCCGATTTATGTTTCTGCCGGTGGGTGCCCAGTGCCCTCCCCCCATCCACATTATATTAAAGATGAATCCGTGCACTTATTTTCATATTCCCTAATGGTCTCGTGGTAGAACATTTGTTAATAGAGTCAGAGGTTCAGCCGTGCTCTAATTATCAATGGTTCGAATCCAACCTCATATAGTTTTTTTTCCCTCACTAATATCAAAGAAGTTCATTAATGTTTGTATATCAAGAGCAGGGACATGTTTGTGTGCATTTTGTCAGTGATTTCACTGGAAAGAAGAGTCTAGTGATAGATTGCATGTCTGAAGACTACACAAGCCACGAGAGACCATTCCTCCACTTATAACAGCGGCAACACTTTCAAAAACAACACGTTCCAGCGCCAGATCGCTTCTTATTTAACTCAAATTAACGTAAACTGGATGTTTCATTTGCATTATATCCATGTTGCAAGATGACAATTTCGACCCAAAAGCACATTCTTTTTATGAGTGTTGTTGCAAGTCGTGCTCTCGCTGATATCTGATGATCAGTAATGTTACCTGAAAGGTAGCCTACACTGTGTTATTTCGTCAGTCAATCATGAAAGTCGGGTGGTTGAAAGCTTCTAAATCCAGGAAAGACGACCATTTTAGGGAAAGTGCAAGGAGAGTTTGAGTTTGAGCGCGCGTACCTATCTGAGCGAGAGCAGAGCCATGAGACTGTATATTTGAGAATGCGCGTCCAGTTTTGTGCGAGAGTGACGGAAATCACTTGGATGCGCTCTCGACGTTAAAATAACGTGATAGAAACGGCCTTAAATAAACTATAAAAAGTGAAGATCGTGTCTGAAAGCTGCAATCGATTTTTTATTGGTTAAAATCAATGGAGAATATCTCGTATTTTTCCGTGGGTGCTCGACCATCGGCGCCTATGGTCACGTTGACTATTTTAACAATGTCTTTAGTAACTTTCTGGACCTTGAATGACGGTAATTACGTTGCTTTCTATGGGGGATAAAAAAACCTCTTGGATTTCATCAAAAATATCTTAATTTGTGTTCCGAAGATGAATGTAGGTCTTACGGGTGTGGAACGACATGAGGGTGAGTAATTAATGACAGAAATTTCATTTTTGGGTGAACTAACCTTTTAAAGCAACTTTTGGTATTAAAACACAACAACATTGGTGTTCATTTAACACAAACTCAAAACATGATCACATCTTTTATTTCTGGGGTGATCCATTTAAACAGGGTGTTGGGTAACAAATAAAGCACTAGTAGAGTAACACCACAAAAAGTGCTTTTAACTGTAAAAAAAAATGTTTCGTGCATGATCGCAGAAAATGGGACAAGATGTGGCTTTTGCATAGGTCATTAGCTTTGGCATAGGCATGGCAGCAGCAGCAGAGGGCACAAAGACTGTATGTTGACTAGCATCTCACAAACAAAGGACAGGAACATAGTGCACTGGTTGCTAGGTGTAAATATCTTGTGACACATCCAGGACGATGAACAATGTTCTAGTCCTCACCTCCACAGAGGATCAAAAGGGTTTTACGATAGTCTCCTGATGTGTCGCCCTGAGAAAAGTAATACAATTTGGTCAGACCAAACATTTGACCAATTTTGGAATAAAGCACCCTAGTCTGAGAATGAACATCATGATCATATCAGTGAAAGTTCAGTGTTGCATAATGCTATTAAGCCATTATGAAATTCACTGCATTACATAATTACAAAGAGTTTCATATAAACTTACATAATAACTATATAAGCTTTTCTTCTCTTTAAAACCTAATGTGCATTTCCATGGAAATAATGTTTAAAAATGCAAATGAAAATTGCTATGAAACCATGCAATCCTACAAAACAATTAATCTAATCTGGAAATCATTTGACACACACCTTAAAAACACACACAGACTTGTTCTCTGCATGCTTTATCTAACACTGCAAGCATCTAAAAATAAATCATGCTGTTATTTTTGATTTTTAAAAAATATGATTTGAATAAAATAATGCTTTGCTTAGTTTAGTTGCATACTGGCCCATGTAATGTAATATACTGTAATAAGCCCAAAAAACATAAAGCATAAAATGTATAATTTAGTGTTGTTATTGATCTGTGAAGGGAATTTTGACTTCAGAGCCAGTATAGACCTGTTGTTGAACACTTCCTGTCTCCACTCTCTCCACCAATCAGAATCAGCAGACTGAGAGGAAGTCAAGCATGCAGGGGAAATTCCTAAACAGCTGAGTCGAGCGAGTACACCGCAGGAACCTGTCAAACACTCTGTTCCCCTCAACTTAACTAAAAGAGGATGTACAACGCCTACAGCAAGACAAAACACAATATCTACACAACTAACTAACGTCCGAGCAAGACATGCACAAAAGCATGCAGTATATGTATGACAAGGAGCACACAACTTACAACGAACGTCTCTACCTGGATGAATTCATGCAAAGAGGCTTCATGGGTGTCCTTGAACTCTTTGCGGATGTTGAAGAGGTCAATCTCAGAGCGGGACACCATGATACGGATGAGAGCCCTGTCGTCTGTTCCCAGCCCCTGCAGGGAAAGTCACAGCGCTTAGAAAGCTCTGGTCTGGCTGCTGATGCTTACAAAGCAGAGCATCAGCAATAGTGCAGATGCTCATCACAGGGCCTGTGACTCATAATCAAGTCTGAGAACCATCGCTGGCACAGATACACTGTCATCAGATGAGCTCTACATGACTGTTCCCTCAATGTGTTATGCGCACAAAAGATCATAAAACATGTTTCAGTAGAGCATGTTTTTAATCAACGTCTCTTATTCATCACCCAGAGTAAAGTTTTTGCTCAGAGATCAGCTCAGGAGATTTACCCTTGTCCTCGGTTATGCTTTATGGTATATCTGATTGCAGATTTTTGTACGCTATTGAATCTGAGCACTGACATTACTGAAATGTCTTCTGAACTCCTGGAGTGTGATTACTAGTGTATGAGAAGCAGGAGCCTTAAACAAATATCTCCATTTGCTCCTACTTTAATCTCATTACTATTTAAGAGATATTAAAGAAATCAGTTGTTTTATTTATTTATTTTCATTCTGTGGGCACTTTGAGTTGACTGATGTCAGCTGTTTGTGATTTTTCCTCCTGCTCACAGTGTGATGTAGAGGGAAGTGTATTACATAAAGCACTTTTACCTTCATGGCTTTGTACAATCGGTCAGCAAAGTAAGATGGCTGATTCTTCACACTTCGCACTGGAAAATATAAACATTTTTCAGATGACTGCAGTCATGTGATCTTTGTGTGTCAAATGTGTAAAACGTGTTCAGAAATTTGACTGTTTGCTGATGTAATTGTTAAAAGGGTTATAGGTGTTATACATTTTTCCTGTCATTTTAGATCCTTGTATAATGTTAGTCAAGATTCTGAGCTAGAAAAGTATTGTTTAATTATTTTTAAGACTTTAAGATGGCCTCTTCGCATATAAAATAAATAGCAGAATTTTACTGCATGTATATGGCTGCAGTTTTTCTATTTCATTTATTTAAAATTTATTTAACCCCTGGTTTCACAGGTTTAAGCCTAGTCCCAGACTAAAATTCATATTTGAAATTCATATTTCTTAACTGAAAGCTACTTGCAATGACATATCTCAAAATATGTCACTGCCATTGTTTTTTTTTCTCAAGATATACACCAGTTTTTTTTTTTTCTATGGCATGTTTATAAAAGCTACTTAAATGTCCTAAAATTAGAAATGTCGCCTTGGCAAGTAACTGAAATAAAATACTATAAGCTTAAGTTGAAGTACTAAAATTACTAAAACAGAAATAAAAATACATTAAAGCTAAATAGAAATATTTTTAGAACAACTTAAAAATGATAAAAGCACATTACTAACAAAATTATTAGAACTTAAACTAAAATTAAAACATAAAATAAAAAAAAATAAAAAATAAAAAACTGTGTAAAATGTGTAAAACCTGATCAGAAATTTGACTGGTTGCTGATGTATTATCTTAAAATAATATGTATTATTTAAAAAAAAAAAACATATCTTAAAATATGTCAGAGCTATTGTTTTTTTTTCTCAAGATACATACCAGTAATTTTATTTATTTTTTCTACGGCATGTTTATAAAAGCTACTTAAATGTCCTAAAATTAGAAATCTTGCCTTGGCAAGTAACTGAAATAAAAATACTATAAGCTTAAGTTCAAGTAATAAAATGACTAAAACAGAAATAAAAAATACATTACAGCTTATTAGAAATATTTTTAGAACAAATTAAAACTGATAAAAGCACATTACTAACAAAATTATTAGAACTTAAACTAAAATTATAATGAAAACTAAAAACATAAAAAAACTAAAATCACAATTTTAATAAATACTATGATATATTAGTATAATACTAAAATAACACTGGTTATTGTGAAAAATATAATTCAATTTAATATTATAATTAAATATAAAATATAATTTAACTGCCTCGTCATCCATTAACCAGCTATTTTTGATAGTACATTGGAATCAAAAGAGAAAAAGTTCACTTCTGATTTTAAGATGACTTGACCCTTGTATTATTATTATTAGTGATTTATTTTTCTGGTGCTCAGTCATTAAACTGACAAAGATCTTACCGATAGCAAACATGGCATTTTTAACATCTCCTGACATCTCTTTCTTTATGATCTGTTCGATATCTTTGTTGCTGCACCTCACAAATTCCTGGAACACTGGAGGAGATATAGCAAATGTTGGCTGAAGCATTCATGAAAACATGTATTAGCATGTGTACCAGTAGCAAACATGTGTTTGCATTACCTTTCCTCAGGTGAGGGAAACTCCTTGTGCACAGGATACTCATGAACTTGTCCTCCATGTCACCAGAGTCTGCGTTGCATGCCTCTGCCAATTCCTTACATTGGATGAAAACATTAAATATTAGTATTATCTTTATACTTGTTAAACCATCAACACTTGACAGTGTTTTGTAAGTATTTCACACTTACTTGGGCATCTTCCAAGGCCCTGGCCATGTCTACTGGGCCCTCTTCACGGGCTCCCTGACAAACACCATCAGAGTGAAGTGAAATATGAGTTTATAAAGCACAAAATATGAACTGTGGGTCAGTGTTTGGATGCGAGAACTGTGTAGATGTACCTGTGCCAGAGCAATCAGGATCCTTTTGAAATGCCCAGATGTATCTGATGCGATGGCATCCTCCAAACTTTTTTTAAAGGCTATGAAGGAGAAAATTAAAATATATGGGTTGGGTAGACATAACGTGATGTATGTCCTGCCTGTAAATAAATGACTCTTCATATCATAGCAAATACCCCATTACACAGACTTTTTGTCTGTTTAGCCTATATAAATGGCGCCACCTGCTGGACAGACAGGTTTTTATTTACCACTCTGATAGGCAGAACACATCTCCTGAATCTCCTGATTGCCCCTAGTGACCAGGATCTCAATCAGCGCATGTTCATCAGTCCCTGCGCCCTATAAAAAAAAAAAAAAAAAAGGAAAATACTGTTATTTAAGCATAGACAAAGATTTTTTAATAGGAAAATGCTTTAAATGATTATATGGACACTAATGTGTATATTGCTAAAATACTGCTTTCTTTCTCTACTACTGATTTCTTTATCAGTAAAACTCAACATGAAGGCAACATTCGCAAACAAACAGTCCTTGTAGAGAAACAACCATCACCTCTGCTCTAGTTTGGAAAGGTCACTGACACCCAGTGAACAAATGAACACAGAAGTTGAATAACAAAAGCAGGTCGATCTGCTTAAATGATGAAACAGCCCTTTTCTATGACTCAAATAAGATTTTGGTTTGGTTCCTTAGTGCCGTCACAAATTATTCTGTGTACCTCAATGGCTTTCTTCATCATCTTGGCGTCAAACTCTGCTGGGGTCATCATGAGACCCAGAATGAGTCTTTGAAGGTTTTTGGACAGTTCTGATTTTAGGTCAGCCATGAGATCCTAATGGAAAACAACTTTATATATCAGCAAAAATACTTTCACATTTACAGTAACTACAGTAATACACTACAGTACAACTAGTTATAAAACTGGGCAGGACAGTGTCTTACCCGTCCCAAAAGAGATTTGAAAGTCTGTCTGATCTCCTGTCTCTGTTCATTGCTCCTTTTCGCCACAATGTCAATAATTGTATCTTCATCAGTGCCTGAGAAATAACATGAAATCATATATTATTATTCCTACTCTTAATATCTTTGGCTAATGCATGCTATCAACCTTATCAAACTGTGTTTTTACGCACCAAACCCCTTCATTGCTTTTCTCAGAGCTTGCGCATCACTTGCAGGGTCAAAATTTTGATATGGTCGCACAGTTCCTCTTAACTAGAGATCGATAGAAAAGACAAAAGTTTAAAATAACACACACTCTTTAATCAGATTTGCAATAGCAAAAGGTTAGCTTTAGTCATTCTCCTTTTGTTTCATCTTGTAATTTTAATTTATAAAGTATCACAGCAACATCACACCAGCAGCATAAACACACGTGAGGACACACTGAGAATTGTTGGATGGTGTGACACTGAACTGAGTGACTGGAAAGGTGTCACAGGAACTGGCAGTGAATCAAGACTCTGATTAGCAAATTGAGCAGCATTCGGATGCTATCTGTGTGCAGACAAAAGCTCCACTGTATGCCTAGGGTGTATGACACAGTTATCAACTCTAGCTTGGCCCGGAGCAGAGGGTAATATGATGCATGCCGCTGAGAGAAAACGTGCGTGACACCAACCTGGATTTTGGTCGTGGCGCTGATTTCCCACATCTTGTAGGCAATCTGTGCAGCTTCTGGGAAGAACTCCCCTGCCATACTGAGAAACAAACAGCTCTTTAAACTTTTGTGCTGACAAAATAACAATGTGCAGATTGAGGGCTTGACAAAAACTTCACATTCTTCACATTCAAACTTCACATGATGGATTTAGGGCAAGCTTCAGTTCTCGATCTCTGACCATGGCTCATTGATATCTGAAAGTACATCTAAATGATATAATATAGCTTGTAAATTGTAAATATGGAGGTATATAAATGCCTCACTCTTTGAATGTTTGGGGTCAGTAAGAAAAAATACATTTATATTGTTACAAGAGATTATTGTTTCAAATAAATGCTGTTCTTTTGAACTTTCTATTTATCAAAGAATCCTGACAGAAATGTACCACAATTTCCACAAAAATATTAAGCAGTACAGCTGTTTTCAACATTGATAATAATAAAAATGCTTCCTGAACACCAAATCATATCAATCAAACCATATTAGAATGATTTCTGAAGGATCATGTGACACTGAAGACTGGAGTAATGATTTAAAATTGTAATAATGTTTTATAATATTACTGTTTTTACTGCCTTTTTCATCAAATAAATGCAGCATAAGAGACTTATTTTAAAAACATCTTTAAAAAAATCTTACTGACCTCAAAATTTTGAACGGTAGTGTGCATTAAATTAAAAATTTAAAGAAAGACATACTAAAGTCTTGTTTCTAAACATCCAAACATATGACATAAAACATGTTGTCCTATTTTATGATGGACCAATGTCTCCCTCTACTGACTGTTCATAGTTACTGCAAAACTTATTTAGAGCCTCTTTTATCCTAGATTAATAGTTAAAGGGATAGTTCACCCAAAAATGAAAATTTGATGTTTATCTGCTTACCCCCAGGGCATCCAAGATGTAGGTGACTTTGTTTCTTCAGTAGAACACAAATGATGATTTTTAACTCCAACTGTTGCGGTCTGTCAGTCGTATAATGCTTGTCAATGGTAACTCCATTTATAAGAGTCAAAAAAAACATGCACAGACAAATCCAAATTAAACCCTGCGGCTCGTGACGACACACTGATGTCCCAAGACAAGAAATGATCGGTTTGTGCGAGAAACCGAACAGTATTTATATAATTTTTTACCTCTAAAACACCACTATGTCCAACTGCCTTGAGCATTCGGTTGGTGAGGTCTGAACGCGTTCTGACAACGGAAGTGATCTCTCGTACTCATTGAAGTATAAGCGCGAGACATCACTTCCGTCATCATAACGCGTTTTTTGACCTCACCAACCGGATGCGCAAGGCAGTTGGAGAAAGAAAAATGATTTTAGAGGTGAAAAATGATATAAATACTGTTCGGTTTCTCGCACAAACCGATCGTTTCGTGTCTTAGGACATCAATGTGTCGTCACGAGCCGCAGGGTTTAATTTGGATTTGTCTGTGCATGTTTTTTTGACTCTTATAGATGGAGTTACCATTGACAAGCATTATACGACTGACAGACCACAACGGTTGGAGTTAAAGATCATCATTTGTGTTCTACTGAAGAAACAAAGTCACCTACATCTTGGATGCCCTGGGGGTAAGCAGATAAACATCAAATTTTCATTTTTGGGTGAACTATCCCTTTAAAAGGTGAAGCGTGTGATTTATGAACAAGTTTTTTGGCGGGGAATTAGACTTCAAAAGACTTACTTATAGTTGTCTGCATATAGAGGTGGGTTTTTAACATAAAAAATGACACACTTCAAGACCTGAAAAATGCTTACTCGTCATCTCCTCCACACAGTCTCAGCAGGGTGCGTTTGTACTCCCCAGATGTGTCATCCTGTTGGGTTCACATATTATTTACCTTTTTATTTATGTACAAACACAACATGTGCACTGTGTGCAAGTCTAACACATAAATAAACCACATTTTATATGTAAAACTATGTGACTACACAATGAACGACAATTGCAATTATAAGATCATAGAGTAAAACCTCAACGACAGAATTGGAAATGATTTCAAATTATAATAAATAAACATAACACACATGAATGTGTTGACAGAATCAAGAAAAGTTTGGATTGTGTTTTGTTTGTGTATAGGCACCTGAATCATGTTGTACAGAGACTTCTCATAGCGCAGTCTGAAACACTCTCTGATGTCCAGCATGTCAATCTCAGCGCGAGAGACCATAATGCGGATCAGAGTGTTATCAGCTGTGCCCAGACCCTGCAGACAGATGGGAAAATGTGTTGACTAAAAACTTGAGAATTGTACTTTTACTCCATTAATATTCATTATAACAAGGCTAACACAACCTTCATGGATTTGTAAAGGCGTCTGGCGAAGAACATGGGCTTGCTCCTGATGCACTGAACTGTGGTAGATAAATCAAATAGCAGATTTTAGTGAAAATGCAGCCGTGAGCATTCAGGTATTGATTGCATGGTGGCAAAGCTTACCAACAGCCAGCATCAGTCTTTCGAAGTCTCCGGAAAGCTCGCTCTTAATACTGTCCTCAATGGATTTCTCAGCAATTTTCTGGTATTCATCAAATACTGAAAAACACAATTTTTTGTTTGTAATTTGTTGTTATGTCATAAAGAATTGATCCATTATATTGAGTAATCCTAATCTTAACCATTAATAATCTACATTTATTAACAATCATAATATTGCATAATCACACATCATTTAGGTTAGTGCACAGTGGTTTTGTTTGTTGCATAACAAACTCTATTTCAGATTATTAAAAGCAGCAACAATGATCAAATCTAATCGGTGTTGTGGTGAGGAGTGTTACAGACACAGAAGACAGATTGTGTAGTGGAGGAGGTGTGTTAGTCAGCAGAAATCTCTGTGTCCAGTGTGTGGCTGCGGTTCTCATACCCAACTGCAAATGGGTCACACTACGGTTTCCCAGCAGCATGATGAATTTGGCCTCATCTGTGCCCCACTGTGCCTCTCCTGCGTCATACAGGTCCTACAATGAGATTACACACAAACATTCTTTTAAGATGCAAGTCAAGAGGTCAAAAACACACTTGTTAGGTTGCACGGTCAGGCAAACTCAATTGTTTTCCTGTTGTTCTTATGCAATGAAAAGTCAAAATAAATGAGTAAATTGGTTTAGAATATTCAGTTGAGTTTGAATTATTTTATGTGATAAGAAGGGGACTGAAAATTTTTACACTGTACACTCATTATAAAAATATTTTTGACCACAGAAGGCCACAATTTACCAATAAGAATCAATGTAATATTGATTTGTAGTATAATTTAACCAGTGATCAATATCAACCACACACTTCTTTGAACTCACTTGAGCATCTTGCTCCACGAGGTCTTCACTAACAACATCATCTTCCTCTCTGGTCCCCTGAGAAACAAGACAATCGCCATTATTAAACAGATACAAAAAGTAGACCATAATAAAGGCATCACAATTTTATTGTAAACTGAATGTCGCAGTATGAAAAAAAATTGACTGAAAAAGCAGAAAAGGGAAAAACAATCATAAAAAATGACTACTAAACTTTGGGCTGCAGGTTTGATATATATTATCATGAATCAACAAAAAAGATTTCACTGACCTGAAGCAAAACAACCAGCATCTTCTTAAAATGTCCAGATGTGTCCCCTATAATGTCCTCTTCAAGGTCTCTGCCATATGCTGTGAACACAATCACATAGTCAGGTTTTGCTTCATTTCAGAAGAATATTGGGTTTCTTCTTGACTTATGTAAGAAAAAAAAAAGCTCACCATCTTTGTATGCTGCCACCAGATTATGAATCTGCTCATTGGTTCTTGAAGCAAGAATTTCAATCAAACATTTCTCATCTGTTCCTGCTCCCTTTAAAGCAAAACATGAAAGTCAATTTCTGAACACAAATCACAAATTCAGTCTCTATAATGCAGAGGTGTAAAGAGTACCTGAAAACCATACTTGAGTAAAAGTACAGACATCTTACAGCAAAAATGACTAGATGACAAGTTTCAAGTCACCAATTCCAAAACGACTTGAGTAAAAGTCTTAGAGTATCTGATTTTAACAGTACTTAAGTATTTTACTCGTACTGAATGTAGGCTCAAAGATGCACTAGTCCTCAACACCTAAGAGACATGCCAGTAAAAAAAACAAGAAAGAGGTGATTTGTGAGCAATAAATCAATTGTAATAAATCACGGTGTGGACACAATAGCCTCTTAAATGTCTACAAACACTCAAGTCTCAGTTAAAGGTGCAGTAAGTGATTTCTGAGAAACGCTGTTGATATTTAAAATCATCAAAACAAACATGCCCCTACCCAAAAGGATCACACCCCTATCTTAATTGCTCCGCCCCAAAATTCACAAACATTTTATGCAGCACAGGCACCTCCCCCCTCACGAGTGGACACGCCCCTTACTGCTGATTGGCTACAAGTGTGTTTTGATGCTCGGTCCGATCCACTTTCAACAGCGTTTCTTAGAAATTGCTTACTGCACCTTTAAGCTCAAGTGCTCAGAAAGGGCATAAGTAAACCAATATCCTTCAAAAAGTTATCTTCAATATAACAGATAAATGAAATAAAGTTAAGTAAAATTAAATAGTCCAAGCCTATTTGTACTGGACATGCAGGTTTCGGCCCTAATCATCGGCTGCATGTCCTCATCTCATATTTGTAACACCTGCGATTCACAACTACTTGCTAATACACTCGCATTCGCATAAGCCATGTTGACATGTTTGGGTGAGTAAGGGCAAAACGCACAAGATATAGTACCTTCAATGCCCTGTAGATTGCAATAGCAGAAATAAACCGCTGCAGAAAAAGTTGGGTGTCACGCAAAATGTAAGCTGCGTCTCATTTCGGAGGCTGCGTCCTTTCAGAGGTCGCATTTGAAGGCTGCATACGTCAAGCCTTGACAATGAATAACAGTCAATTTTATTATGTTACTTTTCTTAAATGACGGTCAAGGATGTCTTATTTAAGAAAAGTAACTGTAATAAAATTGACTGTTATTCATTGTGATGTGTAAAATACTGTAATTACTTTATTACTTTGCAATGTAACGGTTACTTTTCTTAAATGAGACTGACTTGATGACATATGCAGCCTTCAAATACGACCTCCGGAGGACACAGCCACTGAATTGGGACACAGCTACAATATGTAATTGCATTACTCATTACAAATGTATTGGAGTAAAAAGTACATATAATTTTTAAAAACTGTAGTTAAGTAGAGCGTAAAAGTTGCTAATATCTTTGATACTCAGTAAAACTACAAAGTACCCAAAATGATTTACTCAAATACTTTACACCACTGCTTTAATTTGAAGGGATAATGAATAGTCAGACAGTATAATTATCCAGAGGGAAATGAGTGCAGTTACTTGAGTGACAGTGAAATTACAGTACAAATGAGAGAAGAATTATTATTTTGTCATATAGGACAGTGTCAGTATTGCAAAAAAATTTCAAACCATGCAGTCTATTATGGTAATTCGCAGAAAGCAGTTAAAATCTGCACTGCAATAAACAGCCATTTAAGTGTAAATTTCCCATTACAGTTTTTTAAAATTGCTTACACACTAAAATTGGTACTTGAGGTCCAGTCAGTGTAGCAATTCACTCATATATATATATATATATATATATATATATATATGGTAAGTGATTAAAAATTGTAATCTAATAAATTACATGATGTGGGGATTAATTAATCTAATTAATCTCAAAATAATCGTACATCAAATTTGGCTGAGAAATTATCCCCAAAAGTCATTATTGTGTAAAGCATCAAATAGACTACAAAAAGTAGATTCAGAAAGAAATACTTTATTTGATTCAACATAGAATTTATTACACAAACTTTTGGACCATGAGGTTGAGTAAATTATGTCTGAATTTTAATTTTGGGGTGATTTTTTTATTTATTTGTTTATTTTTATCAATATGTAAATATGAAATTGAAAGTAAACATATGGTCAACTGATGTTTTATGAATAATTTTCTTCGAGAAGTTAATTTACTCAAGGCTACCAAGAAAGCTAGGTTACTAAGTTTATTAAATTAATTCACAATATGCTCACATTTATTATTAATGTAGGTGGCGACACGTCACGCAGGCACAATAGCGCTGTATGACAGATCTATCACTTTTATTTCATTTCCCCTTTTTTATTCAAAATATTCACAAACTTGTTAACTATAGCTTATCATGAACTATAGGCTATAAAGGCGCTGAGCACTCAAGGAAAAACATGAGATATTCTCCATTCATTTTAACTAATAAAAACGACTGCAGCTTTCAGATGCGACATTCTTTTCATTTTTATAGTTCACTTGAGGCAGTTACTATGGCATTTTTTAACGACGCATGTGTGCATCAATGTAATACATTAATGCGAGAGTGCATCAATGTATTGTGCAGCATGAATCTCTCCACAAAACTCATGCGCTCTCAACAGTGTCCTGATGGCTCTACTCTGGCTCAGATATAACGTGTGTGCACTCGCTTATGGAGTGTGGGCACCAACAAAAATCTGCACCTATTGTCAAATATTTTAATGCGTTTTGTCTTTTAAATCATGTCAATTGATCTATAACGCGTGATGGGTGCTGCCTCAGCAGCCACAGTGTGAAAGCACGTTTGAATTCAGCAGTGAATGTTCTGATCTTATCGGTGTTGTCATACACTTCAAACCAATCGCCTTTCATATCTTGAATTTTATGGGCATTCTAACTGCATTCTATAGGCCCTATCACGCAGTGAGTTGTTTCCCTGCATCATATTCATCATCAGTCAACTGTATGAGATGTAGGTCTAGGGGCGGGGCAAGTGCGTTAAGTGAACATAAACAGTTGAGAAAGAAAACTCGTGTAATGGATCTAAGCGTCAGGGCTTAAAGTGACAGCAGCCTAATATACCTGCTGCCAAATTATGAGATAATGTTAAAAATATATACATGGCAGTTTTTCCACATGGTATCAATGTCAAAATTCTGGCCAGTGAAAATACTGAGTGGCTGGTAACTTTGGAAAACTAGCCACAGTGGCTGGTGAGCAAAAAAAATGTCAAGCCCTGGTTGTGACATTCCTTCATGTTCAAAAATGGTAGTGATTGTGTCGGGCAAACTACATATAGCCTACTGTATGCTTCCAAACTTGATTAGTTGATTGATAAGAAAGATTGTGATTCTTATTTAACTACAATGGCAGGCCATTAGCCAATTTAGCAGACTTTACAAACATTCCATGACAAAGGTATTTATTGAAATACACATGCATGTATGAAAGATTTTGATAATTGAATGGATCATTTTGCATGTGATGGCTTACACAATGAAAGAATATTTAAGTTGTGAAGAGTTTGACAATTTCTCTGAGAATCAACTCATCAGTTTTGATCAACAAGCCATGCACATTTAGTTATTGTGCAAACTGTAGACAATTGTACTTACTCTTTTGCACACATGTGCCAAAACAAAACCAATTTGCTTAAATCAATAACAAATTCAAGTGAACAAGAAACTAATTGTTCAGAGATCTGAACTTATTGTTTTGGGGAAAAGAATTTTTTTTTTGAGAATTGAGCCAAAGCGACTGAGGAAACTGTAATAAAAAATGTATATATTTTCCAAAAGGATAGACATTTTTCTTTGTTCTTCAATGTGGAATGTTTTCTATTATTAAAGTCCCAAATGGCTGGATTCTTTGTGATTTTTCACAGCCATAAAATCATGAAATGGCTAACACTCCCAAAGCAAAGAGCTAACTATCATCATTTAAATAATTAAGGAAAATCACTTACCGAATCCTAATGATAGCCAAGGCAAAATAGATTCACAGGACAAAAAAAAAATGCAGTAAATAACGCAGAGAAACTACTATAGCTGATATTGTAATTGGACTTTTAATGAATGATGCTTAGAGAAGTGATTGGGAATACTCTGACTATTGTGTTCTGTTTAGCTGATTGACAGAAATCTAATTTAAGACTATATATCAGCAACCAGCAATATTTTCAGAAAATATAAATGCAAAATGAAATAATACAGCATAACATATCTGAATACAATTATCTGTGCAAGTCATGCATTTGAACAGTAAATTTTAGTGCAATTACATCAGCCAAGCACAGCACGTTTTAATTGAAAGTCTCAAATTCACACAGAATCTAGATTCTTATTTACCTTAATGGCATCCTTGATTTCTTTGGCATCATGATAAGCAGGAGGTCTCATCAAACCCACGATCAGACGTTCAAACTTCCCAGTCAGCTCGTATTTCAGATCATCAATTAAATCCTGTAATGTAAAAGAGTATTTTGATAAAGCACTTTTTTTTTCTATAAGCCATTTATTCATTTATTAAATGCTTGCTGGAGATTTTCCAGTACCTTCCCATATTGTGATTTGTAGGCAGAGCGGATCTCCTGCCTCTGAGCATTGCTTCGTGAGGTAATCAGGTCTAAGATGGCATCCTTGTCACTTCCTGTGACACAACAGAGAATTATTTTAAGTGATCATTATAGAAATATCCCAGCAGCCACTAGCTACATATTAAACATCTATAGATGAGGAGTCCTGGCACTCACCAATGCCTTTCATGGCATTATAGAGGGCCTCTGCATCACTGCCTGCATCAAAGTCAGGGTGCTCTACAATTGTACCTCTGAATCCCTAAAACAAAAATTATAGATGTTTAGTTGTTGTTTCACTGAACAGTGAAGCCCAAAATGAGAGATGAATCTTCTCATAGCCTATGAATAACAAACAATGAAAATGTTTTCCTTCATTGCAATAAGCTCCTTGCAGACCAAGCTTTCATTCAAGTACTTCAATGCAAATTTTCAAACATCTTCAAAACAAGATAATTTACTTGAAAATGGGTAAGATAAGAAAAAACACTACTAAACTAATATGCATATATATATTACAGATGCACCGATACTAAATTTCTCTGCCGATACCAATAGCCGATTATTCAGAATGATATCGGACGATGCCAATAGTTCTTAAGGAAAAAAAAATCTCACAAATAATGCTGCAAACTATAAAGGGAACCCTTTCATTTGGTACACTATAATATTAGAGGTTACAATTAACAACAGAGGTATTATATTCAGCTGCTATTTATTTTCAGATATAACAACACTCAAATAAAATTTGAAATGTTTGTATAAAACTCAGTTGCACATAGTTTTCATAAGCACTTGTCTTCATGGCAAATTTATTTAAACATATAATTAACAGTAAATAAGCTCCTCATAATGACATATATATATAGACTTATATTTAATGACATCCCATTCTTAATCTGTAGGGTTTAATATGGAGTTGGCCCACCCTTTGCAGCTATAACAGCCTCAACTCTTCTGGGAAAGCTTTCCACAAGGTTTAGGAGTGTGTTTATGGGAATTTTTGACCATTCTTCTACAACCCCAAATCAGAAAAAGTTGGGACAGTATGGAAAACACAAATAAAAAAAAGAAAGTAGTGATTTCTAAATTTACTTTGACTTGTATTTCATTGCAGACAATGTGAACACAAAATATTTCATGTTTTGTCTGGTCAGCTTAATTTCATTTGTAAATATACATCCTTTCCTGTCATTCAGACCTGCAACACATTCCAAAAAAGGTTGGGACAGGAGCAATTTAGGGCTAGTAATCAGGTAAATTGGTTAAATAATGATGTGATTTGAAACAGGTGATGTCAACAGGTGATTGTAATTATGATTTGGGTCAAAAGCAGCATCCAAGAAAGGTCTAGTCCTTTAGGAGCAAAGATGGGCCGAGGATCGCCAGTTTGCCAACAAATACGTGAGAAAATTATTGAAATGTTTAAAAACAATGTTCCTCAAAGAAAGATAGGAAGACATTTGCTTATTTCACCTTCAACAGTGCATAACATAATTAAAAGATTCAAGGAATGTGGAGGAATTTCAGTGCGTAAAGGACAAGGGCGCAAGCCTAAGCTGAACAACCGTGATCTCCGATCCCTCAGGCGGCACTGCATCAAGAATCATCATTCATCTATAAGCGATATCACCACATGGGCTCAGGACTACTTTGGCAAACCTTTGTCAAGTACCACAATACGTAGTTACATCCACAAATGCCAGTTAACATAGGGCTTCCTTTTGGCACAGTACAGTTTTAACAGTGTCCAGAAGCGCCGTCGACTTCTCTTGGCTCGGAGGCATCTGGGATGGACCATCACACAGTGGAAACGTGTACTGTGGTCAGATGAATCAGTATTTCAGGTATTTTTGGGGAGAAATGGACGCCGTGTGCTCCGGACCAAAGAAGAAAAGGATCATCCAGACTGTTACCAGCAACAAGTCGAAAAGCCAGGGTCTGTCATGGTATGGGGTTGTGTCAGTGCCCTTGGCAAAGGTAACTTGCACTTCTGTGATGGCACCATTAATGCTGAAAAGTACATAGAGATTTTGGAGCACAATATGCTGCCTTCAAGAAGACATCTTTTCCAGGGACGTCCATGCATATTTCAACAAGATAATGCAAAACCACATTCTGCACACATTACAAAGTCCTGGCTGCAGAGGAAGAGGATACAGGTACTTGACTGGCCTGCCTGCAGTCCCGACCTGTCTCCAATAGAGAATGTGTGGCGCATTTTGAAGCGCAAAATGCGACAACGAAGACCCTGTACTGTTGCCCACCTTAAGACTTGTTTGCTGCAAGAATGGGACAAAATTACACCTGAAACACTTCATCACTTGGTGTCTTCAGTCCCTAAACGTCTTTTAAGTGTTGTGAAAAGGAATGGCAACATTACAAAGTGGTAAATGCTTTACTGTTCCAACTTTTTTTGAAATGTGTTGCAAGAACCAAAATAAGAATTTTGTTTTTTTGAAAAAAAACAAAAAAACAAAAATGAGGAACACATTAAATAATGTGCTGTTGTATTGTCTGCAATGAAATACAAGTCAAAGTAAATTTAGAAATCACTACTTTCTTTTTTTATTTGTGTTTTCCATACTGTCCCAACTTTTTCTGATTTGGGGTTGTAGAAGCGCATTTGTGAGGTCAGGCAGTGATGTTGGCGAGAAGGCCTGGCTCACAGTCTCCGCTCTAATTCATCCCAAAGGTGTTCTATGGGGTTGAAGTCAGGACTCTGTGCAGGCCAGTCAAGTTCCTCCACACCAACCACGCTCATCCATGTCTTAATGGACCTTGCTTTGTGCACTGGTGCGCAGTCATGTTGGAGCAGGAAGGGGCCCTCCCCAAACTGTTCCCACAAAGTTGGGAGTATAAAATTGTCCAAAATGTCTTGGTATGCTGAAGCATTAAGAGTTCCTTTCACTGGAACTAAGAGGCCAAGCCCAACCCCTGAAAAACAACCCCACACCATAATCCCCCCTCCACCAAACTTTACACTTGGCACAATGCAGTCAGGCAAGTACCGTTCTCCTGGCAACCGCCAAACCCAGACTCGTCCATCGGATTGCCAGACACAGAAGTGTGATTCGTCACTCCAGAGAACACGTCTCCACTGCTCTAGAGTCCAGTGGCGGCGTGCTTTACACCACTGCATCCAACGCTTTGCATTGCACTTGGTGATGTAAGGCTTGGATGCAGCTGCTCGGCCATGGAAACCCATTCCATGAAGCTCTCTACGCACTGTTCTTGAGCTAATCTGAAGGCCACATAAAGTTTGGAGGTCTGTAGCTATTGACCCCGCTCTGTGATTTTACGTGGCCTACCACTTCGTGGCTGAGTTGCTGTTGTTCCCCATTCTTTCACAAATGTTTGTAGAAGCAGTCTGCATGCCTAGGTGCTTGATTTTATACAGCTGTGGCCATGGAAGTGATTGGAACACCTGAATTCAATGATTTGGAGGGGTGTCCCAATACTTTTGGCAATATAGTGTATATATATATATATAAAATGTTCTGTTATGAAACTCAAGATGGCACAGGCTAATAGGTCCTTAGCTCAGTTTGTTAGTGATCACATCGTTATCTACATAGCGCAGCTGATTGGTTGCCGTGGCATCAGCAGCCAATGAGCTTGAAGCTCAGCATTCAAATACTGCAATACAGCATTGTGTATTGACAGTATCAAGTCTCTGTACTTGCTCTGCAGCAGCAGCAATAATCAGCAGCAGCATCAGCATAGCAGATTTATTCCGCCAAGACCAAACACATTAACACTGCCATATCCATTTCCATGCCAATCTCTCCGAAAGTTATGACATATATATAATATATATATAGATAGAGAGAGAGTTAAAAAAAATGTTTGTTTAAAGGAAATTTGAATATTTTTACTGAAAACAAGAGAAAAATATACTGATAAAGAAAATTATTTTTTTAGAGAGCATTTACATGAACATTTACAGTCACACGCATTACACAGAACTCAAATTATTTTAAGTTGCTCTTGGGTGGGACAGCCTACATGTGTTTATATATTCCCAAAATAAAATATTACACCAACAATCAGACTCTCCCTCATCTGGCCTTTGGTCCAAACTCAGAGGCACAGGCAGGACTATAGCATGGACAGCTGACACCTGTCAGTGCAGCAGTTGTGTGTTATGGTAAGCAGCAAAGGGCGGTTTCAGTTTGTGTGTGACGGAGAGAGACAGAAAGCTTGTATGCAACTTAAATGTCTGTAACCTTACACTTTCAACCTACTGAATCTACAGGATGTCATTCCCCTTCATAAAGCTGCAGACCTTACATCTGACAGAGCATAAATGCTACATGACTGTGCATTTTCAAAGCTCCTCTGTACTCACTGTCTAAATACATTTATTCCCCACAACACTGGTCTTGCTGGCGTGTCTTAGTATAAAAGGGCACAGATCCAGAGTCCTCCCCCTCTTGCTTCTCTGCACATGCTCAAGGCCTGTCCTGCAGATATCGCTCAACACAGCAGCTGTGGGCTTCCACGTCTACAAGAACAGACCCCTAGCAACACTGATCTCAGCAAACAAACATCCGGCCAGGCACACTTTTACAGTACTTTAAGAAATATTCTAATATTATAAGTCCTCCAGTGTAGTAGCAAGACAGTTTCTTTCCTTCAGGAAATATCTAAGATGTCACTGAAAGTTTTGCAAACATTGCAAATAAGAAAATAACTTATAAAAGTATATAAAACATACCGAGATAAACTATATTTTCTGAATAAAATGTTATGTCATGTTATTAGTGGTTTCCAGGGCGTTACTATGTAGTTTCTAGAGTGTTTTTAGGGTGCTAGGTGATTAGATCATAAAAAACATGCCCAAATCTCATCCTAGACATGGCTCAGGTCAATCCTTCCATTTAAATCTATGGGGGGTTTTTTCTCCTGTTTTGTCATTCAGCATTTGGACATTCTGAGCACATAAAAGAGCAATAGCTCACCTTAGATAAGATAATTTGAGATATTCACGTGCACAGTGCAAACAAGGTTTAATACTTAGGGTTAGAGGTTTATTCAAATCCATCTAATCCTAACAAAAGCAATACCAATAGTGATGCACTAATGTTTTATAAATTATTAGTGTGCTTTAATAATAGATTGGCTACTATACATTTCAAGGTATCTAAAATGATACCTAAACAAGATATTGTTTCAAAAAATGAAACAAAAATGAAAAAAAATATGATCACTGAGCACAGGTCTACATGTGGCATTGTGGTGTTCTCAGCAGATCTAATTTTTTAATGAGCAATTCATTGAACTCTGATATTCCTTAAAGAAAACTCTGACATTCTACACTCCCTGAACTACAATAGATGGAAAACGATAATGATGACAATGAGAAAGGAGGCAGAGGTCATGTCTTTGTGGCCATTCTTTCTTGCTACATGACCAAAAGCAAATTATACATAAATATCAAATTGTAAGCACTGCATAAAGCAAGTAGATGTAGTGATGTAGAAATATAAACTTACTTTTCCCATGTTTGCCAACGGAATAATAATCTTGAACCTGGAGAGAGAATTAAGAAACATGTTAGACTATCCTTAGCTTCTGTATATATATATATATATATATATATATATTTTTTTTTTTTTTTTTTTTTAAATGGCTGTTTATTATTTTCAGAATTCTCTTTTTCTGAGTTATGCCTTTTATAAGCCACAGTGGAAAATGTTAGATACATTATCTAAAGTCCTATATTTGCTGTGTAAATGAGTTCAAAATACATTGCTGCAGTGCAGAAGCAAACAGGCTATGAATGTTTACTCCTAGTTAAGTAACGTCCAAACCTGTTTAATCTTTATAACCTGTTTCGTCACACAAGAACACTCTACAAATATATATTAAATTTCCCCTAATTTTAAACCATTTCTACTCGATAAAATGCTGAAGGCAAAGCCACATTTTCCACAGGATACTTGTGGCTCCACCCTCTGAACTTATACTGTGCTCTCTTTCACTACATCATAACCAGGCAAAAAAAGAACAGGGAACTCTCAGTGATGGAAAATGTTCAGTCTGCAGTTCACTGGAAATTTTATTCTCTGTTATAATATCAAACTTGTGCACAAAGCATCCGGAGTATGCAAGCAGTTACTGTACAATGATAAATCATCAAATTTCTTGCTTCTTCTTATTTGTCGTGTAAGAATTATTGATTTGGCACTCTGACTCTGCAAACTTTCATAAAATAAAATAAAGAAAAAAAAGAAAAGAAAAATCATAGGCACCTTTTAGTATTGTTTATAAATGTGTGTCAGAGAAGTCCAAAAATAGGCATGTCTCTCTGGTCTGAGTCAGGAATACATCCAAGGTCTGAGATAGACATTCACACAGCCCCACCCCAACCAATACCACAAATTATAATTAAATCAATCAAAAATAAATTAAACCATTCTCAGCTGATCTGATATGATATAAAAAGACCATTACTACAATCATAACCCTAAAACTTTTGGTTTACGGTCAACTTTTTGAATCATCATACGTATGTTTATTCTATAGAATTGAATGTCTATATAAAGTCTGTGGTAGTATGAAAGAATGTGAACGCCTCTGTGTGAACGTTGAAGCATTTGCCTATAAAACGCGCATATATATGCTACAATATGCGCCCCAAAACGCCGTTATTTGCTAATAAATTACGTTACGAATAGTTAAAAAATAATAACAACAAAACAACATTTTACCTTAATCACAGGAAGTCTCGAGCTGCAGTTGAGGGTGGTCCGTTGCCTCTTGTCAGTGGTTTTGCTGAGAAACGTTCAGGCGAGTATCAGCTGTTCTTCTCTGACGCAACGAACGCGGCGCAAACGGCAGGGAGAATTTAACTAAGGATAACCAGCTATGATGTAATGTCCACGGGCGACGTGTCGTGATAGCCAGTTCTCACAAATGACGTGGAGCATGGGAAGACATACCCTTGGTTTTTCAGTCAGTATTATCTGCAGTGCACCTCCTGACCTGGTCTGATCTGCATATGCAGCACATTTGGGGGGTTTCTGTAAGTCCTGAGTCAAGATGAACATTTAAGAAACAAATACACAGTATTTGTGAGGTTGAAGATGTACTCACCAACTTTTGCAAAATAATTTATTTTTTACACAAATAAAAAAATACAAAATAAATATGATATTGAAAATGTAGTTTAAGCATCTTTATTCTACATGGAGCGGGTTGCCCTCTAATGGCAGCGGCCATGTTGGCATTACACGTTCAAAGGTGGCATTTAATTTACATAGTTTTTCTTTATATACTAAATTTTAGCCTCTTTAAAAACATAAACATAAATAAAAGTACATTGCTGGGACATCAAGCGCTGAGCCACGTGTCAGTATCTCAAAAACTTTTGGGATAAATAAAGGGAGCAGCTAAAAGAAAACAAAGTGCACCTTCAATTTCTGAAACTACATTATTAATTATCAGACTTCCATTTCATATCATGTGATGCTTTGTCAACCCTTTAAAACAGTACACTTCAATTAGAAGTATTTGAGAGAACTTTAAAGTTATCAAGAAAATCATAAGCTAGTAAATAATACAAGCTTCTACTAAAGCAGGGGTGCAAGACAGACAGACAGATAGACAGATAGATAGATAGATAGATAGATAGATAGATAGATAGATAGATAGAAACATCAGTTCTTGTGGAAACAGATGCCTGGATATGCAGCCTGTCCCATATTTAAGCAGAAACATGTTTTTTAAACTGTTTATATGAACAGATGCATTCAGAATTGCAGCCATGTACAAAGTCAAACACAATGATTTATGAATCAACTTTAAGAGAAAGGCAGAGTGTTGCCGGTATGCTCTTATAGTATCCAATGGCTGATCATGCCTGCCTTGGCGTGAGATTGTGACAGGTCTATTTCTGTCCAAACCTTTTGGTCATTCCGGTAAGAGGGTGAGGAATTCAAGATCAACAGCATAGTAGAGCAGAACGGAGGGAGAGGGCAGCTCGATGTGGTCACTAGTAATTTATAGTAAACTTTTCTCTCTAAATGCAGCACTTTGTTTCATTAGACAGGTATTATTACACTTTTTTACAGTTATACGTAAAACATGATTTAATTGCAGGGGTCATGAAATGCATCTTTCTGCACTATAAATCATGAAGGTCACAATCTAAGCACTGATTTCTTTGTAGCATAAACTGTCAGCCAACAGCAAGGTATGGCAAAACTGTGCTGCCATCTAGTGAACATAAAGTGAAGCAGACTTCTCAAAACGTTTGCAAATTGTTTAATAAATAAGAATGTCCTATTTTTTTCTTGCATGAAACAATATCCTGTTTTGTTGTGTAAGTATTTGCTGAAATACAAAGCCATCGTAACCTCACAGAAATGTTACAAAAGTATCTTTGGTTTTCAACATGGAATTGTATCCTCACGCTGTGCCTTGGCAGCAATTATGAGCACATTATGGGGCCAGTGAGAAATGCGGAAAGAAAGACTACTTTGTTGCTAATGCCATAGAGTGGGTGGGTCAAACAGTCCACTCTTGTATATATTGTTGTAAAAAATCATTTGCCCTCATTGGTGTGATGGGAGTAGATATATTTAGACAAAATAATTACAAAGATACAGACTGCAAACTTCTCTGGACACAATTAAGGTAAAGAAACAAACATTTATTTACTAATTGAATGCATCAAGAAATGTCTTTGCAAGCTCTTTAGTCATTATTTTGCTGATAAAACTCATCATTTTATGTTTGGCAGATATTGTTTAGAATTACGCATCACTTTTCAGTGCAACCTGCAGGTGTAAATAAATGCAAAATGAATTAAACAAACAAATAAATAAGGAAAATACTAAAAAAAAAAAAAAAAAAAATCTTGCTTCACATGCATTTAGAAAATATAAAATAATGCACATATTTGTAAATAGTTTCTTTTACGTAAAATATTTGCAAAAAGTAAAATGATTAAAGTAGAATAGTAAAAATTTTTGCCACTCTGAGTTCTGTATGTTCAGGCTGGCATGAGCATGTGATCAGTGTTATAGAATAATGGTATGCTGCAGTAGATTCCTTGCAGGATTAGGATGGATCATAAATCTCCTGGTGGCAGATTATAGAAAGCCATCACACAAAGAGAAGGTGTGCCAGTCAACCACTGCCAAGTCATGAAGGCAGCTTTGTCTATCTTTCTTCATTACTATCTCATGGAGCCACAGAACAGGCTTCTGTCTAGACTGAATGAGTTCAGAGGAGGATACGTTATGCAGAAGAAAGTGAAGGACACATGACATCATATCAGTATAAACCAATACTTTAGGGAAAAGATCCAGTCAGTTTGACTTTAATAAATATATTGTTTTATGTTAAAGTGGCCTACAAAATGACACATTTATTTCAGAATCACTTGAATGAAATGATTTAATAATTCATAGTGGATCCATGCTATGTTTTTATTCTTAATGTAATTAATTTTTTTTTAAAAAATTTAAGCTCACAAGATAGTAATAGATAACAGTGATCTGTCTTAAATTAGAGCTCTGTTTTTTGTTTCCTTATTTAGGGTTTCAAAGGAAAGAAACAAAGAAAACATCTCAGCACTTGTGAAAACATGAAGACATTGTGATAAGGTAAATAGGAGGAAAAAATTAATTTATTCTTATTTTTACAAATGAATGACCAACATGCAAAGGATTAAAAACTGCTTATTTTTAGGGTGATTACTGCATAATCCAGATTAATTGTCAAATGACACAATAGCATGAAAATGTTATTAAAAATGACATTTGATATGATTATTTTAGCTTGATAAAAGATTGGATATAGCATTAACCATTTGTTATCATTGTTCATATATTTGTAACCTCATAAACAATTTAATTTTCAAAATAAACATTTGAAATTTTTCCCTCACTAACAGCCAATAATGCAATCGATGCAGTCTTTCCTGAGGGGCCTGTGTCGCAGGAAGCCCCTGGAACCGGAGGGAGAGGTCTCCACATTTCGCCGCTGTCTTACGACTTTGGACCTGGTGGCTTTGGGAGTGGGCAGCACCTTGGGGGCCGGAGTCTACGTGCTCTCAGGGGAGGTGGCCCGGACCCTGGCTGGACCAAGTATTATCATCTCTTTCTTCATTGCTGCTTTAGCTTCTATCTTTGCTGGGCTCTGCTACGCTGAGTTTGGTGCAAGGGTTCCTAAGACCGGATCTGCCTATCTGTACAGCTATGTGACTGTAGGAGAGGTGTGGGCCTTTACCACAGGATGGAATTTGCTCCTGTCCTATGTTATCGGTAAGTAGAAATTAAAGGCCAATGAATATGCAAGATCAACAAGTTCGATGGATGGATGGATGGATTATTGGGTCAAAGGTCAAGTACTAACAGAGCTTTCTCTTGGTTTAGGCACATCAAGTGTGGCCAGGGCATGGAGTGGTACATTTGATGATCTCATTGGAAATGTGATGGCTGATTTTTTTAGCAAATATGCAGCTATGAGGCTACCTGGCCTGGCAGCCTACCCAGACTTCTTTGCAGCTGGTCTCATAATGATTCTGTCTGGTATCTGACTATACTGTACTAATCATACACCATCTAATTCATTATTCTATATTTACAATCTATGACAAAGGCTTAGATATTATCTACAGTATTTTTCTTACAGGTCTTCTTGCGTATGGCGTGAAAGAATCAACTACGGTCAACAAGATATTTACAAGTGTTAATATACTGGTGTTGATATTTGTCATCACTGCTGGCTTCATTAAGGGAAACCTGCAGAACTGGTTTATCACAGAAGACATCATCCTGAATGCAACAGCAATGCATGAGTAAGAACATCTGTATTTATATTTTATTGGAATTTTCAGTATATTCATATTTGATGTGATTTATAATCCTTTCAGTCTATAAACATTGAAATAATCTTTCTGAATATTATATCAATGCAGTTGATGCAGTACATAGTACATATACTGTGCATATACAGTATGCAAATGGCAAATTGATAACACTTTACAATAAGGTTCATTAGTTAACATTAGTTAACTGCATTAAGATGAACTAATAATGATCTGCACTTATACAGCATTTATTAATCTTTGTTAATGTTAATTTCAACATTTACTAATACATTATTAAAGGAACACTCCAGTTTTTTTGAAAATAGGCTCATTTTCCAACTCCCCTAGAGTTAAACAGTTGAGTTTATCATGAGTTGAGTTAATCATTGTGCCTGCTGCACCCATGGTACAGCAGCAAAGTTCCTTGATTATTACGCCGGAATGAGAGTATAGTTCCTAGCCATATCGGCCTAGAAAATCGCAACTTTTAATTTTCCCTCGGTCTTAGTACACGATGTAACTACAGAAGAGTCAAGTTTTAAATAGGAAAAATATTGAAACTCTTTGGTCATTTTTTTGCGAGATGCTAACAGTCTAATCAGATTCAATGAACTATGCTAAGCTATGCTAAAGTGGTACCGCCAGACCCAGAGATTGGCTAAATGGATTCGAAAACGGTAAAACTCAACTGTTTAACTCTAGGGGAGTTGGAAAATGAGCCTATTTTCAAAAAAAGTGGAGTGTTCCTTTAAAAATCTTGTTAACATTAGTTAATGCACTGTGAACTAACATGAACAAACAATGAACTGTATTTACATTAACTAACGTTAACGAAGATTAGTAAATAGAGTAACAAATGTATTCCTCATGGTTAGTTCATGTTAGTTAATACATTAACTAATGTTTAACTAATGAACCTTATCCACCTTATTCCTACGCCCCATGACCCTTTGCGCAAATTATGGGTGTAACTTCCATTAAGCTGTAAACAGTCAGTGAAAGGCTCGCTCTAATACGTTTTATTTTTAAACTGGGTACAATGAGATGACATTATTCTACTCACCCTTCAACCAAGAACATTAAAAGGACATTTAAAAGTGTAAAAGCATCAACAAGGTCCTTTCAACAGGCCATGAAAAAGCGCGATTCTTTCCACAGCAATAACGGACGGGTTAAATATAACTATAGTGATATATATCTGTATTATGTAATATACGTTGCCTTAATAAAAAATGTTCATGAACTTCAGCATTGCGTGATACTATTTCAAAGTGATTTCCATCATTTTTACAGATAATAAATTGTATTTACCTGTGAAAACAACGTGAGGCTTTGAGGAGAAAAACGAGAGATTTTTGTGCATTCCAGGGAATTATTAATGGGATATATCGTAAATTATATCGGGAAAAGAGATGTGCAGTATATGTTGTCCTTTTTCATATTATTACAGCGGTATGCAAAGGGACAAAAGAAAATAATCACGAGAATAGAAAGCAGCGACTGAAAAGAGCCTGTGTCCAAAGTATAATTTTTCAAAATAGCGCAGCAGTTTTAGTTATAATATCCAAGCAGTGCTATCGGAGTTTAATATCCTCCCGCCATTGTCATTGTAGTAAATCTCAGGAACAAAACTTTTAGCCAATGCCACAATCCAACAACGTGTGTTCTGTTTATCTTCCGCATGTGTGCACATCTGTCTCGAGTCTCGATCATTAACGCAGCAAGTCATATAATTGTATAAAATAATCCAGAAAAAAAAAGCACAAATACGGCTGAGATGCCAAATTCAGCGGCTAGAATTAGCTGAGGTGATTCAGCTAATCAATTGACCTGTCACTCAAGTGACCATGCCCTTAATTATGCAGAACTTTAAGGCTTAATATAATTTAAACGGATGCGTTATAAAAAAAATCCAAAAAAATCGTTTTTTTCTGCTGTAAAGTTGGCCATTTTAACATGGGACTCAATGAGATTCTGCTCTCTTTTGCAGCCTGTCCCTAGTGGCCAGTCAATGAATTGCAGTTTAAGTCACTTCCCTATTGGCTTCACGAGAAACTGGGGGAGGTTGCCGCTTGGTATTAATAAATATGTACAGAATTTGTGCTTGTCTCGGTGCATTAAGTCACATGAAGCGTTTTTCTTGTTAAGCATTTGAATGTCCCCGTTCAAGTTCTTCTAATTCACGAGCGGAGTGAGAGTCAGACTCGCAAAAGGTAATAATGTTAATTATTAAACCAAACAAAATCAAAACTTTCAAAAACACTTAGCAATGTGATTCTTTTATTGAATGATAAGCAGTGGGTTTAATCAGTGCCATTACTAAAAGATTTGCCATCCGGCGTCTTCTCGTCATCTCCTCGACCTGCTTCCCTTGGTGTTTTTACACATAGAAAAGGTGAAAAAACGTTTTTCACTGTCCCCTTTTTTGTCTCAGAACGATGATCAGAGTTACTATCGCCATTATCGATGCAGCATTAATGACATACAATGGTGACAGAAAACAAATTACTGCACTAAACTTAATGACGGAAAGGCTGCGCAATCCTGTCAATATGGCAGATAAACAAAGAAGTTACCCAGAAATCAATGCGGCGTGACGTCAGATTCGTATTAATTTTCACTATATGTAAAATACACTAAAAAACGATTGCATTTGCAAAAATAAAATCAGTCACAATTTGATCGGGCTGCCAAGACATTTTTACACAAAATTGATTAAATACAAAACAACATTTTTATTTTCAAGATGACTGGACACCACTGCTGAATTAAACATGTATTAAACATTTCAAACGTTTTGTGTTACATGACCTCACTGCACATAATTGAGGTCATGTGACAAAAATGTTGCATACTACTGCTTTTCTTACTGCCATACCATTACAGCAGAAATATTATGCAAGTGCTAATCCAAATTCAGCCATATACACAGTTCTGTTTATATCTTCTTCGTCTTTATTTTAAGCAACCTAACATCCACCGTCAATGTCACTACTGAGTACGGAGTAGGTGGCTTTTTTCCATTTGGATTTGAAGGAACACTGGCAGGGGCAGCTACATGTTTCTATGCATTCGTTGGCTTTGACTGCATTGCAACTACAGGTAAATATGAAAAATATATAAAGCTGCATTTATTTGATAAAAAAAACTGTAAAAACAGTATATGAAATATTATTACAATTTAAAATAACTGTTTTCTGTTTGATTACATTTTAACATTTATATTTTAAAATTTTAAAATTTATTCTTGTGATGCAAAGCTGAATTTCAGCTCAATCAGCATCATTACTCCAGTTTTCAGTGTCACATGATCATTCAGAAATTATTCTAATATGCTGTTTTTCTGCTCAAGAAACATTTCTTATTATTTTCAATGTTGTGACATTTTTGTGAAAATCATGATAATTTTTTTCAAGATTCTTTGATGAATAGAAAGTTTAAAAGATTATTTAAAATAGAAATCTTTTCTAAAAATATAAGTAGTAAAACGGTAGTGTACTGTATGTGTTATCATCAGCAGTCATAAATATTAACTGATTTTCTAGGCGAAGAGGTGAAGAACCCTCAGAAGTCTATACCTGTGGGTATTGTGGCCTCTCTGCTTATCTGTTTCCTGGCGTACTTTGGCGTTTCGGCTGCTCTCACATTGATGGTGCCATACTACCAACTCAACATTCAAAGTCCTCTGCCTGTGGCCTTTGCTGACATTGGCTGGCCTGCAGCAAAGTATGTTGTGGCGGTCGGGTCGCTGTGCGCACTGTCAACAAGGTAAAAAAAAAAAGTCAGAGTGAGAATTGAATCTCTATCATGTATCAGATCAGTAACAGACATTTCATTTAATCTGCAGTCTCTTAGGGTCAATGTTTCCAATGCCCCGTGTCCTGTTCGCCATGGCCAGAGATGGACTCATGTTCAAATTGCTATATAAAGTCAGCTTACGGCAGAGTCCAGTGGTTGCCACACTATCCTCTGGAACTGTGGCGGGTAAGTGGACTGAAAAAAATTACCGGATCAAATCGGATCTCTTAATTCGGCCCTCTTTTTCATCTCCCACATTTGACCGACTAAGCCAAATCATAAGACCAGGGCATTTTTCTCTTTATGAGATGAATAGTAAATAGGCTGCAGCTTTTGTTTAAAATACAAAAGCCCTGGCAATCATGTGCTCTGCTTTATTCCAGCAATAATGGCTCTTTTATTTGACCTGAAGGCATTGGTTGATATGATGTCGATTGGAACCCTCTTCTCCTACACACTTGTGGCTATTTGTATTCTCATACTAAGGTTGTATTCCCAGCTCCACACTTCTCTTCTAGCACCGTGATGCAAATCTTTGAAGCTAAAAGTGGTTTCTTTCAAAGGTATCAAGAGACAGCTTCAGAGGAAAATGATTTGCGCACACTCACAACCTCCACGTTTGGGTTTTTGAAACCCCCTTCGTACCCTACAAAAGAAACTTCAAACACTGTTACAACCTGCACAGTTTGTCTTGGTATGTAGAAAACCTTACCATACTGAAATAATACAGAAATCGCACAAAAATATGACCGCATCCAGAAATATAAGCAAATTGATATCATGTCTTTGCTTTTGCAGTTGCGTTGGTGCTTATTCTGTCACTGCTGATGAGCAAAGCTATCAGATCTTTATTGTTGCTGGAGCTCTGGAGTGTTTTGAGTGCATCTGTGATCCTAGTTATAATGTTCCTCACGGTCTTCATTATCTGGAGACAACCCCAGAACCCAACCAAAGCCTCCTTCATGGTGAGCACACAACTTCTAAAGCAACATCAATATCTTCCAAAAACTTAAAAAAATGGATATAATATAATATAATAAAAATCTCACATTTTTTTTGTTACCACAGGTACCATTCTTACCTTTACTCCCTGTGGTGAGTGTGTTCATCAACATTTACTTGATGGTTCAACTGGGAGGAGACACCTGGGTTCGCTACGCTGTGTGGATGGCTGGCGGTAGGCAATGCAAATATGAAATGCTGCTGGAAGTCAATCCTAAATTTATGGTTTAAAAATATGTAAATATGTGTTTTTTTTTGCTCAGGATTTCTCATATACTTTGGATATGGAGTGAGGAACAGTGTCCAGAGGCAAAGGTTACTCAGCAGTCAGGTCACCATTGAAACCATTGAATCCAAATCTGATAAAGATGGACCAAAATAAATTTCAGTTCAGCAAGAAGCTCTTTCTTTCTTTCTTTCTTTTTACTAGACTTTTCATCATATTTGCAGTGAAATAACTTCTGTCTTTTTATACTTTTTAAAATAAATAAATAAATAAATGATACTGAAAAATTGACTATGACATCTTTTGTTAAACTATACCACCGTTCAAAAGTTTAGGGTTGGTAAGATTTTTTTTTTGTAAGAAGTCTCTTATGCTTAATAATACAGTAAAAACAGAAACAGAAAAAAAAAAAAAAAAAAAAAAAAACATCGGCTTTGCCATCACAGGAATAAATTGCCAAAAAAAAAAAAAAAATATATATATATATATATATATATACTACAAACCCGATTCCAAAAAAGTTGGGACACTGTACAAATTGTGAATAAAAAAGGAATGCAATAATTTACAAATCTCATAAACTTATATTTTATTCACAATAGAATATAGATAACATATCAAATGTTGAAAGTGAGACATTTTGAAATGTCAAACTTCACAAAGAGTTTGAAGTTATCATCATCTACAGTGCATAATATCATCCAAAGATTCAGAGAATCTGGAACAATCTCTGTGCGTAAGGGTCAAGGCCGGAAAACCATACTGGATGCCCGTGATCTTCGGGGCCTTAGACGGCACTGCATCACATACAGGAATGCTACTGTAATGGAAATCACAACATGGGCTCAGGAATACTTCCAGAAAACATTGTCGGTGAGCACAATCCACCGTGCCATTCGCCGTTGCCGGCTAAAGCTCTATAGATCAAAAAAGAAGCCATATCTAAACATGATCCAGAAGCGCAGGCGTTTTCTCTGGGCCAAGGCTCATTTAAAATGGACTGTGGCAAAGTGGAAAACTGTTCTGTGGTCAGACGAATCAAAATTTGAAGTTCTTTTTGGAAAACTGGGATGCCATGTCATCCGGACTAAAGAGGACAAGGACAACACAAGTTGTTATCAGCGCTCAGTTCAGAAGCCCGCATCTCTGATGGTATGGGGTTGCATGAGTGCGTGTGGCATGGGCAGCTTACACATCTGGAAAGGCACCATCAATGCTGAAAGGTATATCCAAGTTCTAGAACAACATATGCTCCCATCCAGACGTCGTCTCTTTCAGGGAAGACCTTGCATTTTCCAACATGACAATGCCAGACCACATACTGCATCAATTACAACATCATGGCTGCGTAGAAGAAGGATCCGGGTACTGAAATGGCCAGCCTGCAGTCCAGATCTTTCACCCATAGAAAACATTTGGCACATCATAAAGAGGAAGATGCGACAAAGAAGACCTAAGACAGTTGAGCAACTAGAAGCCTGTATTAGACAAGAATGGGACAACATTCCTATTCCTAAACTTGAGCAACTTGTCTCCTCAGTCCCCAGACGTTTGCAGACTGTTATAAAAAGAAGAGGGGATGCCACACAGTGGTAAACATGGCCTTGTCCCAACTTTTTTGAGATGTGTTGATGCCATGAAATTTAAAATCAACTTATTTTTCCCTTAAAATGATACATTTTCTCAGTTTAAACATTTGATATGTCATCTATGTTGTATTCTGAATAAAATATTGAAATTTGAAACTTCTACATCATTGCATTCCTTTTTTATTCACAATTTGTACAGTGTCCCAACTTTTTTGGAATCGGGTTTGTAAAATAGAAAACAGATATTTTAAATTGTAATAATAATACAATTTAAAATATCTGTTTTCTATTTTAATATATATATATATATATATATATATATATATATATATATTAATTTGGCAATTTATTCCTGTGAAAATCTCACATTTTTTGTTGTTGTTGAGATAATCCAAAAGACTATGGAAAAATCACCTTATTTTCAGGCCATTTATAAATTTAATGCGTCTGGCTTCCGGTGTCATTCGCTTCCAGTTCTTTTTAGCTGTACAAAACAGCTTGTTATGCTGCTTGATATTGCAAACTGGTATTTCTTACCATATTATTTTAATGCATTGTCTTAATTATAAACACGCAAACAGGTTTACAGTTTACTGCACTTTGATATTCTTCTCATTATTTCCCTATAGCAGCTAATAAATCTGAAGTCTCGCACATTCATAGAAAACACCTTACTTCCACATTGAAAAATAAGATGGAATATGGCGTCTTACCTAGTGTTTCTTGACAAAGTGACACCGCCATCTATTGGCCTGGCAAGAATAATACAGTATTTTTAGTAGTTTTAGTCGTTTTCATGGAGCCGTGTGAACGGGATCATTTTAACAATGTTGTCATCTGTACACAAAAAACGCAAAGAGTTTTTAGTACATCGTTGTCGTGTAAACCCTAAAAATCCTTGAAACAGAAAACACAACAGATTGTGGCAATCGTGATTAAAATGCAGTGGTTACTTCTAATTCGAAATGGCTAGATATTTTTGTTAAAGGCCAGTTTACTTGTTATAGAGCAAATAAACAATACAATATAATAATAATAATAAAAATATCTGCATCCAGTATCGGAATGGGTCAATTTGATTGTAAATAAATAAATCAGAATCTGAATTGGCCATGAAAAAATACTAAATACAATCTGGGCTGTCTTTTTCTATCAATTCTTCAATAGGTACACCTTTCTTTCATAAAGGTCGAGGTCAGGGATCTTGGGCTTAAAAGTTTGGTGACCACTGCTGTAGAGAATCCCCTACTGCACATTTAATTGTTGCTTTTGACCAATTAAAGAGACCTTGCTAAATACAAGTATTAATTTCTTTAATAAAAAAAAATAAATAAAAAAAAATTGTAATCAGTTGTACTGACCCCAAACATTTAATTGGGAGAATGCTTCATTCATGAAAAAATAGTTTTTCAGCATGATTTGAGTAAAATGAAGAAAATCTATGACATTAATATTGTCAGATTTTGTTGTTGACTTTGATGTAACAAAAAGTAAGCTTGGCAGACAGTTTTGGATATTTCAGCCTCTCCTTGTTCAAGTTGTACTTGCTTAACTAGAAAATAGCTGCTCAGAGGAGTTACTAAGTGAACTGATGTGCCTTTAAGGGACTTTAATCTTACTTTCAACTCTCCGGGCACAATATTACCATTCACAATATAGAACAATAGTACCATTCACAAAATCCTACCTGTGGCATACTAATCAGATTATTAAATCTGGTTCATTCTGCAGCAAAGTCCGGGCAATGAGTTTATAGGCCGATAGTATATGTTATGTCATTTGTAGTGCAATTTTAAGTTTACCAAGTAGTCATTGTAGCCTTGTGACAGATATTTTCACAGCTAGCAAACCTTAGACTGACGGCTCTGAGTTTTTACAGCTAAATAAACATTGGCTGCTTTTTCAGTTGGATGGGCAGTTCTCCCCCAGCCCTGATTGGTAGAATGAACACAGAAAGGATTCAGTGTAACTAGAGGAATTTAGAGTGTTCATGCGACTCTCGTAAACATCTGACCCCTCACTTTACACACTCGGTTCCTCCTCTACTGCTTCCTTTCTAGTTTTCCCTTCTCTGCATGTATGCTCAAGATCTGGGAACGTATACCAGAGTGAACTAAAGTTTGTTTGTGGTCGCTGTGAATATTCTCGGCCATGAAGTGGAGGGTGGTGCTATTTGCTTTTCTTGTTTCTCTTTTGATCATTCAGTTTGGTGAGTATCTTACCTCTTAAGAGGCCACATTGTACATTAAGTAGAAGTGACTTTTGGTAACAAAAGGAGATGAAGAAAAGCATTTAACTGTATAAAGCAGCTATGAAAGCAATGCATGTAAAACATTTAAAGTTGCATATAAAATACATAAATGTGATCATTTTGTTGGTGCACTTAGTAAGTTTTACTCTGTTTAATATGTTGTACACATGAGAAATGTTTAAAATTATGTACACACACACAGAATAATATCAGTAGCCCAGTAAGAGTAACTGAAAACCTTGATGCAGTGCATGATGCTGTATCCACACCACTAGTTGTCAGTATAAGTCCAAGATGACTGCCATTTAAATAAATTGATAAAACACTTTCTTATGATGGCATGTTTTTTGATAACATTCTTTCAATAGACTACATAGACATTCTACTGACTATAAGTAACTTATATGTCAACTACGGGCAGAGTATATGCTGAAATGGTTTTGGCGGAGTGGTGGAAAAATCACACCACGTGGAATTTCATGGAATATATGAATTGATAAAATGTATTTTAAATGAAATGTAAGTCACTTTGTATAAACTGCACAAATGATATGCATAAATGTAAAAATTACTGAGTATAATAAATCTTAAAGAGTATAATAAATATGAACTGAGTTAAATATCGACAGTGTTTCAGAATGGTTTGTCACATGAAAAACAGGTATGTGCCAAAAGACCGAACCTGACCCGAAGACCAAAGCTGAGAAGAGACCAAATGGAAAGTCCAAGACTCCGAAGGGGCCAGGAAAGGGAACCTCTTCCAAACCTAAAGTGAAAACCACTCCAGAAACCCCCAAAGAAGCCCAGACATACCTCACCCAGGTGGTAAACAAGGGAAGGTTCCAGAAAGTGGGCGACACGCTGACTGTCCAAGCAGGTGATGTGTTAGAGCTGAGGTGTAAAGGAAATCCTGTCCAGTGGGCTGTTCCTGCATATCTGGAAGAGGATGATGAAGGACGACTCAGGTATGAGCTAACGGTGATAATTAATCTTTGATCACATTTGATTGTATTAGTTTAGTTCAATGAATCAATTGCTGTTTTTGTCTGTATTTTTAGGACAGTTCAACATGAACGTTATGGCACACTGACTTTGGCAAACGCAACAGCAGCAGATACAGGGGAGTACACTTGCTATCCCATGTACTGTGAGGATAAAGACTGCAGAAAACAATATGACAAAGGCGTCAAAGTCTTCATCTTTTTCTCAGGTAATATGGGAATGTAATGTGATGAACAGTGTGCAAATTGTATAATGACTGTCTAACTGTACTTCATCTTTTCACAATTTGCTCAAGAGTCCAATATAAACACAGATATGTAAATTGTTCATTGGTATTTCTCTCTTAGATCCTCAGGAGTTGTTCGTACCTTCCTCTGATTATTATGAGGTCATTCAGCTTCGCACTAACTGGCCCACCGTCCTGCCATGTCAGGTGACATCTCCACTAGCAAAGGTGACTTTACACCGGGAATTTCCTCCAATGGAGGTGAAGGTGGATGGACGAGAGATCTCCTTTGATGTCAAGAAGGGTTTCACCATCCACAGGCCGAAACAGTATCATGCTGGTTCTCTCTACTGTGTGGCAAGCCTGGGGAATCTTCGCCAGAGCTCAACCAAATACATGCTCATCTATGTCAACTGTGAGATTTTTTTTAATGCAGTACATAAGCATGTGACCATATAATTCAGACTGCAGAAATGATTTCAGAATGCCTGTATATACCCTGGCAGATCCAGCCGCCCCTCCGTTTCCTGCAGTCCAGACCTCTTCTGACACTGTGGCAGTGGGACAGAATCTCCAGGTGACATGCACTGTGGTGGGAGAGCAGGACGTGGTGGTGGACTTTACCTGGGAATATCCTGGGCAAAAGGTTAGACCAAAGGGTATACGAAATACACACAACCTTACAATATTTAAAGTCCACCTGTAGTCAGTAATTTTATCCTTTAAAACTCATCTTTGATCACCAAAATTACATATTTAAATGGTTTTTCCTGTGGAAAAAACTTAATGCCTTAAAATAGCTTGAATATAACTCTACACCATTGCATCATTTAGTATACGTGGATCTATGAATATGCTAATTAGCATAACCTCCACTTACTCACGCAAGCTCAAAAATCCACTCTGTCAACTTAGTGAGGTAAACCCTGCACAAGGGTATCGCTCTTTACAACGTCAGACACATAACGGTAATTAATATGATTAGCATTTTGCTTGACTACGTTATCAAACAGCTAATAATGTGTTGCTAATGATTAACAAACCATGTTCCACATACATCATACACCCGCCATATTGCTAAATCTACACAATTTATCATATCAACAGAAAAATATAACGGGATAACCTGGCTTCTCTTGAGACTCCCCTACTTCAGAGCGGTAATAGTTAATAATATGCTAAAGCCCGCCGGCACGCTGACATGATTGGTTACAAGGTAGTTTGTGACATAAGAAACAACAGCGATTTCAAACCGGGTTTTTGAAACTGTCTTTAGGTCACTGCAGTTTTAAAGAGAAAATACTTAGCAATGTTGTCTTATGAATTTGCGCATGGTTTGTCTTATTAAAGCATATTAAAAACACCACATAGACATAAACAACATTAAAAACTTGATTTTCACCACAGGGGCACATTAATAATATTTTAAATATTTTTTGTATTTACAGAAACATAGATTTTTGAATAAAACATTGACCCTATAAAGCCTGACTTTTTCTGAAAAATCTAATTTGTTGAAATGAAACAGTTTATTGAACTATTAGACAAAATATAAAAGATAGGAGGAACAAAACACCTCATTTTTATTCAGAAGCCCAAACTGAGCAGAAATATGCAATTAGGTACAGCTGCTGCTGATATTTATATGGCCAAAAAGTAAAATTAAATTCTGATAGCTTGTAATGTAAATCAGTAAGATCTGTACGCAGTATAGCAGACTTTACTTTCATAAAATGCATATAAATATCAGTTGTCACTCTATATCTCCCAATATTAAGTCTTAGTAAAATGATATGTAAATGCTTAGTTTTATGATAAAAGCTCTGTAGACATAATGCAACAAAATGATTGAGATGTAGAAATAAACATTCCTCAAAAGACTGATACACCATATTTGATACTCAAATTTTAACATGATTTTTCAAAATAAATAAATAAAATTAAGTATGGACAATCAAGTAAACTTCAGATGCTTCAATCCAGGAAGTGTTCACCTTGAAATATTACTAACAATATAAAGTTATTCTAATGTTTAATGTATTAGATTTCACAGCAAAAAGACGTGTACTGCAACTTAAAGGGGGATGTTTTCAGAATTATACTAAAAGACCTTTTACTTGCTAAAAATAAAAGTATAACTATTGATCAGATGATAGAAGGCAAGTAGTAAGATTGTGTACAACAGGTTTTTCATCATGTTGACAATTTAGAGACTTAGAAATTTGCATTTTGCATCAAATATGATACAGCACACTTTTGTCAAATAAATTTATAATTAAATTATATTAAATTCATTATTTAAAATATTTATTTTGAATTATCCTTTTTATTTTTCATTATCAGATTGGGCGCCCGATGTACACCCAGGACAGTGTGCAGACAGTGCAGGTGGATGGGCAGAACCGACAGCGATCGCAGACAGTACTGCTGGTGGATGAGGTCAGAGAGGTTGACCAAGGAACATACACCTGCACAGCTCAGAACCTACAGGGTTCAAGGTCTGCATCTACCTCTGTCAAAGTGCAGTCAGCACGAGCCAACGCCAAGCCTAAGAAACCATGAAGCCTGTCAAAGAAGTCCCACAGAAACCTGAAAACCCAGATCATGCCAATCAGATATGTAAGCAATAAGGTTCGAGAGGCTAGTGCTGTATCGTGAATAAGTCGTCGCGTCATGCCTGCAACCCCTTCAGCCGTGACTTATTTACGATACAGCACTAGCCTCTCGTACCTTATTGCTTTTATAAAACGGTTACCACACAATACAAATATTAAAGCCAAAAATATGTATCAATGCAACTTTCATGAAGTAAACTTTTACTAAAAGCCTTCCTTCCGCCAGAAAAAATAGTCCCTGACCCTGAACAGCAACAGAAATTACATTATTACGACATTAGATGGCGGCAAAGACTGTCTTTATGAGTGTGTCAGTCAGTAGCGAAGACTTTTACAGTGAAAAGACTGAATTGTTGTGAACACGGAACAAGACGCAACTGACAAATGCTTTGACTAGCGCTGTCAGTCATGGGAAAACCCTTAAACTGTTAAAAGGACAAGTTAATACATTGGACATTTAAACAGATTTTTTATTATGAACATAAGACTGACCTGAAGGAAAATGCTAAATCTGAATGCAGGTAATAAATTCACTCACTCAATCTCTTTCTCACAATACTCTTCTACATAATACAGTAAGCTTCAATGAACAATATCAGCTGAGAACAAGCAGTTTACATTGCTAAGAGTGGTTGCTAAGGGTGTTGTGTAGTGATACACAGAACCGTTGGGTGAAGCGGTCATAGCCGTGTTTTATAGTGAATAATCAGAATCAAGGACAGGAACTAACCGTTTTATAATCTCAGCTACTAAATGGCTGTAAATTAACAAGAATGATCTTCACAGAACACTGTGTTTTTTCCTTCTGTGACAGAAACCAGATGCAACAGAGCAAAGCGGTAATACTTAAATTACACAATATGTGCACTACTATTGTTTCACTGACCCTGCGGCAAGAAAGCAAAGGGGATTGTATATCTGTGAATATAAATATCATCTGAGCACAAAATTAAAATTTGCCAATCAAACATGCAACAATAGAAATCTTAGAGCCTATTTAACAACATTTAACTTTAGGCTATTTACACATTTCTAATATTGTGCAGTTTTGAATCCTGTCTACATATTAGCCTATGTTTTTATACTATGAAAATAAAACACAGTATATTAATGCCAGCTTCTGTTGTCTGTGTCCTTTATAAACTATTATAATCAAACTTTATGAAGCCATTGTTTGCTGTCACTGAATGAAACCGAATCCCAGAAATACCACAGCGTTAACATAACCAGCAGAGGGCGACACATTTGTGATGTTGAAAACACAGGACAGATGCTGAACCCGCAAAAGCAATGTGTTCATATCACAACAACCACTGGCCATTACAGCCCATTAAACCCCTGACTGTCTTAACCCCCAAGTATTGATATTCATAATGTGTTAGGAAGCCATTGGTTTAAAAAAATGTTTATTCATATTTTCTTGTATAGGTGCACAGCACTGTAATAAATTGTAAATTGAAGTTGCTGAATTCAGTAAGCTAGAAGCCTAAAACTTTAGTATAAATCTCAGCATATTAGAATGATTTCTGAAGTATCATGTGACACTGAATACTGCAGTAATGATGCTGAAAATTCAGCTTTGTCATCACAGGAAAAAAATTACATTTCAAAATAGGCCTATATTAAAATAGAAACAGTTCTTTTAAAAGGTAATAATGTTTCACAATATTAACCTTTTACTGTATTTTTGATCTTTCAAAGACTCGACACTTCTTTCAAAGGCATAAACAAACCAAATTGCCCAGAAGCTGATTTCCTTTTACTCATTTACTGTTCCTTAAATGAAAGCATTCAGGATGTCTCTCCTCAAAGGGCAGGAAGTATAGTGTGCACTCAGGTGTGTGCCTGCCCAGAGGCCATAGAGTCAGAGAGTGAGCGGAGAGGGGCGGTAATGACAGGCCGCTGACTGTCAGTCTTACTCAGTATAACGAGGTCTGGGGGCCAGATATGAGTCTGTCTAGATGCATCTGATTTTGTAAGAGTTCTGTGATTAATTATAACAACCAGATTTGTCAGAGCTTAGGATACACCTCTTTGATTATGTCTGTTCTGTTCTTTCCCATCGGAAGTGCATTATCTGTATAAAAATGTTATAAAGCTGATGCAGCTCTTACACAGCACAGGCTTAGGTCTTAATTGTGCTCCAGTTTACATATCCAGATAAACAGCAGAAATGAAGGAGTCTATTATACCAATTTATACCATTCATAAGTTTGGGGTCAGTAAGTTTTTATTTATTTAAGTGCTTTTTAAAGAAATGAATACTTTTCATTCAGCAAGGATGCATAGACTTTCACATTGTTACACAAAAGTTTTATTTCACAAATCTTGTTCTGAACTTTTTATTCATCAAATAATTCTAAAAAACAGGTACCATGGTTTCCACAAAAATATTAAGCAGCACAACTGTTTTCAACACTGATAATAATAAGAAATGTTTCTTGAACACCAAAGCAAATACCAGAATTATTTCTGAAGGAAATGTGACACTGAAGACTAGAGCAGGGGTATCAAACTGGGGTCCGGGGACCTCCAGAAGGTTTTAAGGGGTCCCCAGAAAATTTCAGAGAATAAAACGACAAAACAAAAATGGTTAAAGTCTACCGAACATTCTGTTTCATTTTTAAATGTTTCTCTCCTTTCTTGCCATATACATACTTTTCAGAATTGTAGCCTATATGTTTGCTTTGTATCTTTCTAGTGAGTTTTTCTCACTATAGTTCCTATTATCTTGCTCACTGGGGTTGCAAGGCAGTATTCTTAAAGTACGTAAGTAGCTTACATACATTTATTGTGAAAGTTGCTTATACAAATAATTTTTAATTGAAAATGTTCTTCTTCAGGTTTATACATCCAACATTAAGTATAGCCCATTTAAAGGTGCAATATGTAAGAATTTTGCAGTAAAATATCCAAAAACCACTAGGCCAGTGTTATATATTTTGTTCACTTGAGTACTTACAATATCCCAAATGTTTGCAACTATCTGTAAATCGTGAGAAAATTGCAATTTTAACCAAGGCTCCGAGACGTGTGAGGAGTCGCCTGTCAATTGCGTCATACCCGCATTACCCTCGGCTTCCGGTTTTATTTTGTAGAAATCATGGAAACACCAAAGACCCTTTAATATTTACGTTAATAGGCAAGGGAACAACTGTTTTGATATATTTATAGACAGAAAACTAATTATTGTTATATAGCTCAACACGTTTAGTCTTATTGTTTAAATCTAATTTTCTTGATTTTCCGCGAGTACCATGCTTTACCATGCCTCAGAGAAAAACACTACTTGGTGAAGTAGCTAACATAGCATAATCAGATGCAGCTTTATTTTTAGTAACAGTAATACAGAATTTTCTCCATCATACAATACGTTTTAAAATTAATTGCATGCCATTTATCAACACAAGCCATCCAGTATTTAATATGAAATTCTAAAATCGACCTATCTTACTGCAGTGTGCAACAAGTGTCTCACAGCAGCCACCGAGCGAACGCACAGAGTAACGTTATTACATTTTCAACACAATCAAATGTATCTAATATGATAAACAGAGCTGCGTTACCTCATACTCATGACCGGAATAGCGGAAGCGGTGCCGGCGACTGTGGCATAATAAAAGTTCTGCTGCTCTCGAGGCGTGTGTTGAGCTTCAGCTCCCACAACACTCGCTCCTGCTCTACTTCATACTACAGTAACGTTAATAATCGCATCCATGAACATGATTTCTTCCCGAGTCCTATCCCAATTCTTTTCCACCGGCTGTTGAGGTGAAGACCACATGTCCCAAGATTCCGCGCTCAAACTTGGCGTCATCAAGCTACGCCTTTGTTTTGAATAGGCCTCTAGCGGACAGAAAATATTACATATTGCGCCTTTAAGTTTAGAAACAATATGTTGTATTTATAATGTCACACTTATTATTTATCTAACATTTTAAATGTTTTTTCATGCATAAAAATATATAGATGGATTTTAGGAAGGTGGTCCCTCATAAAAGGTTCATCATATTTGGGGTCCTTGGCATCATAAAGTTTGAAAACCCCTGGACTAGAGTAATGATGCTGAAAATTCAGCTTTGCATACATTTTAAAATGAATTAAAACAGTTATTAGTTACAGTTATAATTTATACCCAATAATATTTTACAATATTACTGTATTACAGTATTTTTTATCAAATAAATGCAGCCTTGGTAAGCAAAAGTGGCTTCTTTCAAAGAAAGACACATCCAGTAGTTCCTTTATGTAATCGCCAGGTGTCGCTATAGAGGCGGCTGTGATAAATGACTGAAGCTGTAGATTAGTTCAAATCTCAGAGAGGGAAACAGAAGCGCAACATTACGTTGTGCAGGACTCCGATATCACACCATCTCCACCGCGTCTCTACAGATCGCCATCGGCGCCGAGGATAGGCTCTTTTCTTCTAAAACAATCTAAATAATCTCTTGCGATCCAGACTTCAGTCTCATATGTCTTGTGATTGAGACCGCGAGCAATAATGGTGAGTCTGCTGTGACTTTATAATCTGTTTGCACTTGCTGCAGTGTCTCTATATAGACCGCCGCATATAGTCTGTATGCACAGCTCAATGGTGCACATCACTGATCTTTATTATATATATATATATATATATATATATATATATATATATATATATATAGGCCTGTTTGTGATCTGAGTTTACAGGTGTCTTTCAGTTTGTTACACTGAAGAGCTGCAAAAGAATTTCACATAGGCTACATGTATGTAAGAACATCTCATGTCAGGCTAATAGTAGTGGACAGCAACAGAAAATGTTAAAGAGTTTTTTATATACTTTTAAACAAATGTTTTAATCAATGCATCTCATATATCTGCTTAAAATAATCACAATTCTTATAACAGTATTATTGGTTTGTTTTTGTTTTTTGTCATGGTAGCAGATTGTTATCTTCCCAGAGATTGTATGTGCTTACAGAGTGGTGCGCTTTTGTTTGAAAAACTATTGTAATGCATTCCTAGCAGGTCAGTTCCATTAGAGTAAGGTCACTAAGAAGTTTTCTCAACACTTAATAGGTTGCCACAAACCATAAAAAGGCAATTTGCATAGCTGGAGTGCAGGCTGCCTGTTCCTGTCATCTGCCTTGGTGGTCACATTGCGCTCGGGACCCCCATCTCACTCTCTCTGCAGTGTGTACATGTATTTGTGGGCGACTGTTTTGAAATGTTTGGGTGAGAGTCCTTACTCTAGACTGCAGCTCTGCTTTTGATGCCCTGAATTTAGGGACAAAAGGGAACTGAGTAGCGTTCTTCTCTGCTAGGCAGTAACCTTGGAAACCAGGGGCCACAACAGGACCCCTGACCTATGGAGTCACGGTCCATTGTGGGAGTGGCTCTGAAGTGGAGCTGGTCAGAGGGCGTGAAGCTCCTCCGCAGATCTCACATCTCCTTTCAGCTGCAGAATGTACAAACAGGGTGTCTACAACATAAAACTGCACTTAGGGTGGCTTTTAGATGAGGCCGTTGGACGGCTGACAATGGACTGCTTCTTGTGCATGTCTCTGAATGTTCACAGCGCACGTGCATGCAGAGCGACCTAAAGAAGCCACTGGGTTAGGTATTTATTTTTAGGGTTTTCAGCTGTTCTGATTTTGCAGGAAACATCCATGACAGCTGTCAGATGAGACTAACACTAGAAGCTCATGTCCATGCAAAGAATCTGACACAAACTGTCATACAATCCTTGACCTGCACTGCTGAATATATCATTGTTAAGTAACTGCTCTGCTATTCTGGGCCAGACATAATAACATTAGCTCAACCAATGACGTGAATTTGGGGGTGGAACTACCTGTCTGACATAATCTAAGCTAAGAGAAGTGTTGGAAACATGTTTGAAAACAGTCATTTTTTGCAATTCTTCTGGATGACACTAGTGGTGCAGAAATGACACAATTCACTTAACGATTCTGGTTCCATAATGATACAATATATATTTAACTTTTTTTTAATTCATCATTTTCCCCCCAAAAAAATTAAGCAGCACAACTGCTTTCAACATTGATAATAATAAGAAATGTTTCTTGAGCATCAAATCAGCAAATTAGAATGATTTCTGAAGGATCGTGTTAAAGGTAGGGTAGGCAAATTCTGTCCGAATGCAATGATATGATGTTCTACCTGCCTGTCAGATGCGAGCATTTTTTGAGAATGTGGGAGTTAAAATATGACGTGGTCGCATTTGTGTGAGTGCGTGGTTACGCACTCAATCGGTGCCTACCTGCACTTGCATTAGAGACTTATCTAATCTGTCAAGTATTATCGACTATTTGGCTTTTCTCCCGTAGTTAGTCCCATTCGAGTTTTCCCCTCTTTTGCACCTCGCTTTTAAATCGCTAATTCGAAAGCGAAAGTAAAATGCGCACGGCCGCACGAGCATTCATAACAGTTTTCACTTCATTCCTCCGCACCAGTGGACACACACCATTATGAATGTCCGTGTGGCCGTGCACATTTTACTTTCACTTTTGAATTAGCGTCAATTCGGGGTCAGTAATTGCTAGAATGGTGGGTTCATTATTATTCGTATTGAAAAACAACAACAAAACAGTACAATGACAAACTCGCTTAAATAGGCGCTTTTACATTTCAATTTGAAACCAAATCTTCCGCCATCGCCTTGTCAGTCAGCTCCTCACTCTCATGATAAATGATATCTGACTCCTCCTGCTGGTCTGTGCTGCAACTCTCGTTCAGCTCATGCTGCATTGAACAAACACGTTCAGTTTTTAATGGAAGTGTCTGTGATTTTGTTTGATTTTTGTTACTATTCACCTTATTTTTCAGGTCACGGCCATTTGTAAATTTAATGTATCTGTCATTCGCTTCCAGTTATTTTTAGCTGTACAAAACAGCTCGTTGATGCTGCTTGATATTGCAAACTGGATATTGCAAATTGTTATTTCCCTATAGCAGCTAATAAAACTGAAGTCTCACATTCACAGAAAACACCTTACTTCCGCACTGAAAAATGAGTAACATAGGTAACACCGACTATCGCAGCAAGCCTATTAGGAATTAAGTCGTCTAAAAATGAAGAGGTCAGTAGCTGATTAATTTAAAAAAAAAACAAGTGTGGAGGGTCGAGGATGCTAGATTGCTATTGCTTGCCTCTCCTAAATTTACTGCCCTACTTTTAAGACTGCAGAAATGCCTGATGAAAATTCAGCTTTGCATCACATGAATAAATTACATTTTAAAATATATTCAAATAGAAAACAGTTATTTAAAATTGTAATAATATTTCACAGTATTGCTGTTTTTACTGTATTTTTGATCAAATACATGCAGCCTTGGTCAGCACAACAAAAGTTCTTTGAAAAACATTAAAAAAATCTTACCGTCCCCAAACTTTTGTACTGTATAACGAACAAACCAACAAGTGAGTAATGCTAATTTGGCGTAAGCATTAGGAGAACAGGTGTGCGGCAAGGAAGGCATCATTCAACATTATCAGAAACTACACCTTTGATGCTGGTCCCTGCAGGGCTTTGGCTCAGAAACTAAACCATGCATTAGCATGCAATATCTTCACCTGTTTATGCTTCTATCCTGTAGCCCTGTAGTTTTTATAGGCCACTTAATAATTGCCTTGCACAACTGAAACCTGTAAACATTCTTCAATCTTTTGCTCAAGTCATTTGCATTGTTGAAAAATAACTAAAAAGTAGCCACAGTTGACAGTAGTTTATCTATTTTCAAAATACTGTAGTTTTTCTCACATTGTCATATTTTACATAAATATTTTACTATAAAAAGACTTCTGCAGAGAGATTTGAATTGGTGAATCATTTTTAAATCTCTTACATGAGTTGCTCAAATGAATGTTTAAAAAAATTTAAATCTGTGGCTGTCTTCTTACAGCTAAATATTTAGTTAAAGGTGCAATATGTAAGAATTTTGCAGTAAAATATCCAAAAACCACTAGGCCAGTGTTATATATTTTGTTCACTTGAGTACTTACAATATCCCAAATGTTTGCAACTATTTGTAAATCGTGAGAAAATTGCGATTTTAACCAAGGCCTGTCAATTGCGTCATACCCGCGTTATCCTCGGTTTCCGGTTTTATTTTGTAGAAACCATGGAAACACCAAAGACGCTTTAATATTTACGTTTTAATAGGCAAGGGAACAACTGTTTTGATATATTTATAGACAGAAAACTAATTATTGTTATATAGCTCAACACGTTTAGTTTTATTGTTTAAATCTAATTTTCTTGATTTTTTTTTTTTTTGCAAGTACCATGCTTTTACCATGCCTCAAAGAAAAACACTATTTTGTAAAGTAGCTAACATAGCATAATCAGATGCAGCTTTATTTTTAGTAACAGTAATACAGCATTTTCTCTATCATACAATACGTTTTAAAATTAATTGCATGCCATTTATCAACACAAGCCATCAAGCATTTAATATGAAATTCTAAAATCGATCTATCTTACTGCAGTGTGCAACAGTGTTTCACAGCAGCCACCGAGCGAATGCACAGAGTAACGTTATTACATTTTTAACACACTCAAATGTATCTAATATGATAAACAGAGCTGAAGCGGCGCCGGCGACTGTGGCATAATAAAAGTTCCGCTGCTTGCGACGTGTGTTGCACAGTTGCTCCAGCGGCCTTGTTCAGCTCCCACAACACTCGTTCCTGCTCTGCTTCATACTACAGTAACATTAATAATCGCATCCATGAACATGATTTCTTCCCGAGTCCTATCCCAATTCTTTTCCACCAGTCGTTGAGGTGAAGACCACATGTCCCAAGATTCCGCGCTCAAACTTGGCGTCATTAAGCTACGCCTTTGTTTTGAATAGGCCTCTAGCGGACAGAAAATATTACATATTGCACCTTTAATTCAAAAGCCCTCCTTGTTTTTGTGCCAAAAAAGTAACTTGAATGTAGTTAGCTTTTTGTTAGTTGTCTTTAGTAAATAAATAACTAACGTTTAACTACTTTAAATTATGAGTAGTTGTTTTAAAGTTGCTTCACCAACAGGGTATTCCAAGTTGCTCATAACTACATACTCTAAATACCACCAGCCACAGGACTTTAGTGAAGACAGTGGGCTTGTAGCATAGCTGCACCCAGTGAAATGAGCTAATCATGGCTGTAATCATCCTGCTGAGTTTTTCCTCCTCTTCACCTCTCCTTGCTGGCCCGCTATCGCATGAACCCCAGTGACTCATCTGACACTGCGTAGAAAGTCTCGTGCAGGATTAGGATTAGTCAGCTTTCTTTCTCAGGACACACCCTTACACTCACCACTGAGATTCTCCTTTTGCCTTTAGATCCTTTTATCCGTTGAGAGAAGCGTCTGTCGTTGTAATTAAAGATTTGTAGCTTTGGAGAAAAAATAGAAGCTCAGATCCTGCAACATTATCTCTGATGCAAAATGATGAGGATGTCATTTAAATTGACTCTATTTCAGTAATGTATCCTGCTTGGCCAAAATTCATTCTGGATGTTTGTTTGCCTTCAAGCATAAACTGTAGCTTTGTGATGATTCTTTATGATTCTGATATTACACTAAACAAACCAAGTGCTGATTGTGCTCTTCCAAAGTGGTTCCACAACAATCTTTTGGTTTCACTGACAGTACAAAACATTTCCTTTGCTCTAGGTTGCTAACACAAAGGATCAGTTTCATTCTCATGTGACAATGTGTAATTGGAAAGAATTAGATTTGGCTTAATTTCGCTACCTATAAAACAATTAATTAAATACAGCAAGGCCTGGTTGTACGATCTAATCGCAGTTATTTTAGATAACCACAATAATTTTTCAGTTTAAATTTCAATCACATTTTGTTGTCTTTTCTGGTGTGGTAGGGAGAAGCAAGAGTGTCTAATCTGGCAGGGAGTAAAGAATAACAAATATATATATTATACAGTACACAAATATAGTCAAATGTCTTCCTTCAAACAAAATGTTTGTATTATATTATATTATATTATATTAATGAACTGCTCAGAGATGCAAAGGTTGATCCACAAGCAGTAGTTTATTAAAGGGTAATCTAAAGACGTGATCCAAAAAACAGGCAAAGGTCATAAACACAGAGTAAACAGTCCAATACAAACACCAGGCTTGAAACTTGGGCAAACAAGGTGATCCAGAAAACAGGCAGGGGTCAAAACCATGGGACAGAAAATCAATGGCATGCTCAGAAATGCAGTAGTGACACATACAAGACTTCGCAATCAATGACAAAATGAACCAGGCTTAAATAGGCAGGGACTGACAAGGTAATGTGAACCAGCTGAGAGCCATCAGGGATAATGAGACCGGGCAGTGAGTTCTGGGAAATGTAGTTTGTGAGGAAATGACAACAGTCTGGGGTGGAGTTCCCTCTGGTGGCTATCAAGGGCACTCCAGCTGGTGATCGCGACAATTATATTATATTATATTATATACATATTAATTTTCATAGCATTAAAGTTTATTATATCGGCCTATTTTATTAAAAAAAAAATTATACACTGTAAGTGACATGAACAAAACTCAAATCTCAATTATTTGTATGACAGTTAATCGTCAGCACACAATTCTTGATCACCTAAATACAACTTGGAAAATATTATGGCTATCGATATATTAAAACAACCAAAAAAATAGAAATATATTCAATTTCTGATTTTTTTTTTTTTTTTTTTTAGTCCCAATTTTTTTGTGTGCAAAACATTTAACCCTAGGTTACGCCAGCTGCAGTTAGCGTACTACATGTTGTTTTGGATGAAATGTCTGTACTAATGAGGAAGTAAATAATAATTTGTGTGGCCCTTAGTTGACTTAGGGTTCATTTCCTCCTCATCAAATTTCCAACCAATCATAAATGACAGAAACTACTTCAGGGTGATATCAATTACAACAATTTCTTTCCATTACTCAGATATTTTTCATAGTGTTAAACAGGTTGTAATTCAAAACTACCTGGAAATCAGTTTGCAGTTTTTCTCTGAAGGTATGTTGGGCTGCAATATAGAAGAGGAGTCAAACTCCTGTACTTATTGTTTCTTTTTATAGCTGTCTAATGGCTGCTCTCCATAAATGTACAGTGTTGTGTTTTTCTGAAGTTTTTTTTTTCTTTTTTGAGTTTTTTTTTTCTTCCACTTCTTTTGTAGATCTCACATGAAAAAAAATACTCAAATTTGTTGATGAAAGAGGTTCTATGACTTTTCTAAGCAATTAGTCTTGCTTTTCATAGCTATTCAAACTTAATTATCTTCTAAGGGACTCAAAATTTTGGATTCATGATGATGGACTGAGGTTGAGGAAACAGGTTTGGCTCAGTTGTCTCTCATCAGATATCTGAGAGCAGGCTTAGACTTGTCTACCTTACCACATCTTCATCCTCCCTCTGTTCTCTTTCTTCTTTTTCATTCGGTACTCCTCCTCTGTCATCTCGGAAAGGCCTTGGCAATGGTTGAATTTATGGAATCTTCTAGACTGACGAGCCTGGAGGGGAGAGAATATGCAACACTGTATTTAAGAAACATGACTGGGGCACAGTTGCGTTTACGAATTACAAAGTCTGCTTCGTCCTTCAGTAGCTATTTATTTTTCTCTTTGATCTCTCTGCCAGCCTGCCTGTGAAATAACCCTCATGTAAATATGGCCTTTCCAAAAATCTCCCTCCCAGAAAGAATATGTTTGTCTAGTTGATCCTTGGCCAAGATTGACGTACTTTACATTGGTTAAAGTGTATCATGAAGTCAGCTGAGGCATTCTAGAAGTGAGATTGGCCCTTTCTGACACCTGTAGCAAAATCGAATGATGATGTATCGACCAATACCAAATGTTTTTTTTTTTTGTTTAAAGAATGAAGTATATGTATATCTCAATAGCTGTTATGTTGAATCAAATGAATACATATCAGGTACTGATACAGAAGTATACGTGGATACCACAAGAAACTGACTCATTTCATGTAGAACAAGCCCCCCATTTTATTCAAGTGTCTCCCACCAGCACGATGTAATTTGATGCTCTGGAGAGCTTGCCAAGGCTGCCTGCATGGTGTAGTGTGCAAGACTAAGCCTATTGTTTAGACACATTGCAAGATGACAACACATGTTTCCCACTGGACACCAAGTTCTGCGGTGATCCTCAGAGCTTCTCCATCACAAACATAATTTTATTCTTTGGCCTAAAGCACTTTCTGTATTCTAGTTGGTTCCGCATTAGCAGCATTCAGTATTGCTGCCCATGGCACAAGTAGTGTCCTTCACATTTGTCACAGAACAAGGAGAACAGGTTCTTCCACACCGACACTATAGAAAGGCGCGCTTTCTTTACAAAAGGGAGAGAGGGGTGATCAGTGTAGCAGTGGCAGGAGAGAGTAACCAGAGACATTCCCAGGGGTTTTCCTGGCCGTAGTCTGGCAGCAGGTCTGTGGGAGTGAAGGAAGAGATGCTTAACTGCTGATGGGTAATTTGGATCTCTCCTCAACGGCATTAGGAGGAAATCAAATATATGTGCTTTGACTGGAAGAAAAGAGAGCTACGGCAGCAAGTTTTCCTCAGGTGAACATCTTGTTTTGCATTTTATTTTATGTAGCTGTATTTCGTTTTAAGAAAAAAGCTTCTCTCTAGTGTTTGTACCATCATTAAATAAGAACCGGAGAGGATGTTTGTCTCCAAAAACTGCCTCGCTGTGACATTCAACTCTCTCTGCCTCACAGAAGGTTCTCTGCATCATAAAAGATCCTCTCAGCATACAAACCTATTATGGTTCGGCTGATTAACTTTCATTCTGTTTACTGTCAAGAAAGTTGTGAAGTGAGACTCTTTGTAGCCTTGGGGAAGCTTATTTGCAATTGAAATGCAATGCACCAATTTCTTTTATACTGATGTCAAATGAGTATAAAAGGATTTGTATTGTTTTTTTTTTGCCAGTACAAGTTATATCCTCATTCCCTGCAGGGACAACATTGTAATTCTAAAAACTATTGCGCAAGGGTGGCATTGTTCAGATCCATGCTTTGTGTTCAGAGACCACTGACAAGGTTTAAATCTTCCATCTCGTGGTGTTACAGATGTGTAAAGTCATAATTAAAGGCTAAATACAAAGAAGTTAAGTTATGGCATATAACAAAATAATTCTTATTCTCATCCTTACGTTCATAAAAACAAACAAATATTTTAATGCACATACAATGGCAGTCTAGGGGGCAAGACACTGGGATAATTGTTAAAATTCGCACTGCTTGGAAGCAATACTTAAACATCATACATGTTAACATGTTAATTCACTTAATACAGTCTAACTTTCACAAGATACTTGGAAAGGTACCAAAAAGTTTACAAATGACATACATTGGTCCCATATAACAGTTCAACTGTCTCATCACTAAAGAACAATGTGCACATCTTTAAAAAATAAAAAAAAATCACATTTTCATACAGAATAATTTGTATAAATGAAAAAAACATCTCATTTTTGATTTTAAACATTTGTAATGCCTTGACTTCCATTGAATGTTCATTACTGTAAATCAGAATCAGGTTTGTGACTAGAGACCCATAATTGATTTACGTATCATAAAGAAAATAAAGATAATATGCATATGATGCATTAATATTAAAAAATAGTAATACTAATTTTTATACAATTTTTATAACACACTACCCTTCAAAAGTTTGGAATTATTAAGATTTTTTAAATGTTTTGGAAAGAGTTTCTTATGCTCACCAAGGCTGCATTTATTTGATCAAAAATACAGTAAAAACAATAATATTGTGAAATATTTATATACATGTTTTCCGAATCTTGTTTTTACATACTGAGGAGCGAGTTAAAATTATTTACTGTGGTAATCGACAAGATGTCACAGATCTTTTCAATAAAGATTAACTTGTATTTTAACCCAGAACATTCCTTTAAATATAATCCAAGATGATATCATGACCTTGAGCGAAACAAGGAACTGATTGTACAGTGAAACTCTGACATAGTAAAAACTACATAAAGTGCTTATTTCCAAGAAATCCAATGCATTTTTTTCAGTCAATTCAGTCTTAAAGGGTTAGTTCACCCCAAAATGAAAATTCTGTCATTAATTACTCACCCTCATGTCGTTCCACACCTGTAAGACTTTCGTTCATCTTCAGAACACAAATGAAGATCTTTTTGATGACTGAACGCTAAACAGCTCGATTCATATGAATTAGTTTTCCGATCTCTTTATGAAGTTTTTGAAGCATCAAAATGGTAGTTACAAAGGCAATCTATGGAAGGAAATCTGACAGCGTTCTGTCATCAGAAGATCTTAATTTGTGTTCTGAAGATGAACGAAGGTCTTACGGGTGTGGAACGACATGAGGGTGAGTAATAAATGACAGAATTTTCATTTTGGGGTGAACTAACCCTTTAAAACAGACAGAGGTATCATTTAATATTATCAGAAATGTTTTTCCAAAGCTTTAGCACACTACCACTCTGATAATTCATTCATTGATGCTCATCTTGTGCAGGGTTGATCTATCTCTTCAGCTTCTCTTTTTCTTAGTCTTATCTCAGCATCCCAGTCAGGACAGCTACAAAACCCATATTAATTATTACCTCCACAGAAATGTGAGGAATGTCCATTTTTTACACACTTATCTAACTTACTTCTCGTAAAGAATGTACCATTCGACTCAGGGTGCATGAATCCCACTGAAAAGGGTCATATAGAAGGAAGGAGAGCAGGGGTGGCTCACATGAACTCAATGAGAAAAGTAAACAGAAAAAGAGCTGTTTAAACAATAGAACCTGATGCCCCTCCTTGCCACTGACCTATTACGACATTACACTGCCTGGACTGTAGAACTAGTTGTTCATTTTGAAATGTTAGTTGGTACCTGTAAAAATGTAGGCTGATTTCAGAAGCATAGCATTGTTGTTGCTCTTGTCAGGCCAACATGGAATTGAAACACTGCCTGCGCCATGTTCATTTAATAAATATTTTGTCTATTTTGATTATTCTACTGTCAATTAGAGTACAGTATTTTCCATGTTTAGATCCATACCATGTTGTTTTGCCTGAAAATAAGTGAAAATGGCAAGCAATGCCCCCCCAAAACAGTAAAATGTGTAAAAAAGTTCTGTACTGAATGTATCTAGTAATACTCAGTTATAAAATATGAAAATACTCTGAAATATTTCATAAATTGCTCTTTGTTTGTGATCTCTGTAACATTAAAATCCTTATCCAGTAATCACAAACTACTGAAAAAGTCATGGAAGTTCATTGGTGAAAAAGTGAGGCAACCCTGACCTACAATTAATGTGATTGTAAACAGGGACATTTGCATTTATTTGTAGTCCAATTAATTACACAAGCCAGATTGCTGTAATACATTTGCAGATACTTCTTTTCTGCAGCCCTTTGAATGCTAATCAACCGTGCTGCATAATTTAAAAGCAGTGTATCATGCATTAAATACTTTGTAGGTGTTAACAGGCAAAGCACATCCTGGCTATATTTACTGAAAGTTTCTAAAGGTAGGTGTGAAGTTTCCATTCAGTTGCCATAGCGACTGTTGAAAACGCGTCGATAAAACACAGACAAGTGCCCTTAAAGTTGCATGTTGCGGTCGAGTAATGGAACATCTGAATCTCTCGTTGCACTAATTTCTCACGTAGTTGTTTGAAAAAGTGCTTTGGGTCAGTATTGACAGCACTCAGCAGGCGGCGGACATGGATTTGGTCTGTTAAAGCAAACCTGAACAGCTCAGGTCTGTGCTGGGCACTTCACAGCATTAGGGCTAATACGATTGAACACTCTCAGAGTGACCTCCACAAAGCCTCCTCGCAAACTAATCTTCACTACATTAACGCACATGTGGGATTTGACACCTCCACATGGCTTTGGTTCTGCTTCAGACCACATTTCCTAATTTTCTTGCCCATACATGAGCACGTTTTTTGTTTTGGATGCCTGAATCAAGTGGTAATCGCTGAAATTTGTTAGATCAACCTATGTGCGTTTTGCATACTGACTGTAATTCAAATTTGCTTTATGCTAACCAGTGTTGGGTTACTTTTAAAAGTAATGTGTTACTTTTTATGGAAAGTAATGTGTTACATTACTTTTGCGTTACTTTTTCTCACCTGGGCTGGTTTGCTTGTGCTATTTTTGGTAAACGCAAAGGACTTTTCACAAGTAAACTGAAATGAATAAGCCTCAGACTGAAGGAAATGCAAATTCATGCCTTTACAGTAGAGCGCGCAGCTCAAACAAACCTTGCTGAAACTCAGTGCCTCTGCACTTACTTCTGATTTCTCTCACAATGGGGACAGGTGTCAGTCAATAAATGGGAAAACAAAGTAACTCGCGTTACTTATTTAAAAAAGTAACTCAGATATTTTGTTGTAAATTTAAAAGTAATGCGTTACTTTACTAGTTACTTGAAAAAAGTAATCTGATTACGTAACTTGCATTTCTTGTAATGCATTTCCCACAACACTGATGCTAACCATGTTAACAGTTCCTGTGATACTCAAAACTACAGCATGATAGCGAGTGTGATATCTCTTTAATAGAACATATTTAATTAAATTTAATTTTAGACACATTATTGCCAGTATCTTTGATTTTGCTTCGCCAATGAAAACCGTTCCCAACGAATCCACAACAGAACTGTTGAGCATCTTTAAACAACAGTTTGGTTTTTCGTTCTTGAATGAATTGGTATTTTGAAAAAATTGTTTGAGTGAATGATTCAATAACTAACTTATCAAGACTTCGTTCTTGAATGAATCAGTGTTTTTTTTATATATATAAAGTGCCTTTCCCAAGCTCAAGGTCGCTGTACAAGAAGATAATACATAAACACAGCATCAAACATAAATACATACATCATACAGTATATACATACATATACACAGTAACTAAACAGCAAAACACTATACAGAGGGGGGCAGGAAATACTGTAAGAAAACAGTAGTTGTGAATTTAGTTTTGAATGAGAGTTTCGGAGCCACAGCACTGAATATCATCTATCACCCATTGATGAAAGACAAAAACGAGGTACAGTAAGCAGTTTTAAGTCAGAGGACATAAGAGAGTGAGGAGGTGAATAATAGTGCAGCAGTTCAGATGAATAATGGGGAACAAGTCCATGAAGGCATTTAAAAGTTAACAAGAGAATTTTATACTGAATGCAGACAGAAACAGGTAACCAATGTAGAATATATAGCAAAGGGATTTCATGACTTGATCGATGACTCTGGCAGCAGAATTTTGAACATATTGTAATTGTAACGAAGCGAGACTCAGGCGGGGATCCATTTGCTAGCTTTATTATAAAAGAGCGTGGTCGTACAGGCAGGGTCAAAGCAGGGGCAAACAGGAACAGCAGGGACAGGCAGAATCGTGGTCAGGATACAGGCAATAGTCAGGGCAGGCAGAAAACACTCACAGAACAGAATACCAGGCAAGGATCAAAGGTAGGCAGCAACGGGTCAACAACGGGTCAACAACGGGTAACAGACAGGATCGGAAACAAACAGGCAGACAGGAAATAAACGCTCAGAATTGCAACAATGGTTAACAAGACTTCGCAATGAGGTGGTGTGTGTGTGAGTCTTTTATAGTCCAGGTAATGATCTGCAGGTGTGTGTGGCAATTGGTGATTGGTGTGGAGTGTGCATGTGATTGGAAGGGAGGATTGTGGGAAATGGAGTCCAGGAACTGACAGGAACAGACGGTGATCGTGACAGTAATCTAGTGATTGTTTTAGTGGGCAGCCCAATAAGAAGCGAGTTACAGAAGTCGAGACGAGAGGTTATCAAAGCATGAGTTAGAGTTTCAGTGTTTTTAGTAGCAGGTCGCAGTCGGGCAATATTGCGAAGGTGGTAAAGTACAGTCTTTGTAATAGAACTTATATGAGTATAAGTGACGAATCAAATGTTACACCCAGATTATATATATATATCTGGGTGTAACATTTGATATCTATATATATATATATATATATATCTCAGTGGCAAAATCTGCACTTACTGTTTTTTTTTTTTTTTTTTTTTATATAAATCTAAAGTTAATTCATGTCTCAGTTACACTTAATGTTGTCACATTTTCCTGGTTAAATAAACATTACAGTAGATAAAAAAAGAAGCCAACTACAATTCTATTTTGTATTTTTACATTAACAATGTAATTGATGTTCTATTTTTTAAAACCAAGTGTAAATCTTATCAACACTTGTTACTGTTTTTAAGCATTATTATATTTATTCCAAAAATAATAACTAAAGGCAGTAATAATTTAAACAATATATTTTATTTGTAAACTGATGTTCAGCTGTTCTTTTTAATTCTTTTTACTTATTTCTGGATCATCAGTCATCAAGCTTGTTAAACACGGTCAAAGACACTGATGTGTAACCTTTAATTTCACCACACTGATTGCTTGCTAAAAAAACCCCACAGTCAGCATGTTTTCAGGCCATTTCAAGTTTGATTTTGACGTGACATAAAGCAGTGATATCTACAGCAAGTGAGTTGTTTACTTATTAATTAGTCTCCCCATTAATGCCATCATTTTGTTCATTCAGACCGATTTGTGAACATGCACGAAAACAAGAGGTGGGATTTATCACACAAACCAATCATAGCCAATCATAGTGCGATTGAGGCATTGCCTCCTCTCACGTGACTTTCCCCCATTCATTCTCAATTACCCTCACCAAACCCACCGCAAACTTTAAGGGGTCTGTTAAAAGTCAGTGGGCTCAGGGGAGGCAAGATATATATGCTGATTTGTTGCTCAGGTAACATTTCTTATTATCATCAATTTTGAACATGTAACGTGTATATTCTGTTTTGGTTTAGTTTCATTTGACATTTAGTTTTAGTTCAGTTCTGTTCCTGTTTGCCCAAGTTCTGTTCCTGTTTGCCCATGCCCTTTCCTTGTTTGTCTCCATGGTTTCAGAGTTACGCACGTGTTTCTGCTTACTTTTTATTATCCCTGTGTGTATTTAAGCCTTGAGTTCTTTCTGTTAATGGTTCAGTGTCGTCTGGGTTGTACGTTGTTGCTATTTCTCCTGAGTATTCTTGTTTTGGATTATTGGATTAAAGATGTTTTTGTCATGTTCTTCAGCGTTGCGTGCTTCACTGCAGCAAGATTTGACAGAAAACAGTTGTGCAGTTTAATATATTTGCCTGCTTAATATTTACATCTGTCATTTTTTATATTTAATGCATCCTTAGTGAATAAATGTATGTATTTGATAAAAAAAGCTAGTGTATAACTACAATTTAATGTGTTCACAACCCAGTTTACATTTGAAAACAGAATTTGCCATGTCCATTGACTACAAAAGTTGTTCACTTTAGAAAGTGACAAGTAACAATGGTCATTCGGCACTGCTGGAGTGCCAAAATATCCAAAAATCAATCTGGCTGATATATTCAGTTATTCAGCTCATTAACTCTCAATATTAGCACCATATCACCAGAGAGAGAACTTGGAGTGTGCTGAAGATCTCTGTGGGGCCCTCAGGTCATTATTTTGTGATAAGACATTCACTTTCCTCTTTGCCCTCTCTGTCTGACCTCCAATCTCTAACCCTGAAGGGGCGAGTTTATGGCGCTTTCCCAAATGGCCTTATACTCGCTGAAGAGAATGTCTGCAGTGTGCGTGTTAGTGAAAAATGAATGGTGCTTCTATGCCAAAATAAGACCTTTAAAGAACATGACGCAATCCCTATAAAGAGGGCTAGTGTTAAGTTAGGGCATTTTCAGTGAATGAAGTCGCCACCATTTGACTCATGTCATATTTCACAGAGAGTCATATTCAGCCAAATGACTGTAGTTTGGTGCTAAATTGGTGAATAATGAAAGGGGCCCAGTGTCACTTTGGGTCTTACATTTCCAGCAGTTTTACCTCAACAGACCTATTACTTACATTTGTAATTAGTAAACAATAAAAAGACTGTTGTTATGTTCCCATAATTAAGTGAGCTGTCTATGGAGGCAGCATTTTAATGTATCAAAGAGATTTTTGATGCAAAAGTTGTTCCAAAAACAGGGAGAATATTTATATTTTGGCCAAATTCTAAGGCATTTTCACATGTGTCCTATGCAGAAGAAAAAATAAATATAAGAATATAATATAAATAAGAATATATATAAATAATAAGAAAAAAAAGAAAATCCAAGATGCCAAACAAGGCAAGAGAAATTTTGATTATAAATATGGGACACTGGTATTAAAGTTCTGGCCAATATATATATATATAAGACAATAATTATATATATGTTTTGATGAATAGATGACCGATAAATGCTTGATATTAAAATTTCTATACTATTTTGTCTAATTCAAATAAAAATTAAACACTAAAAAACAAAATCAATCATTTTAAATGCTACAAGTGAATTTAGGCATCACAACATTATAATGTACAGTATAAAAAAAGGCATATTCACTGTGGGATTTGCTAATGATTACATTTAGCAGTTATTAAATTGGTAGTGTTTTAAAAAATGAAATTTAAGTGAGCATTAGATGACATCAAAGATCATCTAAATAGAAAAAGATATATATGAAAAACAAGCATGCACAATTAAATATCCAATACTGACCAACAAATATTCAGTAGGCCTACTGAACAATATCAATAAATATATCAATAAAATATCAATAAAAATTCTCTAATATCAACCCATATTAGTCAGTATGGTACTGATATATTATGAATCCCTTACAAAAAAGAAGTTTATTAAAGTGTGCTATCAGCATACCTCCTTTAAACTAAAAATAAAGTATACTTTCAGTCTACTTTTTTGGAAATATATTTAAAATCACACTTAAGTAGGCTATACTTGACTTATACTGACAGAAAAGTCTAAGTATATTTGGCCTATACTTTTTTTCACATAGTACCTGTCAAAAGTAATAAAATGAACTTGAAGTATGCTTATTTTTTGTAAGGGATCCCTGAAATAAACTTCACATTTCAGTACAGAAAAGTACTAATACATTTTACCCACTTTTTTGCATCTCCCTGTGAAGCACTTTCCGGTTAAGGGTAGTTATTAGGCAGTGAGTTTGTATAATGTTTGTGTCCTCAGGACACACTGGTCATATTCATTAATGCAATGTTATGCGGAAGGGTTCATGTCTAGGTTTGTCCATGGCCTCTGAGTAGATGATACGAATCACGACATGGTGCCTATGACGTAACCGAGATAGCTGTGAGTGAATAAACAGCCCTATGTTTTTGTTTTTTGTCTTTGACAGTGAATGAGGGACAGCTGACTGGAAATGCCTAGTGTGTCATTTCCTGTGACTGTGTCAGCAGATCAGCCCCCTCAAAATAGTTTATGGGATACCAAAGTCATTTTAAGTGTAATTTCAATTTAAACTCAATAAATTGAAATACTAGCACTGCTTACTGCACAGTATAAACAATTAAAAAATATATATTATTATTAATGTTAATAATAAATTAAAACATATTAATATTAATATCACCTTTTTTAAAAATATTTTGAGTAAACTGCATTGTTGGATACATTAGGTATACTCTGTTATGAACAGCAATTTTTTGGTAAACATAGGCACCCAGGTAATGGATGCAGAAAATTCATTCTGCATACTGCAGAAATAGTAAGAGTAGTATGGTAATATGCTATTCCGAACATAGCCTGCTTGTCTGTGCTGGAATAAGGTTGTGCTGGTCTGTGCACAAAAATGTGCAACAAAGCAAGAATAAGGCTGCATGAATGTTTAGAGCCAAAGAAGGAAGTAAACTTCTAATATTTTTAGAGATTCGTCAAGCTAGACAGGGAACTGTCTTTATGAGAGAGACAGCAAGCCTTAACTTGATTTTTAGAAATATGTTTGGAATTTGAAGGATCTTTGAGACCTGCTTTAGCTTTATCTTCCTTACTTGTGCACTTTTGTACGGAAGCTATTTAGCCAACATGTATGTTTTATACCTAGATAGTTGGACCAAATAATAGAAGGTATATTGGTTCAAAAACGGTTACATTACTGAGATTTGCAGAATTTACGTTAAATATTACATTTAAAAAGCTCTTATATTCTCTCATTGGGAACTTTTTTTTTTTCCAAATTTTAACTTTTATCCAAACACCCTGGTAAAACTGAGTCCTCGCAGAAAACAAAGCGTCATGTATGGATTTGTTACATTCATAATCATTATATAATGTAAATGAAGACATTTAAAACAGCATCAGAAGGAGGAAATGAGTTTCAGGTGCTCTTTAAACAAATGAACTGAACACTCGCTGTGAGGTAGCCAGGCCTCTAATTAAAACTTTTCCATTGGGGTAATGTGTGTGTGTGTGTGTGTGTGTGTGTGTGTGGGGCCAGCCACTGGCTCTGAATGGCCCAAATAGGCTGTAAATCATCTCAGTTTCTCAACCCACTCCGGCTGTTCAGTGTCTGAAGCAATTACGGAAAAAGTCTGGATGCAACATTTTTCCTGTCCTTTAAGATTTGTGGCCACTTTTAAAAGGGTTTCGAACCCTAGCTAACCCCCCTTCCCACCCTTCATAAAAACAGGCATTCCTCACACAGTTGCTAGGGCTGTCGATCAATTTAAAATGTAATTGAATTAATTATATATTATAAGGATTAAGTAATCACATTAAATCACAAATAATTACATATAAATAATAGCTGAAAAAAATCAAGTCACCTTTATATAGCGCTTTATACATTACAGATTGTTTCATAGCGGCTTTACAGTGATAAACAGGAAAATAATGATCATTGATGTAAACAGAATTCAAATCTGCTGTAAAGCATCGCAAAAAAAGACTATAGTGTCATTATTCAGCTGAAGTCAGTTCAGTGTTAATTCAGTTCAGTGCAATAACTGTGTAAAGATCATCAAGTGTGAAACGAGTTCAATTCAGCTATAAAGCAGCTCTGGAGAAAACAGTGATGTCATCGTCCAGCTCAGCTCAGTTCTCATTTGATAAGAGCCCAAATTAGAATAATTAAAGCCATTACTCTAAATAAATCATTTATTATATTGCAGTGGTTTTAGAAAAAATAATTATATATTTTAGATAAAGAATATACATATGAATCTGAATATACGTATGAATACATATGTATATTCAGATTCATATGAATATACATATATACTTATGAATATTATACATTTTATTTGTATATGGGTCAATGACGTGACGGGTCATTTTTCTATCCAAAGGCCTTAATAATAATAAAAAACAAAGATATGACATCCAAAGTATGTAAGGTAGTACAACTAGTTCTTTTTTATTGAATCCAAAAGGTTTTAATTATATTTTGCAGATTTTGAAGTGTCAAAAGGTCATTCGGTTTAACCGTCCAAAGACCAATAGAGCCACTTCATTTGTGATTAAAATATCTTGAAAATAAATTAAATAAATGTGTATATTTTTTATTCTGGCATGATTTTATAACATCATATATCAGCATAGTGCAAAATGGTATTAAAATTATGTGTAGAAGTCGTTGCTTTGTTATGAGAAAGAATGTCCGGAAAAATTAATTTCATTGATGTCATTCGGAGTAACCAATATAAAGGGATCATTTTGGATCAAGTCATGCATTCAGTATCATGTGACAGGATGTGACATCATTCAGGCACCTGCAAACATGGCCATGAAGCAAAGTAACTAACTCTCTCTTAACTATTTGGAAAAATTCATGTTTTCACTTGCTCATACGCATGTCCCAAAACATCAGGTCATTCGGTACAACCGCTATAAAACATGGAAAATGTTGTAATATTTTAAAAACTTGTACTAAATATAAAATGTTTGATTGTCCTCTTGTCAGCTAGCTAGCAATATCAGCCTGTTAGCGTTGTTTGTTAGCGTCGTCATTCGGTAAAACCAAAAGTGTCATTCGGTAAAACCGAAATTTTGGTTAAACCGAATAACTTTTTGGGTGCCAGGTTTTGTCCATCTTGTAAAAAATGACAAAAGCAGTGTTAATTGATTATAAAAGCCACATAATCTCATTGTTAACACTTCAAAATTAATTGTCTCCACTTTTAGAAACCTTATTCGTCAATGACCCATATATATTAGAATTTTTCACAAAATGAATTCATTATCAGCATAAACTTAATGTGCACTATACAGGACGGTACACTTTGAAATATTCTGTTGATCTTCTAATCAAGCTCGAAATCAGTTTCCTGGTTTGTCTGACTGTGTGATTTGCCTGACTACGTTTTAAAAGGAAGTATGGCTATCTGAACATAATCGTGGTGTCTACAGAGTCCTACACTTGAGGGATATAAGGACATCAGTCAGTATTTAAAATATTTGCATACAGTGTGTGTGTGTGTGTGTATATATATATATATATATATATATATACACACACACACAAATATAACTAATAAATATATACATGCATGTGTGTGTATATTTATATACATAATTATACACAGTACACACACATATTATGTAAACACAAACTTTTATTTTCGTTTGACAGCCCTAATATATATATTGTGCAGATGCGGGTCTTGTGCAGTAAGTGTTGTAGTTAGCTGAGTGCTGGGATGGCAAAAACAGAGGAGAGCTCAGCCACATCTCATGCATAAAATCATGAGGTGCCTCTTTGATCTCTTCATGGGTAAAAGCATACTTTAGTGCCACACTTTTTTTGCGTCTTCTCTAACTATTTTCATAATCACTCGTGTAGGATAAGCCTGAATTTGGTAAATGATAATTTTGTTGATATAAGGAAGATCCTGGAGGGGATGCCATGCTTAAAGGGTTAGTTCTCCCTAAAATGATGCTTGATGCTTCAAAAAGTTCATAAAGAGATTGTAAAAATAATCCATATGAATCGAGCAGTTTAGTCCAAATTTTCTGAAGAGACTCGACCGCTTTTTGTGAAGAAAAGATTTAATTTATGCTTTTAATCACATTTAAACATTGATCAGCGAACATAAGCAGAAGCTCAACCAAACCTAAATAATGCACAAGAACAAACCTCTTCCGGAAGCTCAAACGTGCTGTGTAACCAATGAGGTTCATTCTCGTGTGTTACACAGCACATTTGAGCTTCCAAAAGAGGTTTGTTCACTTGTTTTTAGAGAGTATATCTTGATATACATATATATTTGATTTGAAACTTACTTTGTGTTCTATGTAGTATGAATGTGTGTAGTAATGAAATTTGGATGTACTACATCCGCCTTGTTGTCACTGTCAGTTGTGTCGCTTCACCTCCATTCATAAATCCCATGCCGTTGCCTCATGGGATAGTAAAGTGACCACTGAATGCGCACTTCAGAATCTCGCCGGCAGTAATAGGTCATCCGGGTACTTTTCGGCTACTATGAATGCTATGAATTTGAACACACTACTCGGCTCACATACTGTTTTTCGCCTACTATACAGTATGGAAGTAGGCATATTCGGACTCAGCGTGTGAGCTTCAAAAAACTGTTTACACTGGTATGGGTATGCTCCATCAGGAGGGTATATTTTATACAGTGAACATATCTTAAGAAATTTAATGTTCCTTTTTATTTTGGAATAAAACAGTTTTATGTACTATAAAACCATCCTCTAACTTTTAGGACAGAGAATTGCTTCTCTTTTAACCTGCAAAGGATGGACTTACGTAGAAGTCTTAAAGGCACAGCAGCAAAAAAAACAAAAAAAAAAAACAGTTTACTTCAGTTTTCAGAACGAGAGTGGAAAAGTTCATTAGAGTGTTTAACAAATAATAATACAAAAACGTTACTAACATTATAATTGGACTTCAGGGAATAAAAATCAGATGTTAAAAAAAATGTACAGAACGAATCCTTTAATGCCAGATCCATCGCCATAGGGGGAATGTCACAGTGAGTAAATGTTTACTTTGAGTGAGATGCACTAGACAAAAAGGAAACACTCCGAGATGCTCTCATCGTGACCCAGAGGTGCTGAGTAGCGTTCTGGCAAAGTGCTGGAATATTTTAGGCCTTAAAGCAGATCCATTTCCCTGTGTCAGCTGCACTGCAAGTCAGAATGATAGGCCTAAGCGTTCAAACAAGGTTATTATAATATTTATGACTTTTTCAGAGGGCACTTTTTATTATTAGTTAAAGAAATGAGTCCTACGTGCATATGAGAAAGTGAGTGAGTATATTCACACTGAATGTGGCTGTAGAGGAGTGTATACAAACGCAGAAACACTTGAAGTCATCGTATTTTGTCTTTACGGCTGTTTGAGACCAGTAGCCTACTTTTATAGAAATGAGAAAGTTGTTGAGGTGAAATCAATACGGCCTCTTAATGAGGTGCTCTGGAAAGAGAAAATTGATTGAGAGAGAGTTCGAGAGAAGCAAAGAGAAAGCAAGAGGGTGGCACTACTAAACATATATTGAAACCTCGCTATAAAGCGTTCAGAAGCAGGGCAGCACTGAGCAAATAAGTGGATCAACCTCACTTTAAGGGAGTTTTTCTTAGTAGGGAAAGATTAGTGATTACCAGAGGACATTGATTAATGCAACAGTATGGCAGTGTAAATTAAAAGTGTTTTTTTTTTGCATTGCATTGCAAAAGCATCTGCCCTCATTTTCAGTGTATTCAGCTCATGGGATGATTCCCAGCTTGTATCATCTCCGTTATATAACAGACTTGTGAACTTCTGTGTGTACAGTAGTTCTCATTTCTAAGAGGAAAGCATGCTGCTTTTGACCCATTTTCTTGTTAGACTATATAAATGAACAAGTGCTTATGGGTGGCTGACATTTGAAGCAGTGACAGCAGCATCATGCAGTGTGACATGCTATACTTCATAAAAAACTATTTTAAACGATATTTATCTAGTTTAATTTTAATGCATAGGTTTATCGGCTTATATTAATTTAGATACTACACATACTGCATATATAGACTAATAGTCTCAGACCTTTGGACCCCACAATTATATATATATATATATATATATATATATATATATAAAGATTATTAACGCATTTAATGCACCCGCACCGCCCTAGTCTTACATAGGTCATCTTGCATTACATACAGTTGATTGGTGCCGAACATGAAGAAGGGCAACAACTCAATGCATGATGTAACCTATAGAACGCCGCTATATGCCCCTAAAATTCAAGATATCAGGGCAAAAAATGCTCCTGTATGAGTTTTGGTCTCATATTAGTATTATTAATGGGCGCAATATCCATTACTTGTGATGTTTTTGTCCCGAATAGCATGAGTGCAAATGTGACATTAATTTTATACAACAGTTCAATAAATAAGAAGTTAATATTGTGTTTATATTTTAGACCCAATATTTTCTGCTTTGAGCGAATCAGTCGGGTGAACCAATGATTCAATGGCCCATTCATAAAGAGAGCCATTTACTTCATTCCTAAATGAATCAGCTGTTTGAACAAATTGAATAAATAAATGACTCAGACTTACACATTTAGACATTAACCCCACCTACTGGCAGTTTTAGAGTATCATTTCATTTAAAAAATATATTTCATATTGCAATAATAATAAAAAAACAAGTTGTGTCAAAAATGAACATCCTTTCATAATTTACTCACCCTCATGGCCGTTGAAGCCTAAAAGTTTATAATAAATTGTATGTTGAATCAAATAAAATATTTTTTTCTATATCTACTTTTTGTAATGTCTATTTGATGCTTTTCTCATTTAACACAATAATGACTTTAAATTATTTTGGGGGGTGCGATTAATTAGATTAATTAATCGCCACATTGTGTAATTAATTAGATTTAAAAAAAATTAATTGCTTGACATCCCTAATAAATAAATAAATAAATAAATAAATATATATATATATATAATGTGTGTGTGTGTCATGTTCATTTGTGTAATAGAAGCTGTAATTAATTATTTATCTTAGTTTAAATAGAACCAGTAAGTGAAATCTGAAATGTGTCCAACTGTTGGATGGTAACAAAACATCTTGAAATGTCAGAATATTTGGCAGAAGAAGGATTCAGGTTTCATATTTGATTATCTGAAAGGTTTTTCATTGTTTTTCCTTTCTCTTCCTTTAATTTAGAGATCTCAGTGGAGCTATTTGAACTTGTAACCAATGGCAACAGCCCAGGCCCTGTCCTTGAACCAGGACCCCAGCAAAAGCATCTGTGCCGTTTATCCAACATCCTCTTTGGCATCAGGTCACTGCGTCATGGGAAGTGTAGGCAGCCTAATTGAGAAACCAGACGTGTCACCAACCAAGAGTAATAGAGCAGTTCCACAAGTAGCAGGACGTCAGAACCACGGCCTGCTCAAGAAGGGTTTCAACCAGAGAGAGCTGCTCAACTATTTGAACATAACCAAGAAGGAAGCAAAGGGCAGCAAACACATCATCTCTGGAACATCCTCCATCAAGAGAGAGCACAGGAGAGAGGAGAACGACGTCTACACTAAGATCTACCACCGGGATGGAAAAGAGCTTGATTTGGGAAAGAACTCACTTCCCATAGGTGGCAAGTTTGACAAGGTAAACAACTGTGAAAAAGTTATGCTTCGCTCATGTTATGTCAGAATTACAGTAATTGCGAGTTTTCAACGTCTTTGTCAAACTCAAAATTACAAGTTGGAAACTCTGACCAATGGCAGATGTAGGGAGTGTTTGGGAAACCTGGCTGAAAACAGTTATTAGTTGTGCTACTGTGTTTAGTGATGCTAGTGGTGCAGAAAGTACATACTTAAGCTTTATATTTTTCACAAGAGCATATGGAGGTGAATTAACATAGTATTTTACAGTCATCAACAAAAACAAAGCACCACATAGAGATATGTTCTTAAAATACATATAATAATATAAATACATAATATATATTTGTTAATTGTTTTTTTTAAACTGTCACTCTGCATGACCAGTAAAACAATCTGACAAAACAATATATATATATATTATAGTACACAACTAAACATATCACACAGCTGAACATGATCATGAATTTATTCTAATTTTGTGTAAAACCAGGATGTAAAAAATCTAAAATTAATGTTGTATTTTGGTGTCAACAACAAAGCAAAAAAAAAATAAATGTTAAAAAATAACTAATTTTAAGGATTTTTGAGAATAAAGATGTGACAAGATATTTTTTTTTATTATGGTAATATGGTAATTTGAAAATTACCTGAATGCAGTATAAATAATTAATATTATTTCATTAATAAATGTAAAAAACATATTCAGTAGTTGTTCACCACTTTGCAGGAAAGTAAGGGTGAATTTAGTTAAGTCACTGACTTTTTTTTTTTTTTTACCCATCAGCACTTGCTTCAGTAAGTATTCAACAAATCTCGGAAGGAGCAGGTGCTAAAAACACACTTTACAATAACTGGATGAAAACAAGATGAATAGGTTGCTCGTTGTAGTTTCAAAGCCTGTCAATGAAATGCAGAAATCGTGGCAGCGTTTCAAGTCCGGCTCCATAAAGGCAATATTTCTTCCTGAGGGAAGTGTAATGTATTGATTGGTGGGGCTACTCCCCCCAATCTCAAACGGAAATAAATCATATAAACTGTTCGGGCCAGCAGCGTGTAGACTAACTGACTAGCCTCTGCTGGCTAAATTTATCTCTGTAATCAAATATGGTCTCCCTCAGGTGACGTTTTTGAGAGGGAAACTCAGCAAGACAGAAGAAATATGGAAGTAAAAGTGGCCTACATTAAATTACTTTATGTTGTTTGGCATAGCTCCAGTATTTAAGTGTAGATCTATTCTCCTGATGCACATGCTGCAATTGACTTATCCTTGTCATTTCACAGCCACGTTTCAGGCCTTCCGCCTTTAAACCGGTCACCCCGAAAAACTTCAGTTCCATGCAGAACCTCTACCCTTCCAAGTCGGAGGAGCTAGAGAGTGGCTTAACCAACGGCATGCATCCATCCTACACCAAAGCAGCACCTAAATCATTGTCCACCTCTTCCTCGTCCTCCTCCCCTTCGCGGCCAGGCACGAGCACCAGCAAAGGCGTGCTAGCAGCAGTCCGGGGCCTCAGCCAAGAAGAGGAGAACACGTCTGACTCGGGGCACAACTCCATGAACAGCCTGCCGCCATATCGGCCACCGTTCCGACCTCACTTGGGACAAATCAGCGCCTCTATGGGGCACATCAACCACATTGGCTCACTGGATCGCACCTCGCTGGGCTCCAAGGGAGCCGCTTCCACAGTCACAGACGTGTCCTGTCAGAGTATGGCTACGCTGAACCGCCTGCAGTGTTATGGAAGCGAGGCCCCGCCCCCCTACGAGCTGTCACACTCTCTGGAGGACGTGGTGAAGGACCTGGAGGAACGTCTGCAGGAAAAGGAGCACGAGCTACGTCAAATGAGGAGGAACTTGGATGAGAGCGAAGATGCCATTGCACAGGTCAGCATCTACACATAATCTATTAAACATACACTACCATTTAAAAGTTTGGAGTCAGTAAAAACAAAAACTAACAATCATAGAATGTACATGAAATTGGAATGACAAATTGAAAATAAAGACTCTAAAATTCAAAACTGTGTTTGTGTGCTCCTGTAGGTTTTTGAAGGGAAGCAGCGGCTCTGGGAGAAGGAAGTGACAGAACTAAAACACTTGTACACCGCCAAACTGCGTCAGGTATCCCAGCAGTCCCAGCGTTCACAACGAAATCTCCAGCTGCAGCTGTATAAGGTACAGCAAGAACGCAACCGGCTGCAGGAGGAGCTGGATTCTGTCAGGCTGGAATGCCAGACCCTGAAAAGTCAAAGCCCAGCGGGACAAAGCCAGAACATTAATCCCCAGCTGGAAGAGACCCAGTGGGAGGTATGTTTAAGTCAGAGCTATCTGTTCAGAGCTTTGGGGATTTCAGAAAATTTTGGAGGAGATAAAAGAAAAAAATGCCTTTAGTTGGATGATAAATGTGGGGACGTGTCATGTATTGCTTGATAGTTTGTTCACGCTTGATCGTACTGTAAATCTAAATCAGATGTTTAGGGCTGACTTTCCACACTGTCATTTTGCAAGTAATCAGAGCTGTTTGTACAGTGTAGCCAATATCTGATATATCAGTTGCCATAGTAATGACTTGAGACATAAAGGTAAAAAAAGACATTAAAAAGTCAATGTCATTGTAGAGACAGAGAATGACAAATAATAGAAATTTTGCCTCTGAGATTGTATGGCAGTCTCATCACAGAGATACATACACAACATCATTTTCAAATAAAAACGTAAAACTTAATGCATTTTGGCCATTCGTTTACACGCATTTTGGAGGCCTGAAAACACGAACCTTTGAAAACGGGTTTCAAAGTGCAAGTTTTTGAAAACGATACCATTATCGTCTCTGTGTAAACTACAAAAAATTTGTGAAAACAGTATCGCAATATATCACAATATATCGTATCGTAACCCCTGTATCGTAATGCGTATCGTATCGCGAGATTCTTGGCAATTCACAGCCCTAATATGGATGTGGTTCAGATTAAAATTTCACGTTGGTTTTGCTGTTCAGACTACAAACCGCTAAATGGATTTGAATTAATAACAAAAAAGACAGATTTTTGTTGCCTATCAATCTGAACAAATAAGCCTAGAATTATTAAAACAAAGGATAGGAACTACCACTGACATCCTCTTACGAACAATATTTTCAAATCATATTGTGACTATGTATATTGTATAAGTTCTAAAAATGACTAAATTGTAATGATTTAATAGGTCTGCCAGAAGTCAGGAGAAATCTCTTTACTGAAGCAACAGTTCCGGGACTCTCAGGCAGAGGTCACACAGAAGCTGAGCGAAATCTTCCTCTTAAAGACTCAGCTGCACGAGGCACGTAATCAGATCCGGAGCAAGGACAGCCAGATCGACATGCTACAGATGGCCCTACAGGGTGCCCGGCGGAAATGCCCCTTGCCTGCTTTCGAGGAAACTCGAGTGGATGCGGGTGAGACTGGAGGAGCCAATTCCACAGAGGAGCGTCTCAGAGCTGAACTGCTGCTGGAGAGGCGCCAGAACGAGGCGCAGACTTCAGCTTTTGAAAATGAGAGAAGAACATGGCAGAACGAGAAGGAGAAGGTGATACGGTACCAGAAGGAACTGCAGGCCAGCTACCTGGAGATGTACCACAAGAATGATGCCTTAGAGAAAGAACTGGCATTGCTAAGAGGGGGCAAGGCCAGAGTGGAAGAGGTGGGAGCAGGGACCGGAGATGAGGGCTGGGCTTTACAGGAAGCAAAGCCACCCACTGGTCTGCCCTGGATAGAGAGAATTGAGTCCTCTGAAATTTGACTTTGCAAATGTTCTTCAGCATCTGAGATTTGATTGACGACAACAGCTCTGGATCCTAACCTGAGTTTCACTTCTGAGACAATGAATAAACTATGAATAAATAATCTATACTATACAAGTTTGACCAAAAAGTGTACCAAATAGAGGAGTAAGCTGAATATTATGGGCTGTTTTGCATCACAGAAGGATTAAAGGAATTTTGTTGAAAAATCAGAATCATCAAAACTATTCTTTTTGCAAAAATTAAATAATAATCTCAAATTTTATTTTAAACACAATCTTTGCTTTCAGATCCTAAATCCGTTACAATAGTTTAATTAAAAACCCATATATGCTTTAAAATATCTTGACTGGAGTGTTCTAGCACTATTATTTCATTGATTCTATATTTTGTGCTTTAGGTACTGAATATTACAAGACATCATATTATTTTTTATGCTGCCATACTTTAAAGACTGACATCAGAAGTGTGCATTCCCTAAAAATGCATGTTGCACTTTAAAAGAACACAACTCATGAGTTGTCCTTTGCATTAGAAAAAATGTCAACAGCTGATCCATATAGAAGCATTTCTGCTATTATGTGTGTTGATGTGCACCTGTGGGCTTTACTGTTCTTTTGCCCTAAGATGTTTATATCTGCATGAATGTGAAATGAACGTTCTGGAAAGTTTGATGCCATTGTGTGCACAGGACTGTCTAAAAAAATTTCATTGATCGTAAGGGTAAGGATAGATCCTACATTATTATATCTTCACATAGCAAACTATACTGTGACTTGTTAAAAACTACTGATTTTAATCCTCTATTTCATGTATTAATTGTATAGATTTGTACTATACAAGTATGGTGTTCTTTACCTCAAAGTTGCATAAACCTTGCCATTTCCTTTAAATTGACTGAAGATTATTTTCCCCTTGTTCTGTAAAAAGGCTCTAAAACGTGTCTTCCAGTTAGTGTAAAATAAAAGTTTAAAATGTGTCTTCCAATTAGTAGTTTCTTTCACATACACTATATTTTATTATGTTAATATTTCATAAACGTTGTACCATATCTAACTTATTTAACCCTAATCAGTGTTTTCATTGGGCTGGACTCCAGGCCCAGAAGGTAACTGCAGGATATAAAGATATCGTAATGACCAGGAGTACAGCCCAATGAAAACACTGATTTTACCTTTATAATCTGATTATAATCCCACCATTTTGGTGTAACCAGGGCCGTAACTACGGTATCCGGATCCCTAGGCTGCGTTCAGCCCTGACAAAACGTTGCAAAACATTTTTTAAACGGAAACAGTGGTGCGTTGAACCAAAGCCACTGGAAGGCAAGCCTGCAACCTTTAGCCAAAAAAGCGTAACGGCTGTGGCAGTACGCAGGGAAGTATTACACGATAGGCTGAGAGGTGCCGCACGTGATTAAGTTAGCCATTACGCTTTCTCCAATGGTAAGAGATACAGGCCACGTTCACACAGCAGCAGTCCTGCATTTGAGTCCTTAATACGGTTACGTTCACACACAGTACGGTTATTTATGGGAGTGACAACCGCATTCTATAACAGGACTCACAACCGTATTCTCGGAATGTTCGCGCTGTGTGAACGGAACCGCACTGGACAACTAGTTGTCTGTCACGTCATACAGTGCGAGAGAGCCGCTCTGCTAAGGTGCGTTGTGTGTGGTTTCGCTTTCGGTAACTTACTGCGACAGATATGTGAGCTGTGTGTCATCTGAAGGTGTTAGATCTAGTCACTGTTCTCCATCGGAGCGGCTCCCGTCAGTTTTGTGTTTCTTTTCCAAATTCAAATGCCGTGTCATGCACGAGACGTCTTAAAGGACGTAACACGTGTGTGCAACGGTTAAAGACTCCGGATAGCACGTGTTTACATGCTGCTGTTGGTTAATGAAGTTTTGATAGATGAACTCGCGGTTCAATTAGTCTCTTGTCATGTCAAAAGTAATAATACTTTTCAGTTTTATGGTCGTCGCCATCTTTAATATTACGTTGGTCACTGTTGTTATGGGTACTAGTAAGAGAATACGGGCTTGACTCTCGCTGCACGTTCATACAGATAATGTTCCAGACGCTACTGTAAGGCCACGTTCACACTGTCAGTTTTTGGGATTGACACGCATTTACTTACAGGTGTGAGTCTTGAGATGTCTCGTTCACACAGCAACTTACAATAGCGTCTGGAACACTGACATCCGAAAACACGAAAATTTATGGGTGTGAGTTCGGTTATGGAATGTGGTTGTCACTCCCGTAAATAACCGTATTGTGTGTGAACGTAACTGTATTAAGGACTCAAATACAGGACTGACATCCGTATTCTGCTGCTGTGTGAACGTGGCTCACACCTGTAAATAAATACGGTTGTCAATCCCAAAAACTGACTGTGTGAACGTGGCCACAGACCCTCTCATCGCCCTATAATAATACGATCTCTGGTTGAACACCCTGTTCTGATGACGCAAGAGTTGCAACTATGCTATATTTTTACTATAAAACTCTTACGACAAACATGTCTTCTAATATTTTAAGTTGTTGCGTGTAACAAGCTGCAGCGGACATGTAAACTACTTTACTTGGACCCATTGTGTGAGCTGTCTCTTTAATACCGCGTGGTTTATATACATGTTGCTGCTGATTGGGCTGACATTTTTGACACACCCACCAAACAAGAGAAAACATATCTCAAACAATGTTGCACACCGTTTCCAGGAAACATGTCGTTCAACCCGGAAACCATAGCAAAACGTTTGAGCCTGAACGTGCCTCTGGTGTGAGCTGTTGCTGTGGTTTGAAATCGCATCATTACCTTTCGCCCTGGATGTAACCATGGTATTTTTTATCTGTCAAGAAAGCTTGGCGTCTGTTTTCAAGCGATTTTTAACTGTTGAATCTCTCTCCAGCAATGAAATGTTTTACCGATGTTTACTCTCGTCTTGCGTCTTTTTTTTTTTTTTGTTCCGTCTATGTGTTCTATTCTCCGTCTTCATGAAAAATACTCCAAATTCATCTATCGCGCTTCCGGCTTCCCATATATGGACAGCCCACTTACAGCGTACAAAATGATTGACAGGCAAAAAGCGGCTTCTGGTTGGCTTAAAAAAAAAAAAAAAATCACATTTTATTTTACTAAATCTGTCACAGAGATCTGCGTGATATCTCAGGACAGGTATTTCCATATAAAAAATATTTTTATTAAAAAACAAAAAAAACAACGTAAGGTGCAGTTCTGTGAAGATAGTTTATCAGAGGAAGAATGTGACTCCACAATTCCCGGCACACCTGCACATCAGATCCAGCTTTACTGAGAGGAATTTTGTGCTTCATGGATCAGAATGGGCCATTGTCACTCGGACAATAAGGAGTCTATTCTGTCTTCAGGTAGAGACTTAAGTGGCTCCTTCAGAATCAAGAAGTTGTTCACTGGTATTAAAAGTTTGAGAAAAGCAACAGGGCTAAAAAGTTAGATGTCGAGTGTTTAAAAAGAAATTCGAAAAATAATAGAAATATCCTTTGAAAAAAAGATTTTTAATTAAAAAAATTCACATAAAACATGAAACTTGTTTTCAAAAAAGGAAAAAATACTGCTGTTTTATCTATATTCATAGCTTTGCCCCCTAGGGTTCGTTTTCTAGTTTAGCCCTTTTTTTATGCACCATGACTGGAATTAGCACGGCTGTAAGGCGAAAACCTTTAAAGTTTTTTTTTATAAAAGTTTGTGAGACTTAGACCTAAAACAGGCAAGAGTGGAAAATGATCAGCAAAAAATAATTTCATGTCACTTTTTATATCATCTGGAGTAAAACATATCCAAAGGAATTTTTGATACGTAAGTTTGGATCTTATGGGTTTTATCTCCCAGGATAAGTTACCCTATTAGGGTATAAAAAAAAGCCAAAGTCATCAATATTTCTATGATTTATTTGATGCAAAAAAAAAAAAAAAATGTAGGCTAATATGCAAAATATGCTTCATGCATGACATATCTAAGTGTCCTAAAATTGAGCCATATATAGGCTACATTTCTTGTATTTTTACACTGCTCTCATCTTCAGCCTCAGGGGTGGGCAGCTGCTCCACTATCCTGCAGGGTCTAGCACCATCCCTAATCAATCATATAATGTAATTTATGATACAATGTGTTATTTTCTAAGTAAGTAAGATTTTTCAGGTGTGTTTGATCAGGGTTGGAGGTAAACTCTGTAGTATGGTAGCCTCCAGGAAAAAAGTAAGATTAATATATGCACTTCAAAATCAGAATGTCCAGTACTATGGGCAGACGTGTTGGCTTTAGGTCAAACTGATAAAACGAGCCCAGAAAATTTGAACCAGGTCATGTGACCCACATAGTCCAAACAGACTCAACTATGATAATGATAACAGAATTAGATTTTCATGTTTCCTACAAGAGACTAAAGAGTATATATATATATATATATAGTATCTGTATAAGGGTTAGAATAAGATCCTTAATGGGAAGAAACAAACTTTGCTGTATGTTATGGTTACAATATCAAAGGCATTTTTAACAGATTGTCTTTTATTACAAAGGCTAAGCTTTAATAGAATCAAAGCAATCAAAACAAATACTTACGCAAGATTATTATTTTCAAATAAATCCCAGTAAGTAATCTTCTAGACATTGTGACTGTTTGATGTCTTGACATGGTGAGCCCTTACAGCTTCTTCAGTGAACTGAGGTTTCCCTCTTGTGGGAGTAAAGGGTCAACATCTCATTTAAAACGGTTTGCTGGCTATTGTTTTCAATAGTTTCAGTTAAGAGGTATTTTTATGTCCATAGCATTAATCAAATATCTGTAATCTACGTCAGTTTGTAGTGAAGCAAAGAATGTCATAAACCATTAACCTACAACAATTGTTGTGAACATACTACTGTTCAGAAGTTTTTTTTTTTTTTTTTTTTTTAAAGAAGTCTCTTATGCTCACAAAGGCTGTATTTATTTGATCAAAAATACAATAAAATCATAATATTGTGAAATATTACTGCCATTCGGAAACCGTGATGCATTTTTTTAGTATTCTATAAAAAATAGAAAGTCAAAAAGAAAGCATTTGCTTGAAATAGAAATCTTTGAAACAATGTAAAAGACTTTACTCTCACTTTTGATCCTATATAAGCAGTGCATTTGCATATATAACACTGATAGTAGATACTAAGAGAATTGACTGCATATTAATAGATAGTAAAAAAAAAAAAAATAAGATAAATGATTGCATAATAAAAGACAGTATAAAATATTCTAGAGGTATGCATCAGAGGGCTGAAATAAGACTGTACAATCCATTCATTTATATTATAAAACTTGTGTGTAGAGACAGACAGAAAACTCAAAAGTTGAGTATAAATCTTTTTATTATTTAGATGCAAGTATAATAAACATACTGTACTGTTAGAAGATAAATATTTACAATAGTTGCCTCGCAGTAGTTAGTAGAGAAAGCTAGTAGAGTCATTTCTCAATCACTGAATGAAAACTAAAACAAAAATCACTTCCTTAAACTCACAATACTCTGCTTTGATCTTACAAATTTTAGGGAGGTAATAAATGATTGTCTCCTAAAAGAAATAACAGACAACGTTTATTATCAGCACATGTCAGTGGCCACACAGCACTCCTACACACCTCTTAAAGGATTAAACAAGAGGACAGCCTTTGCATTTACCAAAATGGAGGGGAAAAAAAAAAAATGAAGACATTGTTTGCTGAAGAACATATCTGTGCTGGTACACGCCCGCCCTTCGAGAATGTTAAAGAGCTCCGGTAAAAGTTTTTCTCTCCCTGATGGCGACTGAGTCTCAGGTCTGGATCAAAAAAAGCTTGTGAAATTTCATTTTCATTCAATCACTGTAAAAGGAAAATTTACAAACCACACATTCCGCTTCGGCATGCACATTTTGAGATATCGATCCCTAAAGTGGAACGGAACAGTTAGCAGTTACATTGTGTTTAAGCCAGTGAGCATTTGATGAATATCCTTAGGGATACAATATTATTCAACCATCTCCCATCACCTATACAGATATAAACTGAACTTTACATTCAGGGATTATGGAAAACACCTGGAAAGTCACATCTTGATGGGGAACATTAAAACACAGTCAGTCTACCATCAAATGTACATTAACGGGCATATTGTTTCAGTACTTTATGCTGGCAAAGTTTCAATCACTAATGCAACTGTCTGCAGAGGATGCATTTCTCGAATCAACGTGTGTTTTGATTATGTAAAGCAGAGGAGCCCGAAGCTGTGAGGTAATGTAAGTCCAGTCAAATCTGTGTTAAAACAATTGGTGTGTGCAAGTGTTTAAATACATTACATATGTAATTATACTAATGAAAAGTTATACCATCACAAATCACTGCTGTATATTAATTTAAACTTTTTTTTTTTTTTTTTTTTTTAAACAGCAAGACACATGGCTTGGACAAAAAGGTTTCCTCTGACATCAGACCAGCGTAAGGAACAAGATTACAATCTGCACACACAAATCCTCTGATCTCTGATGAATATTCACAATGATGCACTAATCAAAATGCCATTCACTCCAATAACAGCCTTTATTACATTGGGAAGAGACGTAATTTGTTTATAAATCAACAAGCACCCGTTCACCAATCCTTATTTTTATTCCATGTTAATATGCATACTGAAAAACCATTTCTATCACGTACACGTGCAAAGAATCCCCGTTCGTGTATTTAAATGTGATCTCAAAAGAGGAAACTGTGGATATATTCTGGCAAGAAGTCACCCACACAGATGCATCACTCCCATTCGCTTAATAAAAGTCACAAAGAAAGAAAAAGAGGTGTTATACCATGGAAACTTAAAAATACTCTGCAATTAAAACAAATGGAGAGGAAGCGAAATGCGCACACACATACGTACTCATAAAAGCCTGTTTATACTAGGCTGTGTTAACAAATGAACGATCCGCAAGATCTTTTCCTCATTAGGTACACTTACTGACTCGGGTTCTACAGGTATGTTGCCACCAGCCTCTGTAAACTAAAAGCTTTGGAGAGGGAGGTGGCGTCACGGGGGAGAAGCCACCACAGAAGGCTCGTCATGCCAGTGAATGAGGATCATTCTAACTGCGGCTCCAAGAGGCCTTCAACACGTCATTCAGCTACGCTCCGAAAAAAGACATCAGAAGAAGATCTGTTTGGCATCTGATGGATTCTGCTCCATTGGACAATATGGGCATTTAAGCCTGGGAAAAGAGTTTAAGACATTGTCAGTAAGGAAAATAATACATTCATATCATTTATAACTGAAAACAACATTTAAGAACAACAATGAAATTAGTTTAAAAGGTGAAGTGTGACTAATAGCACAAAACAATGGTTGCCAGGGCATTGCTATGTGGTTGTTAATAGACTCTCATGCTTGAATGTCCCCAAAAAAACACCTTATTCATCACATATTTTACATTGTTGCAGCACCTCTCTTCCCACTCTGTTTAGTTCTGGTCTTTATAAAGTCCCTCCTTCCAAAAAGCACAGTGTGCTCTGATTGGTCAGCAATACCAGTCCAACCAGACCAATAGTGCTTACTGATATAAAGAATAACTCCCTTTGGAGTGTGCTTTGTAACTTTGCAGACCCTTTTCATGCTTTCATGCAACATTACACACTAAAAAAGTTGAAAATGTATAATAGGTCCTAATATATGTGACCGGTTCTGGCAAAATGAGAAAAATGTCAATTTTGGTCGAAATTGAGGTTTTCGCAAAAATTTGTTCATTAAGCCCTCGTCTAGCGATCCCAATGCTCCAAATAGCAATTAAACATCTAAAAGTATCTTTATTTGTACATTTTCTGAGGAGTACCTTTTCTTTGACCATGAAAAATGCTTCTTTTCTCTGCTTACTTCTGGATGACTGGCGCTTCCCTCAGCACAAGTTTGGTATCGCTGTAAAGCGCAGCATTCCAACTTTGTGAATATTTATAGCGAACTCTCGATAGCATAAGCCTGAACCAGTGAAACCAAGTTTCAACTCATGCTGATATAAACAAAACTATCCTACTCGCGCTGACTGACAGAACCGAAACGCGCGCAAAGACGCCTCAGCGTGCGATCCCGATATACACACATACACAGAATTACAGTATTTCAAAATATCTGTCTCGGTGAGTATTCATGCCAACATTATCTGTTATGTCTTAAGTGAACATTTGGTTAACTGTTGGGGAAAAACATCTGATGTATAACATTAGATCCATGTGGTACAGTAGGTCTTAATATATAGGCTGTCTGTTTCATTAATGTTAATCAAACAATTGTGGAATCATGGAAAAAAAAGTTATATATTTTTTTAGAAATGGGTTTTGGCTTGGTTTGTGCCAAATTTTGTGGTATAACCAGGGATTTTAAGGCACGGTTGCTAGGTGATTTTGTTTTGGAACCTTCAGAAAACTTTAACTTGATTTTTCTCAAAACTGACTTTGCTGACTCTATCGATTTCAAACAGATGTAGCTCTGTCATTTTTTGTGGGATTCCAACAAATCATACATCATTTTGAAGTTTTTTTTTTTTAATAGAGAATGCAAGGATAACAATAACTCATTTTTGAAAATTTGCTCATTGCGACTCATTTTGCCAGCAAGGTCATATATAATAGGGCCTCTTTAACATAAAAAGAATAACAAACTTCATCTTTAAAAAGTGGAGAAAAGCTTAAGAATGGGTTAAAACAGATCGCATGAAAAGGTTAAAAAATAATTCTGCAATAATATGTCAATCAACTACTGCTACTAGTGCTACTGCTGATAGCAACAACTGCAGATTGCACTTTTTAAATAATCAGGCATCAGGTCTAGGGTCAGTTTGCCAGAACAGATTAAACTTTAAATGTAAATGAAGTACGCTTCATTTGTGTCTGGGTGATGCATAAGTCAGAGTCTTACTTTCCAGCATTGGTGAGTTTGTTAAGAGCGTCTCTTGATATGACATGTCCACAGATGAGCTTCATGGGTGGATTGCTCTCTGACGTCTGCTGCCTCAAGATAGGACAGGCAAACACAGAGTGATACCAGCACTTCTTCCCCAGGTCTATTTCAATCTAAACACACACAGACACACAGACAACAGGGATGGATAAAGCATTAATGGTCTTTGAAATGACCACAGTTATTCATTATTAATTATAATTAGCAGATGTATCAGCCAATCATTGGCCAATAAAAAGTAAGTATCTTACACATATCAGACATGGATATAATTAATAAAGCCAGTGGTAACCATAACCATGATTGATTTGTATTTCAGTGTTTTCTGTTTATAATAACTTAGAGCAATCTGAATAAGGAGATGAACAGAATGCATACTTTATTTATCTTAATTTTGGTAGTCCATTGGTTTAAATTTGTCAGTCACATACAAATGACTATCACTTTATTTTCCATATCTCAGCTGGTCTTAAAACATGTTATAGAGATACTTTTAGTTTATTTTGTTGTGTAAATAATTATTTTAATCAATTATTTGTGTTGCATAATTAATTATCAGGGTAACAGTTTGATAACTGAACTATCAAACTACTGGTATCAGTAAATCTTGTTCTAAGTCATTAGTGCATCACTAATTATAATGTAAACATTTCACATTACAATTCATATAAGTAAAATATTTCAAAGACAATTATACATTTAAAACTTTTAGAACAAGCATTAAAGATAAAGAGAGAGACTTACTGGCAGTTCATCCTTATGTGTCCAAACACCGCTGCACTGTCTCTGTTCAATAACCTGTTTGATGTTCATGAGAACAGGCAGCGCCATACAGCCGGACGCAAAACTGATGGAGAGTTCAAATAAAAAACAGGATTTAGTAATAATAAAGCATAAATTATTCAAGCTAAGAAAAGATTTTACTGTCAATACAAATTGCAAGTAAAAGGTGCCTAAAACAGAGTAGGACTGTCAATCGATAAATTTTCATCTAATTAATTACATGACATGCTGAATAATTGAAATTCATCAAAAATATTAAACAGCACAACTGTTTTCAACATTGATAATAATAAGAAATGTTTCTTGAGCACCAAGTTAGCATATTAGAATGATTTCTAAAAGATTATGTGACACTGAAGACTGGAGTAAAGATGCTAAAAATTACTTTAAATTAAAATAGAAAATGGTTATTTTAAAATTGCATTATTTCACACAAGAGCACTTTCAAAAACATAAAATCTTACCGATCCCAAACTTACATTATGCAGTCGAGTAAAGCACTGAATAAACAAAACAAAAATTGGCCCTTCAAGTTAAAGATTTTAAAAGTTTAACTTTTAAAAGCGTGCCTCAAGAGCCTTGTGTTTTCCTCCATTCCATTGAACTTCATCTAAAACTTGTATAAAGACTTGGGCCTGGTTTCACAGACAGGGCTTAAATTAAGCCAGGATTAGGCCTTAGTTCAATTAAGACATTTAAAGGATTAGTTTACTTCAGAATTTAAATTTCCTGATAATTTACTAACCCCCATGTCATCCAAGATGTTCATGTCCTTCTTTCTTGAGTCATTTGCTGTTAAACGCAGCTCTATTCCCCAGCAGAGGAATAAGGGTCTAATCTAGTGAAACGATCGGTCATTTTCTAAGAAAAAATAAAAATGATATACTTTTTAACCACAAATGCTTGTCTTGCTCTGCGATGTGCCACAAATAACGTATTCACGTTGGAAAGGTCACGCGTGACGTAGGAGGAAGTCCTGAGCAAAGACTAAGCCAAACGGCCTTTACAAAAAAAAAGGTAAAACAACGATATCGGGCGATTTTGAAGTTGGAGTTGAAGTTGGTTTTTCGCCCTACCATGGTACTTCTGCCTACGTCACGCGTGACTTTTCCAACGTGATTACGTAATGCGTGGCGCATCACAGAGCAGTGCAAGATGAGCATTTGTGGTTAAAAAGTATATACATTTTTTTTTTTTTTTTTTTTAGAAAATGACTGATTGCTTCGCTAGATAAGACCCTTATTCCTCATCTGGGATCATGTAGAGCCCTTTGAAGCTGCACTGAAACTGCAATTTGGACCTTCAACCCGTTGGTAGCCGTTGAAGCCCACTATTTTGGAGAAAAATCCTGGAATGTTTTCCTCAAAAACCTTAAATTCTTTTTCGACTGAAGAAAGACAGACAAGAACATCTTGGATGACATGGGGGGAGTAAATTACCAGGAAATTTTAATTCTGAAGTGAACTAATCCTTTAATAGCTTTTGTAAACATCCCTTAGAAAAACACATTATTGGTGTACATCTTGAGACAAAACAATGGCAGCGACATATTTTAAGATATGTCAGTGCAAATTGCTTTCAATTAAAACAGCTCAAACATGCATTTTAGTCTGGGCTTAAGCCTTGTTGAGGGTTGAAGACATGAATTAATTCAGAAGTTCTGCAGAAGGCCTGATGTCTAAGTAATCATTGGTTAGGGCCTACGTTTAAAATCCTACATGATCAGAAGAGATTTTAGGACTTGTAAGAGCAGATTGTAGACTTTTTTTCTGACCTGACACTGAGTGGGGACTCCACAGAGAGTCCAAGCAGGGCGCAAGCGTCCCGTGTGAAGATGTTACAGATCTCTGCCCACTGATCCGTCTCCAGCAGACTGCGGTATGGAGAGTTCTCGATCCCATGGCGGAGGTACACTAGACTACCCATTAAGATCTGAATATCTAGAGAGCACACACAAACAAGGCTCAGATATCATCTCAGACTTTGTTCATTACAATGAATCTGGTGGTGTAATACAGCTGTCAATCCATCAAGAACTTTAAAATGAACAAAATAACTGCTTCAATTAACATGACATTACTGGTAAAACAGCTTCAAGGCCAGTGTGATTTGGTTCCACCAATATGTTTACATGAAAGCCTTGCTGAGGTTAAAGAGGCAGTTTTTCATCTATTTGGGACTGAACCTTTCCTCACCTCTCTGATGCTGCGAGGCAAACGGTTGGAAATGGCGTGCATACTGTAAAGCTTCCTGCTGTTTGCTGATGCCCCCGTTGAGCAGGCTGATGAAATAGAGTCTGTGAAGCTTGAACTCAAGGGTGCTGTTCAGATCCAGCAGCCGCTGACGGTTTGTCACCGCCCACCTACCACAGCAATCATACAACCAAAATAACCATTAGAACTACTAACCTGAAATCTACAACAACAAAATAATATTTTAAGCCACACCCCATCCAATTCAATGTTCTCAAGGAATCCAGGGTATGTTTAAAGACTGAGAGGATGTGCATACCATACAAAAGTTTGGGGTCAGTAAGATTTTTTACAATTTTGATCTCTTATGCTCACCAAGGCTGCATTTATTTGATCGAAAATAGAGTAAAACCAGTAATATTGTGAAATATTTTTTTTTTACCATTTTTACCATACCCCAGACTTTTGAAAGGCAGTGTACATGAAGATAAAATAAAAAAGGGCAGTAGAAAACAGAAAGATGGGACACATACTCTAAAGCTGGTCTGAGATCTTGTGTTCTTAAAGCCTCTAAAATGCGGTTGAGCTCCAGAAATGGCTGTTTCATGCTCATGTCGATTACTACACCAGACTCCTGTGAAGTTAGATTGAAACACTCAATGTTAGTGCCAGGATCAAATTGTCAACAAAATACAAGCACTTATATATCCAGAGGTTAACATAAATGTGAAGTACAGCAATGTTTACAGAAATGCATACTCATTTTTACAGTATTTTTAGAATAACACAAAAGAAAAGCATACCTGGCAGAGGTCCTCTGCAACACTCAGCATGCCTTGTCGATACAGGTGTTCTACGATAGTTTCACTGAGGTATTTCTGTCTCTCTGGAGAGTCCCAGACATTTTCAGCTACAACTGCACTCACCTCTGCATCAAAATTCTGGACAAAAGAATACAGCAATTAAAAGACATTTCCAACCACATATTATTTACTATGGTAAATCATACTATAAGGCTAAATTTATCATCAATGTAGTACAGAATTTGAGCTGTACTTTGTCACTTTTAACAAAGAAACTAGAAAGCAATCAGAAACTACTGTGAAAAGTGAAAATGGGACTGGGAATGTCACAGACATTTACTTGAAGTGAGATTTTAAGGTAATGTTTCAATAATTTAACATATTTGTTAACATATATGTTCACGGTTCTCTGATGCCAGATAATCGTCACATGGCTGCAGGTAAACAAATAAATTATTAAAACTTTTAAAAGTGTTTTATTTTAATTTTACATTATTAGCTTTCATCAATCAAGAACGGTCTGCAGTTCCCTCACAAAACTTCTAGGTGTTTGCAAACCCCAGTTTGGGAAACCTTAACTTAGATACATTGTTGTTGTGTTTAATGTGCTGTTAATATTTGATTCAATTAAAATGAACAACAACATCATAAACAATTAAGATCTCGAACTCTTACTCGGTCAATCGCTTTCCCCACTTTCGACACACTACCATGGATGTCCTTATGCCTTGAGGCGAGCATCTGTACAGTTTCCTTGATTTCCTTACAGCACTGGGCCATTGTTTGATGGAGCACTGACAAATCCGCATCTTGTACACCTAGAGTAGAAATAGCAATGGAGTACAATGAAATATAACAACTCAGTGGACTTTGATCTAAACAGACATATGCTACTGTGACTCATCTATGTAACAGAGTTATGCTTATGTAACCATCTACAAACCTAACGTGTGGGCTAGAGGTTATACAGCTAAACAGTTTTTTCTCTGTTTTTACATGTTTGTTTGCACTGCAGGCTATTATTTATGCAGGCATCTAAAGTACACCTATTGTTCCTGACTTAAAGTCACTGAATTGGGTTTTTTCAAAGCTGAAAAGGCACTTGTTTGACTTCCTCCTCCTCCTCCTCCTCTTTAGACTTGTTTTCATTTACAAGCATTGACATATGAGTCACTCTCTCACAAGTTGATAACTGGCTTTCGGAGCTAAAAATAAATTTTACCACTGTATGATAACATCATTTTGTAAATTTCAGTACCGATGTGGCACTATTCAGCAGATGAAAAATATAAAAATAATTATTTTTATCATGAAAATTAGCTAGCATTCACATGCAAGTATGAGTGAGATACCATATTCTTCTACAAATGAATCTTTGGCTTTGTCTATTGTCTTTATACATACGCACACATAGGTAACATTTTACAGTGTCCTTGTTAAATGTTCCATGTAGTTACTATAACTATAAATTATGCATAATTACATTCAACTAACCATAAACCAAACCCTAACCCTATAGTAAGTTAATTAATATTACTCAGTACTTTTATATATATATATATTAGTGCTGTCAAAATTAGCACGTTAATGCACGCAATTAATTTTTTTCAGTTTAATCGTGTTAAAAATGTTTAACGCAATTAATGCAGCATCCGCCCATTTTAAAATGCCCGTTTTGTCAATTATCCTCGTAAGAGCAGTCTTAATGAGATAAATAATGTCTTAAATGAAAATGAGATGCGGGTCAGATCCGCATCATGTTTGGCAGCGGTAGGTCTTAAAGGTCATCTATTATGCTAAATCCACTTTTACAAGGCGTTTGGATATAAATGTGTGTTAGCAGTGTGTGAACACAACCACCCCACAATGATAAAAATCCACCAACTCCTTTTTTTTTTTTTAAATCCCCATTAAACCAAAGCAGTTTCATTAGACAAGCTGTTTTGATTCTCTGAGTAATGTGACGTCACATTACTCATGCCCCGCCCACGGCCGCTGATTGACAGTCCTGAATTACCATGATTTCCGCCCTCAGCGAGCTGTACGCTGTCCGCCATTTTCTCCGCGGTCGAGCAGCTGTAGCGACAACAATTTCTTATAAGTAAATGATATGTTTTGTTGTTGGATGTAAGAGTGAACATAACAGTCTTCATTTACTGACATCTGAGCCGCTGAACGCAGTGGATTAGTTTTATTTTTGAAGTGAATGCGCCACAGATCTAATATACACATACGATTTCTGTAACGTTGCCTGCTATTTACTTTCACAGACATAACTGACTGTATATGTGAACTGTGTGTGTTTTTGACAGAAACTTGTGTGTATCTGACAGTTTAAACAAAACAAAAAATGTGAACGAGAAGTTACTCACGAGACTTGACGTCTGACAGCCAGCTGCCTGTGTGTGTGCTTCAGATAAGTGCGCTCACAAAACGATCCATTAGAAGTTTAAACTGATATAGCTTTAAAACACGTGGAAATAATAAACTTTAATGATGAAAGAAGAACTATGCTATCCGTGAGAGTGTTTGCGATACAGATGATAATCAAAACCAAGCATATCTTGTTAATATTTGTCAGAAAATCTGATTGAGGCAGGAACTATGAGGATAGAAAGGGGGCGGGGCACAGCAGCTCATTTGCATTTAAAGGCACATGCATGAAATAAGCCTGTTTTTGACTGTAGTCAGAAATGGGTATTTACAACATGGATTTATAAATGATCTGAGGTATTTTAAGCTGAAACTTCACAGACAAAGTCTGGGGTAGGAAGGTCACAGGTAAATATGACATTTATTATAATGGGTTTAGCCTACGTGAAGATTGTTTTAAGTTCACTTAAATTTACTTAAAATTTTTTAATTAAATTCTCTTAAAATTGTTTTTTCACCTAATAAATGTTGAAATTGATAGTTTTTAGTTATACTGTAATGTTCAGTGTCTATAATTAAAAAAATAAATTTCATAGAGACATTAGGGTCAGTGATACTGGCCTTCATTCATAAAAAAGATGCCATTAAAACAAATATTTAAAATATACTGTCTTTAAGTTGTTTCGACATTAATTTGGAGTAAATGTGAAATTATTACAATATAAAAATATTAAAAACTCCAATCTTTTTAATTGTGATTAATCGTGATTAAATTCAGGAAAAACTATTGCAATTAATTAGTTAATTTTTTTAATTGATTGACAGCACTAATTATATATAATACTAATATATATATATATATATATATATATATATATATATATATATATATATACACTTTAAAATAAAGTGTAACCGCAAATATAATTCTGCCGTGTATCATTCAGATGAATCACCAAGCCTTAATTTCATCAATCACCAATAGCTGTTTTGTTGCCTAAGGTATAGATACCGAACTACTAGACACTCATATTGTACCAAAGCCCAAATTATGGCGTCCAAGCAGATTCTGAGCTCACCGTAGGCAACCAATCGACTCCTCAGCTCACAGACGTTCCTCAAGAGTTCATCCAGCCGTTCTTCTGACTGATGTCCATACGTGACAAACCTGTGTAGCACCTTCTCAAGCTCCCGTTCCACACATGCACACTGCTCCATCAGCACAGCCGTTACAGCTTACACACACACACACACGTCCTGCAAAACAACAGAAAATAAAAGTCAACATCAATATACAGATTACACACCTACTACATTAGGTTTGTAATCTACTACTATTACTACATATTTAGGTTGCTCATTCCAGGCATTAGTATAAAACTCAAAATGCAATAACATAAATTTGGTAATCATCTGGTTTAGGTTGGTATGGTGGAACTTGGGACTAAATATTTAAATATAAAAGCAATCAAACTAATTTCGAGGTAAATCATTTAAATGAACAACTTTAATGAAATTATTGCATGACTGAGTGCTGATTAAATCAAGCCAATGGGTCAGTAAATGCATTCCAAGGAAGACAAGATTGCCAAAAATCACACTGACACCTTGAGTAAAAAAAACAACAACAAAAAAACCAAACAAACAATGAATCTAGTATTTAGATTCCTAGACTAAAGACATGCAACAGCAATGTTCTTCTAAAAACAAACAGATCACTTACAAGATATAGTTCCAAGAATTTAGGTTCACAGGCCTGTTGTCATCAAAACAAACAAGCCTAAAAATACTGAAATGCTTTGCACCCAGCTAACCTTAATTGGAATAAAATGTTACACTAAAAAGCAGTACTGTATCAATGCATAATTAAGCAATCATAAACAAGTCTGAATTAAACTAAGCATGAATAAACTACTATGAATTTCTCAGTTTAAAACAAATGTATAAAAAGTCTGCCGGGGGTCAGGGTTATACAGCCCAAACACTGCATAATGATGGAGCTAAAATAGCCAGCGGCTATCAATCTCAGTTTATTTCAACTGTTTGAGTAAGCCACTACAATGACAACTATGTCTACTAAAAGAAAACAGTGAAAATCTTTGAAATTGTGCGTTGAAATTAGATACTACATGATCAAAACAATCAGTTAGCTTGTTAGCATAACCGGGACAAGATCTAGCCATTACAACGAGTCTAAAACTCGCAAATTCAGCACGTACTTTGACACTAACGATTGTAATTAAGTCGTGTCAGTCTATTACTGACCTTAAACGAATTTTAGAAGGCTGTGTCAAACGCGTAAATTAAATAATACATGATGTTCTTGCCTGTTTTGACACCACTTCACCAGCAGACGTCCCTGATGCGATGCGGTGAGTCTCTTCTTCAGGAGTGATGTGTGTGTTTGACGCTGTGCTGCCACCCGCGGCCTGGAGGTGTGATGGATTTACCTCAATGGTAAGATCAACAAAGCACAAATACTTTGGATACATGTGTACAAATCACAACTTTGACCATTTTGATAGTCTTAGATGGTTTAAGGTGGTTTCCCAGTCTTACTAGTTTTAAAGTGTCTATAAAACCAGTCAACAGATTGGAGACCATCTAAAACCAGCAAAACAGAAATGTTCTAGTTTAAAACAAACATACAGGTGCTGGTCATATAATTAGAATATCATCAAAAAGTTCATTTTTTTATTATAAATTATTTTTAAACATGAAACTTTCATATATTCTAGATTCCCTACATGTAAAGTAAAACATTTCAAAAGTTTTTTTTTTAAATTTTGATGATTAGAGCGTACAGCTCATGAAAGTCCAAAATCCAGTATTTCAAAATATTAGAATATTTCCTAAGATCAATCAAAAAATGGATTTGCAAAACAGAAAAGTTCAAGTTCTTTAAAGTATGTTCTTTTGTGCACTCAATACTTGATCGGCAGGACATATTACAGCAAATGACTTGCTCCTAGCACAAATTACTGCATCAGTGAAGTGTGGCATGGAAGTGATCAGCCTGTGGCACTGCTGAGGCACTATTGAGCCTTCAGATCATCTGTATATTGTTGGATCGACTGTTTCTCATCTTTCTCTTGAAAATATCCCATAGATTCAGGTCAGGCATATTGGCTGGCCAATAAAGCACAGTAATATCATGCTCAGCAAACCACTTGGAAGTGGTTTTTGCACTGTGGGCAGGTGCTAAAGTCCTGCAGGAAAAGGAAATCAGCATCTCCATAAAGCTTGTCAGCAGATGGAAGCATAAAGTGCTCCAAAATCTCCTGGAAGATGGCTGCATTGACTTTGCACTTGATAAAACACAATGGACCAACACCAGCAGACGTCACGGCCCCCCCCAAATCATTATTGACTTCAGAAACTTCACACTAGACTTCAAGCAGCTTGGATTCTGTGCCTCTCCAGTCTTCCTTCATACTCTGGGACCATGATTTCAACATGAAATGCAAAATTTACTTTTATCTGAAAAGAGGACTTTCGACCACTGTTCACTGTCCAGTTCTTTTTCTCCTTAGCCCAGGTAAGATGCTTCTGACGTTGTCTCTGGTTCAGAAGTGGCTTGGTAGTCCTTTTCCTGAAGATGTCTGAGTGTGGTGACTCTTGATCCGCTGACTCCGGCTTCATTCTACTCATTGTGAAGCTCTCCCAAGTGTTTGAATTGGCTTTACTTGACAGTATTCTCAAGCTTGCGGTCATCCCTGTTGCTTGTGCACCTTTGCCTACCCAATTTCTTCCTTCCAGTCAACTTTGCATTTAATATGCTTTGATATACACTCTGTAAACAGCCACCCCATTCAGTAATGACCTTCTGTGACTTACTCTCTTTGTGGAGGGTGTCAATGATTGTCTCCTGGACCATTGCCAAGTCAGCAGTCTTCCCCATTAGTGTGGTTTCAAAGAACAAGAGATACCCGGAATTTATACTGTAGGGATGGTCATTTAATGAAACTCAAATGTAAATATTCTAATATTTTGAGATACTGGATTTTGGACTTTCATGAGCTGTACGCTCTAATCAACAAATTAAAAAAAAAAAACTTTTGAAATGTTTTACTTTACATGTAGGGAATCTAGAATATATGAAAGTTTCATTTTTTAAAATAATTTACAATAAAAAAATGAACTTTTTCACGATATTCTAATTATATGACCAGCACCTGTATATGAAGCTGTAATTAACAAATATCTGGGAAAATACGCCTGTACTCAGGGGCTTCAATTATATAAAATTATGGGGGACTGGTATAGAGGATTTTCACAGGACCCATTGCAAAATGAATAAATAAATAATATTTATGGTATGTAAATGCTTGCTGGTCTTCAATAACATGTCAAATTAAAAAATAAGAAAAATGTCTAGGAATGGTAACATTTATATATTTCTATATGCAAATATGTAATGGTATGTCTTTGACTCTTGAATTTGTAATTTTTTGATCAATGACACATTTAAAATTCACTACTCTCTGGTGTGATCCACATATACCCAATAAGGACAGTTGATTAAAAAAAAAAAAACAGTAAACTGGTGTCTATTGTAAAATTTTACTTATAATATTTATTATGCACAAGGTACAGTACAAAATCATGGGTCTCTAACATGGCAGCAATCTTTTTGCCCAAATGTCCTCAGGAAACTGTCATCTGCATTTTGTCCTCTTCATGGTATCAAAGGGGGCAGAGCGCTGAAACACAGCAGCAGATTTAGCAAACATACAAGAAACAAGGAACACAAAAATGTGTGAAAAAGATTATACAAGGTCCATAAATAGAGAAAGACAATAAACATGACTTTGAAAGTTACACAGAGCTAAGAAAACAGAAGTACAATGGTCAATGATGATGAAGAAGATAAAGATATAAAAAAAAAAAAAAAAAAGCTTTTTAAAAAAGCATCTGCATGATTAGGTTGCAAAAAGAGCTACAGAACCAGAAATAATGAGTGTAAGGCCTAAAGGCATTGAAACATAATCCAATATCAGTGATGGAACATAACTCCTTTTTTCTAAACATGTTCTGTTAATACAAACATTACTTCATTATATGAGGCAGTTTTTCAATCAGGGATTGTACCTGGTGCACAATGATATTGCAAACAAAAGGTGCTTTTCTAATTTTTGAGAATAAAGTGATGGTGAGAGAAATTTCGATATTTATAATCCTAAATTGTATTGTTACAAAACTTAAACCATAATATGACTACTAGAAACAAAAATGGGTTCTAGTATGATAATTTTTTTTTTTTATTATTACAAATGGGGAAAGACAGCATTTATTTGTCAAAATATACATTTTTAAGGGGTCATCTGCATTCCTCAAACATTAATGCATATATGATCACTAAAGTCTGAATAGAGGGCAACCAAGCACCCTCAATGAACTTCCATAATAAGTTTCATCAGCCAGATCTACAGAGTATGTTGAATGAGTTTTTAGCTTGGAATTATTAAATGGCAAAAAATTTAAAAGTTACGGGTTTCATGTATATAATTGACGCTTTGAGATTTCTGAAAGAGTGCAAAACATTCAGAGGCACCTTTTAAAGTTTACCTGCTCATAGACGCATACAAACATGACTAAATTTCTCTGACATTCTGAATGGATAATGAATGAGGCATCTGAAAATTTTGGACCAGTATTTTGAGATGGTGGTTGAACTGAAGTAACTAGGGGAAGTACAGATAGGCCTTGTGTAACATCCATCTTATCTAAGAAGTACAAACTCATCTTTCCTAAAAGCATCAAGACTCAAAGGCCACAAGCATGGAGAACGAAAGGTGATACAATCACTCCTCTAGACTAAAAACTTAAAACTAAAAGTTTCTTTAGTTTTGACAATTTTCGGAGAAGTGAAGTAAAATGACAGGTTTCACAAAAACACAAATGCAACACAAAGTGCATGATTGAAATCACGCAGGTTGATGCTGGGTATGTCACACTTCTTTGTCCTTTTTTGACAGTAGCACTCTTTTTTTATTTTTTATTATTCACAAATCAGCTGAAAAGATTTACTAGGACTCCTATTATTCATTCTCATGTAGCCACTCAGCTATACTAACAGACAGACCTGAAGAAATCATTTCAAGCATGGTGACCCGTGGAGCGTAAAGCCATATTTGGGCCTGATGATGTTGCTATGTCATTGTAATCACATGGTAAAGGGTCTGCTGCTTTGGGGGGTCTGCGCTTTCTTTTAAAAGAAATGATCAGACATGTTCTTAAAAAACCAAATTGGTTAGTCAATGAAATGTATTCAAAATCTATGCATGGCAGATTTCGTACGCAAGACAAAACAGTATGGTTTGTGGTGCCCCATTTCAAGCCCCCATGAGGTCATCTTTTTGTTTTTATCAGAGAATGTAAACAAGTCAAGGAGGAAAAAAAAAAAAAAAAAATGCACAAAAGAGCACCAGACACTAATTATATACCAACTAAAGGACTGAGAAGTCACAGTCCCACAGCACCAGGTTCAACCCTCTTTATGGACTTTTCCAAGAGGACTTGGGTTAAGAAGGCTTAAGAATGATGCACATGTCCATCTTTCTCAAAAGTTGCTTTGCATTCAGCTGGGCACCGACTGGAAAAACAGCAGCTGACTTTCCCTGCAGGTCACCCAATGTGTCCACTGTCCTCATCAGAGAGAGAGTTTGTGTGTGAATGAGATGGATGTCTAGCATGAATGCAGGAGAGCTCACTTTTCTCCTTCAACAGACTCATCCCATGATGATTCCTGGTCATCCCCCTCCACTTCCCCTAAGTCCTCATTGCCTTCAAAGTCATCATCCACATATTCATCTGCCCAGTCGTCCTCACACTCACCTCGGTTCACCTCCTCTTCATCTTCTTCCTCTAACCCCATCCCTCTGTAGCCCATTTCTTCAACATCATCATCATCATCATCATCATTATCATCATCACCACCCACGACCTCAAGGCCCTCATCTTCTCCCTCATCCACGATCACTCCTTCCACCACCTCGCCTTCATCACTCATATCTTCCTCCTTGATGTCCTTAGAAGGGGAAGAGGGTGGCAAAACCACATTGTCCACCACCTCGTCTGCATATGGGTCTCTTTGGGCTTGGAACACAGGTCTGTTAGTGGTGGAAATGAAGAGCGGAGCAGCAGGCAGTAGGGTAGACTGTGGTATCCTGCCAGATGTTGCCATATTGGGCTGCGGGTTTAGGATGCACGTATCATGCATGTACTCCCGAATCTCGCCCGGTTCCAGAGGATTGGGGCCACATGGGTCGTGCTCGCTGCAGGACAGCTTGCCGTCCAGTTTGGATATGAACAGCATTCCCTCGCGGTGCTGTTTGCAATAGGAGTTGGGACACATCTCGCAGTAGGACGCCGCCTCTTTCCCGCACTCGTTGCACTGATGCCACGGACACTCCCAACGGCCTGAAAAATGCACACGAGGCAGATTCAATCATGATTCTGCTTGAATAAAATCCTGAAAAGCTGATTCAGCCACATTCTCAGACAGTAATCATTATCCTACAACATGTAAATTTACAAATAGCTGACTAAATAGCCAACAGTGGAAGAGTTTTTCCATTATTTAGCATTACAAAAGCAAGAAAATTCCTTTTAAGTGCTGAAATAATTTTGAAACAGTTTGTTAAAATTAAAAGTGAATGTTTTTCTGTTTGTTAAAAAATGTTAAGTTGTATTTAACCTTTAAACTGAGGCCCAAGGACCCCCCCAGGGGTGCCACAAGGAGGTGTGAAGAAAATTAGAATGAAAAAAAAAAAGCAGATTTTACAAAAAAGGATTTTAGGGTTCACATTTTTATATATTAGGTATGTTAACAATTTGTTTAAACATTAAAATGCTACTGTGTAATACTGCTTTCTAAAGACTGGTCAGAAATCAGGAGATTCATTAATTATGAATATTTTACTCTTTACAGCCATAGTTTTCCAGAAAGAAATACACAAATTTGCATAATACATCTTGCCACAAACTAGTAATAGCAAGCAGCAAATCATGATTTTGTCATGCTGTTACATACACTACCATTTGGGGTCAGTAAGATTTTTTATTTATTTTTTTAAGGAAATTAATATTTATATACAGCAAGGACACAATAAACTGATAAAAAAATGTCAGTTAAGTCATTTATAATAATACAAAAGTTCTTTTGAACTTTCCATTCATTTCTTTCCAAGATTTCTGAAAAATTTATCACAGCTTCCACAAAAATATTCAGCAGCACGACATTGATAATAATAAGAAACTTTTCTTGAGCAGCAAATCAGCATATTAGAATGATTTCTGAAGGATCATGTGACACTGAAGACTGGAGTAATGATGCTGAAAGTTCAGCTTTGTCATCACAGGAATAAATTATGTTTTAAAATATATTAAATTGAAAACCGTTATTTTAAAATGTAATAACTTATCACAATATTGCTCTTCTTACTGTATTTTTGATCAAATAAATCCAACCTTGGTCAGCACAAGAGACTTCAAGAACATTATAATAATAATAATAATAAAAAAATTTAAAAAAACTTATCGACCCCAGACATAAGAACGGTAGCGTAAACTAAAGGCTTTCATCTTTTTTTTTCTTTTAAAAATACATCAACACAAGGAAGAAAAGGTGAGCCTACCATGAAAGAAACGTCATCATAATCATAATCATAATCAAACTTCAGAGCAAGGTATAATAGCATAAGATAATGAAACAAGTTAAATTCAAGAGACTCGTGTTGTTTGAAAATGAGCCACTCACCTGCAGGTCTCTTGGACAGATTCAAACAGTCTGCATGATAGACCTTAGGGCAACCGGGCTTCTTACAAGACACAATCTGCCCTCCATCACCACAGTAGAAACATTCATCCTCTCGCTCCTTGGTGACCTCCAACTGACTCTTGCGCTTCGCAGCAACCTTCTTCTTCAGTTTCCGTGCCTTGTCATCAGATGTGGGCTGATTCTGAGAAAGAGGAAGTTGTCACATGGAGTATGACAGAACAGGTAAATAATGAAGTGTAACATACAAAAAGTGCTCAACTTTAATCCTGAATATTCCTTTAAAAACAAATCTATAATACATGAAGCATGCATCACCTTCGGTCTGACACCAAGGAATCCGCTGCAGTTGGACGCCCCACATTTACACACAGTCTTCCCGTTACCCAGACACTCCAAATTATAGTTGAAAGTGAGTTCAACACCTGAGAACAGCCGACAAACCTATTAAATATACATTCACCCACTTTCTTGTACCATATTATCTACTTCAGATTTAAACCCACCTGTAGGAATGTCCTCTAACGCAAACAATCCGACCCTGGTGTCTCCATTCACCGTCCACTTCTGTGTCTCACAATTTGGCTGGCAGCTGTGGTTCATAAAACGCGCTTGGTTTCCTTTCGGCCCGGCATCTATGATGCGATCCTGCACGTATATGAAGGACACAGCCCGGTGTCAAGGTAAGTGGAAAACATGTTATCAGGAAGATGAGATCTGGATTGAGAATCGACTCAGGTGACTGACCTTATCCAGCGTGAGCATGTAGAAGTTACAGATGTCGTTTTCCTGCGCATGTTTGATCCTGGCTCGACACTCCTCTTCGTCAATGACCTCTCCAACATACTCATTCACAAAAGCTCCCTATTGGTCAAGTGATGTAATTGAATGGGGAAGAGAGACATAATTAGTAAAGCACGAATAATACCCAATAAAAAAAGTATACACATCCTCCTGACTACCAGAAAAAAAAAAAGAAAAAGCTTTGTGAATTTAGTTTTTTTTTTTTTATGTCATTACATTGTTTAGAGCATAAGGAAAAAAAAAAAAAAATTATATTTTATTCATGTTATGCTATGTCCTCTGTAGTGGACCTCAGGACTCAGTTTAAAAAAAATAAAAATAAAATAAGACATAAATAGACACGAAAAGGCAAAAACAATGGGATTTTTTTTAATCACCAATCAATTTTTGGTTTCAGGATCTTTTATACCAAACTTTATATAAAGATGATTCTCAACTATATTCTGAAAGATATAACAGAATGATTTGATATACCATTTTGCTTAATGCAATATGTGTGTAAAATGGTCATAAATGTTTTTTTCCCTATTATATACAATGTATCTACACGCTGTATATAATTTGCATATTAATGTGTTCTTGGAGTAACATGTAATGAAAAAAGAAATGTTATAATAGGAGTAATAATTGGCAAGATTTCCATAATAATATCTAATATTTCACAGGAATATTGATATATAATTTCTTTCCCTATTCACTTGTTGTCTCCCAAAATGCCTGACAGACATGAAGTCCTGTTGTCCTCTACTGAGGACATGTATAAAATCAATGTCCTGTTTCATAACAGAAAGTCATATTTTGTTTTGAAACCCCATAACATTTTCCTGAGATGTTGATTTGTGACAAACAATTTGAAAATTAGTCAGATGTAAATGATAATAACAAAATATTATCATATTTCCATAAGGGTGTTAAATTTGATCACTAAATTAATGTCAGCCATTTTAAAGACCAGGTAGAGGGAGTGCTCATGGTGAAACCTCCGAACATTTGGTATCTCTGAAAAGCCCCGAATGTGCTCTTTACAGGACATCCAGACTTAAAACTGTGACATGCAAGTTCTCAGAGAAATTCACTAAAATATAATGTCCTCTACAGAGGACAAAATACCATTGCTGGTAGTCAGGAGGATATAGTATGGAGATGTATATATATACACACACACACATACACACAAATATATATACATTATATGTATACATTATATGCATACAGACAAACACACCAACAATAATTTATATAAATATAATAACAAATTGTAAAAAAAAAAATAATAATAATAATAATTTCTCTTATGTTGTGTTTACCGACGTGAGTGCGGGACAATCTGTCACTCACATGAGATCAAACCAATAGCAAACTAAAATGATCCAATCAATTCCTGATGGACAAAATCAATTCCTGCCCTACATTTTTTTCTTGTTTGAGAAGCTGTTTCACTTATATACGTTATAATAAGGAAGAAAAGACTATTACAACTTCCATTTCACGGCCACTAAAAAAAAAAAAAAAAAAAAAAAAGCGGCATGTTAAAAATACCCACCTTCTTGATGTCAGACACACTGCGTAAACCCCACCCACGTGACAGTGTCCTGAAGATCTCCACCTCGGTGTATTGCCGTTTGGTGAAGCACTGGTTCTGACAATTCTCCCCTGCTGGACACACTTGAGGATGACACTCGTACATCAGCATGCGATTGATGCACTCCGAGTCAATGCCGCACGGGTTCTCGTCTGTCTTTTTGCAGTTGCAGCGTGGTATCTCAGACAGATCTGCCGTGATTATTTGCACCTTCCCTATTGGTCTGTTCACCTGAGCGAAAATCGATCAGTGTACATGAGATCAGTGTCACTATCTGAGAGGGGAGCATTAAGAATATTAAAGGGACAGTTCACTCAAAAATGAAAATTCTGTTATTAATTACTCACCCTCAGGTCGTTCCACACCCGTAAGACTTTTGTCCATCTTCGGAACACAAATGAAGATATTTTTTGATGAAATCTGAGAGCTTTCTTATGTGAATAAAAGCCTAAATTCAATCTGTTCATCATATAAAGTGATCGTGTCTTTTCAGTATATTTGGACTAAATCACTCAATTCATATGGATTAGTTTTATGATTTCTTTACGAACTTTTTGAGGAGTCAAAGTGGTTGCGTAGCTGTCTATAGAGGGACAGAAAGCTCTCAGATTTCATCAGAAAGATCTTCAATTGTGTTCTGAAAATGAACGAAAGTCTTACAGGTTTGGAACGACATGAGGGTGAGTAATTATTGACAGAATTTTCATCTTTGGGTCAACTAACCCTTTAACACAAAAGAAATGTCTTAAAGGAATAGTTAACTCTCACCTTTATGACATTCAATGCTATTTTTTTTTTCCATGGAACACAAAATGAGAATGAGTAATATGGACTTCTATGCTCCTTTTTATTATCAAGAAACTGTTGATTTATGGAAAAGAGCTGCATATATAGTTTTCAAAAAGTCTAATTTTGTGTTCCAAAGACAAAAATAACAGTATATGGGTTGGAAACGACGTGAAAGTGACTAACTAATCAAAACTTTGATTAACTAATAAAAAGTTGTTAACAAATGATTTATTTAATTTAATTCATTATTGTCATTACCTTAATGTGTCTGTACGGAGGAGGTTTCTTGTCGTTCTTCCTGTCTTCTTGAAGCTGTCTCATCTCTTTTTCCGCCTGCAGTTCCCTGAATCTTTCGGCCGCTTCATTTAAAGCTAAGAAAAAGAAAAAACAATTCTTTAAACCAAATTTATCTCAATATCGAAGGAATACACATTTTAAAGTGGGCATAATATGAATGTTTTGTTTATTATTTTACTATGTTCCTTGAGATTCTCTTATAATGTTAATTATATTTTTCCACAAAAAAAGCAAATTATATATATATATATATATATGCAGAAAAAATATTTTCAACCCTCATTCTGACCCTGTCTGAAATTATCCATTTTAAGGGGCGGCTTTTTTTAAGTCTTGTCAAACGGCCACTGTTATGATTAGCTAACGTCATTGCATAGGAAAAAGTATCCAAATAAATATAAAATCCTCCAATGCAATCTGGGACACATTAAAAATAAACCATCCACAGAGATGCAAACGAGCTGTTTAAACAGGACACATCAAAGCAAATGTTCTTTTACTCTTCCATTTGTCCTGTTGTCGGCAGACTCAAGCGCATGGAGTATGTCAGAAATTGAATGGGCATCTGTATAGCTGTAAAGCATCTGAATGCCAGTGGGCAGGGCCTATGGTGCGATGACGTACAACGATTTGTCGATGTCTTGCTTTACAGGCAGTCACATGCAAATATATAGTCATGTGTCAGATGCCACAAAACTACCATCAAAAATACCATCAAAACAAGCTGATTTTGGAGGTTGATTACATAAATGCTTTTTTTTTTTTTTTTTTTTTTTTTTTTTAAATAATAGAGGACGTTTTAAGCTATGAAACTTTTTTAAGCTACAAAGCCCTATTATATATATTAAAAGATCAAGAAAATTTGATTTCTTTTGTCAAGACCCCATTAAAACATAATGATCTGGCATGCTCTATATGATATCATATCATTTAAGATGTATGGTATGCATGCATCTTTGAATATTAAGGCTTTACACTTCTATAGTGACTTCAACTTTTGTACAAAATTTCTTACACATTACAAAAGGATCCATATCAAGTTTTTGTCCAAACCAATGTCATCACAACATACATGTCAAAATCCCTCTCCACATAGCTTTATTTTAGACATCATATATACTCTGACTGGCTATGATGGTATGGCATCACATAGCAGTTTCATGTTCAGTGTGGACAAATCCCTTATTATTATGTCACTTAATTAGGACAGATAAGAGCGTAAAACTACCTTTCTTATAGATGGCATCTGTACCCTTTCCCATTTTGTCCTTATTGTTGGCATCCCCTTCCATGTAGGGAAAACAGCGAGCCTGATACGTCCACACATAGTCTTTGGAGCCAAAGAAGTGTACAGGAAACTCCCCCACCTCATGCCTTATACGGTAGATGTTATCAGGAACATTTTTCGGTTGAGTCACTTCAGCGGGCCACCACCTGGCACAAATGCATCAGTGAATATCATCAATATTGCACTATAATTTTTAGAGGAAAAAATTGGTGAAACAACATGCAAACCTGTAGCGGCCCACTTTCACCCAAAGAATGTCCTTGTAATGGGGCTTCTTTCCTGCTCGACAGTCGTTACAGAACCAGCTTCCCTGGGGCATCTCAATTTTCAGACAGTCACGGTGAAAGGCAGCAGGGCAAGATTCACAGCAGAGCAGACTTCCTCCTAAAGAAGTAAGGGCCCATTTTTTGGCCGTTTTATCACCCGCCACATATATTGTAAGTCTTGTTAAAGGACTTACTTTCGTATTCTTCAAAAAGCTTACGCTGTATGTCCTACGCCTTCCCTATTCTACTTACGGAAAAAATGTAACTGTGCTGCGTTCGTTCCGTAAGTTGAATAGGGAAGGCGTAGGCTTTTTGAAGAATACGAAAGTACGGTTTTGGCGGAAGCACTTGGAAGGCAATCATTTGTTTATATAAAGCATATACATTTACATTTTTTTCAAAAATGACCAATCGTTTCGCTAGATAAGATCCTTATTCCTCGTCTGGTATCATTTAAAGCCCTTCGAAGCTGCACTGAAACTGTAATTTTTTTTTAAAAGCACCACTGATAGAGAGAGTGACGACTGGTGTACGTACCTTCAGAACACACAAAACACCAGCTGACGTTAATGTGTTCATGGTTTTTGCACCCTTTGCGTGGAGTGAAGTGATTGGGGCACAGGAAACTGTTATTGGCCAATGGAACGCTGCCAGCAGCCATACAGTAGTCACTGGCATGGTAAGCCACAGGGCAGCGGACACAGCGGGTTAAACGGCCTGTGAGATCAGCAAGTTATGATCACGGACACATCCTTTTGTTATATTTAAAACTATAGATTTTATTTCTTCAAATCAGTGAGTTTTTAATCTTTGCATATGTAATAGCTGAATGATGGTCACCTTTGGAGATACCAGGATTGGCGGGGTTGGTGATGTAGCAGGACAGACAGACGTGGAGGGAGCAGCGGAAGCCGCGGTTCTGAGTGATGGTGGGGGAATGTTTACGTATACAATCCATGTGATAAAACTTCCCACACACAGGGATCATACACCTTTTGACCTCCTTGTCAGGCTTTTTACACACAAAACATGTGTGCACACCTACAGGAAGGAAAAACATAGACATGCACATTACAAGTCTTAAAGTCACCATGAAATCAAAATAGACAATTCTTATTTTTTAATGGAATACTGCAGTATTTATTATAAATGATTTATCAGAGCACATAATTTTTTAAATTCTCGTAATCTTTAATCAAAATAAGTTCCCCTCCCTCTTGCAGCGACTTCTCCAATGATGTGTTTACTAACGTGAGGGCGGGACAACCTGTCACTCACAATAGATCACAGCAAGCCCCACCAGATGTTTTTTTCTTGTTCAAGAAGCTGTTTCACTCAGATATGTCACAATAAGGAAGAAAATACTATCGCAACTTCCATTTCATGCTGACTTTAATGTGTTCACTGTGTAATCGTTATTGAACTGAACTTTTTTTATGCAACTGGATTCTTGAGGAGTGACTGCCTCATGATCACAATATCATAATTTGAAAAAGACTGTGTGTTAGGTGCTGGTCACTCACCTGTCTTACACTCTTGGCAGATAAACCGGCCTTTAGGTGTCTCAGTGAGGCCAATGCACTGCAGATGGAAGGCACCACAGCACTGCCCCTCACAGAGGAGCAGTTCACCTGTCTTCTCACATACCTACACCATATAGTCCCAAAACAGTTTTACACTGAACGGCTATGATGACAATTTTTAGGTTATACACACTACCGTTCAAAAGTTTGGGGTTTGTAAGATTTTTTTTTTATGTTTCTAATAATGTCTCTTATGCTCACCAAGGCTGGACTTATTTGATTTTTTTTTTTTTAAAAAAAACAACATCAACATTATGAAAAATTTATGCAATTTAAAATAACTGTTTTCTACTTAAAGTTGTAAATTGTAATTTATTCCTGTGATAGCAAAGCTGAATTTTCAGCAGCCATTACGCTCCAGTCTTCATCGTCATTTGATTCTTTAGAAATCATTCTCATATGCTGATAGGTAGAACGAACAGCGTTCATTTAAAATAGATTTTTTGTAACATTATAAATGTCTTCACTGACAATTTTGATCAATTTAAAGAGATAGTTCACCCAAAAGTGAAAATTATCCCATGATTTAGACAAGCACTATCGGAGATATATTTAAAAATATCCTGGCACCTCCATGTTTTATAATGGTTGTGTGTGTGTGTGTATTTTAACTTATAAAGTTTTAAATATGGATATTTATCTTATAAAAACGCATCACTTCACTTCAGAAGGCCTTTACTAACCCCCTGGAGCCATATGGATTATTTTTTATAATGGGTGGATGATTTTTTTGGGCTTCACAATCGGGCTCACCCCTTCACTACCATTATAAAGCTTGGAAGAGCAAGGATATTTTTAAATCTATCTCCGATTGTGTTCGTCTGAAAGAAGATAGTCATATACACCTAGGATGGCTTGAGGGCGAGTAAATCATGGGATAATTTTCATTTTTGGGTGAACTATCCCTTTAATGCATACTTGCTGAATAAAATGTTTAATTTCTTTCTTTCAAAAAAATAAATGAATAAATAAAATCTTAGTGAATGCAAACTTTTGCATGGTAGTGTGTATCAATATATGACCAAGCTCCTAAAGCAAAAGGACTAAAAAGAGAGGAAATTATATTGTCTAAATCTAATATTATCTGCATCCAGCATTTGGTATATATAATATTTTTACCTGGCAAACATTCTCCTTCAACGATGCACCTCCGCCTTTCTCCCCTGATTTTCTATTGGTCAAGAGTCCTGAGAAGTCACCTGATAAAGAATCTCTGCTTGAAAAAGCACTGTCATTGAGTCCTGCACCAAAAACCTGAAAATTAAAATCAAGTTTTTAATAACACATGGAAAAACTTATACAGGTTTGAAATGACACGAGGGGCAGTAAATGATGACATCATATTAATTTTAGGCTGATGAAAAATGTGCAGCTTATAATAATGACCTCAGAGATCAGGGAGTCCTCGCCATCGGTGTGTGGCTCCTTTGCCTGAGGCTTTGACGGACTACACTGCTCTCCTTCAAGCTGGTTCTGGCAGACACTGGGTGCGTCCTGCTGGATTGGGGACGATGTTCTTATCTCATCCTCGCTTTGTGCTGCCGCTGAGGATGACAAAAATAAATCTCATTGCAAATTTTTCCAAAATATGGTGATGGATCATTTATAATATTCTCAATAAAATACAACAAATACATGATAGAATATAGTAAAGCGTGGAAAAACAAACCTGATACAGCACAAGGGCTTGATGGCGTAGGTCCAGGCTCTTCTTGTTTCTGTAAAAACATCAGTAGTATTGCTTGTCAGATTCTCTAAATTATCATTATTAATATTACTATATAATAATGCTTAAATTAATTTTTAAAATATTACATTTTACATTAGTAATTTAAAAATAAATTTAATTTAGATTTAATGCCTATATTACTATTAAAAAAATAAATAAATAAAAATTCCATATAAAGTGCATCCCAAAACATCACCTGCAAATCTTTGACACCTGAGTCTTCTTGGCTGTTATCGTGTTGTTTACTCTCCTTATTTAGCAGAGGTAAAAGAAGAAAAAAAAAAATGCAAAAGACCCCAAAGAATGTAATAATTTTTCACAAATCATATAGAGACCACAAATTCAGTACTTACCTCTTTCTTTGGGACCTTCACAGAATCCCCCTCAAAGGTGCAGTCTAGAATTTTATGTACAGGCTTACGTGACCTCTTTCTATCTGAGGATGCTGCAAGAGCCATATAAAGTATGTTTATACATACAGCTGAGAGTTATAAGTGAAATAAGTTGTCTTTAAGTACACATTCTTACCAGATTTCTTCTCACACGACTCTCTGTCCAACGATGTGCCTCCACAGGATGGCGGTGAAGGTGGGGCAATACCATCAGGTTGTTGTTTCTGCTCATCTGGTGTGGCCTGCTCAGAGGGTTTTTCAGGTGAAGAGCTTAAAACATCAGGTTCGATCTGTTCTGATGCCGGCTGTGCAGCATTAGTGTTGGTGATCCAAGATCCCTTCAGGAAAAGCATGAAATAACATTCACATACAGCAATACAGTTTGCACACTTTAAAGGGGACCTATTATGCCCCCTTTTACAAGATGTAAAATAAGTCTCTAATGTCCCCAGAGTGTGTATGTGAAGTTTTAGCTCAAAATACCCCACAAATCATTTTTTATAGCATGTTAAAATTTGCCACTTTTTGGGGGTGAGCAAAAAACGCAGTTTCAGTGTGTGCCCTTTAAATGCAAATGAGCTGCTGCGCTCGGCCTAAGAAGGCGGAGCTTCACGAGGTGATTCTCCGGTGACAGGATTCATTCAGGACGCACTATAATGTCAGAAACTGCGAATATATGCTGCATGGAGATAGAACAGGTATAGTTTAGTTTGATAGCGGTTATAACTTATATTGTCTTCTTGTTTTTATCCACTATATTAGTACAAGCCTGTTTACCGATGAGTTTTATAACGTACTTCACACAAAATATGAAGCGTCTGTTTTCACTATAGAAAATCACTGTAAGAGCTTTATAAACAGTGCAAGTGTGCATTAAAATATTATCCATAAACTCTCTCTCTCTCTCCCTTGCATTATCATCAACATACACAGCGAAGTACACAGAAACACTCATTACAACTAACAGTAAACAAATATATAAAGACCTTATGCCTTTTCGGGTGGTGCTTAATAAACTGATAAACTTTACATCCATAAATCAACTCCGATTGACTGTAATAAAGTGCTCTCACCTTCATTACTGTCGTATCCAGTATCACTCTGGAGACTGTAAGCTGGATCACGAACAGTTTGTACTAATCTATTCTTGAGTAAAATATTTTAGCACAACCTCTGTTTTGTATTGTCCCTTTGTATTGACATTCGTTCAGAAAGCAGTCTGGTGTGAAATGATTCACGCAGACATAAACAAATTTCGTTAGAATTGAATCTTCGATAACAAAATTAATCCACCTCGTCTTCAGCGGCTCAGATTTCAGGAGTAAATGAGCTATGTGGATTCATCCATCCAGCTACAGAACACCTAAAACGCTTGGGAGACATTCTCGTCAGTGCAGTAATGGCGGACTGTACAACTCACTATGAACTCGCTCAGGGCGGTTCTATGTTAAAACGGCAGTGTCTGTCAACATTCGTGTGCGGGGCCTGTGGCTAATGTGACGTCACATTGCCAGGAACCTGCAAACAGCTTGTTCTGAGACACTGCTTATGATTTATGGGGATTAAAAAAAAGGAGTGGTTGGATTTGTATTATTATAGGGTGGCTGTGTACACACACTGCCAACACACATTTATGTCCAAACACCATGCAAAAGTGAATTTTGCATAACAGGTCCCCTTTAAGAATACCTTAAGAATAAGAATAAGCTTGATAGCTTGATAGCTATGGTTTCCATTTACTTTTGTTGTATGGAAAAGAGCAGGATATTAAAACCTCTAAAATTAAAATATTTTAACTGACATGAGGGTGAGTGTGATGACAACATTCATTTTTGGGTGAACTATCCCTTTCAATACCAAAAACTGATCAATATTTGTAGGTTGAAGTCCACTAGGTCAACAGAAACAACAAGTGTTGCAGAATTAGCTTACCGTTTTACAGGATTCAGGGGTTTTCTTTGTTTTCTTCTTTGTGGAAAATATTTGATCATATTCTTCACTCCATTCAATCAGCCTCTTGCTTGGTTTTCTGAGTCTTTTGTTTTCTGAGAACAGAAGAATTCATTGAATTTTGCATAAAACAGTTATGAGATTTTCAACTTTTGAGACTTCCAAGCAACCTTTGAGACTTACCTGAAGCATCTTTTTTATCAGGGCTGTCAGAATGAGCAGTTTCTTGAAGACTGTCTTTGAAGACTCCATTTAGCTCTGTGGACACCTTCACTACATCTTGATTCAAATCAACCAAATCGTTTTTTGTTTTGGTGCCAAACGTTTGCCAGCGCTTTTTAGGAGCAAACTTGGAGATGGAGCCCTTGCCACAGACGTCAGGAACAGCATCATGGTGAGAGTTGGAAAGTTCCCCTAACAGAGGCAAACCCTTTTCAAGTACATCCACACCTACTGATGAGTTCTGCTTCTTTAGTGGAGAGACTAAACTGTTCCCATCATCGTGTTTTTTCATCTCCTTTTTCGCTGCTGATTTTGGCTTGGCCTTGCTCAGTTTTGAGCTGCTCGGCGTTGACGTCTTTCCCTGCTGACTGTTCTGATCCGCAATCGCCTTCCAGTCCTTTTCACAAAGCACCTCATTCGTTGCATCTTCTCCAGCTGGGATGAGAGAAGGTTCTTCCCTGATGAGAGAGGATGGAGATGTGGGAGGGAGGGTTAAAGGTTTCCCTTCCTGCTCCCGGCTATCATGCAGGTCCTTCAGGAGCATTAGGAAAGTGCTGAATTTGTAGTTTGAATCCGCACGGAGCGAAGGTTCTCCTGAACTGCATTCCTCTTTGACAAGAGACTTGAAAGAAAGCTCCTTCATATCCTGTAAAGCATCCATGGGAGAGACAGAGGGAGAAGGGATGGACGAAGACGATGTGTCCGAGATCATGCTCTCATTTTTGATATTAAGGGAGAATTCAGTCACCTCTGACTTAGGTCCTTTATGTCGAGGTCCATTATGAATGCCATTTTTCTCATTTCGGATTCTGGTAAACTTAATAAGAGTTGGGTTTGGGGGTGTGTGGGAGATGGAGGCATCTGTGGACTCTTCACTGGCCTCCGTTTTTACCTCCCATTGTTGTTTTAACAACTCAGAACGGTCAATGGGGGATGAGCACTTGTTGGAAATCTCTGAGCATTCATCGCCAGCACATGGTGAGCGAGACTTTGGCTCCTGACTTAAGTCTTTCTCCTTGGTTTCTTTTCTTGCGGCAAGTGCTCTTAACATTAAGCCATTGCTGGCAGGCAAATAGTAAGAGTGCATGGCGAAAGACCCATCTGACGACCCTGGGGAACTGCTTTCCTTCTGTCTGGAGTTCGTAGCCCTAAGTGTTTTTTCTTTGGGCGTTGACTTCTTTAGCTTACTGTTTGTTGTGCATTTTGAAATAGACTCTGTTTTCTTCACCGGCTTGTTCGCGATAGCTTTTTTCATCTTTTTACTTGGCTGTACTTTCTTAGGCTTAGTGCTTGATTCTTTTGCCACCTCTACCTGCAGCAATTCCTCTGAACGTTTGGGGCACAGAATCCTCGGGACAGAGTCAATATCTGAATACGGACTATCTAGGGGGTCTGATTTGTGCCATTCAGTGGCTGAGGAAGGTTTGTAGCTGTGTGATAAAGGGTTTGATTTTGATTTAGATGATAAAGAGCTCTCATTTAGTTTTACAGAAGATTTTACAGTTGAGCTATTCTTTTTAGTTGCCTTCTTTTTGCTTCCAGTGCTAGGTTTTCCTTTGTTCTTAATGGACGCATCTAGTCCATTGGACAAAAGTGAGCTTGATGATGTGGACTGTGTATTAGGAGTCGGAGAAGTGGGACTTTTCGGTGCCTTGTCTTCTGTAACAGGCATGTGCACATCAGGAATTAAAGACAATGGAGGTTCACCATTTAACCATTTGGTTAGTGCTGCCTCTGCCTCCAAGACACCAGCTTTCCATGTCGGCATTAGACGCTTAGGAACCTGTAGAACGAACAAAAATAGTAAACTTTCTATCAAAAGCATTAATGTCATTTGATAAGCATTTATTGTTTAAAATATAACAGGGTCATTCCATGTCAAATCAACCTAATTTCAGAAACATCCCCAGCTCAAATTTTTGATTTTGTTAATATTTTTTCTGAAGAAAGACAAACATAAATAGTGATGAAAGCCAAAATATTAAATGTAATGTATGCATTGACTCAGTAATCAAATGTCAAAATGACAATTTTCACCTGAGATTTGGAGCCAAATTACAGGGAGTAAAAATGACTTTAGAAAGATGGCAACATCATTGTTTTATTTTTACACAGAGATTGTTAGGTCTACTTGTAAAATCTGTTGACTTTAGCAATCTTTGTTGCATTATATGCCAACAGTGACAGTTCAAAAATGGGACAAAGCACTTCTTGTGTTTTCTGCCCCATGTTTGCATGCCTGTAACTCAAGAAGTATTAAAGATATATTAATATCCTTTTATATTTTGGTTTTTAACAAGCATTTCCTTTGGTATCTTCATTTTGAAGGCCCCATATGGTACAATCCCAGAGATATGGAGATCTTAACGCAGTTCTGTGAGTAAATTGTACACATTTTTAGTTGCCAAAAAACAAATGTGGGTCTCTTTGCATTTTAAAAAGAAATATCTGAACAACAAATATTGTTAAATCCAGTAATGGATCTTGTTTTTTTTTCTATCAACACAATTGCAAATATACCTGTCTGAGTGCCATAAATATTGTTTTCTTTTGAAAATTTCATTTTCAAGCCCCTATATGGTTCAATACTACAGATATGGGGATCTCAGTGCGGCTCCATGTTCAATTTGTTGCATATTACCTGTTTTCAATTGTCAAAAACCAAATGTGGTTCCATTTGCATATGGCTGATACTTTTTGCATTTAACGGGCAATGTCTCAAGAATAAATAATGTTGAAACTAGAAATGTATCTGGTTTTCCTCTATAAGAACAATTTACAACTTCCTGGGTTCCAATCCTGGGTTATCTTGCTTCATGTTTCACACTGCTCACAATTTACCCGGCGTTAACAATTAATCATGGGTATTCATAAGCGGAGCACCAACGTGGCACCAAAAGTGGTGCTAACCCTGCTTCTAAATTACAAGTGTGAAACGTTCCTAACCCGGGGTTAAAAGCAGTGTTTAGAACAACGATATCCCAAGGTTAGGTGCAAGTTCTGAGTGCCAAAAATCCACTGAAATTGTCAAGTTGAGGCACATTAACGCGCTCTCAAAAGTGTATTTATAAGAATATATATTTGAATCAGTTTCAGGGATATTTGGAGGAAGGGATTTTCAAATACGCAGCATCGTAATAACGTTACCACATTTACATCCCATTATCTACAAGATTGAACCATACAGGGCCTTAAAAATTAAGATTCCAAAAGAAAAGTTTCATAGGAGCAAGAATCTAAAATAATATTAAGATACCTTTAACACTTCCTCCCCTGGTTTCACAGACAAGGCTTAAGCTTAGTTCCTGACTAAAATGCATGTGTGAGCTGTTTTAACTGAAAGAAACTAGCACTGACATATTTTAAATTATGTCAGTGCCACTGTTTTGTCTCAAGATTCACAATAGTAATGTTTTTTTAAAGCATGTTTATAAAAGCTACTTAAATGTTCTAATTGAACTAAGGCCTAATCCTGGCTTAATCTAAGCCCCGTCTGTGAAACCAGGCCAATAAGTATCAGCTGTTTGAAAAGTTACCCACATTTGCCTTTTGACCATTGAAAATGGGTGAAATTCAACTATTTGAACATGGAGTCACATTGGGATCCATATATCTATTGGATTGAACCATATATGGTCTTAAAAATGAAGATTCCAAAAGAAAAGTTTCATAGGAGCAAGAATCTAAAATAGGGCTGGGCGATAAAACGATAACGATATGTATCGCGATAGACACGTGATCGATATCAATAAAAAATGTGTTCGATAAAACCTTCGATATTTTTTATTCTTCGTCGGAAGAAAACAGAGGTTGCGAAGCAAGTTTGGTTGCATTAACAAAGGCACTCGCTCTCTGGTAACCTAGCAACAGCCAATCATGTAACAGTATCATATTTGGTTGCGCCATATCGTTGTCTCGTGCTGGTCTGCTGGATTCCTCTTCAGTAACCGGCGACTGATAAGCAGAAAATGAGTGCCGCAGCGAGCGAGATAATTGTAAATAAAAGAGGAAAAGTCAGCTCGTTAGTATGGCAGTTTTTTTGGATATTATAAGTCTGACCATAGTCAGACCAATGTCGTCTGCAAATTATGCAAGACCGTCGTCCCCGCCAAGACTGGTAATACCACGAACTTGATGTACCACCTTAGCTCACCCTTTGGAGCACAGCCGTATTCAACCAACAACATCTGTAGCTGCAACACCGCACAACATTTTAATTATTTGAGTTTTCCATGTTTGTTGACATTTCTGTCTTAATAACTGAGGGGATTATGATCAGAGGAAGGATAAGTTTAAAATAAAAATGTTTAAATGTAATATTTTTTTCTCCTGGTCCTTATTTTAAAATGGGTCATAAAAAATATCAATAATTATCGATATCGACCGATATGAAACACTGATATCGTGATACAGTTTTCAGCCATATCGCCCAGCCCTAATCTAAAATTATATTAAGATATCTTCAACACTTCCTCCCCCGGTTTCACAGACAAGGCTTAAGCTTAGTTCCTGACTAAAATGCATGTTTGAGCTGTTTTAACTAAAAGAAATTTGCACTGACATATTTTAACACTGTTTTGTCTTAGAATCTAGAAGGATATTAAGATATCTTTAATAGAGTAACAGGCATGACAACTTTGGAAAAATAATATTTATGGCACTCAGACAGGCATGTTCTATACAATTGTGTTGATAGAAAAAAATGAGATACATTTCTAATTTCAACATTATTTGTTCTTCAGATATTCCTCTTTAAAAGAAAAAAGGTATCAGCTGTATGCAAAGAGACCCACATTTGGTTTTCGACCACTAAAAATGTGTACAATTCACCAATTTACTCATGAAACCGCATTGAGATCTCCCTATCTCTAGGATTGAACCATATAGGACATTTAAAATGAAGATACCAAAAGAAAAGTTTGATAATAACCAGAATCTAAAAGGATATTAAGATATCTTTAATACTTCTTGAGTTACAGGCATGCAAACTGACTTATCTCTGGTTGAGCTGACACAGAATGACCCAACAGCATAAAAAGTTGCAACACTTTACCGTGTATTTGTAATCTTTGTCCTTCTGTCTTCCTCTTCGTCTCAGAACAGGGAGTTTTTCAAACTGATGACCTCCTTCAAAAGGAAAAGTGGATTTTGCCGGGACCCAAGCTTGATCTATGATCTCCCCAAACATCCTGACAAAATAGAGGCGACATGGCCGACGACTGGGATCTGCAAGAAAATTTCATCATTCTGTGACAATATGACAACAATGGGTTCAGAGAAATGTTTTAACCTAGAAGACATTTTGCTTTCAGCGGTAATAATGGTAAATATCCAAGTTGCAAGCCAAATATAAATATAAATAAGTACATAAGCATTTACTTTCATGAACAGTGGAAAGAAAATAACATTATCTGTCTTAATGATATAGACAAATGAACTGCAGAAAGTCTAAATATTAAGAAAAAGAGAACAAGTGCACTTTATTTAAAAGGTGATGCACAGGTTACATGTACTTACTATAGTAGTAGTAACAGTAAATTATGCATAATTATAAGTAACTAAACCTAACCAACAAAAAACTCCACAAACCAAACATTAACCTTATCCCTATAGTAGGTGCATGTAATTAATTAATATTACTCTGTACTTATTTGTGTAATTACATTGTAACAACGTCACAAGTGTAAGCAAAACAATAAGTATATCATGTCAATAACATGTCCCATCATCGCAATGCCACATCAGATGATAGAATATAAACAAATTAGACATCCGCTACGAATAGTCTTACAAAAGTGTATCATAACAAAAGAAATCACCTTTCATTTTGGTATGGACTTCAAGCTGTGGGTCAGTGGTTACATGACAGGGCCACCAGGGTCTGCGGTTGAATTTGGCCCATACAACATCTCCAACAGAGTACTTTACACCTGGAAGCTGCTTCTTCTTTGGGCTGTTGGACTTTGGGTTAAAATTTTAAAAAAAAATTGTCACCTCAATCATCATTCATTAAACATTAATCATGAGACAAGACTGCTTAGATTGTTTGTTTACGCTAGTTTTAGCATTTCAGATAAATACAGGTCAAGGGCATACGGCCTTTGTCCTAACCGTGACAAAGATTGTGGCCAGATAAGTTTTACAAAAGAAGTATGAACCAACAAGCACTTAACACCTCTGCTTCAAAAAAACGAAGTTGAGCTCCTAGTCAACAATTCAATGCAATTTTGTGGTTCAGCTTAGGGGAAGGTAATACAAATGACTTCTGTCTATGACAGCTTGCAATTTAAAAATAACTGGGCAATACCAACTTTAAATCAACATACCTCAGCCTACAAGCAGCAAATGTGTTGCTGAAGTCGAGTTGTGTCATTTAGAAACCACTAATGTCACTATACAGAATTGCAAAAATAATGACAGTTTTCAAACAAGTTACTCAAACACTCCCCCTGTGTGCTACTGGTCAAAAAAAAGAAAGAAAGATAGACCCACCCCAAATTCACACTATTGGTCCAGCCAACGTTGCTGTGAAATTATCTGCATCAGCGGGTTACTGTGGTCAATTGAAAATGACCACAGTATCAGTTAAAAAAAAAAATTGGTTATACTGCACATTGAGTTTTCTTTTTTTTTTTGTGTTAATAGTGTGCAAATGAGGTTTTCAATTAATACATACAGTGGGGTCCAAAACTACCAGTGGAATTGTTTCTATTCAGCATTTTCTGATTGCATACAGTTGATTTTTTTGGTCCATTATAAAATAACTTTATTTTGCTTTCATAACAGCAGCACTCAAGGTGCCCCACACGTGTGTAAAACCTGATGATCATGTTCTCCAGCATGATTTAAGATGACCCAAAGAGCATGTTGTGCTTCAATGGAAGCAAAAACATATAAACGAGTTCATATGATCAGCACCTCAAATTTGGTTAGCTGATTCGGTAGAATCTTAAAAAAAAGTGTCATAAAATTTCTTTAAATTTAATGTTTATTTCATGTTTTAAATAAGATTTTGAATCATGGATTTTTAATGTGGTTTCAGACCTTTGGACCCCACTATGTGTGCATGAATATGTATACATATACACTGCATATATATTAGGAATGCACCAAAATTTCGGCTAGCAAAAATGATTGGCCGAAATTTTTCTGTGACCAAAAACAGACGTTTAATTAGCGCTTCTCCGATGGCACATTTTGACTTTGTTCAGTGTCTATTTCGTGCACACAACATGGATAAGCTACAACAGTTAAACGTGTACACTAGCTCTGAACTGACAATATTATTTCCTCGATTTTAATCTGTAATGTTATGGTTTCTCAAATTTAAAATCTTTTAGTCTATGCTGTTTTTTGTTGATGGCAGTAGAATATCTGTATAGTCCACCTGCCATCCAATAATCACAAAAAGCTTTGTGCATTGTTACTTTTAATATGTAGCAAAGTTTCAACTTTAAATTTGATTTTATTATGAAATTTAAACAATAAATGTCATTTTGGCACTCTTTAATATGGCGTGAAAGATCACTGTAGTGCCTTAGTTCAAGTGGCAGCAAGTGAACTGACTACCTCTTCCTCTTTACTACTAGTTACAGCAATAAATAAACATGGGTAAACACCAGAAGGTATGTTGAAAGATAAATTAAAACTTACTGAAATGAATCGCATCTCATGTAATTGCTCAATCAGTGTTTAAACCGGGGAAAGACGTCAATAAAACAGCTTGTAGGCTATCCAGTGTCACTTAATGTTACATTTACCTCAAGAAAGCTATTTAGTGTCAACAAACCCATAACTCTAAAGAGTCATTTTATTTTTACTTAACCTGTTAGTGATGTCTTCATTATGTTTGAATGAAGTCTGTCATGACATTCAGTTATTACAGCTTTACATGTTTATATTTCACCAACAAACTGGAGTAGAAACAATTGTGTTTTAAAAAAGTTGACATAAAAACTGCCTTATGTGCAATTTAAATGTTCGTACGACTCAGTTTTAGCTATTTGAGTGTTGATTATTAAATAAGTTGGATTAATTAATTGATTATTTATGTTCAGGTTCGGTTTTCGGCCTATATTTTCTGTAAATTTTCTGTGACGATCCTGAATTTTCGGTTTCGGACTAGAATTTTCATTTCAGTGCACTCCTTTTTATATATACATATATGTATAAAAAGGATTTCCCTTCCTGGACAACAGCATGTTCTTGAGTGAAACTCTATAACACCTGCTGTACACCTGTTAGGGAAAAACCACAATCAAGACAACAAAACAAATCAGTTGAATATAAAAACATCTTACAGGATTTGAATGGGAGTCACTAGGTGAATTTGGTCTTTTAGAGAGACCAGAGTTGAATATAGAAGCACTTTTCCCAGTGCTGGGTAGATCGCAGTCACTGTCTGAATAATCATCCATACTATCAAAATCCTCCATCATGACCTCGACAGGCAAATGCGAGGGACTAGCAGGAGGGTCAGACTTCACTGTATTTTTAGCAACAAGGTTACAACTTCCATGTTTGTTTGTACTTAGGTCCAGCCTGTGGCTGCTCGGAGACTTTGTATTTGCCAGATTTCGTTTCTGGCATTTCTTTGACGTGTCTTTAAACGGTGCCACCGCTTCTCCCCCACCATCCACATCCTCGTCATTATCCTTGCTGTCCCCGCTGTCAAACAGTGTTGATTCAAAATGCAAAAATCCATGTGGGATGGATGGAAAGTGTTCCAAGCTATCAGAGCTTACTGGTGAGAAACCATTTTTGTCCAGATCCTGAATAGTAGTCCTGTCAGTGTTTCCTTGCGAATTGGAATTGTGGTAAAGGCCTATTCCAAATTCACTGCCGCCAATGGGATTGTGCATGAGCAATTTATTTCGCCCATGAAAGTCCTTGTCCTGCAAACTCATGTCCGCATGGTTCACCATAGTGGTCAGGTCCTGAAGTCTCCTCAGCGGGCTGTAGTTGGAGGTGGATTCTCTCTGATTGTACGCAAACGACGATGCAGAGAGTTTGTAGCCAGAGTTCAAGAAATGCATGGCAGACCCCTGGTCACCCTGACGCTTTGTGCTCTGGTGTCCACAGGAGCTGATGCGGCTATCAAGTGCCTTGGACTCCTGTGGATTGCCACGACACTCCGAGCCATCCCTGCCAGCCACTTTGTAGGACTGATTCATGTTGTCATGGCTCCATCCTGCAACAAAATAAACCAGAAAATGCTTTTAGAAGATGTTTTTAAGATAACATAAAAACCTTAGGATTATAACTCAGGGTTTTCTGAACTTCTAAGCGGTTTGTTGCAACTGGCCACAGAACACTATTGAGTTGTGCATTAAACCAAATGTTTCAAAACAATTAAGCACCAAACAAGATGATTCCACAATGACATTTTTAACAGCAAAAACACTGTAATATTGCAAAACACCAGTATCCCTGCTAAAAAATTACAGCTTAAGCTGTTAGCTGGAGCGAGGTGGAAGTCCACCTGAGACTAGCAATAAACCAGATGCCAGATTAAGGTGGTCAGGATGGTTTTTTGGAGCATGGTAGCTGGTCGACCTGCTAATGACAATCTTACACCGACTAGAAACCAGCTATCATGTTCCAAAACACAGCTAGCATCTTAAAGTGGATTTTGGAACAGGGTCGCTACTCGGGTTTAAGCCGCAACCCTCATAGGCCGTCTTGTCAAGAATCCATCAAGACAAAAATAAGAAAGCTTGAAAAAACTCAACATAAATCGCTATGTCGAAGACACTTTATTATGCCCACACTGGACTGTTTAAAGATGACCTCTGCCGCGATTTCAGTGTGAAAACGCTGGTAAAGTATGTTACATTATCATCATGTGCATCAACAGTTCCCATACAGTCGTACAGCAGTAAAGTCACCCACGACGGTGAGATGAAAAACGCACCAAATACAAAAGGTACAGGAGAGAAATCGCCGGTTCCTTACCATTCACGACTCGGTCACGACAAAACCACCGGAAAGCCCCTCAAATTCGAGCATGTAGCGTTACTTTTGGTCAATTTTTGAAAGCGGATCTGCAAAATCCCAGCAGCATTTGCACCAGTAGGCCCGGCCTCGGCACTCATTTCTCTCTCCAACATCAAAAATGGAGATTAATAAATAAACGAGAATGAAACTGAGCGCCTGTCACTTTCCCGCGAAGCACCACGTCAATACATCGAAACCACGTTTTTCAGCGGCCACGATTTCTATACATGATTGTTTGCCCTGCTTGCCGAATGCCCCTGGTTGTATGTGTGTGTTAAAACAAGCCCTGACTGACTGCTTGTGTGCTTGTGTGTGTGAGTGTGTGTGTGCTGGTGAGAGCGACCAATCGGCACAGCACACCCAACCCCCAGTCGGTATACATTCACATCCACTTAACCCGATTCACTGTTTCCCAGGTACATCTCTCACTTGCAGTAAATTCATATGGACAATGTGTTAGCAAACGCAAGTTTAACTTTGTCCCAAACGCGTCATGCATATTGTCTCAGTCGACGCGGTGCTTGTTGGGTGCATTGAACGATACTACAGTGAGCATTTGCTTTTTAACCCTCACGCCATTTGTTTCCTTGTCCTAACAAAGGCGTAACTTCCTCCATTTTAGAGAGACGACTCGTGCTTTGCAAGGTAGCCGACCACACGAAGTCATGTGAAGAGAAAACACAATTTATTGGTCTCGATTAAAATAAACAAGCTCGCACATGCTTCATTTTCTAAGTTTTCTTTGCGCATTTTGTGGGTGGTTGGAAATTAGGCCATGCCACGCATAAGTGTAATATGTCAGACAGTTATGGCAAGCGGGTTTAACATGTATACCTTACTAGTAGTAACTACCTTTTTTTTCATTACTTGTTTTTTATTGTTATTAGTCTGTGTTCCAATTGTTAACATTATTATTATTGTTAGTAAGATTTTTATAACTAGGCCTATAAATTAGCCAGTCTGATATGGCAAGTAAATTGTGAGATAATAAATATAGAGTTCAAATGCAAAAGCCAGTAAACACCACCTCTGTCAAAAATGAGATAATGATATTGAGCGAATGCTCTCTGCACATATATGTTCATCAAATACTTTTGCTTCAAATCCGCTAAACCCCAGCGTCAGCCCTACAGAAATAACTGTTCGTTGGCAGAAACCACTAAACGCCACTTCGCTTTGTCAGCAAAAAGCCTCTAAGTCGACAGAAGAACCAATCGGAAGACGCCAATCGAATCGTATGATTTCAAGATGAATGCCGGTGTGCGTATGAGCTGGCTTTCAATTGCCGAGCTGCAAGTTTTTATCATGTTTTGTCCATTGTTACAGTGGCAATGAAAGGATTTCGCAAGTAGCAAGTGAGCACAACAATATTGCTTTTGCTGCGGTGAAACTGACAGAAACAGACTTTTTACTATTGTTGGCAAAGAGGGGTGGACTTAGAGGTTTTTGCAAAAAAAGCACACATGGACTTAGCTGGTTTTGCAGCAAATTTGTTAAATACCAATGAATTGACTAAAGTGACATTTTTGAAAATAAGGCATTTTAATATCTAATAGAATTTCCATTGCCATTAAAGTGAAATTACTGAACCTAAACGTAGGAGCCTGTTAAAAAAAAGAAAAAAAAAAGCTTATTTAAAAGAAAACAAATCAGACAGACTTAGAGGCTTTTGCATCTGAACTCTTTAAATATTACTACGATTTTGATAGAAAATAGTGTCTCATAAATAGGCATCTTATACTATTAAACCTGAATTGGATACCAACAAAACTGGAGGGAAACAGCAAAACATACTAGTGAATAGTTGTCCCCATAGAATTCAATAGCAAAAAAAAAAAAAAATGTAATTAATTTCTGTAAGGGAATAGTTATTTGTCACTATTAGGATAGTAACAGAAAAATAAATGTTAGTATCCAGTGAATAAGTAATTTCTCATTTTATATATATATATATATATATATATATATATATATATATGTTAAAATGGCTTGCCACAAACCTCTATTGTTGTCATGAGATAAAATATACTAATTTTTTTGGACTATCTTACTATTACCCATATGAAATAGATTTATAAGTCGCAAAATATTTGCATTAAAAGAAAAACTATTCTAATCTGTCAACTTTCCCTTTCAGGGAATTTGGTAATTATCTTTCCACACTCAGTGTTTGTTTAGACACTGATTTAAATCCAGAACAAAGACAGTAGAAGAAAATTTGGCTGCTGTTTCCATAAAAATGTTAGTAACTTGAAAAAGAATATAAAAAATTCTAAAATGTAAAAATTGCAAGTTACTTTATCAGATACAATTGTGTGCATTAGTGTTTATGTAATTAACGTTCATGGCATTATTTTTAGTGCTGTTTTGTCTTACCATATTTATAACAAATTTCCTATTCAGCCAATGCAAATCAATTATTTCTAATATTTTTTTGTCTACATATATTTTATTGTTGAAACAGTCATATATTAATATTTGTCACATCATAAAAGAGGAATTTTAATACCAACTCAATTGGTATTTTAAAATAATTTATAAATTGTAATAATTTTTTGTATAGAAATGTGTTTTTGCAGTTCTTCCACACAATTTATATTTTTGGAGTGATACTTGTTTATTATTTTTTTTTATCAGATCAGGTGTATTCAATTACACAAAATTGAGACTTGAAAACTTGTTGTAGCCCAGTGGTTAAAAACAAAAACAAAAGTAACATGGTATTTTAAATGGGATCATTAATCAGCAAAACAATTTTGGATGGAACAGAGCACACTGACTGATATAAACTCACAGTTATATTTACAAGAGCACGTGTAAAGGTTATGCCATTGCTGAAGTCTGTGACTTGACTTTTTTTTTTATCAAAAATCCACATCATCTTCTGTCTTAAAAGGGCACCAGACATTTCATAAATACAACAACAACAACAAAAAAAGATAAACATATTGTTAGACATTACAAACAGAGCACTTTCACATACACATCAGGGGAACAGAAGAATTATTACCGATGATCAGATTTTTCAAGTCAAATGCTATGTCCTAAAATCTAGAGTGAAACAAACCAGGTGTGATGAAGACTGTAACTTTACATCAAAAGCTTTAAGTAAAAGGTAAAGTTAAATGTAAAACAACACAATCGCAGTTAACTTGAGCAAAGTCTAAGGACCAAAAAGATTAATATGTGTTCAATACTGTAACTTTATTTCACAATACTACCGTCATGCACATCTGTACAATAGATTAACATACGTCATAGCGAGAAAGGTAATGCTAATGGTCTTTGGAAAAACATACACAAAAGGATAACACTGGCACATACACATGAGCTTAGGTATCAAAATCCATCTTTTTTTTCTTTTTTTCTTTTCTTTTTGCAAGAGTTTGACTCAATTCACTGTGACTTTGGACATGCACCCACATCCCTAGTCCCTCCTTGCAATAAATAAAAAATGGTTTTCACTCGGTAGCGTCTTTCTCTTTCACAGTGGATTCGCACAAGGCCCTCTTCTGCATCATGGTGTAAGGGAACGGTGCACCATTGCAGGCACCATAGTCCAGTTTGTTAAGCCTTGATAGTGTTTTGATGCTGCCTGGAGGCCTACCTGGGCTCACCTTGTAGCCTGCAGCTTTGGTGGTGCCCAGTGGCCTTCCTGGGCTGGTTTTAAATCCTGCTGCTCTGGTGGTCCCAGGCGGTCGTCCCGTACTTGTCCTGTAGCCTGCAGACTTGGTGGTACCCGAGGGCCTGCCTCGTCGTCCGGACTTCCCGAGGCCCTTCTTTTTCTTAGAGCCCTCTGGAGCATCTGCACCCCTCATTCGAACGTTTTGGGAGTGAAATTCATTCTGGGAGTCCTGCATCTGGCAAGACATGGGCTTGATCATGCTCTGTGGCAAGGGGGGCAAGTTTGGGAGTGGCAGTTGTAGCGAGGGAGGTGGAGCAGTGGGGTAAAATTTGTTGGACTGTGAACTGCACAACTCAAAATGACTGGCTGGGTGTTGCCCATCATCCCCAATGCTACCCAGACCATAGTCGTTGCTGTTGCTGGCTACTTGGTGCATCATTTTCTGTTCAAATAAAATATATTTAAAAAAAACATTCGATTAGAAAATGACACAGTGGTATATAAAATGTTTGTGTATTGTAAAATAACAACTGAATATAAAAGTATTGCAATTTATACTTTTCAAACATCTTACAACGACCGCGTGCATCGCAACTGATTGATTGACGACGTCAATCAAAAAGAAAACAACAGGCCTGTTCAATTAACTATGGAAAGTTAACGCAGAGAGAGTCGTAGGCATAAAAACTATGGAAATAGTCACACTTTAAGTATGGCGCAATAATGTACAGTTGGATAAGCAAACAAAATGTTTTATTACAAAATGCCAGAGACCGCAAAATATCTCTTATGCAAGTAAATCGTTGTCCTGTCATTCTGCATGTTTGGTATCTTTTTTTTCAGGCGCCATTCGGTTGTTAATATAGAATATTCTTTCAGTTACTGTAAATAAAAAGAAATTTAATATAAAATGAATACAATTTTTCGTTAAATAACGCAATAAAGAAAGTACTTTACCTCATCTGGAACGCGGATCACGGAATGTAATGGGTTAAACATGAAACAGATCTATCTTCCATTCTTGAAAGCAAAAGCATCATTTTATTCGCGCAGGAATATGCACATTCTTGAAGCGCAAGATGCTTTTTTCCTTAACGATCGTGCTAATTCTGGTTTAAGGGATGGATATTTTTTCCCTGAAACGCTGAGGTTTAAACCTGAAAGGCAGCCATTTTCACTAGAAAAAAATAATAAAATAGTATGAATAGCTTATACGCATGCGTCAGCTGCTGGTGGGAATTAATACTATTCTTCAGCAAATACCAGAAGTCGCTGGTGTCACTTTTGTCCTCGATATTTATTCATTTTTATATATTTATTTGGTGCAGAAATTTGTCGCCATGTCACAGTGTCTTATTGGATGTGTATTGTGTGGAGTTTTATTTAACTTATTATTTCTATTAATTTAAGTAACTCAGATTTTATGTTTACTGAAAAGTTTCCTTATTATGAGAGCTCACAGGGAAGAAAGTCCAGTCAGAATAGCCTGTTCGCCGTCACAGAAATAAAAAATAAACTATAGGACATATGGGAAAATAAAACATATGAACATGACCACATTATAATGCAATGATAGGATATCATTAAATCAGTATATAAATAACAAAGTTTAAATAAAGAATGCTAAAGAAAGACCATGATGAATACTGCTTCTTAACATAAGACACACACAAACACAGCTAAAAAAGATCCTACACTTTCCAGAAACAGAGAATAATAATAAATAATAATAATAACTTTATTATTATTATGTAAAGAGATCATTCACTTTGCAACAACAGAACATAATAAATAATAATAAAATTATTATTATTATTAACACCAGAAAACCTTCTGAAATTACTGTAATTCCCCTTGAACATCAGTTGGCGGCACTAAACGCACAAGAGACAAAGCAATAGATCTGCGACAAATGCTACTATGGCGAAAACTTGCCTGGTCAATATTAATAAGGTCAGCCTGACGTTCACTGATAGCCTTCCTATTGCGAACTAATGGCTTATAAATATTAATGATGTTGTAAAGATGCAGCATCGTAAACTACCAATGGAACAGGCTTGACTCCTGAATATTAAGAGTCGAGCCCTCGCAGTAGTAGGATTCGTTATTTTGAATGCGGATTAGGTGACGTCAACCTACATGAGCGGATTCTTCGTCGCTGCTGCGCATCATAACCAGAGTCTGACCGAAATCAAAGGAGCTTTCAGGCTGTAGTTTTAATCGTTTACTGTAAGCAGTAGCTGTAATCACCGTTTTATTCTTGAGGGAGTAAAAGTAACAGCGTTTCAGTCCGTTCCCAAGTAATCAAGGACTCTACAGCTTTTAACTGGGATTGATTACTTTGACGCATGACGCCAAACCCATATAAAGCATTCTGAGTCGTTTTACCTGATTTTTAACATTACTTGAATGCTTTAAGGAAGTGTCGAGAATGGACGAGAAGGTATTCACGAAAGAATTGGACCAATGGATCGAACAACTGAACGAGTGCAAACAACTATCGGAAAACCAAGTGAAAATTTTATGCGAGAAGGTGAGTTCGGTGTGACTATCCTCGTCACCTGTGTCAGTATTGCGTTGTATATTAAAACACGTGTTATGACAGGCGGCCCGTGGGCGCAGCAGCAGACTGTCTAAATTTGTTATCGGCTCAGATACAGTTGCAGTGCGCCCTTCCCACTGGCCGCTTATCCGAAGATGGCGGTGCCGAATTATTCTATTATTGGCCGTCTGTGCGCCATGAATGTGACTATTGGTTGTCGGCTGTACGGCGCAGTTAGCAACCAGAGCTCTTCAGGTTATGCCCACTTTTGTTATTCGTTGTCAGGCAGAGTTTGGGGTTTGTCTTTGCTTTCTAAGCCAACATGGGACGGTAAACGTTCACCAGCCTCAGTCAGTCGAGGGGTGGGGGGGTGGGGGGGTGGGTGATTGTGTCATATGTAATTTATATTCTTTTAATGTGTTAAAAATAAAGCCATTCTTGTTTAAATTGCTTAGCAATATTATCATTTATTTTCAAGTGGAGCATCTAGAATTAGTCCACCTGCATTAATCAGTATGTCCTTATTCTGTTAAACCAATTTTTTCAATGTGCTGCTATAAGTTTTCCCTTCACAAAGTAAAAAGTGAAAATGTGCAGGTTTTTTTTCCTTAAATAGTTGACCTAAAAATGAAAATTCTGTCATCATGTAGGCTATTCACCCACACGCTGTTTCAAACCTGCATTTTCTTTTTTTCTTCTGTGGAGCACAAAGGGAGAGCTTGCCTCAGTTTGTACTATTGAGGGAAAAATATATTATTTAATATATAAAATAAAATAACAACAATGACAATAATAATAGTAATTATTATTATTATTATTATTATTATTACAAATTAATTTAAATACCACTTGAAGCACATTTTTAGGTTATCAGACAAACATTGACAAACAGTGTATTTAGTCTCTCTTAATCTATTTCCAAGAACAAAGGCCTACTAAGCATATGCCATTATTTATTAATCAACATTGCATCCCACAGTTTGTTAGAAATATTAAATGCACTTTAGGTTAATAGTTGAGACCATTTCTTGTCATGTAACCTGCCTGTTTTATCTATTCCAGGCTAAAGAAATTTTATCCAAAGAGTCGAACGTCCAGGAAGTTCGTTGCCCGGTCACAGTATGTGGAGATGTACATGGCCAATTTCATGATCTTATGGAACTGTTTAAGATCGGGGGTAAATCACCAGATACTAATTACCTATTTATGGGAGACTATGTGGATAGAGGTTACTATTCAGTAGAGACAGTCACACTGCTGGTGTCTTTAAAGGTATGTGAATAGAAACGGCTTTAACATTGATTTGAAGTTACTAATACAAGCAAATGTGAATTTGTATTGTGTTAATGGCTTGTTTTTGTAATTGTATCCTAGGTTCGATATCGAGAGAGAATCACAATCCTCCGTGGAAATCACGAAAGCAGACAAATCACACAAGTTTATGGCTTTTATGACGAGTGCCTGAGAAAATATGGAAATGCAAATGTTTGGAAATATTTCACAGATCTCTTTGACTACCTTCCTCTTACAGCCCTTGTAGACACACAGGTAAATTGGTTTGTGATTAGCAATATTTCATCTATTGTAACTGTTTTATGACATTTAGAGCAAAACAAAAAGATGTTGCACAGTAATTTGATTGCACATAAAGCTTAAACTCAACTCTGTTTGCTCTGTTTTCACAGATTTTCTGTCTCCATGGAGGATTGTCACCTTCAATTGACACGCTGGATCACATTCGTGCATTGGACCGGATCCAAGAAGTTCCTCATGAGGTATAAATTCCACCTGTGAATATCAGAAAGATATATTGTGTTACTATAATATTCAAAATTATTTAGAGTCCCAGCTGCGAATACTACTCACAGAAGCTTATGAAATCTTATTGGCAGGGTCCCATGTGTGATTTGCTCTGGTCAGATCCGGATGACCGTGGAGGTTGGGGGATTTCCCCCAGGGGGGCTGGGTACACATTTGGCCAGGACATCTCGGAAACATTTAACCATGCCAACTGCTTGACTCTGGTCTCAAGAGCTCACCAGTTAGTGATGGAGGTAAAAAAGAGGTTGATTACCAATGTTTATGTATATGTAGATAAGTTGTTAAAGGGATAGTTCACCCAAAAATGAAAATTGTCACCCTCATGTTGTTTTAAACCTGTATGAGTTTCTTTGTTCTGTTGAACACAAAAGAAGATATTGGAAGAACGTTGGTAACCAAACAGTTTCTGGTCCCCGTTGCCTTTCATAGTATTTTTTTAGTCAGTAGTGACCAGCAACTGTTAGGTTACCAACATTCTTCCAAATATCTTCTTTAGTGTTCAACAGAACAAAGAAACTCTTACAGGTTTGGAACAACATGAGGGTGAGTAAATGATGACAGAATTTTCATTTTTGGGTGAACTATCCCTTTAATATACATAGATTTGAAAGCAGCATTATTTTAATATCATTGAGATACTATTATAGTTTTTATTTTGAATTACTTATTTTCCAGTTTCATTTTACTTTTAAAGTTTTAGTAATTTTGTTGTATGTTTCTGACATTTTTATTAGTGTTTTTTAATATAGTTTTTATTAATATATAGTTTCAACAATCAGTAGACCAACTGATTGTTGATAAGCTACTGGCTAATATATTTTTGAAAAACATTTTCACAGGGTTATAACTGGTGTCATGAACGTAATGTGGTAACAATCTTCAGCGCACCTAATTATTGCTACCGATGTGGTAACCAGGCTGCCATCATGGAACTTGATGACACGCTCAAGTACTCCTTGTATGTATATGACATAAAGCATTTTTTTTTTATTGATAATTTCTCTTTCCTGACCCTGTGTGTTACATTTTTGTAATTTTACAGTTATAAATATTATTATTAACAATGATTTCCTTTAGTTTACAGTTTGACCCGGCACCACGTAGAGGAGAGCCTCACGTCACTCGTCGCACTCCAGATTATTTTCTGTAAAATGGGAAGTGTTTTTTTTTTTTTTAATTACAGTATTGCAGCACTATCTGACCAGTGGACAATGGTTATTCATAGAAGACATGCTCATCTGTTCAAAATTTCCAACACTAACCCCTGTCCTTGGACCAAATCATGTGCCATATGTAAAACTGCAATAAGATAACTGCAGTCATCTCAACAAACACATGAAATGTAACACTACTCTTTCATCTGTACTTTTCTCTCTTCTGTGCTAAAAAAAAAACTTGTGTTTTTATCAGGATGTAAGGGTTTCATCAGACTAATGGGTTTATGTGCATTCTTCTAAAGCGCTGTGTTTTGGAATAACATTATTTGAATATACACTCTAAATGCTTATGACTGGATAATGTACAAGTTGTGATGAGCTTAAAATAGTGCTGTTTATTATAGCTGCATTTTCATGCTGCATGGCCTCGGGTTCACAATGAGCTGTCATCTGGCAAATGTCCGATTGCTGTTTTAAATGATTGCCTACTGCCATGTTTGTTGCAGGTGGGTAGGAGACACTTTAGGTTTAGTCTCTTTTCATTGTCCTTTAAGCACTTTTTCAATGCAGTATTTGTAATTGTACTTAGTTTACAGAGCTGTGGTTTTGTTTGTTTTTGCTTTTGTATGTTACTGCATTATTTCCTAATAATTTGTAAATCAGAGCACAAATTAAATAGGGATTTGAACAGCAATAAAGACTCATGCTATTTATGTATGTAAAGTTTGTTTCTTTTTAGACACCAGAAGTAAAGTTCTGTTCGTCCTCTGTTGTAGGATGGTGCAAAATGTTATCAGTGTTTCTGATTGATTTTAGTTGTCAATTTGGGTTAGGTCATTCCTGTTGTGCAGTACAGTTTTGAGCACTGTAACTATAATAAAATGAAAATGTATTGGAATTTAAGTTAAGAAAGGTTATAATACAGCAGACTTTCAGAAAAAAAAACATCTGTCCAAGCTCAGGGAACTATTTACACAATGAATAGGAATAGTTGAAATTTAAATTTTTGATAAAAATGAAAAAATATCTGAATTTTATTAAAAATATTTCTTATTTAAAATTCACCTTTATGTCCAATTATTTGTGCTTTAAAAAATATTTACATGTTTAAAATTGTGAGTTTAATACTTTACATACCAGACATGCGGACATGACAACGCAATACATAACAGGAATGACTTGGTTGGTGTTTAAAATATCCGCTAGATGGAGCTATTTTCTTAGACCTGTTAACTCTTGTTAATTGTACTCTTTAATACAGTCATTAGACGGGTTTTACTTATCTAAAATGTTTTACATGGCTCAATGAAGTTACTGGCATTTTGAAATTTTCTTTTTGAAGTAATTAACATATTCGTTTGTTTCTTCAGAGAATCAATTGCCATCCCTCTGTACATAGACATTACATAAAAGTTCAGAAATGACAGACGGTGGTGCTTTTATTTATTTGATGAATACAACATTCATACAAAAGATTAATTACTTACGTTTTAAACAGACTAATGTCATAAAAACTGACTTACCCAAGACTTATTAGACCTGATCAGGCGTGTTTGAAGAACACTGAATTTCATAATCAAAACATTTCCATTCATTTGATTTCATAGCAAAAGTCTTTTCGTTGACTGAATTAGGTGTTTTATAAAACTCGGTGAACGTAAGCAACTAAAATTCCGTTGTTAATTGTTTATCTTTTAAATAATGTCCTGGATCGCGACATTCTCATATTACAATTATTTCCCACAATATTGAAAACTTTTATTTTGAAATATCAGCAGCGCCTCTGGTTGGTTGGGCACAAGGGGTGGCTTTTACTGCAGCGTACTTCACGTTCTTAAATACCAAATTAGCCTCAGTGCGCGAGACTGATATCTGCTGCGGAGTGCTGTGATTTTGTCTGACGGCGGGCTTTGCACTGTTGCACTGTAAGTAACAGGACCTTTCGTTATATTTTTTTCACGGATGTCATTTTCAAGATATATTTTTCTTCTTTCTTTTTTTTTGCTGCTGGCTGCATTAGAATGTAAAACCTTATGCTGCCAGTAAGTGGATTTGTGATGTGGCGTCCAGAGGTTGATAAAGAGGTGCACAGCTGGAGTTGTACAGATGGTTTTAAAGATGAAACAAAAATTTATTAAGATTTTTATCATATGAAGCATCCCTCCAATATTTTTATCATGATATTTACACATAATATAATTTATATTTGGATTTATGACATATTGAAAACCCCAATGGAAGCCACCCAACCGGTACTGACTGGTTTTGAACCATTCTTTGCCAGTGGGCTACAATGATGATATTCTAACAATTTATTTCAAAACAAGACACCATCTAAATCATTTCATTTATCCCATATTGTTTTGCTCTTTAAGCATCAATGTTTTAACACGTCAAATAAAGCCTATTAAATAAGATGTGTGCATGCATATTATTACTAGACTATTTAAATAATACAGAGTAATATATAGTCATTAAAGCACACTATTGGGCAAGAAATGGGTTGTTTGGGCAAAGTGTCATAAACGCTGCGTCTCTGTTCAAAGTTCATTTCGGATCAAGAGGCCCGTGTATCGGTCAGTATCTTATCACTGCAATCCATAGTGTGTACTAATGTTTTCATGTTTAAAAAGACTGATATGAAGTCTTTTTTTGCAGCGATGTCCGATTCGTGAATGAATTGTTCATTTGAGTCGGATCTTTCTTTAATGAATCGGTTGAACCTGTGCCCACTATGGGTGCTTCTCAAACGGAAGGCTGCATCCTACCGAGGCTGTGTCCTTCCTAGTTCAGTCCTTCAGAGGCTTGTAGGCTCGAGTCCTCCTCAGCATTAAACGCTAGTGACGTCACACACGTTCCCGCCCCCACCGTCACGGCACGAAAAGAATACAACTTAATTTTGGAAAAATAATTTGTATTACAAATTCTTATTTTATTTGGCTTTCTAATAATGAAATACAATGAATCACAGCCGTCTACAGTCTCCCAGTGGCTTACATTATTGGCAGTTTAGTGCTAAGTGAGTAATTTACACCAAAACAAAAGATAATGTCTATGCTTTCATGTCCGAAAACATTATTTTTGTCTTATATTTCCTAATAAATTCAGACAAGCTCAATACCGAGTCGTTTCCGTCGGTTTAATTTCGGGAATTGGAATGAAGGTCGCGAAGGATACATCCCATGAATCCTTCAAATTCAGCTGAACTAAGAGCGCGAAACGAAGGCTGCCTTTCAAGGATCCTTCCGGTTGAGATGGCCTTCAGTGACGTTTGATGGCGTGGCAGCCTTTGCAGGATGCAGCCTTCCGTTTGAGAAGCACAGAACTATTTGTTCACGAAATTAACTGAACGATTCGTTTACGAACCGGATTGAATCAGTCCGAATCAACGAGAATCGTCTCTTTCAATTTGTAGTGAGACGTAAACGACAGAATGAGCATTCCTGTAGACTTGAAGAGCAGAAAGTAACATACTTCATTGACAAATAGCAAATATATTACAAATGAAACGTTAATAAAATGTGTTTGCAATTTAAATGAATAGTTTTGTCAGTACGCATATGAAATTGAATTTAAATCTCTAAATTGCTTGGGCGTGTGTGATGTCAGTGACGTATCGCTGAATCCCTGAATTGTTTGTTTGAACCGGTTTATGAAACGAACTGTTCAAAAGAACCGATTAGCGCAAATGAGTCAGACTTTCTTTCGCTAGTGAAACACACGTTACAAAAGGGAAGCAGCGCAAACCAAAGCACCAGGCACGCGCACACCGAAGTGATCTCGTGCGAAACACATGAACCATGATTTGATTTAAAAGGACACGGACCCACTTTTGTAGCTGTCAGCGGTATTTAAGTGAAACGCGTGATTTATTGTCCTCCCTTTAGCCGGCTTTGGTGTGTTGTCGATAAAATCTCACCACACTGCACATTTCAAGCGTGTGGTTTATTTAATTTATTTAATTCTGCCTCTGTGAATGCCTTTTTTTTTTAGAATGTGCAAATAACAGGTTAAATCCTGTTTCTTCTGAAAGTTTTATCTTGCATTCAACCTTGAAGGGTACTGAAATTGGTTTTCTATTCGTCATTGGAAAGTTAATAATCACAAGGACAGTACAAATACCCCAAAATACTACCCTTGTATAATTTAAAACCCATATAGCTTTCTTTCTTCTGTAGAAAACAAAAAAAAGTGTTGCAGTCTGGCAGAAGGACAGCCTCAGTAATCTTCCCTTTCATTGTGTGGAAAATGATGCAATGAATGTGAAGGATTACTAAGACTGTCAGTTCTTTACATTCTGGCTAATATCTTATTTTGTCTTAGAAAAAAAGTCATACAGGTTTAAAATAAATGAGAATGAGTAAATTGCGTGACTAAATTTCTGATCTGATACTTTTATTGAAGCAAAGGCCCTATATACACATAGGTGCTGCTTTAGAGGAGGACTAGCAGCACCAAATGTCATTTTCAGAGTGACTGATGTTCAAGCCTTTCTTTGCTTGGCTGTGTCTTTAGAAACTACATGCTGATTCAGCGGTGGCCTAATCGGGGGAGGAATGTCATGTGCAAGCATTATTCAGTTCTTTTTTCTTTTTTTCTAAAATCTAAAAAGGATTTTGATTCTCTAGATGTTGTTTTAGTACAGTGTTTTCTTGATTTAAGGAATAAAAACTTAAATTTCTCTTAGGATTTACATTACTCACCCCTTTTTAATGGTAAATATTTTTATTATTATTATTATTAATATTATTTGGAAGAAATCAATACTTTTATTCAGCAAGGATGCATAAAATTGATTAAAAATTAAAAACATTTATAATGTTATAAAAGATTACTATTTCAAATAAATGCTGTTCTTTTGAACTTTCTATTCATCAAAGAATACTAGAATAAAGTATCAGTCTCCATAAAAATATTAAGCAACAAAACTGTTTTCAACATTGATAACAAGAAATGTTTCTTAAGCACCATATCATCATATTAGAATGATTTCTGAAGGATCATGTGACACTGAAGACTGGAGTAATGATGCTGAAAATTCAGCTTTGGCATCACAGAAATAAATTACAATTAATAAATTAGATTTTAAAATATATTGAAAATTGAAAGTAGTTATTTTTAATGGTAATACCATTTCAAAATATTACTGTTTTTACTGCATATTTGACCAAACAAATGCAGCCTTGGTAAGCATAAAGCCGGGGACCCACTTAATGATTGTAAAGCCGATTATGAATATAAATTGATACTTATGACTGATTGCGCTGAAACGCGTCCAGTCAGAGCCAGTTCCGTTCAGTCAGCGATTACAGTCAGTGTTTAAATTCCATGTGTAAGTATTTAAATCTGCTTCAGTCGAAGGAAACAGTCTTTGTTTTGAGCTCAGTCTTAGAATGTTTCAGCTAGTCACTAAGTGTGTCCCCAGCTTAAGAGACTTCTTTCAAAAACATTAAAATTTTTTCCCAACCTTGACCTTTTGAATGGTAGTGTATTCATCATCACCATTCCAAACCTGCATGCTTTAATACTTCTGTGGAGCAGAACAGAAGTAGTTTTTAAGAATCTTTCTTCGGCTTCTTGCTATACCGCTCATGGTACAACCATAATGATTTAAAAATGACTTGTTTTCAAATACATTCACACTGTTGTGTGTTAAAAGAATAAGTGATGTGTCTCCAAGGTTTTAACAGTGTAATATGTTCACAGTGTACCATGGCAGCCGAGCTCTCCACCTCCATAAACATTAAAGAGCCACGCTGGGATCAGGGAACATTTGTGGGTCGAGCAAAGCATTTCTTCACTGTCACAGACCCTAGAAACATCCTCCTGTCGAATGAACAATTAGAAAAAGCACGTCAGATTATTCAGGATTACAAGTAAGACTCTACTTTGCATTCATTTACAGTATGTGCTTTTGTATACCATTCACTGTTACATATGCTGAGTTTGCCAGATATCAAATGTGCCATTCTCTTATCCCTGAAGAAAAGGGGTGGTATCACCGGGTCTCACAGAAGATGAGCTATGGAGGGCGAAGTATGTTTTTGACTCAGCATTCCATCCAGACACAGGCGAGAAAATGCTCCTGATTGGTCGCATGTCTGCTCAGGTCCCCATGAACATGACCATCACTGGATGCATGATGACGTTCTACAGGTGAATCATGCTGGATTTTGCTGTGTAATCCATTATTATAGTGGCTACAGTGTAGCTATAGTGTTTTTTTTTCTGGATAACAAACAATTTCACCACATATAATGCTGAATATTTATACTCTTTCTTACTTTTAGAACGACTCCAGCAGTTCTGTTTTGGCAGTGGATCAATCAGTCTTTCAATGCAATAGTCAACTACACCAACAGGAGCGGAGATGCCCCCATCACAGTAAAGTGAGAGGACTTTAAATGCACTTTAGGTGCACTTTATGCATTTCTTCTTTCAACTAATTTGCAATATCCCTAAATTCCTAATATATGTCCTTGCAGCCAGCTTGGCACAGCATATGTATCAGCCACCACGGGGGCCGTGGCTACTGCTTTAGGACTAAATGCATTAGCAAAGGTAATGCTCTGTTATCACCAGTGCTCGAAGTGGGCTGGTACGCACTGGTACACAGTACTGGGACTTCTATATTTTAATCTGTAGCTTACCCTAACTTTTTCCTTGCATACCGGCAACTCATATGTTTCCGGTTTTCTGACCACCCCGACCCTCGGAACGTGATTTCAACGTTCAGGAGTACCGGCACTTTTTTTTCTCACTTCGATCACTGGTTATTGCTTACTAATACATTGTAACTCTTTTACATCAAAGTATTAAATATTATACTCAGTTCTCACTATGTTTTCATGTAATAATTAGTATTTATGTTTATTTAACAAATTTAATTTTCTGTCTTTCAGCATGTGTCTCCACTCATAGGACGCTTTGTTCCATTCGCTGCTGTAGCTGCTGCTAACTGTATCAATATTCCACTCATGAGACAACGGTAAATAATTATCTAGAACAAATCATTTGCATAAAGAGGTTTGACCTCTTTTACTCTGAATTGGTTGTTCAGTAGTCATGGAATATTGTGATCACAAAAAGATTCTCAGTGCATATACTGTATTATACACTACTGTTCAAAAGTTTGGAGTTGGCAAGATTTTTTAAAATGTTTTTGAAAAGAGATTGCACCAAGGCTGCATTGATTTGATCAAAAATACAGTAAAAACAGTAATATTGTTAAATATTGTTTTCTATTTTTATATATTTTAAAATGTAATTTATTACTGTGATGGCAAAGCTGAATTTTCAGCATCATTACTCCAGTCTATCATCATTCTAATATGCTGATTTGGTGCTTAAAAAACATTTCTTGTTACTATCTATGTTAAAAACAGTTGTGCTGCTTAATATTTTTGTGGAAACCATGATACTTTTTTTCAGGATTCTTTATAATTTCAAAAGAATAGATATAGTACTCTTTTGTAACATTATAAATGTCTTTACTGTCATGATTGATCAATTTAAAAGTGGACCTATTATGCAAAATTCACTTTTACATGATGTTTAAATATAATTGTGTGTTGACAGTGTGTGTACACAACCACCCTATAATGGTAAAAATCCACCCACTTTATCCAATCCAATCCATCCAATCCACTCAAATGTTTGAAATCCCCATAATTCATAAGCAGTGTCTCAGAACAAGCTGTTTACAGACTGTAGCTTTTGTGATGTCACAAATGATTAGCCCCGTCCACAACTGCTGACAGACTCTGCCCTATTAGCATTGACCCCGCCCTGAGTGAGTTGTACACAGTCTGCCATGTTTATCTCCTCGCCATAACTTAAGTTGCGTCTCATTTCGAAGGCTGCGTCCTCCGGAGATCGCATTTGAAGGCTACATACGTCATTGAGGCGGTCTCATTTAAGAAAAAAATAACCATTAGATTGCAAAGTAATAAAGAAATTACAGTATTTTACACCTAACAAGTCTATTTTATTACGTTTTTTTTTTTAAATAAGACATCCTTGATGACATGTACAGCCTTCAAATGCGACCTCTGGAGCACGCAGCCTCCGAAATGAGACGCAGCTTAAGTTATTCAGTCAAGAGCAGTGAGTGATTTTCTGTTTTTCTTTTGTTGTTGGATTCATATTAACTGCATATATAGCAGTAGGTACCGTATATTATGCTGCTTTTATTTTAATACACAGATCTAATATACACATGCGATTTCTTTCCCTGTTGTTTATGTTCACAGACATAACCCACTGTGTTTGTGAACTTTGTGTTTTTGACAGTTTAAGTGCAATAAGATGTGAAAGAGAACTTAGTTTAACACTCACGGGACGCACCACCTGACAGTGGGGAGCAGCAGCTCATTTGCATTTAAAAACAGGGTTCCTTCCCCTTAAAAAATGGCCATTTACAACATGGTATAATAAATGATCTGTGGGGTATTATCTCTACTGATCCCAACTTTTGAACAGTAATGTATATAGTGTGTCGCTGTTCATTTATAATAGACATGAGGTGAGTATGTCTTTCATTTTTTGTTTCAGGGAACTCAAACATGGCATTCCCATAACAGATGAGAATGACAATCGGTTAGGAGAATCTTCAAAGGCAGCTCAACAGGCCATCACACAAGTGGTGGTTTCCAGAATCCTCATGGCCTCTCCGGGAATGGGTTTGTTTACTCTAAAAGTCTTGAGTTTCTTTCATTAAGCTGACTTTGCAACTATTAAAAGTGTAGTTAATGATATCTGGATTGAAAGTGTATTGGACCAAAACTAGGGCTGCTCGATTATAGCAAAAATCATGATCACGATTATTTTTGGTCAATATTGAAATCACAATTATTGGTGTACAATATGATCAAAGACTTTTTTCACGATATGAGTAATTTTAAATATCACTGAAATTTCACAATTATCGATACTTTAGCAAAAACGAATACTAGGTTAGAAAAATATAATTTTAACTAATGTAAGAAAATAATTATAATTATATAATTATACATATTAAAATAATTACATAAGACAAGTATAGTGAGCAATACAATAAGAACAAAGAAACTAATTACAAACAAAACAGACAAATGAATACAACAGAATGAAAATACAAATTAAATAAACACTGTTTTTCAGGAAGATGTATTAACAGTGGTATTCAGATAAGTAATAGCCTACAACAACAACAAAAAAAAAGAATAATCTATGTAAAATAACATAGTCTTACTATAATTATTAAATATAGATTAATCCTTATTAAAGCTACTGTAGCATGGCTATTAGGCTGCTGTCACTTGAAGAGCTAATGCACAGATCCAATATACTGTTACATACGCGTTTTCTTTCTCGCGTTTCATTTGCTTATCCATGTTTGGCTCAGACTCAGAGTGCGCACACAGAAAGCCACCTGGGGAACAGTGTCTCTTTTGTGGCTTTATGCGCTTTTAATAACACTATTATTAAACACGTCCCGCAATTTAGCAACAGTAGACTGCATGTTACAACACTCACTTATTTAGCTGATTTGGATGTTAAGTTTGGGCTTTTGAAGGGAGGAATGAAAACGCACCGCTGTGAAGGAAAGGAAGTTGCGCTGGACGGAATGCGGCCGCGGCACAATAATCGTTTTACCTCGATTATCTTGTTTTCATAATCGTTGGAAGCCAAAATCAAAATCTAAAATCAATTACGATTAATTGCACAGCCCTAAGCAAAACACACTTGTAGCCAATCAGCAATAGGGGGCGTATACACTCATGATGGGGGAGGAGAGAGAGTGAGCAAGAAGTAGATTTGAAGAAAGACTGTAGAAAGAGAAATGGCTGAAAGACATTACAAACGAGAAAAGGTCAGAGGAATATCACTGGAAAAAGAAGGGTTGTGATCAGGCAAGAGCTTGAAATTGGATGCTGAGGTTGCTTTGTTTCTGCTCCATACGTGAGTAACATTGGTTTTGCTATGTTTCACAGAAACAAGATATGCTGTTGTTGTAATGTTAGATATAGTAACATGACAGTTTTTAGTGTTATTGTTTGTCTGGAGCTGGTGTCAGCAATTGTAAAGAGATATCCACTCTTTTTGGGGGCGGAGCAATGAAGGGAGGGGTGTGTTTGTTTGGGTTGATTTCAAATATCAACTGCCTCTCAGAAATCGCTTACTGCACCTTTAAAAATTAAGTTTAACGATTTTATATTAAAATGTATGATAATAAAAATATTATGATTTTTATGAGTTTTCTCAAACTTTCAGCCCCCACTGTCTTGTGCACACGCAATGTTTATTTATTAAAGTGCACATCTGGTTATGAGACACTAATTGCAAACAAGTAATTTAACTAATTTCTTCTTCCTGTAGCCATCCCTCCATTTTTAATGAACTCTTTGGAAAAGAAGGCCTTCCTCAAGGTAATTTCAAAATTGCATTATAAACGTTTTGTTTACATGACTGAAAATCTTAATGAAAGTTATTCAGCCTTAACAGAGCACACACATACCCGACTACAGTGTCCAGTCTGCTTGAATGCTTTAGCCCTTACAATGGCCCCATAGAATCATGGGCTTTGTTGCCAGGTTGATTTTCCCCCCCTTTATTTTTTCAGAGGTTTCCATGGATGAGTGCACCCATTCAAGTTGGCTTGGTTGGGTTTTGGTGAGTTGCCAAAGATAGATTGACGGTCTAATAAACTGTTATTTTCTGAAAGGCATTCAAGAATTTGTGACCTATTCTTTTGTACTTTCTTTCTTCTTAGCCTTGTGTTTGCGACCCCGTTGTGTTGTGCGTTATTCCCACAAAAGAGGTGAGAACTTTCTCAAAACTGTTTGGAACTAAATGCGTGTATGATTTTGGAATCTTTTGAATCCTTTCAGAATGATTCGTTTGGCTTTGTAAATCATTCTTGCACTTCATAATTCCAATTTGTTTCTAATTAAACGCATTCAGCTCTATGGCAGTGAGCCGCTTGGAGCCAGAGCTGCAGGAGAAGATTCGAGCCAGTCATCCTGGAGTAGAGAAGGTCTACTTCAACAAAGGACTGTAAAGACAAACGTTGGTGAATCTCCTCTCTACTGTAATGGTTTCACGTACCATCTAAAACATCTTTTTGTGTGCCAAAGTTCACCCGGACTTCTCTAGGACATCCCAACTCAGTCATTTTGTAAGATATTTTGACATTTTTGATGGTTTTAATTGTTTTTAAGTTAAATCCTTATTGTTGTTGCCGATTTGTGCCGGTCTTTGTCTGACGTGTGTATGACGGTGCTCACTACTGTATATACATTTAGTATTTTTTAATTTCTGAAGTAATTTTGTTTGCTGCCAGATTATTCCATGTGCCACTCAATGTCATTTTCAGTAAGGATCAAAGATGGCTGGTGTTGACCTCGTTTTTTTTTTTTTTTTTTCCGTTTTTTTCTCTGTATTGCATTGTTGTCAGTATTTCGTGTTTATCTATTCATGGTTGCAGTTCATACAGTACTGCCAAATTTCATTTCAGTTTTAAGAAAAGTCATGGAACCTCTTTATGACAATAGTGCAATCCGTTTAAAACGTTGCCAAATACAAACCTATGCTGCAAATTTCCTTAGACCCAGGTTTAATAAACCAATAAACTACAGCATGAGTTTTCAGAAGAGTTTTATCTATTTTACTATCCTCAGTATTTCAGTTTCACTCTTAGTGTGTAATACAAAAATAGTGTGTATGTTCATATGATTTCTTCTGCCTGCCGACAGTGCATGAACAAACTTTTTGTAAGTTAAAATAGTGTGAGGTTAAAGTTCAACGTGTTCTCATTGACTGTTCCAAAGTCCATTCCTCTAGCAGTTCAAGGAAACGCATTGTTTTTCTATACAATCTTGTCAAACCTCAGCTGTTTTTTTTTTTTTTCATGTGCCATATTTTGTTACATTTGTTAAAGTCCTCACACACAACAATCTACATGAAACCTTCTAGAATAACTAATAGAATGCTAATGTACTAGTCAGTCTCATTTTCTGTACATTTTTCCACAAAAAAAGTGCTACATTGCCTTTCCGTAAATCCTGTTCCTATTTACCGTCTATACTACATGGCAAAAAGTTTGTGGACAACTCCTTTGAATGGACAGGTTTGGTTATTTCAGTCATTTCTGAGGCCAAATCTTAATGCAACTGCATACAGTGACATTCTAGAGACTTAGAATTTACCACCTTTTTTTTTTTTTTTTTTAAATAAGCTGATTGGCCTGCACAAATCCTCATCCTTTAGGATGAATTGTAACACCAACTGTGAGCCCAGTCCCATCACTGGACCTAACACACTCGTAGAAAGCCTTCCTAGTAGAGTGAAATGTCAAATATCAGCAAACAGATCAGTTAATGCTTATAATTTTAAAATTAGGAGTTCAAAAATTGCGTATTGTGTTTGGGTGTCCATGTACTTTTGGCTATGTTATATATTTTTCGATTTAATGATGTTAATCTTTGTGAACTTTCCATTTAATTAAGTCTTCATGTGTTGAGGTATTTAAATATGTTTAATGTTTAATATGTAATGTAATAAGAGAGTGTAACCGCTCACAGTTAGCTGTGTGTTTAGCGCTCTGATATTTGTTGTTGTGAGACTGTTTATGTGCCACATTTGTTCAGTTCATGAATGTAGTGTTGGCAGTAATGAATCAAACTAAGAGCACATACATTTCCGTGAATATGGTGGTAGTTATATCAGTAACCACTCTTTGTTTTTTTGACAAAAGCACAACATTTCTTGTTCTTCAAGATTCTCTGAAAGTTTTCTGTATTTTCATCATGCTTCTCGGTGGAAGATAATGGATAGGGAACAATTTTTGGTTTTTATAATGTGTTGAATATTATTTTGTAGTTAGATCAGGGTCATCAGCAACTACATTTTTTTTAGGTGGGCTCTGCCCCCATCAGCGATGGCCAGATAGGTGCTCAGATCATTCCTATTCCATTTCAGAAATGTGATTCTTATGGATCTTGTATAAATGAACTTAATTCATAGCTGATTTAACATAAAACTGCTCAAGAACTGCTGGTTTGTTCAGGAGAATCACAGCATTGAAGCCATGAGAATCTTTAGAAAGGAAATTACAGCACAGCACACTTGTTCTTTTTTGATCTTTATGAGGTAGTTGACTTTATTAATTATATACTAAGTGAAATGCAATGTTTTCCTGGACAAAAATACATAAACATAGCATACCACTGTTTATTTCCTGATCCCATAATCAATAATTCAAGGCGTCTGCATACTTGGAACAAAGCGGGAATATTCTGAGGTGACAGGTGTGACTCAGTAGTCTACTCTTTAAATGAACAAGTTGCTCTGATTCGTACAATAATTTGTTTACAGTGAATGAGATAGGTGTAAGATTTTCAAGATGAATATTTTAAAAATGTTTCTTATTTTACAGTGAATGGAGAAATTGTACTGTGTAGATGACCTAAATAAAGAGTATTATAAAGCAATGGGTCATTTTTAGAGCTGTGTAATTTCTTACTGTTTTTCTCAATATAAATGAACAGTTTAGTTCACTTACCATCAGCTGGTTGTGGTGCAGTTCAACCGTATTCGGGCACTTAAAGTCACTCTTATGAATGTCATTGAATTAGATACATCAAATTGATGTAATTTATAAAATAATATAGCCTACTGTTAAATTTCGTGTCTCCGAAAGCTTGTGGAACATGTTGATAGTTAATCTGATGAATTACACCTGTGTAAACTTGAGGGAAACTCACTTAATCCTCTAAAATCTCCTTAAAAGTATTCTCATAAATTCTAAGAAAAAGTCTATTTTATGAAGGTCTAACTTGATATGATATTTTGTTATCTTTGACATTTTATCATTTTAAACCATTTCGCCAGTGTCCATGTCTTCGGGTGTGTGATTGTAGGTAAAGTGTATAAATAAAACGGATAAAGGGCGACACCTACTGGACATATTTGTTTATAACTCCAAATTGCGCCCACTTCAGACGGTTAACTGTAGACACAACATTACTCTATAGTATGTACAGTCGATAATTTGTTTAATTAGATTTTATTCAAATGCTTTTTATTATTATTCAAACCATTTTAAAGCCTCTGGGTTTTTCATTTTATTTGCTTCCTGTTAGATTGGCTGGCTATATCTGCGGAGTATCTTGCCCAGCACTGTCTGAGACTTGACACTTGAGAGAGACACTCAAAGCAAATAAACAAGTCTTTTCTGAAACAAGTGCGTTTGTAAGTACAGTAGGAGGAGTGAACGTGGGGCAACACGGACAGCATTTTAATCTGCCAGGGGGTGTTTCCATCAAGTGGCCATATTGGGAGGAGGGAGGGAGAGAGAGAGAGAGAGAGAGAGAGAGAGAGCTCAATAAATGAAAGCATACTGTCAGTGTCAGTACTGTCTGCATGGCTGCCACAGATGTAAACATATATCCTGTAAGTTATTTACCTCTTATATTTACGGTACATTATTATTCAATGTTTAACATGCATATTTATTGTTGATAAAGTTGTAATGTGTATATCGAGAGGTATGACGACTGGATTAGTTGGTCAAGATGCTTTAACTTTGTTCATATTTCATAGTTTGCTATGTTTAATAAATAAAACTATATTTATGTGCTAATATGTGCAAGATGTTATATGCAGTATGTGTTAAGATGTTTGTTGCAATGGAGAAAAATAGGATTCTGCTTGAGTTTGGTCCTACTTTAAGTCATACTTTGTAATTATTCACAATGCATGACATTCTGTAGATAGGCTACTATTACTAAACTTTTTCTACATATATATGCTTGTAGTTTATATTTATGGTTTAACATTAGAGTCTAAATCCATTGTCAAAGTCATTTCAAGCTGATTAGTTCTTGTAAGCAGATCAGCTTTGCTGTGTCTTCTGGTTGCCACTTCAATCAACGTGTATCCCAATGTCTTCTTCCTAATGAAGTTTGTGGTATTTTTACATTTGTGCAAGAGTATCATCCTACTACTGTTCATTTATGCTTTTAACCCAGCACTTAAAAGATGTTTCTCAGGGCAATGGCAGTGGAAACCTTCAGTTACTGAGAAACACAGGCTGCATAAAGAGCCCTTTGTGCCCCAGTGTGTGTTAAGAATACTGGGGCAGTGGAACAGATGAAGGCTGTGTGAAACACTTCCTTGTGTTTATACAGAGTGAGGAGCTCTGAATACCTCAGCATGCTGCTTTTCTCTGTGATCGAGACTCAAACCCGGGTCCATGCATGCCAATATGCTCAGTTACAAAATGACATGGGTCAGCTTCTCCGCTTTGATCAGTATCTCCATATAATAAACATATTAGGGTGAAGTATGCAAAAGTTGGGACAGTTTTTGGTATAATTATGATGAAACACTGATAATATTGTTTAATATAATTGTTTTCTATTTTAATATATTTTAAAATGTAATTAATTCCTGTGATGCAAAGCTGAATTTTCAGCATCATTACTCCAGTCTTCAGTGTCACATGATACTTCAAAAATCATTCTAATATGCTGATTTGCTGCTCAAAAAACATTTCTTATTGTTATCAATGTTGAAAACAGTTGTGCTGCTTAATATTTTTGTGCAGACTGTAATACATTATTTTTCAGGATTATTTGATTCAGTAGAAAATTCAGTAGAACAGCATTTATTTGAAATAGAAATTTTATGTAACATAAGTGTCTTTACTGTCACTTTTGATCAATTTAATGCATCCTTGCTGAATAAAAGTATTTATTTCTCCTAAAAAGTCTTACATAGCCCAGCTATATGCAAATGTATTATTACATTTACTTTAGTAAACTTCAATACATTTATACAGTATCTCACAGAAGTGAGTGTACAGCTTGTATAACAGTGTAAATTTGCTGTCCCCTCAAAATAACTCAACACACAGCCATTAATGTCTAAACCGCTGGCCACAAGTGAGTACACCCCTAAGTGAAAATGTCCAAATTGGGCCCAAAGTGTCAATATTTTGTGTGGCCACCATTATTTTCCAACACTGCCTTAAACCTCTTGGTCATGGAGTTCACCAGAGCTTCACAGGTTGCCACTGGAGTCCTCTTCCACTCCTCCATGACGACATCACGGAGCTGGTGGATGTTAGAGACCTTGCGCTCTTCCACCTTCCATTTGAGGATGCCCCACAGATGCTCAATAGGGTTTAGGTACCCTCAGCTTCTTTAGCAAGGCAGTGGTCGTCTTGGAGGTGTGTTTGGGGTCGTTATCATGTTGGAATACTGCCCTGCGGCCCAGTCTCTGAAGGGAGGGGATCATGCTCTGCTTCAGTATGTCACAGTACATGTTGGCATTCATGGTTCCCTCAATGAAGTGTGGCTCTCCAGTGCCGGCAGCACTCATGCAGCCCCAGACCATGACACTCCAACCACCATGCTTGACTGTAGGCAAGACACACTTGTCTTTGTACTCCTCACCTGGTTGCCGCCACACACGCTTGACACCATCTGAACCAAATAAGTTTATCTTGGTCTCATCAGACCACAGGACATGGTTCCAGTAATCCATGTCCTTAGTCTGCTTGTCTTCAGCAAACTGTTTGCGGGCTTTCTTGTGCATCATCTTTAGAAGAGGCTTTCTTCTGGGACGACAGCCATGCAGACCAATTTGATGCAGTGTGCGGCGTATGGTCTGAGCACTGACAGGCTGACCCCCCACCCCTTCAGCCTCTGCAGCAATGCTGGCAGCACTCATATGTCTATTTCCCAAACACAACCTCTGGATATGACGCTGAGCACGTGCACTCAACTTCTTTGGTCGACCATGGCGAGGCCTGTTCTGAGTGGAATCTGTCCTGTTAAACCGCTGTATGGTCTTGGCCACCGTGCAGCTCAGTTTCAGGGTCTTGGCAATCTTATTATAGCCTATGCCATCTTTATGTAGAGAAACAATTCTTTTTTTCAGATCCTCAGCGTTCTTTGCCATGAGGTGCCATGTTGAACTTCCAGTGACCAGTATGAGAGAGTGAGAGCGATAACACCAAATTTAACACACCTGCTCCCCATTCACACCTGAGACCTTGTAACACTAACGAGTCACATGATACCAGGGAGAGAAAATGGCTAATTGGGCCCAATCTGGACATTTTCACTTAGGGGTGTACTCACTTTTGTGGCCAGCGGTTTAGACATTAATGGCTGTGTGTTGAGTTATTTTGAGGGGACAGCAAATTTACACTGTTATACAAGCTGTACACTCACTACTTTACATTGTAGCAAAGTGCCATTTCTTCAGTGTTATCACATGAAAAGTTATATTAAAATATTTATAAAAATGTGAGGGGTGAACTCACTTCTGTGAGATACTGTAGTTTTAATTTACTGTTTAATTGATTATTAAAACCATTATTAATATTGAAAACAACAATAAGCATTTTGTTAGATGTTATTTGCTAGATTACATCCACTATAATGTCATTTTTACAAATACCCTTGTGGCTATTATTCATCTTGACACTATCAATGTTTTCCTGAAATGCCATGTCAGACTTTCTTGATGTTGTCATTTCTCAGAGTGAGGAGATGAGGACTCTCTCTCTCAACGGTCATGTCGGATTTGACAGTCTACCTGATCAGCTGGTCAGCAAATCAGTGAGCCAAGGATTCAGCTTCAACATTCTCTGCATAGGTGAGGAGGAAGTGCTTTTAAAATCCTGAAGAGCTGGCATTTAAATATTAAGATTGAAGCAAGAGATTGCAAAATATTGCTTCGTTTCTACAGGTGAAACTGGGATCGGCAAATCTACTTTAATGAGCACACTTTTTAACACATCGTTCGAAAATGAAGAGGCCAGCCACTTCCAGGACGAGGTGCATTTACGACCCAGAACATACAACCTACAGGAAAGCAATGTGGATTTGCAGCTGACCATTGTAGACACTGTGGGATTTGGCGACCAGGTTAATAAAGAAGAAAGGTTAGTTCTTGAGACTTATGTTAAATATATGAATGGTCCAATGACATTGATAATGAAATGTCAAGATCAAATCAAAGTCTTACACCTTTTCCTGTTTCTCTGCAGCTATAAACCTATTGTGGACTACATTGATGCCCAGTTTGAAAACTTCCTTGAAGAAGAGCTTAAAATTAAACGTTCCCTTTACAACTATCACGATTCACGCATCCATATCTGCCTCTACTTTATTGCTCCCACTGGACACTCACTGAAATCTCTGGACTTAGTTACCATGAAGAAACTGGACAGCAAGGTATTGTGTTCACAAAGTGTTTGTAAATATATTTATTCTAGAATTATATTATTCATGTATATCCATATTTTTCCTTTCCAACCAGGTAAACATTATTCCCATCATTGCAAAGGCAGACACTATTTCCAAAAGCGAGCTTCAAAAATTTAAGATCAAGATCATGAGTGAACTGGTCAGCAATGGTGTTCAGATCTACCAGTTCCCAACAGACGATGAAGCTGTGGCTGAAATAAACTCTTCTATGAATGTAAGAGAAGCTTGAGCAAAAATATTTATTATTAAAAATATTAATTGTCAGATTAAATGGCTTCTATTTAGATGTTTTCTAACCATTTTGCTGTTGATCAGAACAGATACACACTATGTTCCTAGAGGCACCTTCAATGTTGAGCCTGTCACTTGTGTTGCAGGCGCATCTGCCTTTTGCTGTTATTGGAAGCAGTGAAGAGGTTAAAATTGGGAATAAAATGGTGCGAGCCAGACAGTATCCATGGGGAGTGGTACAGGGTAGGTACTGCTGCTAGCAGATGAAGATATTATCATTGTCTTAGTTTAGGTTAGAAAAAAATTGACAATTTGGGCAATGATATATTTTTCTCTCTTATTTATTTACCGTTAAAAACAGGAAACATTTTAGTGCAAATGAATAGCAAAGGATGTGATACTTCGTGTATATTATGTTTCTTGTGCAGCCACAGGGAATGATGTTGATTTAAAAAAAAAAAAAAATTAATACTTTTATTCATCAAGGATGCTTTAAATTGATCAAAAGTGACAGTAAAGACTCTTACATTGTTACAAAAAAAATCATTTCAAATAAATGCTGTTCTTTTGAGTTTTCAAAACAAAAATATTAAGCAGCACAACGGTTTCAACATTGATAATAATAAGAAATGCTTCTTAAGAGGGACAGTTCACACAAAAATGAAAATGACCCCATGATTTACTCACCCTCAAGGCATCCTAGGTGTATATGACTATCTTCTTTCAGATAAACACAATCGGAGATGTATTTGAAAATATCCTGGCTCTACCAAGATTTATAATGGTAGTGAATGGTGAAACCCCAAAAAATGCATCCATCCATCATAAATATAATCCATACGACTCCCGGGGGTTAATAAAGGCCATTTGAAGCAAAGCGATGGGTTTTCGTATAAAAAATATTCATATTTAAAACTTTATTAACTATAATAACTAGCTTCAGGCAGACGGCCGTACACATCGATTTGCAGTGGAAGAGTGGAAATTTGATGCACAGCCATATTTGTTTAAACCGCGAGAGGCATCTAAGCTTACGATACTCCTACATCTGTCATACATCGCTTCAGGGGTTACTCATTTGGCGCAAGTCGACTTGCGCAGTATGGGTACAGTCGTCTGGCGGAAGCTAGTTATTTTCATTTATAAAGTTTTTAATATGGATATATTTTTTCTTACAAAAACCCTTCGCTTCGCTTCAGAAGGCCTTTATTAACCCCCTGGAGCCGTATGGATTATATTTATGATGGATGGATGCATTTTTGGGGGAGCTTCAAAACAGGCCCCCTGTTTACTGCCATTATATATTTGGTAGAGCCAGGATATTTTTTAATATATCTCCGATTGTGTTCGTCTGAAAGAAGATAGTCATATACACCTAGGATAGCTTGAGGGTCATTTTTGGGTAAACTATCCCTTTAAGTAGCAAATCATCATATTAGAATGATTTCTGAAGGATCATGTGACACTGGAGACTGGAGTAATGATGCTGAAAATTCAGCTTTGCCATCACAGGAATAAATTATTTTTTAAAATATATTATTTTATTTTTTTTAATTATAGTAATATTTCACAGTATTACTGTTTTACTGTATTTTTCAAATAAATGCAGCTTTTTCTTTGACAGTACACATACTGTAATGCATACAAACTAATTGTACAGACCAATATCAATTTACATATCATAAATATGACCATTTCAAACATCTGCATTAAGTATACTGTATGTCTGTTTAGATTAAAGTGGCAGATGATTGATTACCTAATTATCCACTGTGATATATTTATTTCTATTAATGGCTGACAGTACAGCCATAGCTTATCTTAAACATAGTTTGTCAAGATTAATGCAAAACAAGCAAACTGTGTCTTGATTGCTGAAGACATCGTAAGAAGTACACCAGATTATTAAAGTCGGCATGAAACGGTGGTTGTGATAGTCATTTCCTCCCTATTGTGATGTATATCTGAATGAAACGGCTGTTTGAACAAGAACAAATGGGGCAAGACTTGATTTTTACAAGGCACAATCATTTTTTAAAAATAATGATAAATCATTATTAATAAATACTGCAATATTCCATTTAAAAAATAAGAATTGTCAGTTTTGATTTCATGGTGACTTTAATGTAGTTATGTTGTCTGGGCTTTGTCCTCAGTGGAGAATGAGAGTCACTGTGACTTTGTAAAGCTGAGAGAGATGTTAATCCGTGTCAACATGCTGGACCTGAGGGAACAGACCCACGCCAGACACTATGAGCTGTACCGCCGCTGCAAACTGGAGGAGATGGGCTTCAAAGACACTGACCCTGACAGCGAACCCTTCAGGTACTGCAAGATCTCATCCAAGACACTTCTACAACTAAGTGCTAACTTGTACTAGTTAGTTTTAATCTTACATAATGCTGCTACTTCTTCTCAATAAGATCATGTAAAAGAAAATCAGCAAATTGATTTTAAATTTATCATATGATAATGGAAACATTACATAGTTCACAGTTTTGTAGTTTGGCATCAAATGAAATGTCTTTTAATGCTTCTCGCTATCTGTCCTCACATACAGTCTTCAGGAGACATACGTGGCCAAGAGGAGAGAATTTATCGGCGAGCTACAACTCAAGGAGGAGCAGATGAGACAGATGTTTGTCAACAAAGTGAAGGAGACAGAAGCAGAGCTAAAAGAAAAGGAGAGAGAGGTAAGAACCACTGTTTTAAAGGTACACTATGTAGTTTACACCGCTAGAGGTCGCCTGTTCAGAACAAAGGCGTTGCTTGATGACACCTTGATTTCGCGGAATCATAGGAGGTGTTGTCTTCATGTCTACAGCCGGTGGAAAAGAATCCGATGAGACTCGGGCAGAAATCGAGCTAATGTATTAAAGATTTATTAAAGGGTTAGTTCACCCAAAAATGAAATTTGTGTCATTAAAGGGATAGTTCACCCAAAAATGAAAATTTGATGTTTATCTGCTTACCCCCAGGGCATCCAAGATGTAGGTGACTTTGTTTCTTCAGTAGAACACAAATGATGATTTTTAACTCCAACCGTTGCGGTCTGTCAGTCGTATAATGCTTGTCAATGGGAACTCCATCTATAAGAGTCAAAAAAACATGCACAGACAAATCCAAATTAAACCCTGCGGCTCGTGATGACACATTGATTTCCTAAGACACGAAATGATCGGTTTGTGCGAGAAACCGAACAGTATTTATATCATTTTTCACCTCTAAAACACCACTATGTCCAACTGCCTTGCGCATCTGGTTGGTGAGGTCTGAAAACACGTTCTGATGATGGAAGTGATGCCTCGTGCTTATACTTCAATGAGTGCGAGACATCACTTCCGTTGTCAGAGCGCGTTCAGACCTCATCAACCAAATGCGCAAGGCAGTTGGACATAGTGGTGTTTTAGAGGTAAAAAATTATATAAATACTGTTCGGTTTCTCGCACAAACCGATCGTTTCGTGTCTTAGGACATCAATGTGTCGTCACGAGCTGCAGGGTTTAATTTGGATTTGTCTGTGCATGTTTTTTTTGACTCTTATAGATGGAGTTCCCATTGACATGCATTATAAGACTGACAGACCGCAACGGTTGGAGTTAAAGATCATCATTTGTGTTCTACTGAAGAAACAAAGTCACCTACATCTTGGATGCCCTGGGGGTAAGCAGATAAACATCAAATTTTCATTTTTGGGTGAACTATCCCTTTAAGTACTCACCCTCATGTCGTTCCACACATGTAAGACCTTTGTTCATCTTCGGAACACAAATTAAGATATTTTTGATGAAATCCCAGGGTATCTGAACCACACATAGGCAGCAACATCATTGCACCTTTTGAGGTCCAGAAACATGGTTAAAATATACAACGTGTCTAAAGTGGTTCAACCGTAATGTTATGAAGCGTCGAGAATACTTTTTGTGCGCAAAAACAAAACAAAATTAATGACTTTATTCAACAATTTGAACCGTTGTCATACGTAGTGAACTCAGTGCAGACTTCCTTGTTTACGTCAGAACGCCGACTCATCATTGGCCGGCTCTTGCGTCAGCATCACATGCATGCATCGTGGTGCTCACATGTTCAGCTTCGGCCAATACTGAGTCGGCATTCGGACGTAAACACGGAAGCCTGCACTGAGTTCACTACATATGACAAAGGTTCAAATTGTTGAATAAAGTCATTATTTTTGTCTCTCAGCAGTATAAATTAGGGATGTTAATCGATTAAAGATTAATAGAATTAATTATATGATACGCTCATAATAAATAATTTACTTTATTGCAAAAATAAAATAAAATAAAAATATCTCATTAGATGAACTCTTTTTGTGTATTCCCAGCTGCATGAAAGATTTGAGATGCTGAAACGTACACATCAGGAGGAAAAGAGGAACCTGGAGGAGAAGCGTAGAGATTTAGAAGAGGAGATGAACACCTTCAACAGGAGGAAAGTGGCTGCTGAAACCCTACAGTCTCTTCAAGGCTCCTCTGCCATCAAAAAAGACAAAGAGAAGAAAACGTAAGCCTCCTCCTCCCTCTCTTTGCTATTCTAACCCCTCAGACTATCTGTTCCCATCTCTGGTAGTCACCATCTGTGAATGAGACTGATCTGTGTCTGCATTCACAAGCGTCTGAGGTCTTTTTGTTTGTCTGTGTTGGCTGGGCTCTGATGCCAGGACAGAGGATGCTGGGATAAGAGAGCGTCAATACTGTAATATTAGAGCGCACTGGCAGACGGGGTTTTGGCATGTTTAAGGATAAAGAGACAGATGATGACACTAGTTGCCTGGTACTGCCAGCTGCCGGATCAGCATGCATTTATGCCCCCTGATTAAGTGTGTTTGCCATTTTTTGCACTCACTATGAATAAAATGAGTATGTGTTAGCACTCTTTTTTTTGGTTGGTTAAACATTCATTTAATGTCTATTAAACATTTTCTTTTCAGTTGATTGGTGACCCAAGGACACATCAGCATCAGTAACTGCCCAGTATCTGTGATGATCCATTGATGTGTACCTGATTCTTCTGGATTTACATTTTTATTAAAGGGATAGTTTCACCTAAAATGTAAATTCTGTCATTATTTATTCACCCCCCATATCACTCCAAACCCACCCTCTTTGTGAAACATGAGATATTTTTGTTCATACAGTGGAAGTCAATGGTAATCATAACTGTTTGGTTACCAACATTCTTCAGAATTTATTTTTGTGATAAACAGATAAAAAAAAGGCATACAGGTTTGGAACAACAGGAGGGTGAGTAAATGATGAGAGAATGTTTGGTTCAATTAACCCCTTTTAAGTAAACATGAAGCTGTTTAACTTTGTTATTATCTTTCATTAATAAAGAACTTGACTGTTAACTGGAATGTTAACATATCATTTAGATTTTGTACATGGATATATTTTCCTCTAAACAGTTTTACCAGATTGCAAAGTACTGTACAAGATTAATTGTTTTATTATTAACCAGCATAATGATATTTTTAAATGTTAAATATCTCTGCTGATTTTATGGCTTACCTCTACTATACAAATGCAACTGTATATTTTTGAAGTTTAAAATAAAAAAAATACTTTTACAGTTTGTTTTTTTATTTATTACTCGCCTCTCTATAAGAATGGAGATATAGAATTAAAAAAAAAAAATTAAAATAAAAATAACATTAAAAAATAATAAATAAAAGGAAAAAATAATACAAAAATATATTCAGGACTAAACTTAGGTTAATAAAAAAATGAATTGTATTCATTTAATCAAGTCATACATTCCTTTATTTATTTTCCTATTATTACATTTATTTATTTTTAATTTATGCAGGTTTGGGTCTCCATATACAAGAACCACTCAAACAATTCATGAACAATTCAATTAAGAGTATACTACAAGGCCTCCTCAAAGTTTGGAATTCTTCCTTTAGTACCTTTGGTCTGTTTTTTATCTTATTTAGTCTTCCGTCAGCATATTCCCTGACCTCAGAAAGGTATTGAAGTAGAAGATTTGTATCAGCCTTAGTGGCTTTTGCTAAAGGATTACCACATGTACTTAACCAAATCCCAAAAGCACTTAAACCACCAGTTACTTGCTGAATTCTTCGGAGCAAGAGATGCATTTGCAGATGGTGCTTCTTATTAGTGAAGCAGGTGCCTGAACTGATCAATTACACTTGATCCAGCCACTGATTTGCATTATACATCATGACAAAATGATATAAAAACATTGCAATGTAAAATGAGGAAACATAGTTTGTGTTCACTCTTGAATTATTTATTGTTCTGTTGAAAATGTGTTGCTCATGTGACTCAGAGTCATTAAAGGAATACAGAAGGGATAAAAAAAGTCTGCATTCTTCCCCAAAACTCAACACAACAATCTAACTGCCATCTCTCAGATCCAATATGCAGACTGAAATACCCTTGATAACAGTTAAAAAGGCATCATAAGGCCATGGTGGAAATGACAAATGATTAAAAAAAACTTTGAATGTGTCTCTGCATAAGCGGCTTTAATATCTTACACTGACCAGCCGCTGGTCCTCAGACCTCAAAAGCCAGATAAAAGACGTGAACGACCTCTGATCTGAACCAAAAGGATAGTTGGAATGTGCTCTTGTACAACAGTCAGGTAAGTTAAACTAAAATTTCACACTCATTCTCTCACATAGACAAATACAATCAAACTTATATATCTATGAGGAGATAATGACTGCACTCTGGTTGTTTATTTTAACCAATGTCCAGTTTTTAAGAATTTTTTTTTTTTTTTTTTTTTAAATAACATAAAAGAAAGAAATTTCAGAATCAATGTCCCCATCTATACGATGGTGCATCCAGCATGTACTTGCACTGGCCTCCTCTGGATGAATAAATAAACAAACTCTCTTGTGATTGGCTGACCATGTGTCAAGAGAGTATGGCTCTCGATTGGTGGACACGCTGACACAAAGTTACAATTTGCATACAATATCTTCAGTACTTAATGTAAATGACCTTTCGCTTAACATTTTGTGCTCTAGTAACTTGTGTCTTTACAGATACATTCGCTCCTACTTGCCGAGTGTGCTATCTGTCACGAGTCTTCTTTGGCTGAGAATTTCATCTGGCTGATGCAGCCATATAAATCTGACAAACACCTTCCCACCTAAAACAAACAATCATACATCATATATGCCTGCATTTTAATATTATCTTCTTTATCAAATTTAATACTTATAATATACATCTGTACCTGTATAAAATAACAAAAAAAAAAGTTAAAGGAATAGTTCACCCAAAAATTAAAATTCTGTGATAAGCACACATGCACGGTTTTAAATATGTCAACAGCACCAAATGCAATTCTTGCATTTTGTGCCTGAAGTCTGACTATGCATACGCGATTTGACAGTTGTGACTGATGGCGTAATTTGCAGTTAATAATGACTTAAATTTCAATCTGTTCCTCACAAAAGCTATCTTATTGCTTTATAAGTCATATGGACCCCATTTATGGAGCTTTTTTTGTCTTTGTTGAAGCTGGGCAGTCCATGGACACTACTGTCTGGAAAAGAGCAGCGTGAACATTTGTTAAAATATCTTATTTTGATTTTTAGAGAAAATACGGCTCTTTTCCACTGCTTGGTATGGCACGGTACGGCTCGCTTAAATAGTACAACCTCAGTTGAGGTTCTAAGCGAGACGTACCGATACTACAATGTGACATGCAGATCACTGATTGGTCAGAGAGAATCGTCACTACTAGTGTCATTGGATTTGAAACACGAGACACCAAACCCGCTAGATTTAAATAGTAAAAGCCACCGCAGTAATATTTGTTCGCACAACTTTTTTTAAACGACCGTCGCACGCAACTTGAAAAAAGAAATGGCTGTATGGTGGTCAGTGTAGTGTTGTCAAAAGTACTGACTTTGATACCAAGTCGGTACTGAAATTTTAAAAATGTGACGCTTTGAGCGCTGTTGGCCTTTGTGTTCACGTGCTCATCAGATATGTCTGTGATTGGCTACAATGATCAACGCACGGGAGCATTTGAAAGCACACTGAAGTGTTTGAATTTGAAAGCGTTTTGAAAGTGGGTGCGTTTGAAAGCAGGGGTCTATCCACTGATAGACGCCTGCTTTTAAACGTTCCCATGTGTGTCCAGGGTTTCTACAGGTTTTATCAAATCTAATTTTATGCTTTTTAATGCTAATTTTTAACAATTTTATTGCCATATATAAATATATATATGTCGCTAAATGTCAATAGATGACGTCATACGGCAATTAGAATATTCATTATGTCATTAAGTTGCATTCGCATTCTGCCAAGTGTCAGCCCTTTACATTTGTTTGCTTCTCTGCTGCTACCTCTTTGTGCTCACATAATGTATTTTAATACAGCCAAATTCCCAATAAAATTGTTTCATCTATATATTTTTCTGTTTTGTTGTAATACAATATGAAATGGTGACTGAAATGCGGCCCATTAAGACTACATGCAAGGCTCGACATTAAGGTAAATCGGTCATTCACTTGTCTGAGTAAAACAGTTGCTTGTCTGGAAAAAATAGGATTTCTTTTTTATTTTTTGGTGTAAATATAAATTTATTCTGAAGCAATATCCTTTCATATTCCAGCTTTGACATATATAAATCTGCATATTTGTGATATTTACACTGCGGGCTTTTTTTTTTTTTTTTTACTTTTACAAGGGGCAATTTCCCCCCACCCAATCCTGTATGATTCATGTAAAATGTATGATTCATCTTTTATTTTTAAATTCTTACATTTGTTCAATAAATTCAATTAGAATAAGACACTAAGGGCTGTTACCAATCAAATTAAATCATTTACAATAAAAAAAAAATTACAACTGCATTAAATAATGTTATGGGATTGTATTAAATATTTTTTTAAAATTCAAATAAGAGATGTTGGGGGAAAGTGATACTTTTAAAAATGAAACTAAACCACCAGTAGGTGGCGGCAAGTAACCGTCTTAATAAGTGAATCATTGAGTCATTCATTCAAACGATTCATTCCAATGGCTGATTCATTCAAGAATGAGGCAGTTGTTTATGAATGAGTCATTGCCTGCGTCTCAATGTGCATTCTTTCCATCCTAAATAGTATGTGACATTAGTAATATTCAGTACTATTTAGGGCGGATAGTATGCACATTGGGATGCTTGACTCAACCGATTCGTTCAAAACGCTGAATCATTCAGTAGGCTAATGAAAACAAGGCTGCGCGAGCAACCTTGTAACCATCAGTCCATTATACAGCCTATTATTATCCACTATCGATCGCCACTTACACTAAATGTAATCAAATCTGACATTCTTGCGTTTTGGTGATTCCGAAGTTTTTTGTTTTTTTTTTAAATTGACGATTTAATCAGGCTCCTTGTCCGCCCGGTTAAGTAAAATTCTCTTTCAGTTGCCCCTTCAAAAAAATCCACTTAACCCGGACTAACTGTGTCGAGCTCTGACATGTTATAATCCTGATTTGTAATCGAGACGTTGTCTGACAAAATCACCATACGCATAAGATAAAGCCATTTACTGTGATTTTGGCTGTAAAATGTAAAATGATCACTCAGGTTAGAAGCAATAGTATCTATTTTATTTGTTCTCTGACAGAGCACACATCCTCAACTGAAAGCGCTGCTCCTCTCTCACTCACTGAACAGAACAGACGCAGAGAGAGGTGCGCCTGCGGCAGGAAAGCAAGATCTCGCGCTCGTGCGGCAGTACCGGGGGTCTCGGAAGCTAGATAAGGTTTCAACAAGTCGCTATATTTGTCACAATGCGCTTTCTTGGAAAAAAGTCGTTAAGTTGGCAACACTGATGCAGCCTTCCATCTCCAGGCCCAGCCGGTAAACCGCTATCAAAAACGGTGTTATGGAAAATTTGCACCGGCCGGAGGCAATTACCAAACTGGTTCCGCGTGTGTATCACACCAATGTACATATTTTGCGACAGCAAATCAGTTATTAATTATGAAGGCTATATTCAAAATAAACTGGTAGTACTATTTTTCTTCAAAACTATCTAAAAAATATAATGGCTGTAGGAATAAAATGTAATGCTTTTTAATACCATTTTAGGCCTTAATTTTCACAAAATCCATTTAATGACTTTTAATGCTTTTTAATGCCCCGCAGATACCTTGGTATCTGTGTAAGCGTTCTGAGAAGAGCCTCATTGATGACTATTTACAACGTGTTTTTGAAGCGTTGATCAATGTAGCCAATCACAGACATATCTGATGAGCGCATGAACACAATTGCTAATCAGAGGTGTTTACGAATCCGCCCAACAGTGTTCAAAGCGTCACATTCTTAAAAATTTAAGTACCAACTTGGTATCGCGGTAATGTAATTTTGACAATTTTGGTAATTTTGACAACACTAGGTCGATAGACGAGGTGCGGATTCACGGCTATAATGATCAGTCTATAATCCCACCCACTTTGAAGCGGTAACTAAACTGCAGTGGAAAAGCAAACCGAAAGTAAAGCAAGCCATGCCGAGCTGAGAAAAAGCGGTTTCAAACTGGTTTGAAACAACACGAGGTTGTTAAATGATGACAGAATTTTCATTTTTAGGTGAACTGTCCCTTTAAGGGTCTGAAACACACTGGAATCTGCAAGACTAAACAGTGATTCATGTTGTAAATGTTTTAAATGCTTATTGGCTGACTGCTGAGAGGTTTGTGGTTTCTGTTGACGTCATTCTGGATAAGACAGCAGTGTGTCTCACATGGTCCCGCCTACTAAGGCTGAATGTCCATTGATCATTGGACAGTCTTGCGTAAAAATCGGTAGGTAATACACTGAAGTACCAAATGATTCTTTAAATAACTATGAAAGTCTGTGTTATTTGTGTACCATATTGATATTCAAAAAACAAAACGCTGTAAGACTCGTCTTCACTGGTCCATGTTCTCAGTGTACGTCCTCCACAGTGACTGTTGAAGTTTGACTGGGAAACACTTACATTTTGTGTTTGTAGTCTTTTGTATGCTTTTTTGCATGTGTGGTTGAGCAGCTTTACATCCTTCCGTTCTACGCTCAGAGGGCAAAAACTGCCGAGTGAATCCTGATTCTTTCTTGTCAGTCGTTCATACTGAAATCTCATAGGTTGTTCCTCCAACACCAGTCACTTTCTTCACCCCTCCTGCAGGTTTGTGTGAGTGGGTGTTATGATTGGCCACGTTTTGTTTAAAAGTCGAGCTGAATGGTTGGTGGGGGGAAAAAAGAGAAATTTAAGAAAAATTAGGATGCATGTGGAAAAGGTAATAATACAGCCAAAAACACGTTGGATGCAGTGAAAGTGTTGTAGGAATATATGTATTAAATATAACACAGACAAAGCAAGCAAGACACATTCATGAACAAGGTTTCAAGCCAACATGAAATGACAAGCCAATTTATTACCATAATATTATGCAAGGATTTTATTGCCAAATGACTGGAAGGTCAAGGTCTGTTTCAAATGTTTTAATTTGCTATTATTGTTGTAACCTTCCTTACACTAGCCAGGGCTCAAGGGATCAGGATTTTTCTCCTGGCTAGTTCTGATTTTCACTTGCCTTCAATGCCCTGGCAACATTTCCACTGGCCCAAAATAATGATTCATTTTTAATTATCAATATTTATATTTTAATATGAAAAGAGTGGTGCAGGGCTGATGTATTACTGTAGGCCAGGAAACAGCATTTTAGCACTTCTGGTTCAGATGTCATTAAGTCAATGAGTTTTTTGAATGGATTTTTGGTTAAATGCCTGAAATAAGGTCTGTAGTGAACACAAGCTCAAGATATTTTCATGTTTTATTCTACAACATACAGTGCCACTTGAAAGTTTGTGAACCCCTTGCAGAATCTGTGAAAATGTGAAAAATTTTAACAAAATAAAAGAGATAATACAAAATGCATGTTATTTTTTATTTAGTACTGTCCTGATTAAGATATTTTACATAAAAGATGTTTACATATAATCCAGAAGACAAAAAAATAGCTGAATTTATTAAAATGACCCCGTTCAAAAGTTTGTGAACCATTGATTTCTAATACTGTGTGTTGCTACCTGGATGATCTATGACTGTTTTTTTTGTTTTGTGATGGTTGTTCATAAGTTGTTTGTTCTGAGCAGTTAAATTGCCCAGCGTTCTTCAGAAAAATCCTCCAGGTCCTGCAGATTCTTCAGATTTCAAGCATTTTTTGCATATTTGAACCCTTTCCAGCAGTGACTGTATGATTTTGAGATCCATCTTTTCACACTGAGGACAATTGAGGGACTCAAACACAACTATTAAAAAAGGTTCAAACATTCACTGATGCTCCAGAAGGAAATACGATGCATTAAGAGCCGGGGGGTGAAAACGTTTTGAATTTGAAGATCAAGGTAAATTGTACTTAATTTGTCTCCGGGAAACATGTAGGTATCTTCTATTGCTTCCAAAGGGCAGTACTAAATGAAGAAAATTGATATTTAAATAAAATAAGAAAAATTTGGACATCTTCATCCTGTTCAAAAGTTTTCACCCCTGACTCTTAATGCATCGTGTTTCCTTCTGGAGCATCAGTGAATGTTTGAACCTTTTTTAATAGTTGTGTTTATGTCCCTCAGTTGTCCTCAGTATGAAAAGATGGATCTCAAAATCATACAGTCACTGCTGGAAAGGGTTCAAATATGCAAAAGATGCTGGAAATCTGAAGAATCTGCAGGACCTGGAGGATTTTTCTGAAGAACAGAGCTCAGTTTAACTGCTCAGAGCAAACAAGGGACTCATGAACAACCATCACAAAACAAAAAAAAACAGTCGTAGATCATCCAGGTAACAACACAGTATTAAGAATCAATGGTTCACAAACTTTTGAACGGGGTCATTTTAATGAATTCAGCTATTTTTTGTCTTGTGAATTATATGTAAACATCTTTTATGTAAAATATCTTAATCAGGACAGTACTAAATAAAAAATAACATGCATTTTGTATTATCTCTTTTATTTTGTTAAAATTTTTCACATCTTCACAGATTCTGCAAGGGGTTCACAAACTTTCAAGTGGCACTGTAAAATACATCAGTAATACCCCTTGTGAGATTTTTTTTTTTTTTAATAAGTCTTTAACTTGTCTTGAAAAAGGCAGTTGCTAAAGAGTGGCTAAATGGGACTACAGAGATTGTCAAGGACATTAAACTCCCCTCACAGCAAATGGGTAAACTCACTAGTCCGCTTTTACAGCCTCACTGTGTTCATAATCACACTCTTGCAGTCTATTTTAACTCAAACTTGGGAAAATGTTTTTAAATAAAGACCGAAAAAGTTAATTTGTGCAGATTATCAAAATGAACAAAATGTGTATGAATCAGAAACTTTTGTTGTACAGAGCTTATTTTCTGCAATAATCCAAAAGATAATTGACAAATCCTACTGTGTTTTTGTCAAGGGAACCAGGGTGACACTAACTTCCGGGTCGGCCTAAAAAAATACGTCATTCCTGCAGCACTCTATACTATAATATTCAGAAATGACTGCATTAAGATTTTAGAAAAGCTTTTTGACCTACAACAGTAGCCTTATTCGCCTTGGTAATGTCAGGCAAAAGTTTTTTCAGAGAAGAAAATGATAAATATTACTGGGAAACTTTTTTTCATGTGCACTAATGTAAGACTGGTAACACATTTAGAAAGTAAATTACGTAAATTTTAATATGTTGACTTTTAAGACATCAAAATTACAAAATAAGACGAACCTTAGCACAGAGACAGTGTCATCCTTATGGCCACAAGGCAGGAGGAGGGGAGGGCAGAAGAGAGCAGACGAACGTAAAGAAAGAGAACAGAGAAGGAAAAAGGACAGAGAAAGATGGAGGGTGCGTACAGAAATTTGAGAGACAGTAGAGTGGCCATGGGTTGCAGGAAGAAAGAGACAGTGTTACTGAACAAAGAGAAGAAGAGAGACCAAACCAAATGAATACAGTCACGAACACTGGACCTCAATGTTCTACTTGACCATCACACACACAGGCGTGCAGGTTTTTTTGGGGCGGGGAAAGAGAGAGACGGCTAAAAATCTGCAGGCATTACTCACTTCTGCATTGGAGTCCCGCCCCCTGAGGTAGAGGGGCGGTGCTGTAATTCGGCGCCACCTCCGTAGGACAGTGATTTGCCCAGAGGTGTATGGCCTGGGGCGGGGCCAGGAGGAGGGGAGCCCAACGAGCGAGCGCGAGGAGAAAGGGGTGGAGCTCGAGAAGGGGGTGAGCTTGTTGGGCGCAGGAAAGCTCTGTTGGGGGAGGGTCTTAGGGGGGCAGGGCAGGCCTGGAGAGAGCCCTCCCTCTGCTGAGCAGACAGGAAAGGGGACGTGTACCCCAAAATAGGCGGGGGCCCCGGTGCTGTGCTAAGAGAGTGCGGAGGTTGCGGTCTGGGCGGGGACAGCTCATGAGCAGCAGACTCAAACTCTGGACTTTCGGACGGCGTCAGCAGGCTTTCGTATGACAAGCTGCCGTTGCGCGTCTGATTGGCTAAACTCTTGTAGCTAGTGGAGGTCGTACCCTCAGAGATGAGTGGCCCAAGGGCATTGTGGGCCGTTTGGGCAGAGCGAAGGCTTGAGGAGCAAGAGGCTGCTGCTGATTGGAGGAGGGTGTCGGTAAAAGAAGGGTAAGATCGCCCGCCAAACGCAGAGGCCCCACCCAGCCCCACCGAGCCTGCTCTACCCCCCTCCCCTCCCCCACGGCACCCTGCACCCCCTCGGCTTGACAAACTGGGGTCTGAGCGGTAGCTGGGCTGCCCAGTGGTGACGGGGACAGAGGGAGATTCGGTCATACTGTTCCCTCGACTCATCTGAGAGGAAAAAGAAAGACAGAAAGTATACACCAAACGTTCCCGACAACTGAAGCATCACCAAAGAGATGAAGGATGGCACACAACTCAAAGTTTGAGCAAACCACACCATATAAAAGGAAGTACGGAGCTCCTAAAGGGACATAGTGATGGAAAAAATATAAAATATTGGAGGAAAAATTCTATTTAAATACTTTTTCGTTCTCTCATAAAACGTTTGCGTTCGACCCAGACACTTTGCATTTGCTTGGAAAACTTTTAAATTCTTGCGCAAGTTTTGCGTTCCACCACACTGAAAAGCATAGAAAAACTATATTTCAATGCGTTTGCGAACAAACCCTTAAAGGGGTGGTTGATTATGATTTCACTTTTTTAACTTTAGTTAGTGGGTAATGTTGCTGTTAGACCATAAAGAACGTCTGCAAAGTTACGACGCTCAAAAGTTCAATGCAAAGGGAGATATTTTCTTTTAAAGATTTCTCTGTTTAAGGACTACAACAAAAAGCTGGTAGGGACTACAAAGAGCTTCTTCCCAGGTTAGCAACATCACTAACCCTAAAATTTACATAAACCCTGCCCCAGAGAACAAGCAACAAAGGGGGTGAGGCCATGTTGGGCTGCTTTAGAGAAGAGGAAGAGTTGTTGTAGTACAGTGTTGTTACCATGCCATCATTTTACGCCGGACTGCGTCACAAACAAGGGACAATTCAATGCTGGATTTTCACAAAACATTAACATGATGGCACATGCTAGTCGATGAGTTGAATCAGCTCCACAGAAACTACATAAATTTATCCACTAACCATTCAGAAATGTCCAGATGCATTCTATGTAACTTCTTCCTGTGTCTCTCCATCAGTGTCCGACTCCGGTTTGAACAATGTAAGGCTGAACACCGTTACTGACAATCGTCATTTTGGCTGTGTGAGATTCTCCAGCTTTGTTGTTGTTGAGAAACCGAAGCGTGAGCTGTTAAAGCCCCGCCCTCTTCTGGAAAGCGGCAGCTCATTTGTATTTAAAGGGACACACAAAAAAAAGGTGTGTTTTTGCTCACACCCAAATAGGGGCAAGTTTGACAAGCTATAATAAATTATCTGTAGGGTATTTTGAGCTGAAACTTCACAGACACATCCTGGGGACACCAGAGACTTATATTACATCTTGTAAAAAGGGGCATTATAGGTCCCCTTTAATCTCAAAATAAATCATATATGAGAATCTTTTACTTAATTAAACAGACTGCAAAATACAGTCACTGCAAGTTTGAAATACATAAAATAGCACGTTATAAGAGAATGCAAAAGTTTTGCTAGCAAACACAAAGTGTCTCAGCAAAATACAAAGGTTTTCAGAGTAAACGCAAAAGTACTGAAAAACTTTTCTTCCCATCTCATATTTTTTCCCACCATAACCCCTTAGGGGCTTCGTAGGAACGTATGGAGGCACAAGAATTATGTTTAAAACAACAAGGAGGATTTGACACTAGATTCATGCCATTTTTACAGAATGGATAAAGGAAAGGAAAGGAGTCAAGTTATGCTTCAGAATGAGAGGAAAACGGCAACAGGAAAGAGTCCAGCTTGAAAAAAACTGCAGAGTCAAAACGACAAAACACGAGAGCAAGGTGCAAAACACCATAACAATGGACGACTCACATCTAAACTTACTCGCTCACTGACTGCCAGTGATTTCAGATAATCAAGAAAAATAAAAGAAAGGATTAACAAAAACAAAAAAAGGAAAAAAAGCAAAAAAAAAGCAATGCAAACCTCAAGTGCATCATGGTTGTCTTAAACAAAAAATATATTTTACAGTTTTGGTACCTGAACTTGTGTACTGCACTTAGACCTACCTTGCTGGAATGTGTTGAGGCCGTGTGGTTTTTTCCTGGGCTGCTGTAGGCCGGCCTATATTTATACAATGAAGGTGTGGGTGGAGCCTCAGTCAGCAAGCTGCACTCTGATTTGAAGAAAACATTGTTATAAAAATATATGATTTTTTCCTTTTATCTTTACTTGACCTCAGGAAAAAGTAATATTGCTCATGATCTGACATCTATGATACATCTGCATGTGCACTAACCTTCATTTTGTGTGTGAGGCAACCCAGGGTATCTGTGCTCTGGTTTGGGTGGTGGAGGGGGATCAGCATCACTGGACTGACTCTCCATTATCTCCAGACTACTTTTAGACTGAAGTACACACACACAGAGCAACTCTTAGCAAAAATAGCCTGCTCATCTAAAGGGATTTTATGAACCTACTCTTAATAGAGATCTTCAGCATTTTATGTCAAACACTTTCAAAAGCAAGTTGATCATTTCAGCTGTAGAGACATAGACAAAATGTCTGAAGAGCATGACAAATATCAAAAAATTAAAAGTTTGGAGGTAAGAATGAAAAATGGTGACTGATATTGATTTTTTTTTTTACCAATGCCAATTATTTTTGTTTAAATGTTAGAAAAGCAGAACCAATTCTGCACAGCAGTATTCAAATAATTACTAGACTACAACAATTACACATCAAATTCATTATTAATATTTTAATTATTATAATGCATTAAATACGCAATTTAATGACCACTTATAAAACTTAACTTAAAAAAATCAAATTATTTCCTGTCCTTGATTCTGATTGGTCAATAGCAGTGTTTTATTCACGATAAAACACGGAGTGAGTGAGTGAGTGAGTTTATTACCTGCATTCAGAATTAGCATTTTCCTTCAGGTCAGTCCCATGTTCATAATAAAAAATCTGTTTAAATATCCGATGTATTATCTTGTCCTTTTAACAGTTAAGGGGTTTTCCCGTGACTGACAGCGCTAGTCAAAGCATTTGTCAGTTGCGTCTTGTTCCGTGTTCACAACAATTCACTCTTTTCAATGTAAAAGTCTTCACTACTGACTGACACACTCATAAAGACAGTCTTTGCCGCCATCTAATGGCGTAATAATGTAACTTCTGATGCTGGTCACGGTCAGGGACTTTTTTTCCGGTGGAAGGAAGGCTTTTAGTGATTTTACTTCATGAAAGTTGCATTGTTACATATTTTTGGCTTTAATATTTGTATTGTGTGGTAACCCTTTTATAAAATCAATAAGGTACTCGAGGCTAGTGCTGTATCGTGAATAAGGGGTTCCGCTTCGCGTCGTGCCTAAAAACGCCCTTCAGTCATTACTTATTCACGATACAGCACAGCCTCTCTTACCTTATTGCTTACTTTTTGGCTGTCCAACATTAATAAAAAAAGAACCAATTTAATATAAAAGTCCAAATATGGCTCAAAAACACTGTTCAAATTAGGGATGCACCGATACCATTTTTTAAGGACCGAGTATGAGTACCGATATTTTTTCTGGTACTCGCCGATACCGATGTCCATACATTTATTATTATTTTTTTATTTTTGGTGATGTGGCAGTTTTCCAAGCACAACACAGTGAGACTAATGAATGTAGGACAGCTTCTTTATTATTACTCTAATGAAAAAAGTAATAATTTTTATGTGCTTGTCACAAACTTAAAGCACAAATTTCACAATGTCCAATAACCTTCAAAGGGCATAATTACCGAAGTCATAATAATAATAATAATAATAATAAAAAAAATCAAGTCTTTTTTAACCTGCCTTTCAAAAAGTGCTAAACAAATATTACAGAACAAATGTTTATAACATAACACTGTGAACCAATGTAAACAACCTAGGGTGAGAGATTTCTCATGTGGAATACGGGATGAGTGGGCAATATGACCATGATATGAGAAATTTTATTTTATAATATATATATACATTAATTTAACATCTTTTGTTGTTTTATTAACATTAATGACAGACAAATATTTAATTAGGCTACTCTCCCTTTAAGATACTGACACATATCCTGTTTTCAGCCACCTGTTTACGTCCACTTAAGCCATAACCGACTGTATTTACATGAAATACTCCACACGATGGACATTTTGACAACTATTTGTGCATTTGACCATTCAGGCGCAAGGAGAACTGATCGCGCGCAGTCTGAGAGAACTGGGATCGCGCGCCGTCTGAGGGAACTGGGATCGCACGCAAGAAAGAGAAAGAGAGCGTGCACGAGAGAGAGTGCTTCTGGTCTGTCATTCAGTGCGATTTGCATGCAGTTCGCAATGTGTCGGCTGTCATCATTAATTTTGAGGTATTTCCACACCCCTGAGGCTGACATTGTTTCTGCTGCTGACGCCGGTGTCTCTGTGCGGGGAAAATTCTGTCAGTTACATCACATGAGGTATCGGTCTTTGGTATCTGGCATATTTTTACGAGTACGAGTACAAGTACATGAGCTTGGTATAGGGCCCGGTGCATCCCTAGTTCAAATGATTATCAATCAATGTCTAATTGTGTTTCGCTTTATGTTTTAAACCTACAACCTTTCAGCACAGATCTAGTTCATCTATTATATTATATCTATTCTAAATGTATCTATTATACTATATTTATTACATTATCTTTATTTATTTATTGAATCAATTTACACTGCGCTAAACCAAAAAAACTACCATTACAGACCTACTCCGTTTGGAAAGCACTGCCAACCATGAATGTTAGCATGATGAAAAAAAGTATGATAAGATGTTTGTACCTGCTGGATGCCATTATCCAGGACTTTAGCTGCTAGTTGGGCTTCAGATAGAGGTGGCCGCAAAAATGGTGGCTGGACCTGAACAGAATGAGGCTTTCGTAAGCGACCAAGATACCTGCCCAAAAAAAAAAAAACATTTACATACAATTAGAACTTCAATTCTAACAAAATCTGCAAAAAACTTCTTTAAATAAGATTTTGAACCTGGGAGCCTGTGAACTACACAGCACGTGTGCAATGTTTTTCAAACAGCCATGTGTGAAGGGGTTAACGCCACCTCTGAACTTCCCGGTCACCTGAGGGTGAAGAGAGGAAAATTGAGAACACGCCCTTGTAAATCAGGCAGAAAAAGAACATCATTCTGTTTGTCTAAACACATACAATGTGGACAAAAGATACACCTGAACACACACCTGTTCATTGGTCGTTCTCCCTCTGGCTACAAGCACAACATGGAATCCAGTGAGTCCCGCAACCGGGACAAAAAACAAACCAGCTACACACATCACTGCCATACTGAGTAGTGTGTTAAGGATAACAACAGAACTGAACAGGTTGGTGTGTAAATTATGTGCACATGCATATGTGAGTGCATTATATGTAAAGGATACGTGACTCCAGAGTGGATCTGGTCCAGTTGTTTTGTGTGATGGAGGATGTATAGCAGACTGAAGCCAAACACATCCATAATGTGAATAGTGAGCGAGAGCAGGAACAGAAAGAAATAACGATAGTTCCGCCTCCCAATGCAGTTGTTCACCCATGGGCAGTGATGGTCAAACTCCTAAGCACAGACACACATGCATACACACATTCAGACAATAAAAAAGTCAAGACTACGATACTACGATAAGTATGTGTGTACCTCAACACAGTTGTCACACACGGAGCAGTGTGAACAGCGCGGTGGTCTGTAAAAGCGACACGTGGAGCACCACTTCATCCGCACCTGAATGCCCCTCACCTCCACCGTCTTATAAAGTGGAGCACGGAAATCATCCTCTTTATCCTCATCTTCCTCAGCTATAAGACAAGTGCGCACACGTCACAGCTCAAACACAATTTCATGAATGCTGTCCAGGTCATAACTTCATACCAAATGAAAAATCAAAGGAAATTATAATTTGCATTAAGAAAATTAAGCCTAATTTTAAATTTATTAAGTTTTTTTTTTTTTTTTGACATTCTGCTTTTGACATTCTGCTTAGACACATGAATATCTAGCTATCATCTATCTATCTATCTATCTATCTATCTATCTATCTATCTCTCTCTATCTATCTATATATATAAAACGGTTAGTTCCTGTCCTTGATTCTGGTTTGTCAATAGCTGTGTTTTATTCATGATAAAACACAGCTATGACAGCTTCACCCAACGGTTCTGTGTATCACTACACAACACCCTTAGCAACCACTCTTAGCAACGTAAATCGTTTGTTCTCAATTGATATTGTTCATTGAAGCTTACTGTATTATGTAGAAGAGTGTTGTGAGAAAGAGATCGAGTGAGTGAGTTTATTATCTGCATTCAGATTTAGCATTTTCCTTCAGGTCAGTCCTATGTTCATAATAAAAAATAATATATATATATATATATATTCAGTGAAAAATTGTAAAGTACACTAGTGTTAAATGTTTGAGGTCATAAGATTTCTTTTTAATGTTTTTAAAAGAAATCTCACCAAGGCTGCATTTATTTGATATTTATTTGATTTAAAATACAGTTAAAACAGTAATACTGTAAAATATTATTACAATTTAAAATAATTGTAATAAACCATGATGCATTTTTCAGGATTCTTTGATGAGCAAAGTTCCAAATAACAACATCTATTACAAATAGAAATCTTTAGTAACATTATACCATATTGTTCCGAATATAAGACGACCCTGGTTATAAGACGACCCATTTTCAAGATGCACCTTTTGGTAAAAGGCTTTTTGAGACCAAATCTTTTAATAAGAAAATGCTTTTATTTGAAAATAATTTTCATATTCCATATTTTTCATATTTTAATTTTTATATTGAAAGTATGGTAAATACTGGTAAAATGTACCAGCAATCACATTTAAAAATAAACACTTTATGGCATACCATAAAAATAACTTTTCTCATTTCCAGTAGATTTCACGACTGATTTCTCATCTTTTTTATGAAGTGACAGATGTTGGCATGTCAAAAAACACAGGTGTTTTATCTACATTACCTATCTGTAACTAGGGGATATGAATATATTTTTTTCCTAAGGCCGATCACATAGCGCTGAAAACAGCAGTTTTTCCCTGAAGACTTGTTCTGCGGCGTAATGCTAATTCATTACGTCGCATCATTCTTATGGTGCGTGTCCACTGGCGCAATTCATTCCTATGCAGGATTTACTCACATTTTCTCAATGTACATTACGTTAAAAAAAAACTGAAGTGCATACCTCTAGGAAAGATGCCGGGGTCCATGAATGTGGCCATACAGAAATTGGCCAGTGTGAAGAGGAAGACCACAACATTATAGAGCGGAATGGAGGAGGAGAACCGCTCTGACAGCCACGGACACCTGCACAGAGATGGTTCTCATTACACTTACAGTAAAACTGATATTCTGAATTTCTGTATGAAAGTATTTAGGTTCTACTCACGTGAAACAGAGAAACAGCGTTGTGGCCCCCACGAGGAAGGCGGTTGCTGCGGACACAGGCACATAGCGACTGGGGCGGAATGGGCGGGATGGGGAGGGGTCTCCAAGAGCCCCGCCCACACTGAGACCCACAGGCATTTGGAGAAGTAAAAAAACTGGGGAACAGGGGAAGCCGTCAGAGAGAGAAGGAAGCTTGTCTCCCACCTGAGTGAGGATGGTGTGTAGCCATGGCCATAACAATAACTTTAGTGAAACTGAAACAGAATTATGTTCTCACAAATCAAGGTGCATTTCTTTCCTAAATCAAACGTTAATGTAAAATAGTGCAGATGCTTTTTTGAATATGTCTGTGCTGATACATAAAAAATAGACTAAATTCATATACGCATAATTTGTGATACTACGACTTACTACTGTAATACAAAAATAGCTCTAGTTTCATCAAAAATTAGTTCATATGGCTTGAATGTAACAAGATTTGGTCAACAAAAGGAAAATCAAGTGACAGCAAAGCTCTTTTAGTGCAAATCTCTGGTAAGCCCCATGTTACACCAAAAAGAGCTCAAAGGAAGCAGCAATTTGAGTTGAGGCATTCATACAGTATCGCTTAGAGACCAATGTCATATCTCACAAAGCATCACAGCAGATGAGTGCATGTACAACGTCAGACTACAGGAAGAAAAAAAAGGTTTTGGTGGGAGGTATACAGTGAAACAAAGTATGAGGAAAAAAAAGAAACTACAAGACAAAAAAATATGACTTTCTTTCTACAATCTCAATGGGAGTCTGGATTCCCCCTGGAACAGTCCGTCTAAGAAAAGATCGTAATTACTAGAACAAAATATAAAACAGAGCTCTTGATATCTTGTGCCCTAAATGAGAGCTCATTCTCCACTCTTCTGGGGTGATCTATGCTCACACTTTGATAAGAAACAAACTGGCCGAAAAGTGAGCCGAAAAACACAGTTTCCCAGGTCGCAATCACATGAATCTTGCAAGTTTAGATATCCACATGATAACGTGGCAGAGTTGTTTTTCAGAGGTCCATATGCAAAAAAGGAACACCCGCAGCTGAGTGCGTGTCCACCATAGCAATTGCACCCAATCCGTATATGTCCAGGGCTGAAAACTCCAATTCGTGGTGACACATGAGTGTGCAAAACCATTTTACTCCTGCATAGTGTCCCATGAGGCCTTTCTTTCCTCACATGGATGAGACTGATGAGTCTAGAATGCCGCCTCTTTGATTCCTTAACAAGCCTGATCGGTTTCTATAAGAGGAAAAAATGAAACACAAGATATGAACTCATGACCTGATCTTACAGATTCTTGGCAGTCTCCATACCGGTTCCATTTCATTTACAAGCAGCCTCTATCATACAAATGATCACATGAACAAAGCGAAACAAAAAAGCCATGAATTGTGAAATCTACATCTGTGTACACACACATCGTGTTGAAACCTGATCATGCTTTTGCTGCCCTGTGTCACAACTTCTGACTCACCAGGAAAGGGTGTGCCTTTTTTTTCCTGTATTCTCCACCACACCAGTTTTTTTTGTATACACCCCCCCACCACCACCACCACTACCCCAAACCCATCACCCCTTTACTATCCCCTTTTTCTCCTTGGCTTTGCTGTCCTACTGACCACACAGTGACCTTGAGCCTTGCATACAAAAGCCTTATTACACGACTCATAATCTTCTTTTCTTGCAGCTACTCCTGCTGTCTTCATTCACAGTACCAACTGAAAACCGATTCACTTCACATGGGAATTATATTTTGATTTGATTAATTAATAAACATGTTAGATCATATCTGACCATCAACTTTTAATCAATAAAGAACCGGATGATGGATGTCAGATGATATCTAACCAGAGAGCATGATCAATAATAAACTGGAAAATTATGTTAGGATGTCACTGACCCACAATGGTCATTTTAACATTAAATATAATGTAAAAGTGGCTTCAATGGTTTTTGTGATGTTTACAAAACAGAACCAGCTTACTATAATACAGATGGCTGTAGTGTCCTGCGAATAAGATAAAAATATATATATATACATTTAAAATTCTTGTGAGCTGTTTACCTACTTAGAATGCATTTGTTGGCATTATATGTGCACTAGACACGTTTGAATAGCACTATAATGCCCCAAAATGCTGTTTAGGTAGGCAAATCATTAACTAACACAGTCATTCATTACAGCAAAAACACAAACCAAACTGGTGAATTGAGTTCCAATATTACTTAAATATCAAAACATAAACAATTTCAGACATGAAAGCAAAATTCTGAGTCAAAACCCCTACGGTTTTGTCCCGTCTTCGTTAGCTTACCACCCCAGCTAAGAATATAGTCCTCAGAAATACTACCTTACACAGTAAAACAATACTTCAAAACACAATAAGAATGCATATTGATTAAATAGTAGGACAAATAACTTATGAACAACACCAAAATACGACAATTTAAGTTTTCATTTCGTGTTTTGCGTTCTGTTTAACTAGGCCGCAAAGTGAAGCCTCGGACTCCATTTGTTACAGCCTCGACTGAAGTAATCTCAAACGCGGTTATATTGATCCGATGTCGACACAAGAGCAAAACCAAATAGCAAATTGTGCCTAACACTTTTTAAATGTAATAACACATCTATTATGAATATCATCCACTGGTATATACTCACTCTGTGTCAGATATATCCACTGTTTACGTACTTTAAATGGCTGGCATTTATTCACACATCCTGTGATTTAGAGAGTCGGTTTCTCTTCTACATCCCGGTCCCGGGGCAGCGGTATTATCTGATGGGAGAGGAGCTTCAGCTCTCTCTATCCTCTCTCTCCCTTAATCTCAGTGTCTTTCTACGGCCTGCGAAACGGCTTTTGATCTGTATATGCCCGGGGCTGAAAACTCCCCAAGTCGTTTATCCGATGTAGAGTCTGATAAGCCAAAAATAAAACTCTTAACAAGGCATCATCTTCTTCTTCGGCACCAGCATCATTTAAGGACACAGGTATAGGACACCCAAACTGAGATCCGGAAGAGATTCGTGTCTAAACAATATTTATCATGTCAAAATAATAATTGCTCAATTTGTTTGCTCAAAGGATGTAATTTCACTGAAGAAAAAAATGGCATGCAGAATAACAGTCAAACTGGTTTTGGTTTGTTTTATTGTATGTTCAGAAGGACAGATAAAATTGCAACTGAATTTATTAAAAAAATACAAATAATACAGCAGCTTTTACAAATGTACATAATTAAAATTAGCCCTTTGAAAACCAAACATAGCTACAAATACTTCTATTTGTATGCTTCTATTTAAGGTCAATGAAGCGAATGTCCATGATGAGCAGAGTGTGTCGTGGCAGTGGTCTGGGCGCCGGTGAGAGAACCGTCATCACCTGAGCTTGTGTGTCCACTGCTGTCACCACTATGAAGCCACACACAGGACTCTCTAGAATCCCTCTGCTCTGACCCGCACCTGCCTCGGGTTCATCCTCCACCGAACTCACACTCAGCACGTGGTGGGTCAAATCCCTGCCGGGGCTGACTGGGACGAGTTTAAGCTGGGTGTCGTCCTGAGACATACCCAGGGGGAGACAGGAGTCTGGGATAGAGGGCGCACCGATCTTGTAAATGCGCACATCTGAAAAGCGCACATCAAAGGCGTGAGGGTAAAAGGAAGTTCCACGGAAACCATAGAAGTATTCCCGGATCTTTTCGTCCCGTGACTCTCGCCGGCAGTCCTTGGAGCGCTCCACCACGCCACCGGATTTTGGAAGAAGGACGACACGTACAAAGTGTGGCAGGTCACGTTTAAGCTCATTGTAGAGACGCTCCTGGTCCAGGACTAGAACAACATCCACCTCGAAGGCTGAAGCACAGTGGACCAGAGCCTGGTAGCCTGAACCTTTGACCCATCCACAGGTGTTAATTATACAGCCACCCACACTAGCTTTGCGGTTCACTTCGCAGCGCTGGGAAAACACTTCTGCAAGGTTTGAAGTCAGCTACACAAAAAAAGAGAAAAAATGAGACAGTCATTATAACAAAATTCTTTTAATTCGTCTGGATTATTCATAGTGAAGTCAACATGAAACAGCCAACCTGTTACTTCTGTAATCTGACATACACTACAGTTCAAAATTTTGGGGTTGGTAAGATTTTCGAACGAAGTCTCTTAAGCCCCTTTCACAGCGCGTTGATCCCAGAAAATTGGCATAAAATTGCCAGATCCAAATCCCGGGACACATTATCTGTGTATTTTCCGGAATCTCTCTGTGAAAGGGGCTTTATGCTCACCTAGGATGCATATTATAACATAATTAATAAACTATTTATTCCTGTGATGGCATAGCTGAATTTTCAGCATCATTACTCCAGTCTTCAGTGTCACATGATCCTTCAAAAATCATTTTAATATGCTGTCTTGCTGCTCAAGAAACATTTCTTATTATCAGTATTGAAAACAGTAGTGCTGCTTAATATTTTGTGGATTTTTTTTTTTTTCCCTGGATTTCATTGATGAATAGTTGAATTTTATTTATATTATATATATATATATATATATATATATATATACACACATACACACACACGTCAGTTGTAGTCTTTTTCAAAAGGCATCTGAAATAATAAACTAAGTGCAATGTAGTGTTGTCAAAAATATCTGAAACGCTTCCAATACTAATTTTTCACAGAATAGATACACGATACCAACTACGCTTTCTCGCTCTCTCATCTCTCCGACAGCAAGTTGCCACACAAACCCGCCTCCCCTCACTCACTAGTTTCATTTGCTCCGGATGAATATTGTTGGTGTTACAGGGCTTGAATTTCGACGTGGGAATGCGCATATTGAGCATAATTTTACTCATTCCCACAGATTCTGTGCTTACACCCAAAGTGTGTGCACATAAAACTGCCTCTCAGTATTAAATTGAGTTTCTTATTGCGCTTAAACAGTCAAATACGCAAAATAACGTCAAAATGCCGGCCTTGGAGAATAGTCACATAAACACGATCAGTTATGTTTTAAGTGAACGTAAACAGTTGAGAAAGAAAACGCATATGTAACAGCATACTGGATCCGTGCATCAGGTCTTAAATTGACAGCAGCCTAATATATCTGCTGCTAAATTATGAGATAATATTGAAAATATTTATATGGAAGTTTTTCCCCATGGTATTGATGTCAAAATTGTGGCTAGTGATAATGCTGAGTGGCTAGTAAACCAAAAAAAGTTAATGTCAAGCCCTGCTTACTATTAATACTGATACTGTTGCTGTAAAACGAACACAACATTACAATGCAACCAGTGAGTACTACTTTTCCCTCAGTTACTGCTACATAAATTGACTTTGTTGTTTCATCAACAATTACAGAGGAAGAGCAAGACTTTATAGCTGCATTTAAGTGAAAGATTAATGCGCTACTTCTTGTTATTATTGATTAAACAGTGCCAGGATAGTTTGTGGCCAAGCTCAATCTGCTCTAATAATTTATGGCCAATAGCTCACTGTATCACTTAAGTATAAAGACAACAATCCCTTAAGTGCAACTTTGTCATTACCTTGTTGTAAAGTTTGATGTTTGTTCCTGGTGTGGTGGAGCCAAAGTGAAAGACAAGCGGAGCCTGCACAGAGAAGCCTTCTTCTACATCAGCAGGACGCTCGATGCACAGAGCTGCCATAGTTCCAGGCACAGAGATCTACAGACAAGAACAATTAAGCATGCATATAGCAATTCATTTCTTACAGTTCTGTAATGTTTAGCAGATGTTGCATTGATCGTTCAGGTATCCTTTACTCACGCTGCTCTGGCCGACATCCAGTTCTACCAGTGTAGGTCTACGTCCCAGTCGCACAGCATAGTTTAACAACACTCGGCATACTGTTGTCTTTCCCACATCAGTTGGTCCGACCACCATTACCTATGACAACAAACCCCATTTAACCACAACTTAACCACATATAGGCCTATATTCACACAGTGAGGAAAAACAAATCCTGTATAGAAAAAAAGATGCATCAAGACGCATCGATAATTGTTTTATCGCATCGCAGCCCTCTGAATCATAACTGTAATTGAATAGAATTGTGAAGTGCCTAAAGATTCCCACCCCTGATATATACACTACTATTCAAAAGTTCAAAAGGGGTGGGTTTTACTTTTAATGTTTTTGAAAAACGTCTCTTCTGCTCACCAAATCTGCATTTATTTGATCAAAAAAAACAGAAAAACAGTAATATTGTGAAATTTTATTACAATTTAAAAGAACTGTTTTCTAGTTTAATATATTTTAAAATGAAATTTTTATTCCTGTGATGTAAAGCTGAATTTTTAGCATCATTACTCCAGTCTTCAGTGTCACATGATCCTTCAGAAATCATTCTAATATGCTGATTGGCTGCTCAAGAAACATTTCTTATTATTATCAATGTTGAAAACAGCTGTGCTGCTTATTATTTTTGGGGAAACTGTGATGTATTTTTTTAGGATTCTTTGATGAATAGACTGTTTAAAAGAAAAGCATTTATTTGAAATAGATATACTTGGTAACATTATGTCTTTACTGTCATTTTTGCCCAATTTAATGCATCCTTGCTGAGTAAAAGTATTACTTTCTTTAAAATAAAATCCTGCTGACCCTAAACTTTTGAAATAATTTGCTTGGGACATCTGTTAACATACCCGAGGGCCTCTCTCATTGTCTTTCTCCGCTTGACGTCTCATCTGCTCTAGAGCTGCATGGGTGTTGAGATACAGCATCATGGGTGTGTCTTTGGACACATAAGCCACCTATATTTATGGAAGAAAGATATGTTTGAATTGATTTATGTTCCTTGTCATTGTAGCCACTGACATCCTTTTATCCTCTCTCACCTCTGTCTTGCCTGAAAGTGACACAGTGCATCCATGCCAGGTGAACACAGCGATCTTAGAGCCTGGCCCAAAAGTGTACTTCTTATTTCGGTTCAGTTCGGATCCAAACACCTCTGCCATACCAGAGAACAGCTCGAGCTGGACTCGTTCTCCTGCTTCGACCTCAAAACGCAGTTCTGTCTCTTTCTCCAGGTCGAATCGTGTGCCTGAAGTCCCAGCACTGCCCGACGAGCTCAGGCCCTCCTCGGCTGACTTTTCTGGGGCTTCTGCAGTCATGGCTGTGATAGAGAAAGAACTAGGATGTTCAATGTTTGCGAGCTACTTTACTATTCTTAAACATGAGAAGGTAACATATGATTGTGCTATACCTGTTTGAATTCGTCCCCTCTGTGATATATCTTGGTAAATACCGTGTTTTATTTGAATTATGTCACACTGTATTAGCTTGTTACCGTTAGCCCGCTGAATATAATGAAACTGACGAGGTTGGGCTTTTGCAAATTATATTTTTTTAATATATCGTAACGTGTCTACACACTTCCAAACATCCACTGTTTAAACTGTACCTTGTAATTAACAAATAATCTCTTCTTTTTTCACAGCAGACCGGTGTGTTGTCAAACCAACACACCACAGTGATGGTGCCGTCGTGTCGCCTAGAGATGATGTCATGCAATGGTTGACCAATGACCAAGATCCTCTCAGCATGCCGTTAATACTGCACAGATATGGTTATTTACTGTATTTTGACTCTGTATTATGGACAATATATTGTTTGTTTTGTCACATGTGCTGTGTTTTTTCTGTTTATTTATGTAGTTTTTAAGTTTATATATTTAATTGTAACTCTTTTCCTCTACTACAGAGACCTGTGATACCTTGTTCTTCATTAAAAGATTCCACTAAACTTCTAATTCCATATAAAAATATAAAAAGGTCTTCTATTTTGTTATTTACTGGTTGAATATTCATCAGAAATATGGACCATTTCGACCTTTTTAGAATCAAAATAGCAAAATAATCTAAATGTAACAAAATAAAACCCTCTAAAAATAAAAGTCTAAAAAAATAAAAATAAAAAAAAGACAGAAAGAAAAACATAAACCCAGAAAGACTGTGGAAGATTCGTTTAATTAATGTAGGCTAGCCCAATCATGTAACGTCACTTTATTTATTGTAGGCTATTTCTTAATTTAATTTGCATAATTTATAGTCTTAATGTATTTTGTTGATACTATATTCATTGTATATGGCCTGTTTTGTCTTTCACTTGTGACGTGTCAACGTATGACGCTCATTTTAGAACCTGCGCGCGTTCTACAATAACACAATTTGCAGCTTCGAAGATCAAGGTCGTAAAGTATTAATACTACCACATTAGTAATTCTTTTCACAGATTTATTTATGCTTTTTTATTTCTTTTGTTTGTTTGTCTTTTATCTACACGCTAAGTATAGCCTATAGACCTATATATTTCGTTTTAATTTGGGATCGCCACTTAACAACTGGATTTGAAGTTTGACCTCAACAGGATATTTGCTGGTACGAAATTATACACCACCTACCTTAAACAATACGTTTAAACAATTTAGTTTTTAAAGCAAACACACTGTAAATTTATTAAAATATCTGGATTTTGATTCTTTGATACTTGACTGAGAACAGTTGCCAAAACATTGGGTAATACTGTGCTGATGTGCAGACCACCAAGACATTTTAGAGGAATAAAGTCAGACTTTAATGAAGCACAGGTAAAGGTGATGATTTCAGGCTATTCGTGAGGCGATGATGACCTCTGCTGGTGATCTAAATTGACGACGCTTAACATGGATTTTAACATTGTCATTGTGTGGTTTCTCTCATAAAATTAATGATCAAAACTGACAAACATTCAAGATTTATGGCATCTTATTTGATGTGTTGTAAAATCTGAAGTTTGATATGTGATGTTCATTGTCCATCATAACAGTACTGATGGTCTGCAAGGATGGCACTGGTCTCCTTAGGTAAATTGTTTCTGCTCCAGAACATTTCATTTCATCCAGACATGGTATTTCTGCTCGTAGATAAGAATAATTGTAACATAATTAAAATATACATTTATTAATTGTGGCACCTGTTTGTTGTTTATTACGGGACTGAAGGTCTTATCACGCAAGCATAATTTTAGCATTATTAAAAATATACATTAATTGTTGCGTCTTTTTGTTGTTGTTTATTATAGGACTGAAGGCCTAATCATAAGTATAATAATTAAAATATACATTGTTGCGTCTGTTGTTTATTACAGGACTGAAGGTCTAATTATATCACGCAAGTATACTTTTAGCATTATAATTAAAATATACATTTATTTATTGTTGAGTCTGTTTGTTGTTTATTGCAGGACTGAAGGTCTAATCATATTGTCAGCAGATAGACGAAGGACACAGAGGTAAGTGTTACAAATAACAGCAAGTTTATTGACAACGAGGAAGACAACACAGGCGTGAGAACTGTCCAGGTAAACAGGCGGGGAGTGGGAAAGTCTTGAGCAGCTTATCGGAGTCTGATCGTGTCCTTGTGTTTTTCAGGTGATCCGAGGGGAGCTGTGGAGCGTGGAGTCAGTGGTGAGCAACGAGGGATATCGCAGGAACAACAGGTAAGTAGACAACAGGTAAGTGGGTCAGGCGAAACATGGTATAGTTGAGACCAGACAGTGAGTGAACGGGAGGGGTGTGTTAATATAGTGCTGGCTGATGATCGCTGACAGGTGAATGTGATCAGTACTCAGGTGATTGGGATCTGGTGACGGTAGTAGGTGGTGACTGTGGTGACTCCCTGACAGTACCCCCTCCTTCAGGGGCAGCTCCTGACGCCCTACTATGCCGACGGGGGTCGGCCACGGCCTCTGGGTGCTGGATGGTTTTGGTGGAATTCGGCCAGGAGAGTGGGATCCAACACATCGTCTTGGTTAACCCAGGACCGTTCCTCTGGAACCCTTACCAGTCTACGAGATATTCCAGACAACCGCCCTGTCGCCGAGAGTTCAAGATCTCCTGCATTTGGTAGACTTGTGGTTCCTCGATGACTTCGGGAGGAGGTGGTACTGGCGGCTCGTCTGGTTCTGTGGGAGAGGGAGAAACAGGTTTGAGAGGGAAAACATGGAAGGATGAATGCGATACCGTGCCGGGAGTTGGAGTCGGTAGGTGACTTCGTTGATCTGCCTCTCGATTGTAAAGGAACCAATGTAGCAGGGACTCAGCTTCCGGCAAGGCAGGCGGAGACGCAGATCCCGGGTCGAGAGCCAGACCTTATCTCCAGGACGATAGACGGGGTTAGTTGACCAGCGGGCATCTGCAAAGGTCTTGTGTCTCCACACTGCTTGCTGGAGTTGGATGTGAGCTGAGTCCCAAACCCTCTCGCTGGCTCGAAACCAGTGGTCGACAGCTGGAACGTCCGAGGGTTCTTCTGCCCAGGGAAACAGAAGGGGTTGGTACCAGAGTATGCACTGAAAAGGGGTAAGGCCAGTGGTCGTTTGCCTGAGGGAGTTTTGTGCATACTCGGCCCACGGGAGGAAGCGGTTCCAGCTGTGTTGGTTGTCATGACAGTAGGCCTGGAGATATCTCCCGATCTCCTGTATCTTCTGCTCAGTCTGGTCGTTGGTCTGGGGATGATAGCCGGAGGAGAGGTTGACGGAGGCATTGATGAGTTTGAAGAAGGCTGTCCATACCCGGGATGTGAACTGAGGCCCACGGTCGGAGACAATCTCTTCTGGTATGCCAAAGCTGCGAAATAGATGAAAGAGGGTTTCAAGCTGTTTCGAGGGCGGTGGGTAAACCCCGGAGGGGAATCAACTTGCATGCCTTGGAGAATCTATCCACTGCAATGAGAATGCAGGTGTGACCATCAGACTTTGGCAGGTCTGTTACGAAGTCGACACCGACGTGGGACCAGGGACGACGTGGGATGGGTAGTGGTACTAGCTTACCAGCAGGTAGGTGACGTGGAGTTTTGGAGATGGCACGGACTGAGCCCGGGGAAGCGTGAAGGGAGCCCAGAAGGGTGATTCTCAAGGAGCTTCGAGAAGATGCGGGCCCCACGGAGTTCCTCGAGGGCGGCCGGGACCAGGGGAAGAGGGTAAGGGAGCTTGACGGTGTGTTCGTTGAGGGTCCGGTAGTCGATACAGGGCCGCAAGCCTCCATCCTTCTTACCCACGAAGAAGCAGCAGCTCGATGCTGCTGGTGAGGTGGATGGACGAATGAACTGTTGTTGAAGAGCCTCCTTGATGTAGTCCTCCATAGCCTTGTGCTCCGGGATGGACAGAGGGGTACACTCGCCTCTTGGGGGGTGTGGCACCAGGTCTATGGCGCAGTCCCACGGCCGATGGGGTGGTAACTTTGTGGCTGCCTGTTTGCTGAACACATCCTGGAACGCCATATAGTCAGATGGGATCGTGGAAGCAGTGTGAGGTTCAGGGCTCTCCACAAGTGTGGATTGAACATGTAGCACCGGGGTCATTAACCAGGGGTTCAGGAACGTTGGAAAGACAGTTTTGGAAACAGGTAGGACTCCATCTTAAAATCTCACTTGTGTCCCATCTGACTTCTGGAGAATGTTGAGAGAGCCAGGGGCGTCCCAGGATGACGTCTACGGTGTGTCCCTCCAGTAGCAGAAAGGAGATTCTCTCACTGTGAAGAGATCCGATTTGCGGTGTGATTAGGTGGAAACCGGAACTTGATGCGCCCACGTCCGAGCGGTTTTCCCTGGATGGCTTCTACTTTCAGTTCTCTTTGTCTGACAAGGTGAACCCAGTTGTTTCAGTAGGGTTGGTGAGATGAAGTTGCCGGAGGAGCCCGAGTCGACGAGGGCACGTGCTGAAATGACATGAAGTGGGGTGAGTAGTTGTATATCCAGCAGAGTCAAATTAGAGATATCAGGCTCCAATTGGGGGGTACTCACCGCGGGAAGCGGGGGACGTGAGGGGCACGCATGAATGAAGTGCCCAGGAGCTCCGCAGTACAAACATAGTCCTGTAGTGAGACGTTGAGCATGCTCCGGGCGGGAGAGGCGACTGGAATCCACCTGCATGGGTTCTGGTACTGGAGGACAGGCAGCGGGTAAGGACAGAGAATGAGCGGTTGTTTCCGGTAGGCAGGCTGTAAGATGTTGGGAAATTTTCTCTGCTTTCTGCATAAAGCTCTCCAATCCGACCGAATTCTCATAAATTGCCATTTGGGCTCTGAGCTGGGGATTTAAACCTTGACGGTAAGCAGTTAGTAATGCAGTTTTGTTCCATCCACAAGTGGCTGCTAGAGTCTGAAACTGCAATCACTGGCCAAAGAACTGCCTTGCCGGAGACGGATGAGTTGGTCGGAAACGGAGAGTGATCCTGTGGCAAGACCGAAAACTTCCTGGAAATGAGAAGAGAAATCTTCGAAAGAGTCAATGAGGTTAGACTGAATTCCAGATGGCTTGTGCCCAGAGTAATGCTCGTCCGGTAAGCAAGGAGATCAAAAACGCCACTTTAGTTCGTTCGTGAATTTATAGGAATGCGTCTCAATGTACAGTGATACTTGGAGGAAACCGCTACATTCTACCGCCTCACCCGAATCGTTGGAAGGAAGGGCCATGGGACTGGCAGAGGCAGATTGATGATGTGGGTCCGGAGAGAGAGCGGCTCGAAGAGCGCTGACCAGCTCCTCGATGGTATTCTCAGCCGCGGGAGTTGGGCGCTCCATCTCCGGACGAAGGTTAGGTCTGGTCTTCTGTCAGCAGATAGACGAAGGACACAGAGGTAAGGGTTACAAATAACAGCAGGTTTATGGACAACAAGGAAGACAACACAGGCGTGAGAACTGTCCAGGTAAGCGGGTGGGGAGTGGGAAAGTCTTGAGCGGCTTATCTGAGTCTGATTGTGTCCTTGTGTTTTCCAGGTGATCCGAGGGGAGCTGTGGAGCGTGGATTCATTGGTGAGCAGCAATGAGGGAGAACTGGAAGGTATCACAGGGAGAACTGGAAGGTATCACAGGGAGAACTGGAAGGTATCACAGGGAGAACTGGAAGGTATCACAGGGAGAACTGGAAGGTATCACAGGGAGAACTGGAAGGTATCACAGGGAGAACTGGAAGGTATCACAGGGAGAACTGGAAGGTATCACAGGGAGAACTGGAAGGTATCACAGGGAGAACTGGAAGGTATCACAGGGAGAACTGGAAGGTATCACAGGGAGAACTGGAAGGTATCACAGGGAGAACTGGAAGGTATCACAGGGAGAACTGGAAGGTATCACAGGGAGAACTGGAAGGTATCACAGGGAGAACTGGAAGGTATCACAGGGAGAACTGGAAGGTATCACAGGGAGAACTGGAAGGTATCACAGGGAGAACTGGAAGGTATCACAGGGAGAACTGGAAGGTATCACAGGGAGAACTGGAAGGTATCACAGGGAGAACTGGAAGGTATCACAGGGAGAACTGGAAGGTATCACAGGGAGAACTGGAAGGTATCACAGGGAGAACTGGAAGGTATCACAGGGAGAACTGGAAGGTATCACAGGGAGAACTGGAAGGTATCACAGGGAGAACTGGAAGGTATCACAGGGAGAACTGGAAGGTATCACAGGGAGAACTGGAAGGTATCACAGGGAGAACTGGAAGGTATCACAGGGAGAACTGGAAGGTATCACAGGGAGAACTGGAAGGTATCACAGGGAGAACTGGAAGGTATCACAGGGAGAACTGGAAGGTATCACAGGGAGAACTGGAAGGTATCACAGGGAGAACTGGAAGGTATCACAGGGAGAACTGGAAGGTATCACAGGGAGAACTGGAAGGTATCACAGGGAGAACTGGAAGGTATCACAGGGAGAACAGGTAAGTAGACAACAGGTAAGTGGGTCAGACGAAACAACATGGTATAGTTGAGACCAGACAGTGAGTGAACGGGAGGAGTGTGTTAATATAGTGCTGGCTGATGATCGCTGACAGGTGAATGTGATCAGTACTCAGGTGATTGGGATCTGGTGACGGTAGTAGGTGGTGACTGTGGTGACTCCCTGACACATATCACGTAAGTATAATTTTAGTATAAAAATTCAAATATACATTTATTAATTGTGGCATCTGTTTGTTGGTGTTTATTGCAGGACTGAAGGTCTAATCATATCACGTAAGTATAATTTTAGTATAATAATTAAAATATACATTTATTAATTGTTGCGTCTGTTTGTTGTTTATTACAGGACTGAAGGCCTAATCATATCATTTAAGTATAATTTTAGTATAATAATTAAAATATACATTTATTAATTGTTGCATCTGTTGTTGTTTATTACAGGACTGAAGGCCTAATCATATCATGTAAGTATAATTTTATTATAATAATTGAAATATAAATTTATTAATTGTTGTGTCTGTTTGTTGACTATTGCAGGACTTAATGGCTAATCATATCATGTAAGTATGGTTTTAGTATTATAATTAAATACATTTATTGACTGTGGCGTCTGTTTGTTCTTTATTACAGTATGGATTGTCAGCACTGATTTCCCTTAGAAAATTAATTTTAAGACAGACAGGGAAGAAGTACAAGCTCCTCAAAGACACATATGTAAGAAGTAAAACATCTTTGGAGGTCCCAAACTGGAAGAGACTTCACACAGAGGTGCGCAAGGGTATGTAAATATCATCATATTATTTAATTCGGGCCGAATATAATAATTGGATGAACATTTTTTGGTCCTACGACTCCACAGACGATATATATTTAAAAAAATACATTTAGACCGTTTAACATAGTGATTGTTATCAGGATATGAGAAGGCTTTCAACCCGTATAACAAAAAGTGTTTCTGTAGAGAATCACCTATTGCACCTTTAATTTCTAATTGTCTTGTCTTGTGTTCTTTCTGTTTCTTTCAAGACTCTAAGAGCCAAATGTGAAAGACAAATTATCTACAGCTATATAATGAGATCCTGACTTGGTGCTTCAAACATTTAGAACTGTATTTTACACTAGTTTTCGAATTTTTTCAGTGTTCTAATTTATTCATATAAAAATACATAAAAAGCCAATAAAAAATACTTTTCTGTAATTTGCTTTCAATTTTTTATTCAAATTAATTTTGATAGGGGTGAATTCAGGGTGATTGGCACTTTTTGCCTTTGAAATGACTTGGAGAAAGTGTCCTAATCAACCTGAATTCACCCCTATATTTTGTAGTCCTTAAAGTAAAAAATGTCTTGGTAGTGGTGTAACACTCTATTCTCATTATTTCTCATATTTAAACAAATTAATACTGTATAATGCATGACAGCCCTATACCGGGACATTTTCAATGTTTTCACACACCAACTTCAAAAATACCTCGACTACGATAATCCTTCATGATAGACAAGACTGTCAAGACTTTCCACACCAGAAGGTGGCACTGTCCGTGTCGCTTTCACAGCATTATTCAACACTATTTCTTCAACATATCCCGCCAAACTCTTCACATGTTGCCGCAATGGCGACCCGAGCCAAATCAGGTGCGTAACACGTTCTGAAAACTTTTTAATGTCTTTAAACTAGAATAGATTATTTTAATCTTTTGTGTTGCGCTTCATATTAGCAGAATATGAGTTTTCGTGTTTGTCATGTTCTGTATTTTCAGTGGGAGTCAAGGTGGTTGTGTGAGGTCACGCCTTCTCAAGAGATTTTACATTTCACATTAGGCAAAATCTCTCATACAATCCCTCAAATTTTAGTTCGTATAATTAACTTGCGAAAGAGTATGAATGGATATCGTAAATAACCCAAGAACTACAGGTTGACTGAAATTACTTCGTTCACAGCTGATGGGATACAGATTTAAATATCCAGAACCGATTTTTAAATTGCTGGGGTTTTTTTTTTAAATTGTATTTCTAATAATAATTAGACTACAATTATGAATATTATACAAATAAATATTGTGTGTATTATGAATATATTAATGTATTAATGACAACAAGTATGCAAAGTAGGTTTGTGATCAATAATAAGCAAATAAGACCTTAATGTAAAGTGGTACACACACTATACATACACTATATATATATATGCATGTGTGTGTGTGTGTGTGTGTATATATATATATATATATATATATATATATATATATATATATACATACACACACACACACACACACACACACACACACACACACACACACACGTTATACAATTTTGATTACCGGTTTATTTTGATGTATGCAAAATTGAAACACTGTGATCCACTTAAATATGCAGGTCGTGGTCGGAAGCGTAAGGCTGATGTAGATTCAGAAGCAGCTGCAGTGGAGGAGAAGAAAGAAAAGCTTGATGGCGTAGAGAAAAAAGATGATGAAGCAGGACAAAGGGTTGTCATCGAGCATTGGTGAGAACACATGGCTAGTTATTTAAAATGTTTTCATGCAGTGCTTACTGTGTAATAATATTTTGTGCGTTATTTACAGGTGCTTTGTTTTGCTACTTTGATTTTAAAGCCATATTAAAATAATAAATATATTGCCCTTTTAATAAAAAAGCTCTGACAGTTATATGTGAGTCATGTTCATATTCTTGACGTTTTACAGTAAAAGCTGACGGGTCTACGGGCGGAATGCGGAAGGTGTGCGTGAGGCACTTGCGGCTTCGCACCCTGATCTTCAGGTGGTACTCAATCCACAGAAACCTCGGCGGAACAGCTTTGAGGTCACGCTGATGGAGGGAGACAAAGGTAAGGCTGCCAACCAGTATCCATACATGTCTCTTTTCTGATGCCATTGAGTAACAAAAGTGTACAGCACAATTTATGTATGTCCAAAGAGTTGTTTACATGTGCTACCTCTGTGTTTCTTTCTCCTGAGCAGAGATTGTTTTGTGGTCTGGCATTAAGAAGGGTCCTCCACGCAAACTGAAGTTTCCCGATCCTGCTGAAGTGGTGTCTGCCCTGAAAGAAGCACTGAAGAGCAAGTAGAGGTTATAAGGACAGGTGAGAAGATGCATTTTTTTTTTTTTTTTTGCTATTAACTTGTTTTTAACATAATTATAGCTTTTGTAAATGGCAATAAAACGATTTTTTCCTAATTCATTTTCTCCCTCTAGTCAGTCGTCTTTGTTCCTGGACATTGGATGCATAATGATGTTAATGGACTAATGGGAAGATTTCCCCGTCTGTTTTCTGATGAGCAGCTCTGTTGTTCTGGACTGGATAATTGACCTTGCCTTGTTTCTTCTGTTAAGCTCTCAAACTCTTAATGTTCTGTTTCGACATGACTAGTTTTAGTTTGCTATTACCCGTCTCTATACTCCATGTTATTATATGGTAAATCACTTTTCTTTTTTTCTTTCTTTTTTTTTTTTTTTACTGTTTGAATAATAATAAAGCTAGCATGATCTCCCTCCCATGATCTGCATCATCATTATGTTAATCAGTGTTGGGGAAAGTTACTTTTAAAAGTAATGTTACAGTATTGTTACTCCCTAAAAAAGTAATGCAAAAGAAATGCAAATTCACACCTGTACAGTAGAGGATGCAGCTCAAACAAGCTGTGCTGCCATTCTGAAATGCAGAAGAATAGGATGCAGGGGAAGAAAGTTCAACATTCTTTTTTCAGCAATAAAGTTGCTTATTAGTATGGTTGAATTGGATTATCGAAGGTCAGCAGCTAAGACATTGGTTAATAAAGTGATATTAAATAAAGTTGTATTTGTGTTATTTAAAGCTGCAGTCTGTAAGTTTTGCCTCTTTGTTGCCATCTCTGTTTGAAACCTGCAATTGCAGTTATTTGTTGAATCAGACTAAGGTAACGAGAACACGGGCTGGTTATGTACTTCCTCAAATTGATTTTGGATCATTTTTAACCAACAAAAAAGTCACAGACTGCAGCTTTAACATTTAATTACTGCAGGTCTGCGTAATATTCTGAGTTTGCATTTCACCGTTTTTATTTATTTTGAGGAATACTGAATCTGTTTTTGTGCAGGTGAGAAGTAAATTCATACTCTCATTTAGTCTAGAACTACAATAACCATCATGTTTACACAGCGCACACAACACCTCACTCCCGATTTCTCTCAACATGGGGACTGAAGAGGTGTCAGCCATTACATGGGAAAACAAAGTAGCTTCTGTTACTTATTTGAAAAAGTAATTTTAAAAATAATGCATTACTTTACTAGTTACTTGGAAAAAAGTAATCTGATTACATATCTCTCATTACTTGTGCGTTATCCCCAACACTAAAGATAATTACTAAGCCAGTTGGCTGATTTCTTTGGCAAAAAGCCTAGCCATGGTTGACTGATATTATCAGGTATATTATAGGTAATGTTTCAAGTAAAATAAGTGATTTTAAAGTTGCAAAGTTTATGATGTTTAAAAACTACTATAAAAACAATGTAAACTGAATTTGTCAATCATATTTCCTCTGGACCTAGTTTTAGAAAAAGTAATTGCATCTTAAAATTTTTATGTGGACTCATACAATCCCTTTATCAGCATTATGACTTCCTAATCGTTTGTTCTTTCAAGGAGGATGTATAACAAAAACCCATCTCAATACAGTTTAAAGAAAACTTTATTGTCAAATAATATGGTGTCTGCTGTAAGCAGTAAGTGCTGTTTGTTAAGACTTCATTAACTGAAAGCATTATGCTCCCAACTGCTCTTCTCCAAGTAAAGCTGGAATAGAAACCGCAGCCTTATATCAGGCCATAAATCCATTTTATTTATCCGAAGGTGGTGCTGTTCCAAGCCACATTGGCTGCGTCCATATCAACAAAATTTATATAGATCCTGAAAAACAATACAAGAATTTTCACTAAACAAACATCAAACTAAATTTGACATGTACAAAACAACCTATTATATGAAAAGCAGATCTTAAATTTAATATGCATGCAAACATATGCATTTTAACAACTAAAATTCACTTAGAAGTTTGCAAGCTAAAACTTTACTTTTGCACAACATTCTGGTAAATGCTCTTCTGGTAAAAGAGAGCCAGCTGTATTGTATGGATCTACCTGTCAGGTGAAATGCCAAGGTGTTTGCTTAGCAAGCCCATAAGAAGTTTTGAGTATTGCTTATTTTGCGCGCCCCCGATCTTTCCGATGCTGGTGAGAGAACAGAGCGCGCACGGATCTCCTTTTCCCCCGAACATCATCATCTGATCTGGGATGATGTGTATGGCAATATACTGTAACATATCAATACAAAGACAGACAATATTAAACAGATAATACTTAAGTTCTTTTGATTGAATATGATCTTTTCAATTTGTTCATAAAAGAGATGTAAACGATTCGGATCGGACCAAATCGATCCGAGGAGCGGTTCTCGAGTAAAAAAAAATGTTTTAGTATCGTATGATTTAAACGCATATTTGGTTTATTATAAGGTTGCTGCAAAACATTGAACTGAAAAACACAGTCATTTAATACGAGGCATCGTATTAGTGAACCTTAATAATCAGCAAAAAGTGCATACAAATGGATTTAATGGAACATTCTAGATTCATGATGTACCGTCACTGTAATAACGCGATAACATAATTGCGTCAAGACGTAAAAGAATCACTGAATCGTTTTTTGAACCGATTCTTTGAAACGTTCGAAAGCATGATTCAAGGAAATTAGTCTGACCCATCTCTAGACTAGTTAAGCTTAAATCGAGACAAATAATGATGCATAGGCTGACTAAATGTCTTTAAGGTTAAGACAATAAAAAAACCAAGATGACTTAAGCTACAGCTAAGAGGAAAACTGTACAGTAAGACTCTTGTATGTTTCGTTGTCTCGTGGCAGTACTTATAGTCCCTCATTCCATGCAGACTAAAATGCAAAGTGAAACGTTTTATATATACAAAAAATAAGTAGAAGAAAAATGCAGTCTGCTCACCTGCGCGGGTTTGCCCATCGCTTTGGCGAGCTCCTGCGTGGCCTCCGACAGCAGCTCAGCAGGAACCGAGTCCTTTGCTACATTTGTGTTCACCACGAACATCGGCATGACTGCAACGGAGAGACAGACACGTACTGTAAAATAGTGCAAAATAGAAGGATCAACGCCTTAGGGAATGTGTCCAGATGTGAGCCCTGGTTGAATAAGGTAAGTGACCACGATGTCAGTACTTCCCCTAGGCTACCGTAAAACACCGTGTGGTGTGACCCAAATAAAGATTTGACAGATCCGTTAGCATTCCACAGTTGCTCGGCTGGCGCATGTAGTCCAAGAAGTCCGAGATGCACAAACTGTCATCTTTTCTTTTTGGTAGTAAATTGAAGACAGTTACCCGTATGTGCCGTAAATGGCGTGTGACTATTTACTCTAAAATAACTTTTTATTTATTAATTTTATTTATTTATTATATTTTTATCAACTGCTGAAATATCTGCTTTAATAATAATAATAAGGAATGCAGTTCAAAGTGCTTTATAATAAAAAGCCAATAGGCACCAAGTAGGCTTCACATGAAAACAAGTAAAAATTAATGTCAAGATTAATGAAATTAATGAAATTTCACTTTACAACGATAGAAGAAGACAAAATAAATATACAGTAAATGCATAATAAAAGAAAGGAAATTAAAACTAATAATAAAAGACAACATAATACAATTTATACCTGATGTATTATTTATTTTTCGTTTTTTTTTTTCTTCTCTTTTTATATGTTTTATTTTTAAATGCATAATTGTATACTTTTCAATATGTTTATTCAATTAAAAAAAATCTACCAGCATGGGCTAGCTGCCAAAGCTAACCAGTCATACCTTGGTCCACTTTTTCTGGTAATTACGGTAGCTCTGCGCATGCGCAGAACGCAACATCCGGAAATAATATTGTAGGCGAGAATTAAAACCTCTTGAGTTGAGAGGGGTGGTCGCGACTCGGTGAAATTGTTCCGCTGATAGCGCATAACACCCGAAAAACATGAACGCGGATCTTTTTTAGCCAACGAAAATATTTGTGCGGTCAACAGGAGTGGAATTTCATCTTTCTAGGGTTTGATTTGTGCGGTCACTGGCTTAAAGATAGAGGAACAGGGTCCATTCCATTGGCTGTATACAAAGTTACGGGTGACAGCCGTTGCCACTGTTGATGTCATATTATTTTATCCACATGCGTATTTAAATTAAGTGTTGTTATTGTAAAGCGGATGTTTTAAACATGAAGAATAACTGGTGCTGATATATGGCGTAACAGGGATTCGTTGATAGTTTTGTTGGACACAACTTTATTTATTATATGTGCGACTGAACACTAGTAAAGCTATGGCGGAATCGGTCAAGACCTTTCAAGCGCACCTGACCGCTGTCATGGACAGTTTAGTCCGCGCATCCGTGTGCGAGATCACCAAACTCTTCCAGGACACGGTGAACGACTACCTGGTGGAAATCTCGCTGAACAGAAAAGAGAACGAAGCGCTGAAATTGAGACTGAGGCTGACAGAGAATAAATTGAGAAACGAACGCAAATATGGCATGGGCTGGGCGGCCAGTCGGCGTGCGGCTGGTCTGCTTGGCGCGGACGACACCGTGCGCAAAGCGCGAAGAATGGATCTCCAAAGTAAGCGCGCTGGCCAACTCGGATTTATTGGGTGATAACTGTTGTTTTATCGTGCATTAAGTGAGAAACCATAATGGCGACTTGCTCCTCAGTTCTCAGATTTCTTTCTCCTTCCTCTCCTCCTCTTTTGGATTCCTCCCTCCCCCTCCTGTCCTCCTCTCTCCTCTTCCCCCTCCCATCTTTCTCTCTCAGGAGGCAAGCAAGGGAAGGAGTGGAGTGCTAATGCGTGGGAGGAGGGGACTGGAAGAGTGAGGGATGAGAGGAGGGACGTGTTCCGTGTCCATCTGCCAGCTGGAGGAGGTGGAGGTGGGGAGGAGGAGGAGGAGGAAAGGATATGTGTCTCTGGGGAGAGGAAGGAGGTGGCCAGCATTAAAGAGGAGGTGAGTAGCCAATCGGATGTGAGGAAACAGCTGCAGGAGAGAGAGAGGAGATGCAGAGGGCTATGGACAGGAGAAGGACCTAAAGAGAACAGTCCCATTTTGCAAACTCAAACTAATTTCAAAGTATATTTTGCAAGAAAAATCATAACCCATTATTGTTGACAACAATTATAGAAACTGAAATTGACTTTTTTTTCAGTGCTGGTGTCATTGTCTTTCCCTCTAGATTGAGATCATGTTATTTAGGCGGTCATATTCAGAAAATATGCATAGACTAGATAGATCAGAACAAAAGTGGACAATGTTAATAATTGCTAGAGTACATAGGGTCCATGCATTTTATCATCTAGTTGCACAAACCACAGTATGGACAGGTTGTCAGAAAAGCATATGACCGCATCAGGAAAGGACTGCCTACTCAATTGTCAATCAAACTAAAATGCCATCAGTGCACTAAAACAAGTTTAAATGTTAAAATAACAGCAAGTAAGTAACACAAGGTTACTCCCACATCAGATCTGTCTTAAATGTTTATTATCAGTTTTAAAAGAGATGCATTATTGTGAGCAAAGGGAATTTATTTCACACCTTGCGTTTTCACTCTTTCTGCTTCTGTGGGATGATGGATAAAGGTGGAAGGCTACAGATCAGACTCCCTGAGGCTGTTGCAAGAGGCTCTACAGATGAACCAAAGTGAAACCAGCCCTCCCTCCCCCAGTCCCACCCACGGTGAGCACTGCAATGCTTTGTTTGGGAAAACAGTTATTAATTTTTTTTTTGTGTGATTGCAAGCAAGAACAGTTGAAGGAGTAGTATTTTTTTTTGTGAAACACAACAGGAGAAATACTGAAAACTGTACACTTTTTTCCATACATTAACAGCATATAGGGACCACGGCTGTCAAGTTTCAAGTGTTTTTTTTTAAATGATTATTATTTTTTGTGTGTGTGTGTTTTTTTGGGAGCTTGACAATCGTGGGCACTATGAATTACTGTTGTATAGAAAAGTGTGTAAATTCTTCAGAATTTCCTCTTGTGTTCTGCAGAAATAAATGAACAGCATACAGGTTTGGAACAACATGAGGGGTGATTAAATACACACACATATACAGGTGCTGGTCATATAATTAGAATATCATCAAAAAGTTGATTTATATCACTAATTCCATTCAAAAAGTGAAACTTGTATATTATATTCATTCATTACACACAGACTGATATATTTCAAATGTTTATTTCTTTTAATTTTGATGATTATAACTGACAACTAAGGAAAATCCCAAATTCAGTATCTCAGAAAATTAGAATATTGTGAAAAGGTTCAATATTGAAGACACCTGGTGCCACACTCTAATCAGCTAATTAACTCAAAACACCTGCAAAGGCCTTTGAATGGTCTCTCAGTCTAGTTCTGTAGGCTACACAATCATGGGGAAGACTGCTGACTTGACAGTTGTCCAAAAGACGACCATTGACACCTTGCACAAGGAGGGCAAGACACAAAAGGTCATTGCAAAAGAGGCTGGCTGTTCACAGAGCTCTGTGTCCAAGCACATTAATAGAGAGGCGAAGGGAAGGAAAAGATGTGGTAGAAAAAAGTGTACAAGCAATAGGGATAACCGCACCCTGGAGAGGATTGTGAAACAAAACCCATTCAAAAATGTGGGGGAGATTCACAAAGAGTGGACTGCAGCTGGAGTCAGTGCTTCAAGAACCACTACGCACAGACGTATGCAAGACATGGGTTTCAGCTGTCGTGTCAAGCCACTCTTGAACAACAGACAGCGTCAGAAGCGTCTCGCCTGGGCTAAAGACAAAAAGGACTGGACTGCTGCTGAGTGGTCCAAAGTTATGTTCTCTGATGAAAGTAAATTTTGCATTTCCTTTGGAAATCAAGGTCCCAGAGTCTGGAGGAAGAGAGGAGAGGCACACAATCCACATTGCTTGAGGTCCAGTGTAAAGTTTCCACGGTCAGTGATGGTTTGGGGTGCCATGTCATCTGCTGGTGTTGGTCCACTGTGTTTTCTGAGGTCCAAGGTCAACGCAGCCGTATACCAGGAAGTTTTAGAGCACTTCATGCTTCCTGCTGCTGACCAACTTTATGGAGATGCAGATTTCATTTTCCAACAGGACTTGGCACCTGCACACAGTGCCAAAGCTACCAGTACCTGGTTTAAGGACCATGGTATCCCTGTTCTTAATTGGCCAGCAAACTCACCTGACCTTAACCCCATAGAAAATCTATGGGGTATTGTGAAGAGGAAGATGCGATATGCCAGACCCAACAATGCAGAAGAGCTGAAGGCCACTATCAGAGCAACCTGGGCTCTAATAACACCTGAGCAGTGCCACAGACTGATCGACTCCATGCCACGCCGCATTGCTGCAGTAATTCAGGCAAAAGGAGCCCCAACTAAGTAATGAGTGCTGTACATGCTCATACTTTTCATGTTCATACTTTTCAGTTGGCCAAGATTTCTAAAAATACTTTCTTTGTATTGGTCATTAGTAATATTCTAATTTTCTGAGATACTGAATTTGGGATTTTCCTTAGTTGTCAGTTATAATCATCAAAATTAAAAGAAATAAACATTTGAAATATATCAGTCTGTGTGTAATGAATGAATATAATATACAAGTTTCACTTTTTGAATGGAATTAGTGAAATAAATCAACTTTTTGATGATATTCTAATTATATGACCAGCACCTGTATATGTATATATATATATATATATATATATATATATATATATATATATATATATATATATAATACACAGTCAAACCAAATATTATTCAGACACTAGTTATAATTTTTTACTAGTGGGTGCAGGACACTATAGTTAATTTATGTAAGTGAGGATAGCAAAATATAGTAAACTTTGACATATTATACCCAAAAATTCTTCATACAGTGGACTACCAGTAAAAATTTGGGACCAAAAATTATTCAGACACTTTGACCTGACCATGTGTTCAAGTGTTATCTGACATAATTAAGATTAATTTTTTCTGACACAGTTTAACTCTGAGATTTTTTTTTAACTATAGTGAATAAACTGTAATAATGAATGAAATGTTTGGTTTGACAAAATTTTGGTTTGACTGTGTATGTGTGTGTGTTATACTATATACACTATATTGCCAAAAGTATTAGGACACCCCTCCAAATCATTGAATTCAGGTGTTCCAATCACTTCCGTGGCCACAGGTGTATAAAATCAAGCACCTAGGCATGCAGACTGCTTCTACAAACATTTGTGAAAGAATGGGTCGCTCTCAGGAGCTCAGTGAATTTAAGCGTGGTACCATGATAGGTTGCCACCTGTGCAATAAGTCAATTCTTGAAATTTCCTCACTACTAAATATTCCACAGTCAACTGTTAGTGGTATCATAACAAAGTGGAAGCAACTGGGAACAACAGCAACTCAGCCACGAAGTGGTAGGCCACGTAAAATGCACAGTGCGCAGAAGTCGGCAACTTTCTGCAGAGTCAATAGCTACAGACCTCCAAACTTCGTGTGGCCTTCAGATTAGCTCAAGAACAGTGCGTAGAGAGCTTCATGGAATGGGTTTCCATGGCCGAGCAGCTGCATCCAAGCCTTACATCACCAAGTGCAATGCAAAGCGTTGGATGCAGTGGTGTAAAGCACGCCGCCACTGGACTCTAGAGCAGTGGAGACGTGTTATCTGGAGTGACGAATCATGCTTCTCTGTCTGGCAATCCAATGGATGAGTCTGGGTTTGGCGGTTGCCAGGAGAACGGTACTTTCTTGACTGCATTGTGCCGAGTGTAAAGTTTGGTGGAGGGGGGATTATGGTGTGGGGTTGTTTTTCAGGGGTTGGGCTTGGCCCCTTAGTTCCAGTGAAAGGAACTCTTAATGCTTCAGCATACCAAGACATTTTGCACAATTTCATGCTCTCAACTTTGTGGGAACAGTTTGGGGATGGCTCCTTCCTGCTATAAACATGACTGCGCACCAGTGCACAAAGCAAGGTCCATAAAGACATGGATGAGCGAGTTTGGTATGGAGGAACTTGACTGGCCTGCACTGGAGTCCTGACTTCAACCCGACAGAACACCTTGAGCCAGGCCTTCTCGCCAACATCACTGCCTGACCTCACAAATGCGCTTCTAGAAGAATGGTCAAAAATTCCCATAAACACACTCCTAAACTTGTGGAAAGCCTTCCCAGAAGAGTTGAGGCTGTTATAGCTGCAAAGGGTGGGCCAACTCCATATTAAACCCTACGGATTAAGAATGGGATGTTATTAAAGTACATGTGCACATAAAGGCAGGCATCCCTAAACTTTTGGCAATATAGTGTGTAATATATATATATATATATATATTTTTTTTTTTATGCAAAAATTTGCTGTCAGTAAGAGTTTTTTTTTTTTTAAAGAAATGAATACTTTTATTCAGCAAGGATGCATTCAATCGATCAAAAGTTACAGTAAAGCTTATAAAAAAAAATCTAAAACTTAAAAATAACTAAGAACTTGAAGAAATTTACATTGTTACAAAAACATATTTTTAATAAATGTCATTCTTTTGAACATTCTATTCATCAAAGAATCCTGAAAAAAATGTGTCACTGTTTCCACAAAATATCAAGCAGCACAACAGTTTTCAATAATAATAATAAGAAATGTTTCTTGAGCAGCATATTAGAATTATTTCTGAAGGATTATGTGACACTGAAGACTGGAGTAATGATGCTGAAAATTCAAAGGAATAAATTTAGATTTTAAAATGTATGAAAATAGACAAAAATAGACAGTTTTTATGGTATCTTTGGTCAAATAAATGCAAACTTGGTGAACTGAAATGTTTTAAATGTTCTTAATTTTGTTTTGGAGGTTTCCTACAATAGATTTACATGCATCCAAGGTCAAAAACACTTTCATTTCCTCATAATATACATTGTACATTACCTCATTTCTCAAAGAGTCTGAAACTATTCGTTCAAAAAATTCAGTCTCTCTAAACCCCTCCTTTCCACAAGCCTGCTCTGCTCTGATTGGTCAGATGGCTCAGTCTGTTGTGATTGGTCTTCCATTCTAGCATTTAAATTTTTGTGGTAAACTATTTCCTTCATGTGCAAATGATTAGTATTTGTGTCTGCAGGAGAAATGGGCCCCACCTCTACTGGCCCTCAATCCACTGCTACTGAAGTGTGGGAGGAACAACCGACCTTGTCAGAGGAACAAATGACCGGTGGAGACGAGCTCAGTGGACTGGAGACGGCCCTCAAGGCGGAGCGTGAACGTGAAGAGGCGGAGTCCGGCCTGGGTAGCCCGTCTCAGGAGGCATGTGGATCCGAAGGTGTGGCGTTCATCGGATTAGATGGTTTATGCAGCTCTCAGCAGGGTATGTCATCCTCGTCACATAGGGCAGACCCTGCAGAACTCCCATCAGCCCCTACGAACAAGGAAGAGGAAGAGGAGTCAGGAGGAGAGAGCGGGGACATGCTGCATTTCTGCGCACGGTGCGGCAGCGGCTTCAGTTCCACGTCTGACCTCATGAAGCACTCATGCCCTGCGACCGAGGATCGGCCTTATCAGTGCTCGGTTTGCGGGAGAGCGTTCGGCCACGCCTGGAGCCTTAAAAGCCACGAATGCGTGCAGGCGGGAGAGCAGCCGCACCACTGCGAACTTTGCGGCAAACGCTTCACGCACTCGCGGTCCCTTGAGCGCCATCAGCTAGTTCACACAGGTGAGCGTCCCCACAGGTGCCCGCAGTGCGGCCGCAGCTTCAGTCGTCTCGGCAATCTGGAGAGGCACCAGCGCATCCACACGGGTGAAAGGCCGTATGAGTGCGGGGCGTGTGGGAAACGATTCAGTCGAGTGGAATACCTTAAACGGCATCAGCACATCCACATTGGAGAAGCAATGGTGAAACACCCACCGCTGCGAAACTCCCACCACTGCTCTCAGTGCAACCAGACATTCAGCGATACTGAGCAGTTCAAGCAGCATCAATGTCTGTATAACACTTAATGTTATTCAGTGTTCATGAGAATCTTGTTCTTACACAATACTAGACCATAACTAGTCAGATCTGCAGCACTCAAAACACCTTATTCTTCATATTTCTATTCATTTTCTGTATATCTAATTTTATTTTAGCATCTTACCACATGCTTCTTCCTTTAATGACCCCAAACAAGATCTCATTACTGACTTGTACACAAACCCTAAACCTCAAAGCAAAGCACACTTAACCTAGTGCAAAGACAATATCTCAGAGTGGAATTTATTATTTATTATTATTATATTATTACTCAGAAACTGTCAACTCATTATTCACAGTTAAAGTATATATATAGGAACATAACAAGCACCTCTGTTCCAACTCCAAAAATGCAAATAACTCTATTTTTGTTATGTCAAGCTACTTATAACAGGTTGTGAAATATTTTTTTGTGAACAAGGACGTTTATAACAACTTGTTGTTTCTTATTAATAGCAAATTGTGTTATTCATCCATTCTTTAGTATGTTTTTTTTTTTTTCTCTTATAGATCCCATGTGTTGTTTTTACTCCTTTTTACTCAAATCAGAAGTGAAATATTTGTTGTGATGATAACAGTATTGCTTTAGGTTTTGTAATTAGGTATTTTTTTTCATGTTGTATTTCATTTACTTCACACCGTATTAAACATTATGGTAAATGTAAAATAAAAATCCTATCCAAATGTACACATTTCCTTGTCTTTATTTATACACTACTATTTTTATTTATGTTTTGAGAAAATCTTTGAATGAAAAGGACTTTAAAACTACGCTAGATAGAATAAACAAAAATGCATATGCTACTTTTGCAAATTATGACAAGCAAACAAAAGTCAAAGGTAATATTCTATTTACCAGAGATAGATGTTACTTCTGATTCAGATGAATAGCCTGACGTTTCATGCCTTCAACACCTCAAGAAATGCACCTTGCCTATTTGCCAGTGATTTATAAAAAATCTCAAAATCTTCAAAATCTCATCCTCTATTCACTGCCTTGATAAAGCTTGGGAGAGCCAGAACAGTATTTAATATAACTCTGATCATATTCATCTGAAAGAAGATAGTCATATACACCTAGGATGGCTTGAGGGTGAGTAAATCATGGGGTAATTTTCATTTTTGGGGTGAACTATCCCTGTAAGTAGCTTTGTACATTTCTTACAGTTTTTCTGAATTGCTAAAACACATTTTTCTAAGATGTACAAGATGTGGGCTTTAATTGGATTGGCAAGAGAATGATGCTTCGCTAGACATTGTAAACAGGAAGGACATACTTAGAACTTAGTACTTACTTAATAGTTTTAATTTCCTGAAAGTGCTCATCAAATTTGTTGACTGACATTTGTAACAACTTAAATGCAGCAAATGCATGAATATAGATTTTGTCAGTACAAGTTTTAATTTGAATTGATGTATAATTTACATTGAGTATGTAATATATTGCACTTATAGGCAACAGAAGAGGCACACTATGGAACACACTGCAACATGTGAATAAAAGTGAGCATTACAGTATAAATAAAGTCCCCATTACAGTAAATCTATTTGTATTATATACACTTTTTTAATTCAATTAGCTGTCTTACACTATACTGTAACATTTTCTCTCTTTCAACAGAATACAAAGTTTGTGCAGTGTTCATGGAGGACTATCAGCTGTGTTTTTCTTGGTCCTTTGTCTCTGGTTTCTACAGAAAGCATTTATGAAAAGTTCTGTCCAGAGCTTTTGTCTGCATTTATTATTATTATTATTATTATTGATTTTTGTGAAAATGTTAAATAAATGATGAAATGTACACAATTTCAGATTATGGTTATTTCTTATATGGTTATTTATTTTGGGATAGTGGCCAGCACCCTGCCCAGAAGTTCTACATAAGACTATCCTGTAGGAGTCCTGTGAGATTCCTGTAGAAGCCCTGTAGGATTTTTGTAGGATTCCTGTAGGAGTCCTGTGTGATTCCTGTAGGATTCCTACAGAAGTGCCACATGAAAATGATCACGAAAATCTTGTGGGACCTTTCCAAGTAGGGCTCGCTGGTGTGCAGGTCCTGCAGGATTTTTTTTTTTTATATATCAATATAAAAAACAACAATAAATAAATAAATAAATACGAGGGTCAATGTAGTACAAAAATTGTTACAGTCCTCATAGTTAATCTTTGATTAATTGATAAATTAATTATTCCAGTTCTTTTAAAAAGACATTAAAAAAAAGACAATTTACATTAGATAATGTAACATTTACTTAGGAAAATAATTACATTTGTAATAAAACAGATTTTTTTCTTCGGGGATCTAAAGGGTTAATACCACTGGTTAATACCTAATCCATGACGTCAGACTCCAGAAGACATCTCTGTGGTAGTGTGACACCTCTTCTGCCGGTCTAATTTTACATTCCAAAGGTTTGGACATGATTTACATAATTTATTTTTATTTTGTAGATGTATATAAGTAAACATTTAGGCAAAAAAGACATGTATTATGCTTTAGATGGGACTGTAATGGGCAGTGTATTGGTTTGTTTACCTCATCAGCTGTGTCAGCTAACGGCAGCTAAACTGAGTAGCAGCAGTTTTACAATAAGATATAAAACTATTCTCCGCTTTATTCTGTGTATTTTGATTTAGGCCATCTACAAAAATATATAGGCTACTATTATGTTAAATAAAATACATACATACAAAATGCGCATGCTATTTAGTTAGATATGTAGCGCGTAGCATTGCAGCATCAATGAATAAGACACCACATCTACGATTGAATGTCTCTTTGTAAACTCCTGGTCTGTTTTTACCGTTTTTTACAGTTTCCATCAGGCCTTGCGCTCATCCTGAAGTGTGTCTACTCGAGTCGCAGCCCTGCATTTCAAAACAGAAGACGAGTATTTCGCCATGAATTCTGACATGGATGGTAAGACCCTGGGTGGATTCAGAATGTGGATAAATAATTTTTTTGCTTTTTTTTGTAATAAACGGAATAAAGAAAAAAATATTTCTTTTTTTAAATGTAAATTAAAATCCATAATAATTGCGAATGTATACAGTAGTAGAGGCATTACATTGTAAAGAATTTAGTTTCATTTTTTTTTGTTAATAATGAACATTGAGGACTTTATCAGTGCAAGGTTTTTAAAGGGTTAGTTCACCCAAAAATGAAAATTATGTCATTTATTACTCACCCTCGTGTGGTTCCACATCTGTAAGACCTTCGTTCATCTTCAGAACACAAATTAAGATATTTTTGATGAAGTCTGAGAGGTTTCTGTCTCTCCATAGAGATCCAACACAACTACCACTCCAAGGTCCAGAAAGGTAGAAAAGACATCATTAAATGTGACTCCATGTGACTCCAGTGGCTTAAACTCAATTTTATGGAGAGACGGTAGTGCTTTGTTTGCGCAAAAAAACATAATTTACCACTTTATTTACAAAAATATTGATCTGCAACGCGCGTTCACAAGAGCTTCACGACGCATGCGTGTTGTGTTCAAGCGAGAGCTGACATTGTTGCGTGAACACGCTTTGGATAATATTATTTTGTAAATAAAGTGGTAATTTATGTTTTTTTGCACAAGCAAATCACTCACGTCGCTTCATAAAATTAAGTTTAAGTCACTGGAGTCACATGGAGTACTTTAATCATGTCTTTTTCCTACCTTTCTGGACCTTGGACTAGTAGTTGCATTGGATCACTATGGAGAGACAGAAACCTCTCAGACTTCATCAAAATGATATTAATTTGTGTTCCGAAGATGAACGAAGGTCTTACAGATGTGAAACCACATGACGGTGAGTAATTAATGACAATTTTCATTTTTGGGTGAACTTTAAAGTCGGCATAAAACAGAAGTGTTAGTCTTTCCATTCCTATTGTGAAGTATATCTGAACAAAACAACTTCTCGAACAAGAAAAAAAAAAATAATTAGATTTTGTCCATCAAAGTTGATTTGATGGTTGTTGTTTGCTATTGCTGTGATGTGAGTGACAGGTTGTCCCGCCCTTGTGCCAGTAAACACATAATCAGAGAAGAAATCTTTTTCTCTTTTTTTTTTTTTGAATAAAGATTACGAGGGCACATTAATTTAAAAAAAATAAAAAAATAAATATGCATGAATAAATCATTTATTATAAATACTGCATTATTCCATAAAAATAAGAACTGTCCATTTTGATTTAATGGTGACTTTAATTCTAAGTTTGTCTTCCAGGAGACATAGAAAACCAGGTGGAATTGGAGGAGAAGACCAGACTTATAAACCAGGTCCTTGAGTTGCAGAATACTCTTGAGGGTAAGTAATCAGCGCCACTTGGTTTGTTACCTAATGTTAACTAATTTACATTAACATTTACATTAGCTTTTATCCAAAGCTCATGCATTTTATCAGCTGATGCATTCCCTAAATCGAACCCATGACCTTAGCATTGCTAGCACTAATGCAGGGGTCTTCAGCCATTTATTATTATATAACAAGCTTTAAGTTCTGTCTTTCTCTCTCTGGTTTTGGTAGATCTCTCAGCTCGGGTGGATGCAGTAAAAGAAGAAAATCTGAAGTTAAAATCAGAGAATCAGGTTCTGGGGCAGTACATTGAGAACCTCATGTCAGCGTCTAGCGTGTTTCAGACCACTGACTCCAAAAGCAAACGGAAGTAAGAGAGCATCCCTCTCTCCCAGACCCGCAGATAAACCCTTTCACTAGACTTATTTTATCCCCATGTCACTAAAATGGTAAATGTTTACATTTCTTTTATTTATCAGTATTCATGTTTGTTTACATTTTTTTTTTTCAATGGCTTTGATCAGTATATTACATACTAAAAAACCTTTTATTTAGATATTAAGATGATGCTAAATTAAAACTTTTTAGGTATGTTGTTTTTGTAATTTTTTATGTTCAGACAGGGTATGATATTAATATTAATTTGTAATATTTTAAATTGTCTTTAAAGTATGTATTTTGTATTTCACATTTTTGTTTTGTAGTTGAGAGTGCAGTTGTGATGACATGACAGTTGCTCTCTCCCGCTGAGCTGTTTGTCTGTATCAGCACTGATTATACTCAAGTTGAGAGAAAACATTTCAGGTCATTCTGATCAGGGAATGAAATTTAGACCCTTTTCTTGGTGCTATCAACAGAAGGGAGTTCTCTGGCATGCATTACATCTGTGCCTCTGAATATCTTAACATATGTGTTGTGTTTGTATGTGTAGAATATTACCATTGTGTGGCATTGCAAATGCCTGTTTTAATTAAAAAAGAAAAAGAAAAAGTGCTGTGCTGTAAGCGACTCCTTCTGTTTAGGTTCTTTAGGCCCCTGTGGTTGTTTGCTTCTCGTTCAGTCACCTCACTTCATCTGGGATTTAAATCTACACATATTCCACCAGAGTTTGGAGGACTTTAGTCTCTGGTACCCATCTGCTCTCATCAGAGAAGTGAGGAACTGAGCCTCATAGAGTAGCATTGTTATCCACACACCGCCTTCTCCTCCACCCTCGCTCTCAATCGCGAATCTGCATCTGAATGTGTGTCTTCATCTTTCACAGGGTCACCAAAGGTGTACGGAAGGACAAACAGTCTAGTGTTTAACTATGCAGTAACCAATATGTTGGAGTGATTACCTACAGCAAGCCCAAGATTAAAACTGAAATGTGTACATTTCAGTTTCCCAGTTTGATTCATTTCTGTTAACTGAAATAAATATTTCATAAAATGAAATTTAAATATTATTTGAAAAAACTTACTTAGTGAAAAATTAGAAATGTTGCCTTGGCAATAAACTGAAACAAGTTTAAAGGGTTAGTTCACCCAAAAATGAAAATAATGTCATTTATTACTCACCCTCATGCCGTTCCACACCCTTAAGACCTTCGTTAATCTTCAGAACACAAATTAAGATATTTTTGTTGAAATCCGATGGCTCAGTGAGGACTCCATAGCCAGCAATGACATTTCCTCTCTCAAGATCCATTAATGTACTAAAAACGTATTTAAATCAGTTCATGTGAGTACAGTGGTTCAATATTAATATTATAAAGCGACAAGAATATTTTTGGTGCGCCAAAAAAAACAAAATAACAACTTATTATAGTGATGGCCGATTTCAAAACGCTTCAGAAAAGCTTCAGAGCTTTATGAATCAGCGTGTCGAATCATGATTTGAATCGCGTGTCAAACCGCCCAACTGCTGAAATCACGTCACTTTGGCGCTCCGAACCGCTGATTCGACACGCTGATTCATAATGCTCCGAAGCTTCCTGAAGCAGTGTTTTGAAATCGGCCATCACTATATAACTATATATACACTATTTGTGTTCCGAAGACGAACGAAGGTCTTACGGGTGTGGAACGCCATAAGGGTGAGTAATTAATGACAGAATTTTCATTTTTGGGTGAACTAACCTTTTAAGTTGAAGCACTAAAATTAACTGAAAACAACAAACAAACTAACTAAAACTGAAATAAAAATAAATGAAACCTAAATAGTAATATTTAAAAAAACAAACAAAAAAAAAAAATTACAAAAGCACAGTGAAATGACTAGAAATTAAACAAATTAAAAACTATAATAAAACTAAAATAACACTGTTAGTGCAATCAATCACCCAATTAGTCTGATGCAATAGCACTGGGCGGGACTATATGTTTATATGACCAATGGAAGACGGGGAGAGTTTTTAAAAAATAAAAATGTAAATATTTTTTAAAAAGTGTTCTTATCTTTGCAATTCCACTTGATGCTAGTGAAGCAGAAATTAAAAAAAATAAAAAATTAAGCAAGAATATTATATCAGCAGAAAAGCACATATGATGCCATTAGAAAACAGTTGGTATTACTGCCATTTATTGACATTTAATTTTTTTCAATAATTTAACAATCAGATCTCGTGTGTGTGGTCCCTTCAAGTTGTTTTTGCAACACAAAATAATGAATTTAAATAACTAAAATAATTTAGACAAAAATAAAAATCAACCAAACAAAAACTTCATGGAATACAAACAAATGACAGTGTAAAACAAACAAAAAACAGTGTAAATAACCATTGATTAGGAAACGTCCTGTAATTTGGTATTTTATGTTGAACCGCAACATGGCACAGAGTAATCACAATAATTCAAGTATAGGAAGGTTCCTTTCCAGACCAGCAGTGTGCGCTGTTGTTCACGGCAGGAGGTGATACAGGTTACCATGTGGCTCTAATTTCTCCTCTCTCCTCAGCTCATCAAACTTTAATAAATATCTGTCAAAGAGAGAGAGGTGACTTTTAAGCAAACCTTAGATACTGTGTCACAGCTGAAAACAAGGCTATTGAAACTGGCAGAGACTTTCTCAAAAAGGCTTTTTAAATGTTAAGGACTTGGTACAGTTACAAACAACTAAAATGTCAATAAAATGGTGACTAATAGTGACCAAAATGGAGAAGTTTTCTGATATATCATCATCTTCACAATCATTTCAATCCATCTGATGAAATACGACCAATGAATTTCCAAGTATTGCAAAACGTATGCAAATTAGAGTAGGCTACAGAGAACTGATGACAGAGATGCTTGTTCTGTCAGTTAAGCGTTGTTGGGTTGCATCTCTTAACAGACAACTTCCTTTTCTGTTGTAAAAAAATATATATCTTGTACTCTTGGTTAAATTACATGTTTGCTCATGTTAAACTCTGCAAAGATCAAACTAAAAACCAACATTTTTATAAGTTTTATCGCACCTTTGTTAACAGATTTAATGGAAAAAAAGTTAAATTAACAATAAAAATGCAACTTAGCAGGTGTACAATTTTGGCAGTTTGACTTGATTCAAGTTTCTGTGCTTATATAAATGCAAGAAATTAAGGAAAACTGAGAGAAATATGTTGAAACTCAAAAAGGACTGGGCAAAATCACGCATAAAATGGTTATTACAATAAAATAAGTTTTGATCACAGAATTTTTCTGAATGTGTGGACCAAAAGCATAAAAACAATCGTGGCCATTTCTGCCAAAGTGTGAATGATAATGATAATCTACTGAAACACCATATTAAGAGTCCTTAGTTTCTAATGCTATGAAATTTTAAGGAAATGACGAGCTGGAGTATGCTAAATTATCTTAGCATTACACTATAATGATAGACCCAATGAACAACCCTAACAAACCCTACGAGAACTTGACCAGAATTGTTTGTCACACAGATGATTTGTGACCTCTTGCTTACGTTTTGATTTTACTGTAAGGGAGAAAAACCTCACAAACATATACGTGCTAACGAACCAGTTTCCATTGTGTATTTCTCTGGAGAAATGTCAACAAAATTGGGTTGGGTCTGCATTTCTGTGTAATAGTGTTATGCATTACTCATAATGAGCATGCCTTTCTCTGAATTAAGTGATTGTTAGCTCAAGCCCTTCCCAATTAAGTGAGGCCTGTTTTTCTAAAGGTTATATATAAATGATATGAATGTGGTTCACCTCACTGAGAAGAACCCAGACATCAGAATCAGAGTGAACCAGGAGTCTCATGGCCGATAATTCTTCTAGTGCTCCATCCACTTCTCCCTCAGCCACTCCATTCTTGAAAGAACCTACAAACATTGTTAACATTGTCTCATCACAAAGTACACAGAAACCTTTGACTCTTTCAATTTACATTACATGAAAAGGGCTTGATCCCAGACATTGTCCTCACATTTTACATAACTACTTTTTGAGCTCACATTTCTTACTGTGGTTTGTCCGAAGGGATGAAATCAAAACGAGTGTGTGTTTTACAGACACGCACATAGATCCTCGCTCACGTTTCAGATCAGTTAGCGACAAATAGAGTCTGATAACCTTGTTTGATCATTTAGTCGTAAAATACGTTGTGGCTGTTGAATCATTAAATTTGATAAACAAATCAATAACCCATGTTGCCATGAAACCAACATTTCAGTAGTCGATACTCAAGAAATCTAGCTGGTTCTTAGGCCCCGTTTACACTAGTGCGTTTTTGTTTTAAAACAGCGTTTTAAAATGAAAACAATCCTCGTCTACACTCAGTGTTGCCAATTGCTTTCAATTGAAAGCTAAAACTGGTAGCTAAATGTCACTAGATGACATCATAATGGCAAATTCATCGATCTATATAAATATGAATATAGATCAGTCAGCAAATAAGAATCTAGATAAGGTTTGTCCAAGAAGTTGTTAGATTTGTCCCTGAACTTTTGAAAAAAAGTCTCAAAAGGGGTGGTGAAGTCACTAAATCTAGTGACAAAATCCCTAAATTGGCAACACTGGCGTTTCCACAGCGTTTTAGAAACAATCTCCGTCTACACTACACTGCCGAAAACGCATGTCACGTGACAAAACTACAATAAAAACTGTAATATTGTGAAATAGTATTAAAATTTAAAATAAGCATTTTCTATTTGAATATATTTTAAAATGAAATTTATTCCTGATGGCAAAGCTGAATTTTCAGCATCATTACTCCAGTCTTCAGTGTCACATGAATCATTCTAATATGCTGATTTGGTGCTCAAGAAACATTTCTGATTATCATCGATGTTGAAAACTGTTGTGCTGCTTATTTTTATGGAAACCATGATGTATTTTTTTTTCCAGGATTCTTTAATGAATAGAAAATATAGCATTTATTTGAAATAGAAATCTTTTTTAATATTTTTAAATTTTTTTACTGCCATTTTCGATAAATTTAGTGCATGCTTGCTGAATAAAAGTAATCATTTTTTCCCAAAAAAATTTTTTAATGGTAGTGTAATTACACACTGAAAGTTCTTTTTTCATTTAAACATGACAAAAGTAGTGACTTGCATTTCAGTGAGTGAGAATCACTCTGCTTAAATAAGTGAAACATTAGAATAATTCAAACCGATTTATTCATTCATTAAAAAATGGCTCATTCATTTTGAATTGGACTACACTGTAGGCGTGTTGTTGGCTACTGATAAGGACAATTCAATAGAAATAAGAGTTGCCAATTTATTTCACGGCGTTTCTTTCTCTTTCATTTTCTCTCAAGATTGCAAGCACAAGTCAGCTAAAAAACAAAATCATTTCTTTTGCCAAGCACTGTAGATTTATTATCGGTTCAGGAAACACACTGTCATAGCTTCATTACACTCAGTGCTCCAGGCAATGCAGAAAAAAAATGCAGACATTCAAGAACTGTTAATGAAACAGGACGTCATGAATTGTGCACTATTATGAGAAAAAAAAAAAAAAAAACTGAACCAGTTTTGAGTAAGAACCAGTTCTTGATACCCAACCCTACAGCTTGTGTTAACAGACGTGCGTTAACAAAACTGGCTGAGCAACTCTTTTTGGAGTTTCCTGTAATAATCGTAATTATCATCACAGCTAGCTTGATAACACTCATATCTAACTAGTATAATTACATTTTTACTACGCATCAAAGTATTACTTTTGACATACTGGGTTCACTGACAAACAAATGAGTGCACTTCTTGTATTTATGCAAACTCTTACAAATGAGCGACAGAAAAATAGGAAAGAAAAGAAAGAGGAAATCAATGATGGTTGTGTACCTATCTCAACAAAGCCATTGGATGAGGGTTTACAGCAGGATATTTCTCCTCTCGCCACCTTCTCTTTCACAGAATTCTGTAAAACAGGCAGATATGTACCTGTCAGCACTTTTTACTTCAGTGCAAATTAATAAAAATAAAAAAAGATGTCTGTAACATAACAGGAAATATGTAGAAAAATCCTAATCTAGCAGGTTTGAGTTAAGAGTTGAGTTAAGGTTTTGAGTTTAGATGGGTGGCTAGCAAGCAAAGGAGCAAGGCTCCATCACTGCAAGCAAATGAAGACAAATGTACACAGAGATAAAGGGTGTAATAACATGTGTCCCAACATACAATGCAATGTCTACAGCTACTGTGTGACCTTATAATCATACACAAACAACAACATAGACTGAACACAAACTGAAAACCGCCCATTTTTATGAGGCACTGGTATTTAAGGGATTTCAAAGAATTTAAGGGATTAAAAACAAAAAACAAAAAAAACTCTTTAATAAAGCAAACCAACCAGCCAGCACTGAGATAAACAACTACAACAACAACAACAACAACAAAAAAGTGAACTTAAAATAAAAGACTATTGCCTAGTTTCACAGACGAGGCTTAAAGGGTTAGTTCACCCTAAACTGAAATTTCTGTCATTAATTACTCACCCTCATGTCGTTCCAAACCCACAAGACCTTCATTCATCTTCTGAACACAAATTAATATTAATAAAATAAATATTTTTGATGAAATCCAAGAGGTTTTTTTTTATCCCCCATAGAAAGCAAAGTAATTACCGTCATTCAAGGTCCAGAAAAGTACGAAAGACATTGTTAAAATAGTCAACGTGACTGCAAGGATTCAACCTTAATGTTATGAAGCGACGAGAATCATTTTGTGTGCATTTGTAGTACACTGTAGTCACGTTGACTATTTTAATGATGTCTTTACTGCCTTTTTAGACCTTGAATGACGGCAATTATGTTGCTCTCAATTGGGGATAAAAAAACTCTTGGATTTCATCAACAATATCTTAGGTGAGTACTTAATGACAGAAATTTAATTTTTTGCGTGAACTAACTCTTTAAGCCTAGTCCCAGACTAAAATGCATGTTTGAGCTGAAACTGAACTTAAAGCAACTGAAACTGAAAGCAACTTGTACGGACATGTAAAATATGTCAGTGACATTTTTTTTTTTCTCAAGATGCACACCAGTAATGTTTTTTCTAAGGCACATTTTAAAAAATTACTTAAATGTCCTAATTGAACTGAGGCCTAATCCTGGCTTTATCTAAGCCCATGTCTGTGAAACCAGGCCTGTATGCTTAACATCTTTTATGAGGAAATTAATTACAGTCCCATGAATCACAGTGAATGATGTAATCAAATAAAACAACACAATATAAAACTATTGTAGAAAGACTCAATTTTGTTATGTGCAATGTTTCATGGGAGTGGCCAAGAGAGCTCAGCTGAAGAAAACACCAGCAAATTTAAAAAAAACAAACATCTTCATCAGTTTGACAACACATGCTGCAAATACTCACAACGCAACCAAACACAATGAAACAAGTTGCAATTAGCACAGACCACAATGAAAATGTTTCAAGGGGACCCCGACAAGTGACGAACCTAGCTGGGACCGCATATTGTTCAATATCTACTCATCAGTGGTGTTGTCGATGACCTGAAAGGTGAGTTTTTTTTTGTTTATTTTACCATCCTGATCGTATGTGCGTTGGGAGTATTTACAGCGTGTTTCTGTATTTGGCTGTGTTATGATTATTTGCAGCACATGTGTTGTCAAACTGATGAAGATATTTTCTTAATTTACTGGTGTTTTTTCTAATTGCATGCGTTTTCTTCAGTTGCAGCACATTGAGCTCTCTCGGCCACCATAGGGCGGTCACCGCTGAACTCTTTTGTCCTGATTTGTTTCTTGATTGGTGGATCTTTCTCTTCAGTATTCATGGGTAGTCCTTCACTTGCTATTAATAATTAATGTTTATTTATATTGATGGCTTCATGGTCTATCTTGGGTTATCTTGAAAAGTTTAAACCGTCCAGTAGGATTTTTCTTGAATTAAATTAATACTTTTATTAAGGATGAATGCATTAAAATGATCAAAAGTGACATAATGTTACAAAAGATTTCTATTTCAAATTAATGCTGTTCTTTCGAACTTTCGATCCTGAAAATAATACATCACGTTTTCCACTAAAATATTTCACAGAAAACTGTTTTTAACATTGATAATAAGAAATGTTTCTTTAGCATCAAATCATAATATTAGAATGATTTCTGAAGGATCATGTGACACTGAGGACTGGAGTAATGATGCTGAAAATTCAGCTTTGCATCACAGCAATAAATTACATTGTAAAAAATATAAAAATAGAAAACATTTATTTTAAATTATAATAATATTTCACAATATTACTGTTTTTACTGTATTTTCATCAAATAAATGCAGCCTTGGTGAGCAGAAGAGATGTTTTCATTTCTTTCTTTTTGTTTAAATTAGTTTTTCTTCCTGAACCCAACTGTTGGACATTATTTGCCAAAAGCATATCTGTCACTTTTGAGTGTTATTTTGGTAACTTGACAGAAAAGGTGTTGGCATGACACTTACATTAGTAGGGAGCACCTCCACTGTTGTGTTGTAAAACCGGTCACCATTTGTCTCAATATTGCCAGATCGAAAAAGGTACCTGGAAATGAGTGGGAAAAAATATGAATATGTTAAATCAGTCAATGGTAGTTTCATTGTAAGTCCATTTGTGTTAACACATCCATTTTTGTAGAGTCAAAATTTTTCTCATGCCAAAGATTCTGTTGAGAAAGTTTAACTATCATTTAACCAACCCGGAAGATATCTTTAAAATTCACTGATGACTGTGGATTAGGAGGTTACGAGATGTACTAAATGAACAGGTGGCTTTGTTTAATGCAGTTAAGTTATGTGTACAATTTAAACAATCCATTGTTTCCCTATCTTTTATATTTGTTTAAACAGCCTGGAATTTCTCTGGGCTCATTATGTCACTCTTCATCATGTGACAGATGCACCCATTACCTACAAATTTTCAGGTACTTAGAAAGTTCAAATTTCCTGACAAGGCCACGCCAAATCGCAACTAAACTTTAGATTCTAACTTAGTTGTGGGAAGCTCTAAAATGGCATCAAATTAACTCTTATATGTGTGCTTAAGTGGAATTTAAAAAGATTGCCATCACCGTGTATTCAACTCCTGAACAAACATGGGCTGTATAGAATATCCTGCTCAGAGGAGCTGAAACAAGCCACTGGCTCACATTTTTTTCAGCAGGGCAAACTTACTTTTATATAAAAGCACTTGAGCAGACAGCTGGATACATTTACACTGCCACTGGGTTTTTACTTCTATTTTTACATTTCCAAATAAAGAGATATTTACAATAGATACTACAAGGTCCTCGATATCTAGATAGCCACACACAGATAAAGGGATAGTTTACCCCAAAAAATGTACCTGTAAGGCTTGTTTTTTTCTGCAGAACAAAAAGAAGATTTTGAACAACACTGAACTCCACTGAATTAAAAACAACAACAACAAAAAAACCTCAGAGACATTTTTCTAAATATCTTTTGTGTTCCACAAAAGAAAGAAAGTCATACAGGTTTGAAACAACATTAGGGTGAGTAAATGATGAACAAATTTTCAATTTTGGTTGAACTCTCTCTTTAAGAGTAGAAAATACAAAGTAGAACTTTAGCAAAATTGCCTGTACTAGTGTGAACTTATGTTTACTCATAAAATAAATGTCATTTGCTGGTGTCTCACCCTTTGACAGCTTGAGGTTTGGTAAAAGTGATGAGGATATAATCTCCACTTTTGGGTGTGAGGCCCCAGAAGAAGTCCTGTCCGTAGTAAGCTCTCTCCAGCGAGTGAGACTGATAGGTCTCCAGACTGCTGCTGATTTCTGCAGATGGGTTATTGTGGCCTTTAAACAGCACCTGATTCCCAAAGTTTTTATCCTGCAAATGACAAAAATATAGATGAAAACGTAAGCTCTGTTCCAAAACTGTCTTGCTGTATATTGTCAACACATGCAGCTGCCTTCTAACAAAGTCCCTTTAAGACAAGTCATTTCACTCTGCACCATCTTTGAAATGCCTTTCGGTGCAGCTTCTATCTCTTTGAATGGGGAAACATCAAATTCTCCCAAACTGTTTGCCAAGCTTTCGATTAAATTTCATATTTGAAATCACCAATGAAATCTAACAACAACTGTCTCATAAATTTAGTTTCTAAACGCTCAAATCATGAAAAAAAAAAAAAAAACGGTATTTTTCAGGCTGGATCAAGCTAATGTGCATGTGCAGTCCTAAATGCACATCTCTTGTGCCTCATTTCGGCAAGTACAGGTCTCTGCAGGACAGTAATGAGTAATGAAACAGAGGGGCGTTTTTGAGAGTGTTACCTGATTTGCCCACGTCAGAGTGTGGGTAAGGTTTAGGGGTGGGGTCGGGTGAAGGGGATCATTTTCATTGCATGATATATAAACACCCACCAGTTTGAAAACACTCACAAATACAGAAAAGGCCAATTTTGTTCCGCAGAGACCTCATACTCCATTTCGAAGGCGCGCGTCTGACTGTTTCTATAAGAACCGGAGCTTCTAATGGCATTTTACAATTTACCAATCGGCGATTGGATCTTATTTAGAAGGCGGGACTTATTCCACCATATTGCGTGTTGCACTTTCTCCCATTCAAAACAATACGAGTGACACGTCTTGTATTATTGTATAGTCTTTGCTTCTAAGCATGCTAACTGAAATGGAATCTAGTGAGCTATTTAGAATGCTCTACATAGTGAAGTGTACAGGAAACCAAGTCAAAAACAATTTATTCTAGCTTGTACTATTTTTTCTGGACTCATTCAGAATAATGTATTGCTATTTACTTTTAATGGTACCGTCTCTTTAAAGGTGAAGTGTGTAATGCCTTTTCACGTTAAAATCAGATGTCCTACAGAGTTTAGTTCCAACTTTAAACAAACACACCTAAACCAGCTAATCAAGCTCTTCAGGATCCCTTGAAAAATCACATGCAGGTGAGCTGAAGCAGACTGAATATAAACTTTGCAGTACAGTGGGTCTCGAGGGCTGTGTCCAAAATCACTGCCTATACCCTTTAAATGGGGCACTATTTGAGGGGACAGCCATTTGTAGTGGCGTCTGAAACCATAGTGGACGTTATCAAGCGCACTCATTCAATCCACAATGCACCTCAATAACGAGTGTCCAACCGATCTACACTCAAAGGTTAGTGAATACCCATAATGCACTGTGAGGGTCGTGCCAAATGAATTTGAAGATGGTACCCGCAGCTGAATCATCCATTTATCAATTTTCCAACATTTTTGACTGAATTCTAGAAAACAAAATAATATTATGAAAAATAATAAAAACCTTTTAGTGTCATTGGCACAGCAGAAATAACACACTTCACCTTTAAGATGAATCACTTGAGCTGTGACTCGAAAGTCACTATGGAAAAGCATGCTAATATAAATAATGTAAATTTCATGTTTGCAATGTAGATAAGCTGTTGTCTACACCTACAGCCCTATACTACTGTTGGATGGTTTTTATTCATTTTTATTTAGTTATTTTAGTACATCAAGTTAAACTAAATGAGAAATAGTGCCTTTTTTAAATTTCAGTTAACATTTATTTTATTTTAAGTAACAAAAATGTTTTTTATGGTTTAAGTTTTAATTTTAAAGGGGTCATGAATTGAAAAATCAACTTTTCCTTAAGCTTTTGATGTATAAGAGGTCATCGTACGTACTATAAGAAAATCCTGTAAGTTTCAGAAATGAAAACCTCCTTGTTAGTCCAATAAAAGCTTTTATTTTCACCAAGGCCAGCGAACAACTGATCCTGGAATGTGCCGATCTATAGATAGGTGAAACCCCACCTCCTCAGAAGAAATCAACACCTACTTCATCATAGCATCATTAACCTAGTTAACCTTGAGAGCTGCAATAGTAAAACATGCTAAAGGTTTTCGAGAGAGTAATACTCAAATGGAAAGATGTTAGCCAATCACAGCAGTGGGTGTTTACACTAAAGTCTCACAGCAGACTCGCCTCTTAAAACAGAGCGTTCAAATAAGAGGGGTAGGAAAAATACCTTTTATTTTTAAATTATGACCATTTTTGATGTAAAAAGCATACTAACATTATAAGTGCACCACAGGAAACATTATAAAACAATAAAACAACGCAGTTCATGACCCCTTTAATTCACTGAAACTGAACCCTAGCATATATACACATATATGCAAGCTTTATACAAGGAATTGGAAATTTAAATTACCTTTAGGCTTTGTATTTTACCGGGCAGTGAGGAATGCAAACCGACATGCTGAAACAAGGAGGGTTTGTAAGTTCTCTTCAGTCGGGCCTTCTCATCATTGCAGTGTTTCTAAGTGCAAAGAATTATAACAATAAACAAAGAAATGCCTTACATCAATCTCATACAAAAAACCAACCAAAACAAAATAAATATTATACCCAAACTTACTGAGTCTCTCTCCGGGTTACACACTTTAACCCACAGGATGTGATCAAGCAGCCAATCGATCGGCTTGTCTTTGTGGAACATCAGGATGAACTCCACAATCATTGGCAGATCTGATGAGTGAAAAAGCTTGCCTAGAATATGAAAAATCAGCGATATGCTTAAGTTCAACCTAGGACACAAATAGTATCACACATTTGATCATCGTAAACAGTATATATGGAGCTGAAAGACAAGCAATGTTCCTTCAAACCTGATGCTAGGATGAAAAAACCTGGGCTGTGTTTCACAAAGACAACTATGGTCGGAAGTTCCAATTGGAAGTTCAACGGAACTTGCGACCAAAGTTGGCTAACGATGCATTTGGGAAACGTACCCCTGATTGATTCAAGAAACTATTTAAATAATCAAAAGTATGTAAACTGAGCTGTTCTTTTAAGTGCAAATATGTCAATAAGCAAATTCTAGCAGTAGTTGTGTTTGTTATTTAACCAAGGGGGCTTATATTTCCTTTCCTTTTCTGACCCCCTTGACACTGACTAATAAAAGATATGGAGTGTCTATTTACATTAAGTGCAAATAGCATCCCTTGTTGGCAAACACTATTTACACTTGCTCCGCCCACCAATGTCTGGTTTAAAATCTTCAGTGGCGCAGCAGTAGCAAGTAAGTTTCACAAACCTGGCTTATAACGCAACTGATGCTGGTTCGAATCCACCTTTTGTAGAGCTTGCATTTATTTTCAATAAAAATGGAAATAATGTTCTAAAAGTGGAAATAAACTGTGAACAAGTGTTTAATAATATTAAAAGTGTTTATTTGGTAGGGTTAGGGGAAGGTGTAGGGAGGGTTTTTGTTTTCCCAATAAGGCAGCATCCATTTAATAATTTTAATAAATATAAAAATTTACACTCTATGATATTTTAAGTTCATTCAAGTTCTTTATTGTCATTGTTATAAATAACAATGAGATAAGAGAATCCTACAATATTATTTCATCCTGTTAATGTACATGATATTATAATGATATTATTGCATCCTGTTAATGTACAAAAATACTGAGGTGCAAATAGTATCTGCCAATTTAAAGTATAGATAGCATCTAATTACTATTTACTCTTATTGCAAAGAAATGAAAAAATTTACATGGTGTAAATAGAATCTATCGCTATTTTCACCTAGTGTAAATAGCATATCGCTAAGAAAATGCTGCTATTGTCACTTAGTGTAAATAGAATTTATTATCGTCACTTAGTGTAAATATAATATATTGCTATTTTCACTAGTGTAAATAGCATATCGCTAAGAAAATGCTGCTATTGTCACTTAGTGTAAATAGAATTTATTATCGTCACTTAGTGTAAATATAATATATTGCTATTTTCACTAGTGTAAATAGCATATCGCTAAGAAAATGCTGCTATTGTCACTTAGTGTAAATAGCATCTATTGCAATTTGCACAGTGCAAATAGCCGCTGCCTAAAAGATAACTTATTACACTATAAATGTAAAGACTATAAATTTGCATTGATAATGGTTTATAACTATTTTATAATGAACCAGGTGTTCAATGGTTCAGGTGTTCAAATATCAAATCAGTGCATGAATGAAACAACTGAAAAAACAGAAATAGTGAGAGAGAAGAGAACGGGACAGGACATTAATGAACGGAGAGGATCAGACACTGACCAATGAATCCCAGCTGGGAAAACTCCAGGAAAAGCCACTCTTCGGAAATCACCTGTTCTAAATATTTTTTTATGGACTCAAAGAATCCTTGCTTTGCTACAATATCATCTTCTAGCTGAAACACATATGCAAAAAAGCAGACTGATAAAAGCAATGAAACATAGAGCTATCAATAAGTCGTATAGCGGTGTTTTGGCATTACCTGGAGGTAGTATGTGCCCTTAAGTTGTGCATACAGCATGAGAAAACTGTAGTCAAGGTTCTGCTTGGTCCTCCATCTGTGACCGACAAAACAAATGCTTCACATTAACTGGAGCCTTACTTACAATATTTGCCCAACAGTACAGGAGAATCTCTAACCTGACTCGCTCCTTGGGGTCTCCAAAAGTTTCCTTCAGGTGACTGAAGTCTGGGTAAAAGTGAGGAGATGGAGAGATCACCTCTATGATTCCAGAACTGACAGCATCTGGGAGACTACAAAGAGTAAAATACACAAGGACTTGCAATCAGTTACTTGCACAGTGAGCTTATAGAAAGATGAAACATCTCTAATGAAACAGAGGAGTTTTTAAGGAAACACTCACTTGGTCTGTACACTCTGTACAACAGCATTCACAAAAGTTGCATTTGTCTGAGAGAAATATGAAAATGCATATCAATGAAAAGAACAATAAAACAGCACCATTCAAATGCATTAAACTGATCAAAATGACAGTAAAGACATTTATAATGGTTACAAAAGATTTCTATTCCAAATAAATGCTGTTTTTTTTACTTTCTATTCATAAAAAAATCCAAAACATTAAGCAGCACAACTGTTTTCAACATTGATAATAATAAGAAATGGTTCTTGAGCACCAAACTGTTACAAAGGGGTGAACTCAAAAACAAAGGAGAATTGGATCCAAATGCAGTGAGTTTAATAAAAGAATAAGCATATTAACAAACCCAACACAGAGAACATAGAACCAAGGAACCAAGGAACCAAGGAACCGAATAAGTGCACCAAACATAGCATCCATGTAGGACAAGACTCGACATGGAACACAAGAAACACTGAGGTTTAAATACTAGAAGGGTAATAGGCAAACACAAGACACACCTGTGACTTGGAATAGAACTTTTTTAACCAGATGGTTAATAAAGAGAATGTTACTGGAATCATATTGTAGTTAAGTTTTTAAATTGACTAGTTAAACAAAACAAACAAAAAAAACAAACAAACAAAAAAAAAAATCGAAATCAGTCAATCGTTCTGAAAAAAAATTTAGATTTTATTTTTTTTGCCAAATCGCCCAGCCCTACTGTGATTGATCACAGAACTAATTAACTAGAAAAACTACAAAAGGACTACAAAAATGGTACACAAGACAGGGAACATAGTAAAATGCAAACTAAAAGTCTAATAAAACACATGAAACAAAGCCAGGGAATATAACACACAAATCAGCATATTAGACAAATTTCTGAAGGATCATGTGACATTGAAGACTGGAGTAATGATACTGAAAATTCAGCTTTGCCGTCACAGGAATAAATTGCAATTTAAAATTTATGAAAATAGAAAATACCTATTTTAAATTGTAATAATATTTCACAATGTTACTGTTTTTCACTGTATTTTTGATCAAATAAATGCAGCCTTGGTGAGCAGAAGAGACTTCTTACAAAAAACTAATTTACTGAGTCCAAACTTTTGAATGGTAGTGTATATTGTTAATAATTATTAAGTGTATTAATTCAAATAAAGTTCAAAGTCAAGAATTAAAGGAACACTCTACTTTTTTTGAAAATAGGCTCATTTTCCAACTCCCCTAGAGTTAAACAGTTGAGTTTTACCATTTTCGAATCCATTCAGCCGATCTCCGGGTCTGGCGGAACCACTTTTAGCATAGCTTAGCATAGTTCATTGAATCTGATTAGACCGTTAGCATCTCGCTCAAAAATGACCAAAGAGTTTCGATATTTTTCCTATTTAAAACTTGACTCTTCTGTAGTTACATCGTGTACTAAGACCGACGGAAAATGAAAAGTTGCGATTTTCTAGGCCGATATGGCTAGGAACTATACTCTCATTCCGGCGCAATAATCAAGGAACTTTGCTGCCGTACCATGGGTGCAGCAGGCGCAATGATATTACGCAGCGCCTGTGACCCCCTGCTTACACAGGGAGAGTGCCTTGCGACCATGGTATTTGTGAGAGATGTTGCGTGATATATCATTGCACCTGCTGCACCCATGGTACGGCAGCAAAGTTCCTTGATTATTACGCCAGAATGAGAGTATAGTTCCTAGTCATATTGGTCTAGAAAATCGCAACTTTTCATTTTCCGTCGGTCTTAGTACACAATGTAACTACAGAAGAGTCAAGTTTTAACTAGGAAAAATATCGAAACTCTTTGGTCATTTTTGAGCGAGATGCTAACGGTCTAATCAGATTCAATGAACTATGCTAAGCTATGCTAAAAGTGGTACTGCCAGACCCGGAGATCGGCTGAATGGATTCGAAAATGATAAAACTCAACTGTTTAACTCTAGGGGAGTTGGAAAATGAGCCTATTTTCAAAAAAAGTGGAGTGTTCCTTTAAAGGGTTAGTTTACTCAAAAATGAAATTTCTGTCATTAAGTACTCACCCTCATGTCGTTCCACAGCCGTAATACCTTTGTTCATCTTCGAAACACAAATTAAGATATTTTTAATGAAATCCGAGAGGTTTTTTAATCCCCCATAGAAAGCAACATAAGGACCACATTCAAGGTCCAGAAAGGTAGTAAAGACATCATTAAAATAGTCAACGTGGTTCAACCTTAATGTTATGAAGCGACGAGAACACTTTTTGTGGGCAAAAACAAAACAAAAATAATGAATTTATTCAACAATTCTTTTTTTCGCGTCATTCTCTTACACTGTTTACTTTCAGCGCTTGGCCGGCTCCTGCGTCAGCATCACATGTATGTGTCGTGCTGCTCATGTGTACAGCGTTGGCCAATACTAAGCCGGCGTTCTGACATAAAACCTGGAAGCACTGAACATAAATAGCATAGGAGAATGACAGGAGAGAAGGAATTGTTGAATAAAGTCATTATTTTTTTGTTTTTGCGCACAAAAAGTATTCTCGTCGCTTCATAACATTAAGGTTGAACCACTGCAGTCACGTTGACTATTTTAATGATGTTTTCTGGACCTTGAATGTGGTAATTACATTGCTTTCTATGGGGGATTAAAAAAAAACTCTCGGATTTCATCAAAAATATCTTAATTTGTGTTCTGAAGATGAACAAAGGTCTTATGGATGTGGAACGACATGAGTGTGAGTAATTAATGACAGAAATTTAATTTCTGGGTGAACTAACCCTTTAAGAATCAACACACCAAATCACATATTTAACGAACAAGGCCAAAAGATGAAAGGAGGAAAAAAGTGCACCAAAAAAAGAGAAGAGCAGAGATAAAATTTAATAAAATTAAGTTAAGTTCTGTTCGGAACCCAAGAAGAATATTTAAGCACACTTGGACATATTTTTAGCACAGCTACAACTTTTATTATTAATTGTGCCTACAAATTCACATTAGTTCAGCTCAGCCAAGGCAAAGATGCCTTTTTATGACTTTTTTTGTAAAGAATTTTGGTGATACATTTGGTGATGTATACAACAGTGCAAGATTTGATCAATATTTAGATTTGTTTTCCCAAAAGAGCAATACTGTCAATTAATAATGTTTACTAGCATATTGACAGCCTCAAAGCTAACGGCTACATAACTATCTTTGGGGTCTTCTTCATTCACAGCTTTATCAAAGATATATATATTTATAATGTTTAATGTTTGAAATCTGTTTCAAAACTTTAAAGTATTTAAACTACAGAAAACAGAAAAAGAACATAAAACCAAAGGAAACAGAGAGGTTAAGAGGAATGAGATGATAATACTATAAAGGTCAATGTAGTTTTACCAGACCAATAAAATAATATTAAGATAAAGAGAACAAAGAGCAAAAGTCAAGGGTTACCTCGGCAACAAAGACTACAATGACAATATCTTTCCTCTCGGCAGTTGAAAGGTCATATAAGAGGGACTGGAGTGTGTTCACTAGATAACTCTGCTTCAGCCTTTGCACGGTGGGCACTCCTAACACCAGAGACACTGCGGAAACAGTTAACAGTCAGCTTATGTCAGCCTATGGAGATTGCATTACAGTGATAAAACAAAAAAAAATATCAGTGCCATTGTTTTGTCTCAAGATCCACACCAGTAATGTTTTTTTCTCAAAAACATTTATAAAAGCTACTTAAATGTCTCAATTGAACTAAGGCCTAATCCTGACTTAAACAAAGCCTTGTCTGTGAAAACCGGGCATAAGACATTGTTTAAATCAAATTAAATTGCTGCATTGCAACTTGCAAGCACTGCAATTATACAATCGCAAAGAGACAGACCTCCAGTGCGCTGCTGCCCCAGGTGCACGATGGGTTTCAGACTATCCTCGTACTCTTTCAGGTGAGGCAAATAGATGAGGGCATTAGGCTGTGAAGGCAACAAGCGTCGAAGGACTCTCTCTTCTAAAACAGCTGAAAGGCAGATAAAATACTGAACGAACAAACGAACACAAATATTACAGAAGGAAAAGTGCTTGTCAAGTCAAGTCAAGTCACCTTTATTTATATAGCGCTTTTTACAATGTTGATTGTGTCAAAGCAGCTTTACATTGATAACTGGTACATTATTTGGCTGCACAGCAGCTCTTAAAAGAATAGTGTCAATGCAGGCAGATCAAAGCACTGTTGAATATGAAATGTCAAGTCAAATGTCAAGTGTCCCCAACTAAGCAAGCCAAAGGCAACAGCGGCAAGGAACCCAAACTCCATCAGGTGACATCAGGTGGCAGACAAGTGGCAAATAGGTGTTTAAATGGAGAAAAAAACCTTGGGAGAAACCAGGCTTAGTCGGGGGGCCAGTTCTCCTCTGGCCAACAGTGCTTTGTTACGATTCAGGTAGCTATCATAAGTCCGACAGGATCGCAACATTCAAAGTATTTATTCCAGTTCCATCCAATTGAGGATCGTATTCATCACGGCGGTATGGACGGTTGTTGAGGAACTGTGTCGTGGCTGTCGTGTCATGCAAGAGGCTTGGACTCACCTGAGGAGTTGCTGATTGAGAGATTAGATAGAGCACTGCTGCGGTTTTGTAGGTGACTCAGCACTTTAAGCAGCTCTTGTGATATGACCTCCCCGCGTTGTTCTGCCCTCAGTAACCTCTCATAGATCGAATTCAGCTGCAATGGCAATTTATCTAGAGCATAGTAGAACATCATATTATGGAAATTATAATGGAAATAAATGGGACACACACACACACACACACACACACAGACACAGACACAGACACACACAGACACAGACACTCCAAGCTGCATGCTTCCTTTGGCTTTCCGCAAAAAAAAAAAAAAAAAAAAAAAAAGAGGAATTCTTTCAAACCAACTATGCCATATAACTTTATCTTTTAAGGAAGTTTTTAGTTTAAGGAAGTCTGTAGTGTCTAATAAATGCTGCTACAGATGGCATATGCTCAAAAGTTCCTCTTTGCCTTGCTGCACTTTGTTGTTTGGCATATATATATATATACACACACACACACACACACACACACATATATGTATGTATATGGGTCAATGACGTGACGGGTCATTTTTTTGTCCAAAGGCCTTAATAATAATAAAAAAAAAAAAAGATATGACATCCAAAGTATGTAAGGTAGTACAACTAGATCTCTTTTAATAAATCCAAAAGGTTTTAATTATATTTTGCACATATAAAGGGATTTTTAAGATTTTGAAGCGTCAAAAGGTCATTCGGTTTAACCGTCCAAAGGCCAATAGAGCCACTTCATTTGCGATTAAATATCTTAAAATTTAATAAATGTATTTATTTTTTATTCTGGCATGATTTTATAACATCATATATCAACATAGTGCAAAATGGTATTAAAATTATGTGTAGAAATCGTTGCTTTGTTATGAGAATGAATGTCCAGAAAAATGAATTTCATTCAGAGTAACCAATATAAATGGACCATTTTGGATCAAGTCATGGGGTCAATATCATGTGACAGGATGTGACATCATTCAGACACCTGCAAAGGACCACATGGTCCTGAAGCAAAGTAACTAACTCTCTTTTAACTAGAAATGACATCAAAAGTGGAAAATGTTGGTCAAAAACGTACATTTACACAAACTGACCAGCAAACGCAACTTTCGGATGCCATCTTTATTTTTCTAGCTCAACTGTCACAGAATGGAACGCACAGGATTGTAGGATATCAAAGGCAGCGAAGGATACATCTTTGCTGCCTTCAAAAATCGATTAGATGAAGGCATCTCAGGAAACAGGAAGTGAAGTTAACATTGGATTCAGACATGCCTTGATGCCTTCCTACCTTGAAATGTGTCCTCCAAAGGCAGCATTTTCCAGTTTTCGGACGCAGCCAAAATGTTTGATTGTCCTTCTGCTAGGTAGCTAGCTAGCTAGCTAGATATCAGCCTGTTAGCATTGTTTGAAAATATCGTCATTCGGTATAACCAAAAGTGTCATTCGGTAAAACCGAAATTTCTTGAAAACTTATTAAGCGGTTTTTTACACTTTTAAAACCCTTATTCGTCAATGACCCATATGTGTGTGTATATATATTATATATATATATATATGCATATATACACTATATTGCCAAAAGTATTGGGACACCCCTCCAAATCATTGAATTCAGGTGTTCCAATCACTTCCATGGCCACAGGTGTATAAAATTAAGCACCTAGGCATGCAGACTGCTTCTACAAACATTTGTGAAAGAATGAGTCGCTCTCAGGAGCTCAGTGAATTCAAGCGTGGTACCGTGATAGGTTGCCACCTGTGCAATGAGTCCATTTGTGAAATTTCCTCACTACTAAATATTCCACGGTCAACTGTTAGTGGTATCATAAAGTGGAAGCAACTGGGAACAACAGCAACTCAGCCATGAAGTGGTAGGCCATGTAAAATCAGAGCGGAGTCAGCGCATGCTGAGGCGCACAGTGCGCAGAAGTCGCCAACTTTCTGCAGAGTCAATAGCTACAGACCTCCAAACTTCGTGTGGCCTTCAGATTAGCTCAAGAACAGTGCGTAGAGAGCGTCATGGAATGGATTTCCATGGCCGAGCAGCTGCATCCAAGCCTTACATCACCAAGTGCAATGCAAAGCATTGGATGCAGTGGTGTAAAGCACGCCGCCACTGGACTCTAGAGCAGTGGAGACGTGCTCTCTGGAGTGACGAATCACGCTTCTCTGTCTGGCAATCCAATGGACAAGTCTGGGTTTGGTGGTTGTCAGGAGAACGGTACTTGCCTGACTGCATTGTGCCAAGTGTAAAGTTTGGTGGAGGGGGGATTATGGTGTGGGGTTGCTTTTCAGGAGTTGGGCTTGGCCCCTTAGTTCCAGTGAAAGGAACTCTTAATGCTTCAGCATACCAAAACATTTTGGACAATTTCATGCTCCCAACTTTGTGGGAACAGTTTGGGGATGGCCCCTTCCTGTTCCAACATGACTGCGCACCAGTGCACAAAGCAAGGTCCATAAAGACATGGATGAGCGAGTTTGGTGTGGAGGAACTTGACTGGCCTGCACAGAGTCCTGACTTCAACCCGAAAGAACACCTTTGGGAAGAATTAGAGCAGAGACTGCGAGCCAGGCCTGACCTCACTGCCTGACCTCACAAATGCGCTTCTAGATGGTCACAAATTCCCATAAACACACTCCTAAACCTTGTGGAAAGCCTTCCTAGAAGAATTGAAGCTGTTATAGCTGCAAAGGGTGGGTCAACTCCATACTAAACCCTACAGATTAAGAATGGGATGTCATTAGAGTTCATGTGCATGTAAAAGCAGGCGTCCCAAAAATGTTGCCTATATATATATATATATATATACACACACACACACATATACACATACACACATATATGACATTAACATATTAAACATTATTTGTCTAATAGAGTGTTTAGAATCTTACTTTCAAAATCATATTTGTATTGTTTACATAATTTTATTTCATTTATCAGATCCGAACAACAAACGAAATTAATGGAATGAGGTCCTGCAATGCGGGTGTGTCTGGCGAACGGGAATATGACATTCCACCACGTAGTCCTAACTCATCATTTGCATGCAACAAGTGCCTTACTAGATTAAAAAACTTGATCAGTTCTGGTGTCTGGGTATAGCTCTAACCCGTTTAAACTATTCAAACCCAATGAAACATGCTGAACTAGATATTTAAGACTTTGGTGTTCTTTAAAAAGAGCAGGATTGTATCTCTTTATTATTTTATTTAATTTATAAGCTACATTTCTGTTTACACAACTTTCAAAGTTGAGGTATCTATCTATGACAGGGTTTCCATCTCTCAGAAAGTCCAAAATAAGGCATCATTAGAATTGATTTACAGCTCAATCAGACTGTCAATTCAGATACATTGTCAAACATAAAGCAAGCGAACAAAAACTGGTAATAAATGCAAATTCCGAATATCCAGTCCAAATAATTTAGAAGTCATCCACTCAGTCAGCATTATAAGGTGATGACACTCACCTGACTTTGGTGTGTGCCAGGAGGTTAACATCAACACACATACAAAAACCGCGACGATGAAAAGTTTGCCATGACAGGGCCTCATCTCATCTCATTCCTCAGAAATACAACACCACCACTCGTACGCTCTTATGAAGGAAAAATCCTCAAGAATCACTAAGAAAAGGTTAGCTGCCGTTTCTTTCCCGTGGCGTCTGGATAAACTGGAATAATTTTTACCATTTGACGAAAGTCATTTTAAAAGATCCAAACCGGACCAGCTACATTCGTTGTTGCGAAACGCGTTTTCAGGTGATGTCTTGACATTGAGGAACTTAGTTACAAAATAATCCGCTCACACCTTTTAAACAGCAGCAGTGCCACCCTCTACCTGTTTAGCTCATGAATATTAATCCGGTCGATGCATATTCATGAAGATCCTGCTGCTAGTAGAGTAGATTACTGTTAATTTTAACACATTTTGTTTAGATGCCTATATTTCTGTCTCAGATTTTGATATGGGAATATTATGTGTATCTGCTTAAATTTAAAGTTGTTTTGAAAAAGTACAACTATAATCCCGTATTCTGTGTAAAATTAATGTCAAGACCAAAGAGTTTAGGAACAATATAGCCTACATAAATGGTATGTACATAAATTACATACATTTTGTGTAATACATAAAAGATGGTTTACAAGACTCTCAAAGCTGTTCTTCAAGGTGGTCTAACTGGTCTCCCAGCCTAACTTATGTGTTTGTAAGATTTATTTTTAAGGTTATTGGTGACAGTTTGGTCATTTATAGGAGTGACCTGGAGATTCCTGGAGGCTTCATGGAGGATTATATGTGGGGAAAGTGACACCTAGTGGTTAATGGTAGTCTCTAACTAACAACACTGAAAACGTGAACCTGTTACTAGTTTTGGTTTAATTGATTTGCTTTGAGGTGTGAATGAACGTAGTTACTCTTGCAGCTTCAGGCCTTTTTGTATCCATAAGTAAGTCCGGCCATGTGTTAAATAATTTATGCAAAATTCATATCAACTTTCATCTTAATCAAAATATGAAAGTTTCATATTGAAATCATCTTCTGTGTTTTATACATGCAGAGTCGACACAATGTCTGTTTCTCAAATATGTCTTGTTCTTATAATATCTAAATATGTTTAATATCCTAAAAGCTTAATTACACTTTTTGTAGTCATCTTCCAGGTTAGTTGCGTTATGAGCTCTTTGCAGTCTGGTAGAGCGCCCTGACTCAAACTAAAGAGCTGTTGAGGCCACCAAAATACTCATTACAAAACTTTATGATGAGAATTTCCTATTATTATTATTATTATTATTATTATTCTTATTATTATTCTGTGTGGATCAAGTACTTTAAATTGTCCAGCCACATAATACTTATTTCTTTTCTGAAGTGATGCAACAGGTTCCTTGAATTGGAATCAATTGAGAGCATAAAACTTTGGGTAACTGGGAAGTGCCCTTGTCAGAATGACCTTGAGCCTTTAGCATTGAGGACAATCCCAAAAAATACTACATTTAACCACAGAGTCACATTTATCATTTTTTTCTAATAATGTTTTAAGCATGAAACAGCATGACATTATTTTTCGCCCCCCTGTTTATTAAAAATACACACAAAGATGAATAACAGAGATTCTTTCACATATTGTTCTTTTCGTCATAGTTGTTATTACATTTTTTTTAACCGCATTATTGATCTGATTTGTCTAAACTAGGCGTCTGGTCAGATGAGCTGTCCGTGGCCACATGACAGAATTCTGCAATGAGAGAAGAAAGAAAAAAGCCAAAATTAAAGAAAAAGTTAAAATACAATGTGCATTGTATATGTAAATAATTGCATGGCAATTCATTATGATTTCTTTTTGATTTGGAGGTTAATTGGACCTGGATGTGTTTGTGACAAATTTTGTGAGGTTTCCCTGTAACATCAAAAAATGCCTGAAGCTGCAAGAGCAACTACATTTACACCTCAAAGCAAATCAATGAAACCAAAACTCTATGGCTAATAGCTGTGGCTTTCAATGAAAACTGCAAATGCTTGAAACCCAAACTGACCTGTTGCACCATCATAGGAGTACTGGGCTTCTCTTTTGAATTCAAGACACTCAGCTTGCTTCCAGTACATGTCCATGTCAGACTCTGTTGGGTTGCTCTCTCTCTCTGCAAGGAGGGAAACATCACACACAATTTGTCATGAAATACACATGGTAATACTTTACAGTAAGGTTCATTTGTTAACGTTCGTTAATAACGAACATGAACTAACCATGAGCAATACATTTGCAGGGCTCAACGCTAAGGATTTTTTTTCTGCTGGCCCGGGCCAGTGGTTCAAATTTTTACTTGCCCCACCAAAATGTTCCCTTTCCCTTACAACAAAAAAATTAATAAAGTAAAAGAAAAGAAAATGGGCTTATAAAATAAGCTTAGTTATTGTTTTTGTTGTTTTTGATACATGTAACCTTAATAAATAGGGTTTATAATATATAGTTTTTAGATTAACTCACATAAAATTTAAATATTGTTAGACAAATAAACCGTAAGTAATAAAATATTAACAAATAATCAAATTATGAGTAATATAACCAAATAAATACAACAAAACAAAAATATCAGTGAAATAAATGGTGCTTTTCAAGTTTTTCATGTAGGTTTAAACAGGAGATTTTCAGGTACAGAAGCTGTAATCTGATGTATAAATATATACAAAAATATCTTAATTTGTGTTCCAAAGATGAACAAAGGTCTTACGGGTGTAGAATGACATGAGGGTGAGTAATAATAAATGACATTATTTAGATTTTTGGGTGAACTAACCCTTTAATCACCTACTGTGTCTATGTCCATAGTTTTTGTGACTTACTGAAAAAGTACAGCGACTTTATGGTCTCATTTTTATATTGGCTGACATAGCTCATGGTGATACACTCCGGACAGGATGGCAATAACTTCCCCTCTGTTATTATGCCAGTCTCTGTGGATCAAACAACAGTGTAACACTCATTAGTGCTCAGAACCTATGAGTTTGGTAACACTTTTTTGACGGTCCCTTTTGAACATTCTGTTGACTGTAAGTAACTTTGCAACTACATGTCAACTATCTCTCAGTAGAGTATTAGTAGAGTATTAGTTGCTTACTCTAAGCAACTTTGCAACTACATGTCAACTTATTCTAACCCTAACCAAAGTCCCTTTAAGACAAGTAATTTCACTCGGCGGCCATCTTTGAAACGCCTCTCGGGCATGCAAGTGCAGCTCCTGTCTCTTTGAATGGGGAAACATCAAATTCTCCAAAGCTGTTTGCCAAGCTTTCGATTAAATTTTATATTTTAAATCACCAATGAAATCTGACAAAAACTGTTTCATAAATTTTGTTACTAAACGCTCGAATCATGACAAAAAAAAAACTGTATTTTTCAGGCTGGATCAAGCTAATGCGCATGCGCAGTCCTAAAGCGTGCGTCTCTTGTCTCTCATTTCGGAGGCGGGAGTCTGACTGTTTCTATAGGAACCGGAGCTTCTAACGGCCACTGCAGTGACGCGTTGACTTTACCAATCGGCGATTGGCTCTTATTTAGAAGGCGGGACTTATTCCGCCATATTGCGCGTTGCACTTTCTCCCATTCAAAACAATACGAGTGACGCGTCTTGTGTCATTCTACAGTCTTTGCCCTAACCCTATCAGTCTACTAATACTCTACTAACAGAGTAGGTGAGTAGTAGACTAGACATGTAGGTGCAACGTTACTTATAGTCAACAGAATGTGTTAAAAGGACCATCAAAATAAAGCGAAACCATGAGTTTTAACTGAAATTAATACACTTTTGGTAACTTACCATTGACATAAATGGTACTGTCTTTAACAACTGTGTCGTAGGTGCTAAATTCACACTTTCCTTTCCTGAGGGGAAGAGTGATCCGATTCAAAATGCTGGTCATGATGAAATGTATTCAATTTAGCAAAACATGTTAAAAACAGGACAATCTTACAGCATGTTCCTTTGATAGAGAGTTACAGTGTTTGCAAGAGTGCTCGGGCCAAACTCCACCCATGAGCTGTTCACAGTCTTCAAGATATCTGTAAATAAGTGGTGATCAGCTATGCCTTCAAGGAAGATCCATTTACCCATGATCTGTTTGGAAGAAGTTGTGAAATTTAAGTGCCTTATTGCCCTATATAAGCTCCTGTACTGTTCATTTACTATGAAAGAATACTTGCTTTAAATATATATTAATAATGCACTTACACTTTTGTAGTCATCCTCCAGGGTTAGAGGCGTTATGAGCTCCTTACAGCCTGGCAGAGTGGCCTGATTTAAAGTAAACAGGCCCAGAAGAGCAGTCAAGACTACCAAAGAAGACATTGTAGAACCTCAGAAATATGATTTCAGAAAATGATACTGCTTCACCTGGGGAACAAGTACTTTATATAGAACGGCTTATCACATTTTATCATCTTGTTTTTCTGAAGTGATGCAACAGTTGTTTGCGATGCTGAAATGATTTAAGTGGGTAAAATTGTGGACTTTAGGGATCAGGAAATTCCTGAGGTAACAGAACATGCCAGTAATTGTTGAATAAAATAATGCTCTTATTTTTCTTTTTATTGCCATAGTCTTTGGGTATATGTTTAAGAAAAAAAAAAAGAAAAAAAAAAAAAGAAACAGAGAAAAGTAATATTTATAAATATATATTATTAATAATAGCAGAATCCATAAAATATATTAAAACAAATTTACATTGCACTTTTTTTTTTTTTTTAGATTTTATTATACTGAGTTTGTTCTGTAAATTACACTTTACTGATCTGTCATTATTTGACTATCCTTCACACAGTAGTACATTATTTTAAAAAGTACATTGGTATTTACCAGTAGTATGATGAGCACAGTCTTTTTTTTTTTTTTTTTTTTTTGCATTTTATGATTAATCTAAATTATCACACCATTCTAAGGAGAAAATATGAATAAATCACATTTTGGAACCCAGTGGATCATTTAAAGTCATTTTATGACATTTGCTCTCTGCATCTTCAAGATCAAAATATGTATAATATCATTATATTTTTAAACTCTAGCACAATATTATTTGCCTCTTTTATAAGCTTTGGTGAGCTGACAGACTCTCTGAACTGTAAATCATTAACATCAGGTATTTTGTTGATGTTTGTTTTATGTTACATGAGGTTTGATCTGAACAAGAATGTGCTGCAGTATAACCAAACTAACTTGTTGATTCTAAGGAGTTTTAGCAACTAAAACTGGAATCAATAGAGAAATAAAGCTAGCGTTTAGGTTTGGAGTTATTGTACATATAACAACAGAATTTTCTCTGAATTTGATGGTTGTTAGAACTCATCTTTCCAACTATTTTAATGTCTTCAGAGATTGAAAATAAAGGAAAATACACTGCCTGGCCAAAAAAAAAGTAGCTGTTTGGATTTTAATAGGCAAATACTTAAGAGTCTATGGATGGATCGTTATTACAGTGATTATTATTTTTCTAGCATGTTATATGTTTGGCAATGGTTCTTTTAACCCTAAAAGATGGAGTATGTAGCGTCTCATTTCTTAAATAACCATGTATTAAGATGTATCATGGCCATGTTCCAGGATGACAATGTCAAGATTCATCAGGCTCAAATTGTGAAAGAATTGTTGGGAGGGAGCATGAAGAATCATTTTCAAACATGAATTGGTACTGATCTTAACCTCAGTGTAAGTTTTTGGGATGTGCTGGAGGAGACTTTACAGAGTGCTCACTTGCATTGTCAATACAAGATCTTGACCAAAAAATGACGCACCTCTCGATGGAAATAAATGTTGTGATGTTATTTCCATCAAGAGGTGCATCAATTTTTGTTCAAGATCTTGTATTGACAATGCAAGAGGTGAGCACTCTGTAAAGTCTCCTCCAGCACATCCCAAAGACTTTCAATGAAATTAAGGTCTGGACTCAGAGGTGCCAATTCATGTGTGAAAATGATTCTTCATACTCTCTGAACCGTTCTTTCACAATTTTAACCCTGGTGAATCTCGACATTGTCATCCTAGAATATGGCCATGATGTGTCTTCCTACATGGTTGTTTAAGAAATGAAAAGCTACACACTCCATCTTTAAGGGTTAAAAGAACCGTTGCCAAACATATAACATGCTAGAAACATAATCACTGTAATAATGATCCATTCATAGATTCATAAGTATTTGCCTAATAAAATCCAAACAGCTCCTTTTTTTTTTATTTGGCCGGGCAGTGTATAAGTCATTTTTGGGTATGATTTGTGAACTTGGATGTGGAAAAAATTAAAGTGACAGTTAACAAATCACATTGATCAGAAATAAAATCGGCAGTAGTAAAATATGTTCATTTTGAGTCACTGCACTGTTTAGACATGGACATTCCCAGCGATGAGGTTTATCTTTATCTTTGTGCCTGATCTGGTCGATTATTCTTTGCCCTTTCTGCTCATGAAGCTCCTGTTGACCGTAGTGGGAGATCAAAGAGATATCATCGGGGCTGTAAGAGGACGGCCGAGGACAGTCCAACCAATCGGTGGCCAGAAGCCGGGGGTATCCTTGTTCAGGGGCTGAGCCTGGGTGAGTAAATTTCCAATAGGAATTGCCTTTGAAAACATAGGTCGAACCTGATTGACGTCAAGGATAAAAAAAAAATCATGAGTGCTGTCAAACACTGTTACACATACATCCACATGTAATGCAGTATTACTGTATATACAGTGCCTTGTAAAAATATTTGTACCCCTTAAGCCCAGAACACACCAAGCCGACGGTCGGCCGCAGTTTTTGTTCGTCGGCCGACTAAAGCCTGGGATACACTGCATGATTTTTGGCTGTCCCAGACGAAAGATTGCCATTACGAAACAATCGTGCCAATTTCTGTGACTGTGGTTCTTAAATCGGTGGTCCTATGTCGTACAGTGAGAGAGGTTCAAAGACAGCTGTTTTCCCGGTCTTGAGACCAAAGATGGCCTACAATCATTTTCTGACAGTGTCAGAAATTCAGCATGATCAACGCACAGTGTGTTTGCTGCTACGACCCACGTCTACTGACCAGCCAATAAAAATGCGACATGAAATCAACGTGACATGCCGCTAAAACTTAAAACTGCTTACCTCAAGGTCTTTTCTTCTTTCGCCGCTTCCTTTTTTTTTCAGCACACATAAAAACTACAACTGCCAAAGTGTGATTCATCATGGTCTGATATTTTATTCTTCTATAGAAACTTGCATCGTAGCCTACAAGTCAATAGGTGTCATCATCGTACAGTCTACATGCATGTCGTACCCAAGTATAATAGCTCCATGTCGCACAGTGTGATAAAGTAATGATCTTATAGGTTTGCTAAAATCGTGCAGTGTATCCCGGGCTTAAGTTTTCTCAGTGTGTTCTGCACCGTCGGCTGAAGTTGGTCCTCCTCTGCTTTTTTTCGGCCGACTTGACATGTTGAATCGGCGTCGGAGCTCGTCGGTCAGTCGGGCCATCTGATCATTCTGATTGGCTGTTTAGCTACTGCCACCTGCTGGTACGGAAAGGCATTTCTTCTTACGCAGGCGCAGAATGGACGTGCTACGTGGCCATCGGCTGTCGAGCGTCGGTTTGGTGTGTCAGGGCAACTTTGGACCCAGACGCTGCTGATGTGAGCCAACCCCGCAGTCTGCTTTCGTCGCCACTAGTTCGTCGGCGTCGGCTTGGTGTGTTCCGGGCTTTACATTTTTTTCACATTTTATGTTGCTGCCTTATGTTAAAATACTTTAAATTACTTATTTTTTTCACATCAATCTACTCTCCATACACCTTAATGACAAAAAAGAAAAAAAAAGAGATTTGTGACAACTTTGCAAATTTATTAAAAAGGAAAAATTGAAATAAGTACATTGCATAAGTATTTGTACCCTTAACTCAGTACTTAGTTGAAACACCTTTACAGCCTCAAATCTTTTTGGGTGTGATGCGACATGCTTTTCACGTCTGCATTTGGCGATTTTCTGCCATTTTTTTTCTCCTCAGATCCTCTCAAGCACTGTCAGGTTGGATGGGGACTGTTGGTTGACAGACATTTTCAGGTTTCTCCAGAGATATTTGATTAGGTTCAAGTTCGGGCTCTGGCTGGGCCACTCAAGGACGTTCACAGAGTTGTCCAAAGGCCACTATTGCATAGTTGTGTGCTTAGGGTCATTGTCCTTTTGGAAGGTGAACCTTCTGTCCATTCCGAAGTTCTGAATGCTCTGGACTAGGTTTTCATTAAAGCTATCTCTATATTTTGCTGTATTGAGCTTTTCTTTTACCCTGACGAGTCCCCCAGTCACTTCATGTGTCTTCAATGAGGAGAGGCTTGAGTTTCGCCACTCAGCCATAAAGCCCAGATCAGTGGAGTGTTGCAGTGATGTTTGTCCTTCTGTTAAGTTTCTCCCATCTCCATATATGATCATGGAGCTCAACCAGAGTGACCATCAGCTTCTTGGTCACCACTCTAACCAAGGCCCTTCTCCATCAATTGCTCAATCTTGGCAAGGAGGTCAGCACTAGGAAGACTCCTGGTTGTTACAAACTTCTTCCATTAAGGATCATGGAGGCTACATACTTCTGTGAACCTTCAATGCAGCAGAATTTTTTGTAGCCTTCCCCAGATATGTGTCTTGACACAATCCTATCTCTGAGCTCTACAATCCTGTTCTTTTGACCTCATGGCTTTGGTTTTTGATATGCATTTTCAGCTGTTAGACCTTTTATTGAGAGGTGTGTGCTTTTCCAAGTCATACCAATTCAATTGTTAACCACAGGTTAACTTCACTCGAAGTGTAGTAACATCTACAAGCGTAATTGGAATGCTCCTTAGCTAAATTTCAAGTGTCCCAGAAAAGGGTAAGAATTATGCAATGTAATTATTTAAGTTTTTTATTTTTAATAAATTTGCAAAGTTGTCATAAATCTGTTTTTTTGCTTTGACATTATGGTGTATGGAGTGTAGATTGATGTGACAAAATTTATTTGTTGAACATAAGGCAGCAACATAATAAAATGTGAAAAAATGAATGGGTACAAATACTTTCGCAAAGTATATTCTAAAAGCAACACACCCTTAAAGTCTCTAGTCCTTTCTCTTTCGTCATCATTCTCAGTGATAATTCCATTCACTCCTCCTTCAATAAGCTCTCTCCAGACATCGCTTTCCTCTGGGCTTTCTCCTTTCTCGCCGTCCTCTTTCACAGACCCCCACATCACACCTTGCGTAGGGTCCCAGTGCAATCCTTGCCACCGTCCCTCTGAGTCCTCCGGAGCCAGAGTAGACAGAGGCTGAGGGAAACCCTCTTGGAGTGACAGATCCTTGAACAGCCAAACCTGGGAACCTAAACAAGTTTATTTAGTAATTTACTAAACTGGTGTTGGTAAATTGGTGTAACTGATGAAAACTTAACACACATAAAAGTAGCAGGGGTGTAGGAATGATCTGAAAAGTGTGTTTTCATTTTTTTTATGTGGATATATAAGGTATATTTTTACAAATAGACACTCGTGGAAATAGCCCATTTTGTTGGCAAAAGCCATTTACACTAGCTCCGCCCACCACTGTCTGTTTGAGCCAGGCCAAATTACAAAAGAAATCCATCTTGTAACAGAAACAGTGGCATGGAAAGTAAGGATAGAGGATTTAGTTTTTGACACAACCAAATCCACCTTTTTCCGATGCCATTCTTCTTCCTTTTCCCATCACATATCAGTTCGGAGAGGCATTTATTTAAAAAAGAAAAAAAAAAATTGAAAAGTGGAAATAGGTGTAGAGGTGTGCTTTAGGGATAGGGAAAAGTAAGGTCCCAATAAGGCAGCATCCATTTATGATTATAATATCACATTTGCACTTAGCCATATTTTTGTTCTTTGCACTGAGGCCAAGTAAAATAAATCTTTAATCTCTAAATTACATTAATGAACTCCCAAAAAGTGGGGTGTACAGATTGATGTGGGTTTGTGATGTGATTGTGCTGGGAAACTGACCACTGATAAAGATGATGGCATGATCTGTGTGTCTCTCCAGAACGGCTCGCAGTGGAGGCAGTGAAGACGGAAGAGCCGACCAAAGTCTCTGTACAGGAACAGCTCTGACTGACACGAGACCACCTCTGCTCACTCTCCACATGTTCTGCCCTGCAAAATGTGTGAGGAAGGGTAAGGGAGAAATAAGAATAAATTATTTGTACTGTATATGGAGATGATGGATGGATAAAGACTGTAGAACAAGAGGATGAAAGATGAAAACACTGGAAGTGTAGGGAGTTTTTTTTATTTCAAACTCCATAAATTAGCCCTAAATTATTTAAACACTTCAAATATCTACCTTTGAAGAAGAAAATCTCTCCTCGAATCTTGGCAACTGCATCAAAACTGGTGTTACAGCGATCCACAGAACTTGATTGAGACAAAGTGAGACATTTCAAAATAATTTTCAGTCTGCAAATTTTGGGCAATCTTAGTTGAGAGATTTCACAGAAAATCGCTAGTGTATTTTTTAGCTTCAAACTATGATTCCATCTAGTTGGAGGATGTCAGACATGTTTGATTTTTTGATAAGATTTCAGAACGCATATTGATTTTATTCGTTATGCATCTCCTTAGTTTGTTGTTTTCAAACTACTTATAAGTCTGGTATCTGGTAATCTAAATTAAATAATTTTGTAAAAAGTACTCCAATAGTCTTTGTTTTATTTACAACTTTGATATTGATTTGATGTTGTATTCAAAAAGTTTAATCAAACATCTCTTACCTGTCCAAATGATTGTGTGCATGTCTGTACATGTGTGTGAGTCTGTGTATTCCTCCATTTCGATGACGCAATTGAGCTTCTGTCACAAGAAGAGGTCCGTCAGTTGGAATATGGTTACCCCTCTTACCTGAATTCATAAACAGACACACACGCACACACATGCAGAATAGATCATTTGAGTCTCACGTACATAATATTGAGATTTCATATGAATCCCATGAGCTATAATTGCCGAACAGAGATTCCAAACGAGGAGTTTAATGACAGTTACCATAAAGGGCTGTGATGTGTTGAAGGTCGTGATGTCCCAGGCTGAAGTGTAGTGGGTCTCCCAGGGGCCCCTGGTAGTATGGACGCATTACAGATTGCCGTGCTGATGAATGCGTCAGTCCGAGGGCATGGCCAAGTTCATGCACCAGCACCGTGAACAGATCTGTGCCCTCAGTTGCTGTGTGTGAACATTAAGAGCTAAAAATGCTTTTTTACATTTTCAATTTTCTTTAGTGTGTGATGTTGCTGCTTGAGCATGAAAAAGGTTTGCAAAGTTAGAAAGCACAATGTTCGTTTTCCAAAGGAAGAGTTATTCTCTATATCAGTAAGCACTGTTTCTGAACTCCCTGAAATGCCTCCATTGTAGTCTTGAGTTTTCACACTTTACAATATTCCTCATTTAAAAAAATCCTGCCCAAGGCATTCGCAATAAAGAATGCCTTGGGCCCAAGGCATTTTTATAAAGCATAAAGAAACAAAAGAGTGAACGAAATTGCTATATGTACAAAAACAATTGTAGAAAAAAAATAATACAATGTCCAGAAATCAATTTCAATAGTACATTGAGAACTCATGTTTAATGTGATAGTTTCATAATACAATTCATTGTTAGTTCCAAGATTCTTCAATTTAGTGATTAAATATATCAATCCGCAATAAAAATGTGAGTTTCCTAGTGGTCTAGTGGAAGAGTTTTTGTTAACAGTATCAAAGGTTGTGTGTTCTAATCTGCCCTCGCAGTTTTTTTTCCCCTCATTAAAATCAAAGATGTCCATCAAGAGTAGGGACACGTTTGTGTGCATTTGTTTTGTGATTTAACTGGAAAAATAGAACCTCCACAACGGCGTTAAGCGATCGATTGACATGCCCGTCTGTACCCCTTCAGTATCTATGGTGGTTACGGCCCTGGCGTTAGTAGTGTGTTGGAACCATAGCGGTTATGGTAAGGGGCGTGACATTTCTGAAACATGCTCAAAGCGGTTGTCCAATCACAACACATTCAGAGAACACTGTGCTTTTAGGAAGGAGGGGCTTCATAGAGACCAGAACTAATCAGAGCATTACTGTCAGACTGGGAAGAGAGGTGCTGCAACAATGTAAAATATGTGAAAAAATAATTATTCAAGCATTAAAGCCTATTCTAGTAGACCTCAAAGACAAAATCAAGACTTTGTAAAAGGGCATAATATGGCCCCTTTAAGTTATTATTAATAATGAATATAAATCAGCTGATATTGGATACTTAATTGTGCTAATTTCCTCCTATTTTTACATTTAGATTAAGGGTGCGTTGACGCCATGTCGTAATTACTGTACTTATGAGATTACGGCTTGTAAAAAGCATTTATGTCCTCGTAGAATTTTGTAATTACAACTTGTAAACTGGGAGTTTTCAGAGAGCTCCGACTTGTACCACATGACCGCTTACCACCTGACCACTGCAGATTCATATGTGCATTGTTAGTGTTGCCATAGAAATGCATAATTCGAGGACGTAAACAGCTCCGTGTAGAACCTCACATACTGTCATTGCATAATTACGGTAATTACGACATGGGGTGAACGCACCTTAAGTAAGCGTTAAGTATACTTCACTTTTTATGCGTACGCGAGGGTCAGCGTACAGTGCGCGTGACGTGAATTTCGTCATCAGAAGAAGACGCGCTCTGCCGGATTTCTGTAACCTGTATGCTGACCCAGGTCGCACATACGCATTTAATTTTTTTTTGCAATAATTAGTTTATCCACAAGGTGGCAACCGTGCCCTGTGGGCGTCGAATCACAAGGTAGTCAAAGAAAAACGGCATAAACAGAACAGACTGGAATGCATGTAAGCTACAGCGACAATAGAGTAACTCAGAGATGACGTGTTTTTGTAGGCCAACCCGGAAGTTAGCGGCGCACGGGTTCCCTCGATCGAAAGCCTATGCATTTTTCCCATAGACTTTTGTAAAATCACAAAAAATAAGCTCTGTGTTTAACAAAGGGTTATGACACTTACACGTTTTGTCTATCAAGATAATCTTTACAAGTTAACACAACATTTATACATTTTGAAGCCTAAATAGAGTCGTCAGATATAAAAAGCTAACAGTAGGCTATAAACGGACTACAGCACACCATGGTCACAGATCACCACCAAGCTTCCTCAAACTTTATTTAAAAAACAACTTTATTTAAAAACATGCTCGCTGATTATGATCTGCGCTGTGTATGAATACTTATCCACTTTTTTATGAGAAATGCTGTCCAAATGTCCTGTTTGTCATGATGACATCTAAAGTCCTCGCCAAAGGAAGTAGTCCCTTTTAGCAACTTGTTGGCAACCGTTTTTAAACCTTTATTATGTCTTAGAAACGGCGGTTTTGTGTTGTGTTAACTTGTAAAGATGATCTTGATAGACAAAACGTGTAAGTGTCATAACCCTTTGTTAAACACAGAGCTTATTTTTGCGATTTTCCAAAAATCTATGGGAAAAATACATAGGCTTTCGATCGAGGGAACCCGTGCGCTGCTAACTTCCGGGTTGGCCTACAAAAACACGTCATCTCTGAGGTACTCTATACCCAGGGCTTCAGTTGGGGAGGCTAAATCTTTAAAATTATTTTATTAACAAATTATTTAATAGCTGTTAAATTTGATAAAAAAATGTCTTTCATATTGCACATTATAATGTTGTGAAGCTTAAATTAGCTTGTAGCAAAACTGATTTTATTTTTGGCCATAACATTACATAACATAATTAACATAACATAATTATTTGCCAATATTTTATTATCAGTGGATAATGTACTGATCTACCCTGTTGGTTTTTACTTTTGCTTTGTACATTATTCCTTATCTACGAGTGTTTTGCAGAATTACCTGGTTGTCTGAAGGCCCATTCCTCCTCTGCATCCAGGTGAACTCCACCCGCCCTGTCTGGATCTGATGGAAAGAAGGCATGGCCAACAGATCCACCCGCTCCATCAAAGGGATATCCATCTCCATGGGGACCATGCAAGAAATCTATTTGGAGATCCGCTCCCTCTGGTCCTCGCACCTATTCAAAATAGTTCAACATGTAGTCTGTGAATTTACATGAACACACAAAAACATGAACACATATTAAGGTCAGTAACACTGAGATAATTTATGAGTTTTAAAAAGTAGCCATAACCTCATGGAACTCCAGCAATGTTGGATCGGCCCACACTCGGAGTGCATAGTACACAAGGGAGCGAATCATTTCACGGGACAGTTTAGAAGATGCTGGGTAAGAGCGCAGCCTGAGAAAAATGAAGAATAAGAGAGTTGGACTAATAACAAAAATTTTGTTTACTCTTTCATATGTGTTTTTAATCTTTTTCTAAGATTTTTACACTGTAAAGTTAAGGCAGACAGGAAAGAAAAACACAACTGGTAAAATAATCAGTCTAACCTCCAGTTGATATTTCTTCTTGTCCAAGTAGAAACTGCTCTTTTCATCCTTTGATTTTCCATTTCACCATGTAATGCTGATAGCTGGATGGTTTGATCATCATCATCCGGAAGTGAACAACGGGGTGTCTGCATCAGTTGAACAGTTTCTTCATCTGTGACAGGAAGGTGAGGGAAATAAGGAAGGCATTAAATAAGACTGAGATTTAAAAAGAGTGGGGGGAAAATTTGTTGTTCATACCTAAGACTCCTGTGTCATCCAAACCAGCAAACCTCTGCATTTTCTTCACTGCTTGAGTGACAGCTGTCCAAGCCTGTAACTGACCTGTGGAGGGATCAGGGGGTGGGAGGTATCCATACTTCGTGAGCCAATCCTGCCAAGCAGAACAACATTTTTGAAATAAATTAATACTTTTATTCCGCAAGGATGCTTTTAATAGATCAGTAAATGCTTTTACACTGTTACAAGAGATTTCTATTTAAAATAATACTATTTACAATAATGCTGATAAAATGAATCCTGAAAAAATACATGACAGTTTCCATAAAAATATTAAGTGGCCAAACTGTTCAACATTGATAATAAATGTTTCTTGAGCAGCAAATCCACATATTAGAATGATTTCTGAAGGATCATGTGACACTGAAGACTGAAGTAATGATACTGAAATTTCAGCTTTGCCATCACAGGAATAAATTACATTTTAAAATATATTCAAATAGAAAACATGTATTTTAAATTGTAATAATATTTCACAATATTACTGTTTTATTGTATTTTTGATCAAATATATGCAGCCTTGGTGAGCATAAGAGAGACTTCAAAAACATAAAAAAAAATTAATGACCCCAAACTTGGTCATGGAATGTTATAATTGCAAATTATGCATTGTTAATGATTTATGGGAATTGTAGTAAATTATGTAATGCAGTTGTAAATGATTTAAAAAAAAACATTCTTGAAATCTGTATAAAAGAATATTGGAAAAAAAGCATGTGTATAAAAGAATATTTATTACTTTTTCATATATTAATACATTGGGTTTATATTCTCTTCGAATAATTAAAAAAGCAATATAAAATGCAATTGCAACCCAGTTTACTTTTATAACATAATTAAAATTAAAACAGGATATTTAATAACAGATTAATGGTGAGGAGTTTGTGAGCAAAATCGTTTAATTTGTTTAAATCGTTACATTTTGCTTATAAATATTATGCAAATAAACTCAATGAATCATGCACAATAAGTCTAAAAAGGTACATAAAGGATAAGAAAAGGAAGGGAATGGGTAAGGAAATAGGGTCATTTTCATGTTGACTTTTAATGGAACACTTCAACAAAGAAAAATCTTTTCCAACTGAATTGTTTAATAAGTTCAAGACACATTCTCACCACAAGTTTAATGCTCTCATCTTCTGTGGGTATGACAGTGGGTAAAGCGGTAGATGTAACTGATCTTGTTGAACTGGTTGGCAGTGCATCTTTATCAGCCGTTCCATGAACTTCCACTATACGTCCACACATGTAGAAAACAACTGCTGTCCAAAACATCGCCATAATACCAATGTTACCCAATGTCAATCTTCCTCCTCACGCCGCCATCTTTGCTGAAACTGGGATGGTGGCCTCTCTTGTGTTGAGGACTTAAAGGATTGATGCCAGCACTGTAAATTCAGTTTGGATATAATTTAGTAATGATTATACAAGATTGTGTTCAAGCTTATAGTATTCTAAACAATGACAACAACAATCTGCTAAAAGAATATCAATTAAATCAGTGGTGCAATCTCATTACAAGGGATTTCTTAACTTAGGACCTCTTTCAGTCCCAAAATAATTTATACTGTACTACACTGCTGACTGGTTGTAAAGCTGCATGATTGAATTGCAGATGGCTAGTATCAAAGACAGAAGGATGAAAAGGCTGCAGAGGTTTTATGTGTTCATTTTAAAGGAAAAGAGAACAAGCATAGCGGATGTGAGGCTTTAATTAAATAAGCAGGTGTCATTTCATTAAAGAAATGAGACAATATAGGAGATGGCGGGTTGTAAGAGTAGGAGGGACAGGGGAATGGGGGAATGGGGGACTGGGGCATGGAAAAGAAGAGTTATGGAATAATGGAATTAAAGGAAAACACTGCCAGTCTCAGGGGACAAGGACAGAGGACAGTGTAAAAAAGGGAGGGAGATTGACGGGAAAAATGGGCAGAGACACAAGTATGCATATAAATGTGTATGAAATCATGAGTGTCTGAGTGATGAGACATTGACCCAGTCACAGAAAGACAGTATGGGAGAACCCGCATTAATGTAACGCTCAATAAATACAATAACGTAATGCACAATGCACCCGCACGTGTCATTTACAATATGCAATTCAATCTCTCAACCTTGTCAAAAAATAATGACAGTTCCAGATGTGTGTATGTATGTAGAGGACAGTGTCACAATATATCGCAAAACAAAAAATCTAAGTTTAGTGTCAGTACTACATTAAACTTCTATATATAATGTATGACAGAGCAAGCATATTCGTAGTTTTCTGTATTTTCAGCTTCAGAATCATGAATATCTTTATTCTGGTATCAACATTGTCCTGTGCATTGGGTTACCAGCACCAAGTCCAAGCTTATTCATTTCCACCCCCAATGTAAAACCAAATTTAGAATTTTAATCAACGGTTAATTTTTTGTTAACCTTTTACCATATGTGTTGAAGTATCGCAATATCGTGAGTTCAGTATTGTGATATGTATCGAATCGTGACATAAGGGTATCGTTACATCCCTAAAATATATATATATATATATTACAATCACTTGTCTTGCTCTGTGTTCTCATAAGACCTGAAGTCATGTAATGAAGCCTGTGGAGGATGTCTATTTAAAGATATTTAAAGAGGATGTCTATTTAAAGTAAGCAATAAGGTACAAGAGGCTTCGCGTCGTGCCTAACAATGCCCTTCAGCCCTGACTTATTCACGATACAGCACTAGTTTCGAGTACATTGCGTTCTTCAAACAGCTGTGGTAAGTCGGATCAGTCTACAAACACGGTGAGTCATGTCATCCTCTCCCAGCATTGCTACCTGTTCCATTTGCCACATGTTTACCATAGCTCTCTCTGTCAGTGATGAGGGATTTACATGTCATAAATGTAGGGAAATAGTCAGGCTGACAGAGAGAATCTCAGAATTAGAGACACGCATCCAAACTTTAATCGAGGATAGTAAGAATGCAAGGGCTTCAGATACTGTTTTGGATGCGACTAGCTTAGTGAACTCTGTACATTGTTTGGTTCCGGCTGTAGAGCCCGTGCAGCAGGGCACTTGGGTAACGGTGAGGCGGCCTAGCCGCGAAAAACACCACTCTTCCGTTCCAATAAGAACATCAAACAGGTTCTCCCCACTCAGTGATACACCCACTGAGAATCCTGTTGAAAGTGCCCTAGTTATTGGCGATTCTATTACACGGAACGTGAAAATAGAGACACCAGCCACCATAGTCACATGTTTGCCGGGAGCCAGAGCACCTGACATCAAAGCAAATTTAAAAGTGCTGGCTAATGCTAATCGTAAATACTCTAAGATTATTATTCACGTCGGCACTAATGATGTTCGACTTCGCCAGTCGGAGATCACTAAAATTAACATTAAAGAGGTGTGTGAACTCGCAAGTACAATGTCAGGAGAAGTAATTTGCTCTGGCCCCCTTCCTGTTCGTCGGAGTGATGAGATAGTTAGCAGATTATCATCACTCAATGGCTGGCTGTCTAAGTGGTGTCCGCAAAATAATATAGGTTTCATAGATAATTGGAAAAGTTTTTGGGGCAGACCTGACCTGTTAAAAAGAGATGGTATTCATCCCTCCCGGGATGGTGCTGCTCTTCTCTCTAGTAATATGGCACATAGTCTTAGAACTGAAACATGACAAACTGGGGCCCAGGTCAGAAAGCAGCAGACAAACTGGCTAAACCGACCGTCTGCTAGCTGCCTCACGTTACAGAAGTCAGAAAATTCAGATAACTCTCAACACATAGAAACTCTTACACCTAGATATTTTCAAATAGAGACTGTGTCTGTACCCCGAATTAGTAAAAACAAAAAACTTCCAAACCCATTTAATGGTAAAAATTTAATTGATGTTCAACAAATAAAAAATAGAGATAATAATGCTAAACAAATGATAAAACTCGGGTTGTTAAATATTAGATCCCTTTCTTCAAAATCACTTATTGTTAATGATATTATCAAAGATAATAATCTAGATGTGCTGTGTTTGACAGAAACTTGGCTAAAACCGGACGATTACATTACTTTAAATGAGTCTAGTCCTCAAGGTTATGATTATCGACACAATGCCCGTCAGAAAGGCAAAGGGGGAGGTGTTGCTGTAATCTATAGTAATATTTACAGTATTAGTCAGAAGTCTTTCAAATATAATTCCTTCGAAACTATGGTACTTTACGTAACATTATGTAAGTTGACATTTGTGCTGGCTACTGTATACAGGCCACCAGGACACAATACAGACTTTATCAAAGAATTTGCTGACTTTCTATCAGAGTTAGTACTAGCTGCAGGTAAAGTCCTTGTTGTTGGTGATTTTAATATTCATGTAGATAATAAAAAAGACGCATTAGGATTGGCATTTGCAGATATTCTAAACTCTATTGGTGTTAGACAACATGTGTCAGGACCCACTCATTGTCATAATCATACTTTAGATCTAATATTGTCACATGGAATCGATATTGATGCTGTTGAAATTCTGCAGCAGAGTGACGACATCTCAGATCATTATCTAGTCTCGTGTATACTACATTTAGTCAAGGCGGCTAAACTGCCTCCATGCCATAAATATGGTAGAACCATCACTTCTACCACTAAAGATTGCTTTATAAATAATCTTCCTGATCATTTTCATCGCCTTAGCATACCAGACAGCTTAGAAGACCTCGATGTTGCAACAGAAACTATTGCCTCTGTCTTTTCCAGCACATTAGACTCAGTTGCTCCTTTGCGTTTAAAAAAGATTAAGGAAATTAATCCAATGCCATGGTACAATGACCACACTCGGGCCCTAAAGTTAGCAGCCAGAAAAATGGAGCGCAGCTGGAAGAAATCAAAACTAGAAGTATTTCGTATTTCGTGGAGAGAGAGAATGATTGAGTACAGAAAGGCCTTAAAATCTGCTAGATCTGCCTATTTTTCAAAACTCTTAGAAGAAAATAAACACAACCCTAGGTATTTATTTGATACAGTGGCTAAATTAACAAGAAATAAAGCTTCAACTTCTGATGTTTCCAAAGAGCACAGCAGTAATGACTTTATGAACTTCTTTACTTGCAAGATTGATAATATTAGAGAAAAAATAATAACCATGCAACCGTCTACTACAGTATCGTGTCAGATAGTGCATTGTAGTGTCCCTGAGGAAAAATTCAATTCATTTACTGCTTTAGGAGAGGAAGAATTGTCTAAACTTGTTAAATCATCAAAATCAACAACATGTATGTTAGACCCTATACCGACTAAGCTATTGAAAGAAATGCTTCCAGAGGTCATAGACCCTCTTCTCAATATCGTCAATTCATCTTTATCATTAGGATACGTACCAAAAACTTTTAAGCTGGCTATTATTAAACCTCTTATTAAAAAACCACAACTTGATCCTAGAGAATTAGTCAATTACAGGCCGATCTCAAATCTCACTTTTCTGTCAAAAATACTAGAAAAGGCAGTATCATCACAGCTATGTTCCTTTTTAGAAAGAAATGGTATCTGTGAGGATTTCCAGTCAGGATTTAGACCGTACCATAGTACTGAGACTGCTCTCATTAGAGTTACTAATGATTTGCTCTTATCATCAGATCGTGGTTGTATCTCTCTATTAGTGTTACTGGATCTTAGTGCAGCATTTGACACTATTGATCACAATATTCTTTTAAATAGACTCGAAAATTATGTTGGCATTAGTGGAATTGCATTGTCATGGTTCAAATCATACTTATCTGACCGTTATCAGTTTGTAGTAGTAAACGAAGACATGTCATATCGATCACAAGTTCAATATGGAGTACCACAAGGCTCAGTACTAGGACCGTTACTGTTCACTCTGTACATGCTACCCTTGGGAGATATCATTAGGAAGCATGGCGTTAGTTTTCACTGTTACGCTGATGATACTCAGCTCTATATTTCTTCGCGCCCTGACGAAACTTACCAATTCACAAAATTAACGGAGTGCATAGCTGATATAAAAAATTGGATGACCAGTAATTTCCTACTACTAAATTCAGAAAAAACAGAGATTCTAATTTTTGGACCAAAAACTTCTTCACGTAATAACCTAGAATATTGTCTAACACTTGATGGCTGCTCTGTTAAGTCTTCGTCGTCAGTTAGGAACCTAGGTGTGCTCTTTGATACCAATCTTTCATTTGAAGGCCATGTTACTAGCATCTGTAAAACCGCATTCTTCCATCTTAAAAATATATCTAAACTACGACATATGCTCTCAATGAAAAATGCAGAACAGTTAGTTCATGCGTTCATGACCTCAAGGCTAGATTACTGTAACGCTCTACTGGGTGGTTGTTCTGCTCGCCTGATAAATAAACTACAGCTCGTACAAAATGCAGCAGCTAGAGTTCTTACTAGAACCAGGAAGTATGACCATATTAGCCCAGTTCTGTCAACACTGCATTGGCTTCCTGTTAAACATCGTATAGATTTTAAAATCTTGCTAATTACTTACAAAGCACTAAATGGTTTAGCTCCCCAGTACCTGAGCGAGCTCCTAATTCATTATAGTCCTTCACGTCTATTGCGATCTCAGAATTCAGGCCAGCTGATAATACCTAGAATATCAAAATCAACTGCAGGTGGTAGATCCTTCTCCTATTTGGCACCTAAACTCTGGAACAATCTTCCTAGCATTGTTCGGGAAGCAGACACACTCTGTCAGTTTAAATCTAGACTAAAAACGCATCTCTTTAACCTGGCATACACATAACACATTACCAATTTATATTTCCAAATCCGTTAAAGGATTATTAGGCTGCATAAATTAGGTCAGCCGGAACCGGGAACACTTCCTATAACACCTGATGTACTCGTTACATCAGAAGAAGAATGGCATCTACGCTAATATTAGTCTTTCTGTTTATCCCGAGGTTCACCGTAGTCAACCGGATCCGGGCCGTATCCAGGTGAGACCAAGGACCTGCACCTTGACACGACCACAACGCAGCCCTGAAGTATCAGCAGAGATTGAGTCAACTAGATCATCCCCTGTGAAGGCCTCATCGACACGACAGCCACGACACAGTTCCTCAACAACCGTCCATACCGGCGTGATGAATACGATCCTCAATTGGATGGAACTGAAATAAATACTTTTAATGTTGCGATCCTATTGGACTTATGATAGCAACCTGAATTGTAACAAAGCACTGTTGGCCAGAGGAGAACTGGCACCCCGACTAAGCCTGGTTTCTCCCAAGGTTTTTTTCTCCATTTTAACACCAATTTGCCACTTGTCTGCCACCTGATGTCACCTGATGGAGTTTGGGTTCCTTGCCGCTGTCGCCTCTGGCTTGCTTAGTTGGGGACACTTGACTTGACATTTTGATATTCAACAGTGCTTTTGATCTGCCTGCATTGACACTATTCTTTAAGAGCTGCTGTGCAGTCAAACAATGTACCAGTTATCAATGTAAAGCTGCTTTGACACAATCTACATTGTAAAAAGCGCTATATAAATAAAGGTGACTTGACTTGACTTGACTATAAAACGGTTACCACACAATACAAATATTAAGCCAAAAATATGTATCAATGCAACTTTCATGAAGTAAACTTTTTCTAAAAGCCTTCCTTCCGCCAGAAAAAATAGTCCCTGACCGTGAACAGCAACAGAAGTTACATTATTACGCCATTAAATGGCGACAAAGACTGTCTTTATGAGTGTGTCAGTCAAGAGCGAAGACTTTTATATTGAAAAGAGTGAATTGTTGTGAACACGAAACAAGACGCAACTGACAAATGCTTTGACTAGCGCTGTCAGTCACGGAAAACCCCTTAACTGTTAAAAGGACGAGATAATACTTCGGACATTTAAACAGATTTTTTTATTATGAACATAGGACTGACCTGAAGGAAAATGCTAAATCTGAATGCAGGTAATAAACTCGCTCACTCAATCTCTTTCTCACAATACTCTTCTAGTTCTACATAATACAGTAAGCTTCAATGAACAATATCAACTTAGAACAAACAGTTTACGTTGCTAAGAGTGGTTGCTAAGGGTGTTGTGTAGTGATACATAGAACCGTTGGGTGAAACGGTCATAGCCGTGTTTTACCGTGAATAAAACACAGCTATTGACCAATCAGAATCAAGGACAGGAACGAACCATTTTATAATATGTTTTAAACACTATGTAGAAATAAATGATATATCTGCATTCATTCACATTATAAAGCTTTATCATTTACTGTTACAATTATCACACAATGCCATTACAGTAATGCAGACTAAATGATAGGAAAGAAACCTCAACGTTTGTGTACTTGTTTGGTGGCTTAAAACGAATTTCTTAAGATTTCTGACTTAAAATGAATAGACACAAGTAATGACGGCTAACATGTCAAAGATGTTTGAGGGTAAATTTCAAAGCTTTACAGGCAAAAAATATGAAGTCCTGTGCTAATTTGTATATTACAAGTGTTTCCTGGGTGTGTGGATTCAAAGCTTTTGGCTAACAATTTTCTGAAAACATGAAAGAAAAATGAAGAAGTGTTACACTTAAACATGCTCTACCACAATCTGTTCTGAAATCTGTTGACATGGGAATCAAGGTGTGGTAATCCATTCTCAGACAAGAGATTTTAGCTTCAAGTAATCCTTAATGGGTTGCATTTCTTAAGAGCTTGAATTCACTTAAAGCCATAATTTACTCCGCAATAAAGAAAAACATACTTCAAGGCAATTTATAAGACATAACAAAGAATCCTGAATATTTGTAATGCAATTTAAAAAGCTCAAAATATTCAGATGACAACAAAGAAAAGTTACAGTTGCAGTGTTATGCAAAGATGATGAATTGGGACATGCTTACCTTCCAAAAAACTTCTGTCTCTTTCTTCCTTTGCACTTGCGTGCTGTCGTGCTTGCCCTCCTTCTCTGTTCCTGAACAGATGTGTTCCTCTCATCTCATCTCTTCCCCCCCCCCCCCCCCCCCCCCCAACCCCTCTCTCTCTCCTTTTGCCTCTGCACTCGCACAATGGACTCCTAATACCCCCCTCAATAACGTACCCACCCTCCTTTGCTAAGTGCATCGGGCATTTGCTCATACTCTCTCTCTCTCTGTGTGTTTGGAAGATACCAGTGTGAAAAAGCCTCTTTATATCCAGTGAGATTTAGAGACATGCTTAGCTCCACACGTCTGTCCACTCTCTGCCAAATTTTCTATACTTTATATTCAAAACTCAAATGTCTCATAGATTTCATCACATGCAATTAATTAATGGATAAAACACTAATGTGATTCTCAACACAGAACATTTACATAGTTATGGATCCTTTGCAGTGAGATGTAAGTCAACCGCCGGATTAGGGTTTCACTTTATCTTTGGGCTTCTGTGTAGTTGTGGATATGTCTGGATTAAATCCTCTTAACGAAAGGATTAAAAAAAAATTAAAAACGAAGATTTGAGCAGATCTAGCTAAATGCATTGTTGCTGTTTGGTCTCTTACAACATTCCAGACTGAGATACACAACTTTTTTTGTGACAAAACATTTTAAAAATTGTTGGCGCACATAATATAAATTAAATACAGAAAAAAAAAATAATTTAAACTGGGGTTTCTGTGCAGGGGTTAAGTTATAGTTCATGTATCATGGCAGAATGCAAGAGCGAAAGCACTTTTCCAGATGGGCTATCTGTCTTTTTGCTGGATAGTACTGTGTGAGTTCCAGGGGAATAGCCGGATTTGAAAAGCATACTAACATGGGCAACAGAGGTGTGTGCTGAATGTATATAGTGTAATTTGACCTCCTGATCTGTTAAAATTCTCAGAGTATAACCTGTCAAAAGGGTCAGAAACCTTATCACCTCTGTGCTCGATCTTATTGAGATATTACAGCTTTTAATAGCTTTAAAATTGCATATACTGGTAATTTTAGCTATTTTTACAAACAACTTTCCAGAGAGAGAGAGAGAGAGAGAGAGAGAGAGAGAGAGCGAGAGCTGAATAAGCAAAGTGTGGATTAATGCCTTGTTGTCCTATAATGATTTTGACCCACAGGTCAAAGTGTGTGGGTCAGAGGGGCAGATGTGTTCACTGTATTTTTAGAAAGATGCACAAGGCAGGAAGTTTGTGTGTGAATGGATGTGTGTGTTCAAAAAGAGAGTGATCAAGAGCCACAAAAGACCAAGTGAACTTCCTTGTCTCCAGGACAACTGCGATCCCTTTAGAGGAACTTGACAATACAGATATTCATTGTGCACCCAGGACATGGGCCTCAACAGTCCTCTCACAAGGGTTGGCACTGGAATTCTTTACTATGGTCACCTCTGACTAATACCACAACATACAGACTCCCACTGAGTCACTCATCCTCCTGTTTAGGCAAAAAGTATTGTGTTTGATATAAATACACACTGCTGTTCAAAAGTTTGTAATAATTAAGATTTTTTAATGTTTTTGAAAGAAGTATCTTATGCGGAACCAATGCTGCATTTATTTAATCTAAATACAGTAAAAACATGTACTGTTTTCTATTTTAATATATTTATAAATTAATATATTTTAAATGTATTCCTGTGATGGCAAGGCTGAATTTTCAGCAGCCATTAACCCAGTGTTCAGAAATCATTTTAATATGCTGATTTGGCTCAATTATTATTGGTGCACTGTAAAAAAATATTTTCATGGTTTTTTTCTTTTGTCAAATAAACTTCAATAATTAATTTGGTTCAGATCATTTTGAGTTTCTGTTGATTAAACCAATCGCCTTCATTGTATTAACTCAAATTTTTTTATTTCAATGAACTCAAAATTTTAAGGCAATCAGGCAACTTACTTTTTTAAGTTAAACCAACAATTCTTTTTTACAGTGATGGTTCTTATTATTATCAATGTTGAAAACAACTTCAGTATTTTTGTGGAAATCACAATACATTTTTAAGGATTCTAATGCATCCTTGTTGAATAAAAGTATTTCTTTCTTTCTTTCTTTCTTTTTAATCTTACTTACCCCAAACTTTTATCATAGTGTCCACAAAAATATTTAGCAGGAAAAGGTTTTCATCCATGATAATAATAAGAAATGCATCTTGAGATTCAAATTAACATATTAGAATGAAAGAGGTTTATGTGACTATGAAGACTGGAGTAAAGACTGCTGAAAATTCAGCTTTGCAATCACAGAATAAATGATATATTAAGATAAGCCTATATTAAAACAGAATCCGTTATTTTAACGTGCGTTTTAAAGCTGCAGTCCGTAGTTTTGCCTCTTTGTCGCCATCTCTGTTTGAAACCTGCAATTGCAGTTGTTTGTGGAATTATCGTCTTTACGTGGGTTGTGCATCGGCATGGCTCAGATGAATCTAATGTTTGCTGTAAATCACCACATCGGTGTGGATACTGTACTTCGGAATCGCAGATTGTAGTCTTTAAGTATAACCAACATAAGAATTTTCAACGGAAAATGTCATCTGAACAAGTAAGTAAAGTAACATGTCTGGCACTTTTGTTTGACCAACTGGGGGGGACAAACATTACAGTAAATCGCGCTGCCAATGGTGATTAAATCTAACAATCGTTTAGCTCGGATCATGTCAAACTGTGCAAATTATTATTGTTACACTTTCTCAAATTGTTAATGTCAACAACATCAGCATTGTGTGACTGTGTAGGGTATTTAGTTTGTATTAGCTGTACCTATAGATCTAATCTCTAATATTAATTTGTCATACCATACAATCCGCCATCAAAATGATAAGTTTAATTATTGCAGCTGCTGTGAGAAAAGGCTATAAGGCTATAAATGATCCTCCACACATGCACGTGTACTAGCTGGGACTCCTTCTTTTTGTATACAGACGTGACGCAATGACATATGCTCGAATTTCCCGCGGAAACCCACCAGTACCACCCTATTTATAAAACATTACAAGATTACCGTTGTGAATCGGGCTAATGTAAGGAGATAATTTTGAACACTGGCTGGTTATGTACATGCTCAAATATTTATTTTGGATCATTTTTAGCCAAAAACAGCAGATTTAAAAAACGTTATTTAAAATTACGTGATTTTTAAATTACAGTCCAAGTTATATTCATGACAACAACGAAAGAGTGGGGAAAAAAAAAAAGTGGAGATGCCGGGGATTGAACCCGGGGCCTCATACATGCAAAGCATGCGCTCTACCACTGAGCTACATCCCCGCCTCTTTCAGCAGCCAGATTGAGGCTACATGTCCTTCCCATGGATAATAACACAATATATTTTGAAGTTTATATACAGACATAATGTTGACAAACAGGTATCTATGGTTGCGTACAGCATAACTAAAAGCATACGGATACAGACAAGTATTAAATAAAACGCTCTGGTCAGTAAATCCACTAATCCAAACACACTTCCGCATAACCGACGTTCGCGTTACAATTGCGGAAGTTCATACTTCGTCAAATCCTACAATAGTGAAACCAAAACATTTACACAACGTTACGTGACACTAGTATTGACATTTACCTGCGTCACTTCTTTGTTTTCGTTGAGATTTTTTTTGACAACAAGTGTTTATGTTAGTGCACTATTTATGCTCTCTCCTGGACCAACTATTTTTTGTTGTTCAAGACATCTGTCAGCACAAACATGACTACTGGGACAGGGTGAGGCAGAATTATGGAGGATATTATTTGTGTCAGCTCGGGCAGCGACGACGACTCTGATTTAGAAGTTATAAGTAGTTACAACGAAGACAAAGAAGATGCAGTTCCGTTCATCCGAGCAGAATGGCTCCAAGTCACACCTGTAAGTGTACAGTTTGCAAGCAGTTTGTCTTAATGAGAGTCTCAATGTCTTGCTTGCAGAACAGAAACTTTCATGTAGTTTACATATGCAAAAATGCGATTTGTTTAGGGTGTGCGTAAACTCACACTTCTTTCCAACCGCACGTGCTTTTCACTTTTTATACATAGCGCGCGGACATTGGATGCAGGAGACGTTGGTACGCGTGCAAGTGACGTTACATCCATACGTTTAAATGTTTTTTAGATATATTGTTTTTTATAGAGTTTTAATGTAAATATAATTTCCATTATGTAAACAGAAATAAATAATTTTATTTTATTCATTGTATTTTTTTTTTTATTTTTTTTTTAGATTTCATTTTCATTATTTCGATAATAAATCGATAATTCGGATGATATTTGGCATTGCACATTTCGGAGGATTACAATTAACAAGCTTTCACTTGTGTTAGAAATAAACACCAGTATTTTTGGTGAATATTTTTAGTAAATTTCGAGTATTGTGTTAAAGGTATTACGCGGCTCTTTAGGATATGTGATTCTGATTGGTCAAACGTGGCTCAATTGAGAGCTCATCCGGGAAACCGTTTCATAGCCTGTATTGGTGTTCTGTCTCTCCACCTTATGTGCAAGTAAGCTAATAAAATGATTTCAACTTTAATAAATATTAATATCCATGTATTTATTTTATTTTTTTAGTTAAGTAGCAGTGTAATAAGTCAGATAAAGGCCCGTTTACACCAAGGACGACAACTATAACGATAACGATAAAGATGTTTTAAAAGTCTAGTTCGAAATGTAAAAGAACTGCACTAATATAACGATAACGGCCCAGCTAATAAAAACATTGACAGCCATTTAGCATTTAAACCGGCAGACGACATAACTGCAGCGCGTGCTTATAATAAACAACGATATTGTGCGTTGGTGTGTGGACCCTAATATAGTTATGGTTATAGTATCTTTATAGTCATTGTTCTTGGTGTGAAAGGGATTTAATGTACAGCAGTCGGTCATCGTTGAAAAATAAACAACTTCAGGGAGACTTTGTTATGATAATTGACTGTCTATATGCTATTTTATTAATCGGCCATTTGCCATCTGTTCTAAGCTTGCCAATAATGGTATAAGCCATTGAAAATTCCATATACTACTATATTTCTCTTAATTTATAATACCTTCTTTACTGTTTGTTTGTCTCAGGTCCTCATTGATATCACAGGCCATAACTTCACCCCTCCAAGGCGAAGATGCTCAAGAAGAGATACTTGCTCCTCCTTAGAAGTTATAGATTTAAGTGAAGATGATCCTGCTGATTATGGCAACATCCAGCTTCAGAATCCATCACCGACTCTGCCATCAGTAGAAAGGAAAAACAAGAAAGCGCGTGTAACACTGGCATCTTTTGGAAAACCTCAAGAATCACAATCTCAAACAAGTGGTGGAAAAGATGTAGCTAATTCAGGGTGTTTTGTAGGGAGTGTGCAGTCTGTCGTCTCTAAGTCACTCACTCAGGAGAGCGCTCTCACAGACGTGCTTCAAAGAACAGAAAAGCATTTGCATCAGAACACAAATTGTAGTTTAAGCTTGTCGTTTGAGCATTTGAGCTGGGACAAGTGTTTGGAACGTTGCAGCTCCAATGATGTGAGTAAAAATTCTATTGCAGATATATCGCAGAACACTAAAGACTCTCATCTGAGTACACCAGCTGTCTGCAGCACAGACACAGACCAAGGAAACAACCAAGAAGACAATCTTGACCAGAAATGGGAAGGCAGTGTTCACTCTTCTTACAGTCTTGACAGTCCATATTACTGTCCGAGTGAGGTAGATGCTTATGTATTTTCTGACTCATCCAATAAATCTGAAGATAAGGATCACCCGTTTACAACATATAACAGTCAACCGTCACCTCAAACCTTTGAGCTTCCTTCTGATACTCATACTGCATCAGTGTCCAATGCACTTTCTTTAAATGATGATGGTAAAACGATGAATATCTCCAAAAATGAGGACCTACATACTCAGGTTCTGCCCGAACCTTCTTCCCCCTCAATACCTACCTCATCTAGGGCCTCGCCCCACTGGAGCCCTGAACTTATATCTCGACAGAGTAAACCTAACAGTCCCACTTCCACAGAGATTCTTGCCAGCGACACAGTGGCACTTTCCCCTGATCTATCTTCGCTGAGCTCACCAAGTAGTTCATTCAGCCTCCTCCTCTCGCAGCCCTCCCCGCCAAACTTTTCAGAGAGAACAGAGCTAAGGGGAAATGATTTAGATGCAGGATCCCCAGAAAGCCCTTCCTTCAGGCTTTGGGAGACAAGCAGCGATGACAACAATGAAAATGTGCTGGATAATGCTGTCTCAGGTCTTTCTGAAAACAACTCGCAAGATAGACAACATATTTGTCTGGCTCAGTACAGAAAATTAAGTCAGTGCATGGGTGGAATGGTTCCACAGATGGTAAGATGTTTTGATATGCACTTTAATAGGTAGATTCAATAGACAAAATAATGATAATATTATTGTCTTCTTATTTGTTACTCTACGTATACTGTAAAACCTAATCTTAAATCACATTTAGGCCTGTTTCGATCTAATCACAATTATTTGAGAACTATAATACAACAATAATTGTGCAGTTTAAAATTAAGTCGCATTTTGCCAAAGAAGTTAAAAAACACTGTTATTTAGTATGCAACGATATTCAAAGGACTTCCTTCATATGAAATTAAGGTTTGTGGGTTTAATCAGTAATTATATTATATTATATTATATTATATTATATTAATCACAACATTGAATTATATCATATGGGCCAATTTTCTAAAATTTTATTGGCCAATATGATATACTTTTCCGAAATCTTTTATTATTATATATGATTCTAAGTAAAAAAAAATGTATTAGGCTTACATTGTAAGTGACATGAAGAAAACAGAATTAAATATTTAATCGCAATTATTTGTATGACAATTAATCATCAGCACAAAATTCATAATTGTGACAGGCCTAGCCACATTAGCTCATTATAACACAAATCATACCGTAAACTCTGTGTTTACTTCAGCCCTTAAGGTATGGTCACATTGGCAAAAGTTTGGAAAGATTTTGCAGGCAAAAAAGGTATAATGTCCATCATCAATAGTGTAGCGATATATGAAGCACAGCTCACACAGAAATAATTTTCAAACCAAGCAGCTTTCTGTTGGTGAACGCTATGAATTTCCATGACCAACTTGAACACGAGCTGTATCTGCGTAGGTGGTAATAGCAAAAAAAATAATTTATTTATTTATTTTTTAAAAGTACATTAATAAACATTTAATTAATTAATATACATTTATAAGACCATATTTTTCGTTATATTACCTTGGCATTAAAATTCAGAAAACTAGTTAATGCTGCTGTGTGAGTAAGGCTATGGGAGTGATAGCAAATTTGTTATCTTTCTCTTTTTGCCTGCAAAATTTTGCCAAGCAATGGTAAATATGACCGCAGCCTTGTCTCCTGAACATGCCCAAAATTTGTGAAAATCAGTATTCATAGTGAAATACATTTCACTCAGTCACTTTTTTGTTTTTAACAGCATGACGATGAGGAGGAAGGTGAACACTATGGTCCCGCTGAGCCCCTGTGCCGACAGAGCCTTAGTTTGGTTAACAGCACTATTGAGGAGAATTACCCCGAGGGCACTCTTCAGCTGCTCTCTGACTTCATTCAGCCTCGGTATTACCCACCGGTGGAAATTACGAAACATCTGCTCAGGGGGATCTTCTTGGACCCACAGAGCCCTGATGTCCTAGCCGTAGAGGCGTATAACCTTTTGATGAAGACTCAGAGGTAAGTGGGATCACATCTACAACTACTTTGAGTTTTTTTCATTTTTTTTTTCATTTAAAACAGTTTTTACGTTTTCATGAAAAAGTCATGAGTAATTCAGATATACACTGGTAGGTAGTGTATGTGCTTCAACATGTCATCCCCCACCTTCCATTCCTGTTCAAAAAAAAAAAAAAAAGAAATATCCACCCACCCTCAACTCCCCACAAAAAATTCAGTTGTTAAACTTACTGTTCATGTTTATTAAATAATTTCAGTTTGTTTTGTATGTTAAGATACCACCCTGTGGACGCTTCTACAGTCCCATGGGATTGGGAACTGATGAAGTCGGTTATGAATGATCAGGTAGGCACTTTTTAGCACATTTAAGTAGCATTTATGTTTATAAGTAATACTTTAAATGTTTCACACTTAATTCTTCTTGTCTTAAGGATGACACTAGGAAGTTGCGGACGGAGATCCGGTACATGCTCCTGCAATATGTGTTGCAGGTTTTAGAGGATGACTTTCATTTTAAACTCAGGACTCAATGTCTTCAACACTCCGTTGCAAAGAAGATGCTTTCATGTGGCCCTGAAACGTTTGGGCAAGTCAGGTAAGTTTAAGCCCCAATTTTTGCAATCGGCTTTTCTTGACTTTGTATACAGTAATAATTAATGAATAGTCATAATATGTGTGCAATTATGTGATTCTTGTTCTTAGGGATCTAATAAATTGGATGATTAATGCTGCTAATGAATCGGTGAACGACTCAAAAGATGTGGAACATCCAAAGAAAGAGGACAACTGTCTTAAGTATATGAAGTGCTAATTTTGTTATCATTATACACGTTCAAATAACATAGTGGTCAGTAAGATTTTTTTTTTTTGAATAAAATGAATACTTCTATTCAGCAGGGATGCATTAAATTGATCAAAAGTGACACTAAAGACACTTATAATGTTACAAAAGATTCTATTTCAAAAAAATAATCAAATAATCCTGAATAAAAATGTATCACATTAACGCATACAAAGCAGCACAACTGTTTTCAACATTGATAATAATAAGAAATGCTTCTTGAGCACCAAATCAGCATATTAGAATGATTTCTGAAGGATCATGTGACACTGAAGACTGAAGAGTAATGATGCTGAAAATTCAGCTTTAAATAAATTACATTTTTAAAAATATATTAAAAAAGAAAACAGTAAATTGTAATAATAGTACACACTAATCCTGTATTTTTGATCAAATAAATGCCTTGATGAGCGTACAGAAAATCATACAGACCCCAAACTTTGAACAGTAATATAAAATAACAAATTCTAATGGAACTATATTTTGCCACAACATGCAACAACAGTCTATGAAAAACAGTTTGGATTGTACTTTCCTTCTTTCTTTGCAAAAGAGAAACTTTTTTACTTTTTTGTTACAGGATTGTAATATCTCTTCAGAGGATGTTAACATTGGCCGTAGAGGTGGACAAGGACCCCACCTACAATTCAGACAAACTTTCAGAAGAGCTCTTCAGTTGTCTTAACAGAATGTGTTCTTGCAGGAAGATAAGGTGAACAAAAAATAAAAAGAATCAATATTACAATTAGAGGTTGCACTATTTTACATATTGAATGACCAAGAGCTTTATTGAATGTTGAGTTTTTGTTTTAGACTCTTATTGTTGAGTACTCTGGAGAGCAAGCTGCTGAGATGCAAGTTGTTGAAGCTGCTGCTGGATGAGGCTTGTTCTCAGAAGACACGCTTGCCCATGTCTCTAAGCTTGCTGCTACACTACCTTAAGAGCTCCACACTGGCCTCCGAACCCTCAGTAAAAGTTCATTACAGTGTTTTTTTTCCAGATTAACATTTTGCATTGTTATTCTGCATAACAGCTGAACTGATATGATCTCCCTGCATGGTGTGTCAGGACGGAGCAGAGAAGTGGAGGAAATGGGAGGAACTTCTTCAGCTTCTGTGGATGCTGATGCTTAGTTACCAAGAAGTGGTGACAGGTGACAAACTAGTGCTAGCATAGCTCTTTTCAGCTAATACATAATGTTAAAGGTCCAGTGTGTAATATTTAGGAGGATCTATTGACAGAAATGCAATAAAATATATATAACTATGTTTTCAGTGGTGTATAAAGACCTTACATAATGAACCATTGTGTTTTTATGACCTCAGAATGAGCCATTTCTATCTACATACACCACGGGTCCCCTTACACGTTAACTAGCCATTTTGCGCCGACATGTTTCTACAGCAGCCCTAAACGGACAAACTGCTCTACAGAGCGTGTTTCGTCACTATGTTGTTCTTCTTCTTCGTTGGTGTTTTTAGAGGCAGCTTGCATGGTCACTACGTTGAATACACACAAAGAAGAAGTAGTAATTGTCTGGTTTATTAGAAGCAGAGACCGTTCTTTGTTAGATGTAAGAAGAAACCTCATAGCTTGACTGGCTACTCTCTTCTGTCTCAGACGACAACATCTTTGTCATGTGTTGGCCACCGTAGCTTCTCTATGTGCTTAAGGGAGGGGTGAGCAGTGGACTGAGCCGTTGGTTGCAATTCGCATCCTCAACACTAGATGCTGATAAAATTTACACACTGCACCTTTAAGGCAAATATAAAATATAATTTTAAGCATTTGCAAGAAATTTTAAAGTAATAAAACAAGGTTATCATAATAGATGTTCTCTTTGCCCTACTTTTAACTTTTGTCCCCTTAGGTCATCTACACTGTCCCATCACAAAGCGCTTTGATAGGATGCATGCTCCGATTTGGACACGGGATGATCAGGTGAAAAGCTCAGCAGTGCAAGATGCAGCAGATGCCTTCCTGATACGAGCAGCGGATGACATCGGTCAAGCTCTCCCCATGGAAATAGAGGAATTACTATGCCAACTACAAGTACACATAACTGACATGTCCAGTGTTGCTTCAAGTCATTAAACCTTTTAATTGCTTTGTTTGACATTTTTTAAAATAAATTTATTTTTAATACATTTTTGTGTTTGTTCTAATAATAATAATATAGCCACGAGCGGCAATTATATAAAGATTCTAAGCATTCTGTTGACAATTTTAGGCAAAAACTAGAATTTATGCTATGTAATGCTGTCCTCATGGAAATGCAGGATTTACTACCTCAACTGCACAGCCTCTTAAATCTGCTATTCTAAATGTATGGTCATTAACAAATAAGTCTTTTGTAATTAGCCAAACTGTTGAAAACTTTAAGTTGGACATCATCTTCCTGACAGAATCATGGCTTGACAGTAATCATAATTTTGTTCTAAATGAATCATCTCAACCAGGTTTTAGATATTTCAGTGTCCTTGGACTTAACAAGAAGGGTGGTGGAGTTGCCTGCCTGTTCTGCAATACTTTGTGCTAGAGTGAACAGTCTGTTATTTTATTAGTTCTCTGTCATCCTAGACTCAAAAAAGGCTTTCTTGATGATCCTTTCTAGGATTTTAACTGACTTTATCACTAGTGATTTTAATATCCATATGGATGTAATTTCTGATCCATCAACTGTTCATTTCACAAAGTTACTAAACTCATTTGGCCTTATGCAGCATGTAACTGGCCCCACGCACAAACATGGTCACACACTCGATCTGGTGATCTCACGTGGCTTAACTTTCAGCCACCCACAGACTGTACATGTTGCCATATCTGACCCTTTTCACATTTCCTGGTTTCTCAGAAGCAGAAGTCGCCATAGTAGTGAATGAGAGAATACATTAAATATATTTTTTGTGTTTCCATTTGCTCAAATAGAAAAAGAAAAACTCCACAATAGTGTTTTCACAACTTTTATAAATAGGAAGAAAAATAGAGAGCGATTGATAATGGCAGTCAGAAGAGAGAAAGATATCATTTTAACTGTCACTCCCATAGCTGCTGTTTTAGAAACACCCTCACAGCAGCGTTAACTAAGTTTTTGTAATTTGATGCAAAGGTAATATAATATAATATTGTATTTTAAAAATGAAAATATAAAAAACTTTGCAGGATTTACCATATTGAAGACAGTTAAAACATGTCATCACAGTCCGTGAAAAGTGTCTGTTGTGTCTTTTTTGAGATTTCAGTATACCAAAACTGTGAGTGATAAGAGAACTGTCAATAAGCGCTTTCTCACTGCTGATTCTGCTGCAACCTCTGTGGAGCTCATGTCATCTCTCCCTCCTCTCACTTACCCCTCTGTAGACACTTATGTTGAGGATTTTAGTCTAAGGCTCTCCGAATGTATCAACTTTTTTGCTTCTTTAAAAACAAAGACTGTCTCTGGGACAATTAAAGCCCCATGAAGAAATAGTACATCTATTGTAAAATTAAGAAGAGACTTCAGGAGAGCAGAAAGGCAATGGAAGCGCACAAAGCTTACAGTTCACCATGATATATCTATAAGACTTAGCCTATCTGAAAATGTTAAATAATGCAATGAAGTCTGCAAGAAAAGCTTATTTTTCAAGTTTAATTGACTGCAACATAGACAACTCTAGATTCCTATTCTCCACTATTGATAGGCTACTTAACCCCCCAGCTCAAATATCTTCAGAACTTCTCAAAGTGCGATGAGTTCGCAGAATTTTTTAATGACAAAATTACTCCCATAAGACAAAACATTGCCAGCACTTGCCCTACTTGTAAGGTCTTCAACTCCTCAGCTAGTCCTTTGCAATGTAATCTGTCCTCCTCAGCTGTCAGCCTCAGCAAACTTACACTGGTCATATCACATATGAATTTCTCTAGCTGTGCTCTAAACCCATTAACCACTAAATTTCTAAAAAAAAATGGTTATTAAATGCTTATTACCAGATATCTATAATTAATCAGTCCCTACAACAAGGAGTTTGTCCACAATTTTTTTAAACTGCAATTGTTAGGCCCCTGCTGAGGAAAAATAATCTTGATTCTTCTGTGTTCAGTAACTACAGATCAATCTCTAATCTAAAATCAACTTTTTCAATGCCAATACACTTGATGAAACATTTCAGTCTGGCTTCCGGGGAAACCACAGCACAGAAACAGTCTTGATTAAACAATCTGCAAGTTATTTGTGACTCAGGAAACTTGGCAATCCTTGTTCTCTTAGATCTGAGTGCTGCTTTTGACACCGTTGATCATGACATCCTACTTGACCGACTTTAGACATGGGTCAGTCTATCAGATCCTGTCTTAGACTGGTTCAGATCCTACTTAAGAAACAGGCCAGGGAATACTATGTTACACTGGGTACCTACACCTCTAGACGTTATATAATTTCTTGTGGTGTTCCTCAAGGCTCAATTTTGGGTCACCTGTTATTTAACCTGTATATGTTTCCTTTATGGATATGCATATGACACGCAACTCTATCTTTCACTTGCACCAGAATTCGATTTCCACACTACTGGACTGCATAGAAAGCATAAAATTGTGGATGTCCTAGAACTTTCTACAGCTAACAAAGATAAGACAGAGGTACTTCTATGACGTGCCGAGAACATCTATGCTCCACATCATGTTCATGCATTTGTTACGTCTAGACTACTGCAATAGCGTTTTTGCTGGGTTACCAAAGAGCTCTATTAAACACTTACAAAGAGTTCTGAATGCAACTACACGAATTCTCGCTCTAAAACTCAGATCCCTTCACTGGCTGCCTGTATCATTCAGAATTGAATTCAAGATCCTCTTAGATGGCTCTGAACATCAAATAGTAATTTGGTGGTTGTGCCTAAGACACGGCTAAAAATGGGCAAGTCACCCTTTAGTCATTTCTGGTCCCAAGCTGTAACTCTCTTCCTGACAATGAGCCATCAACACACTCAAAACACATTTGTTCACTAGGGCCTTTCCTTGATTCATTTTATTGATGTATTTTATTATCTTATTTCTTTTATGTGATTTTATTTTTGGTTTGTATTTCATTCTATTACCTTATTTCTATTCAATGTATTATCTTATTTCTATATGTGTATATATGTTTTTTCTTCTGTGTATTTCTATTCTGTAAAGCACTTTGTGAACACTGTTTTTAAAAGGTGCTATATAAATAAAGCTTTACTTACTCAACTGCAGGATAGTAAAGTAAATCCTGTTACTTCAAGTCATTAAACCTTTTATAATAACTTGTTTTGACAGTTTTTTTTTTTTTAATAAATTTATTTTTATACAATCTGTGTGTTTGGTAACTACACATACCAAACAGGAGTAAACGTAATAAAATATGTATTATTATTATTATTATTATTATTATTTTACTTTTCAATAGCAGACATAAAATAATAACTTTATATGGTTTGGAGATTCTGGCTACCCAGATTATTTATTCTCTCTTACAGTAAATGTTTGGGTGAATTATTAATTTAATGGCAAAATAATTGTTTAAAACTGCTTCACAGCCCAGTAATGCCAGAACAGTAATTTTCTGCACATTCACTATATGATCTCCTTCATAAAAATGTTCTATAAAATAGGAAAATCTCATGCTAAGGTCGGTTTGGTTCAAAACGTTTCCAAATGAAATGGTAGAATGATTGTGTCCCAAATGCTATTGAGCTGCATACCTAAACAGCATTTTTGACCACAACAGTTGCGTTCTAGCCTAGGTAGGCAGCTCATTAGGGGTTGAGACATGAACAGCGTGATATGGGCACATGGACCCTTGTTTTGGAGAGCAGCACAACAGCTGCACAAAATCCTCCGCCATGATGTTGCGCTGCTTCCCCTAGCTATACAGTTAACACGAACCAGCGAACGAATGAATTAAAGCTTCAGTGAGACACACAACTGACTTCAGGAGCTGGTATGCTATTGGAGGTAATTCTGAAAGATTTTTTGTAAAGATTTGTTGCTCCGAGTCCCGTTGTGGGTTTGTTTCCAAGTTAGCTATAGCTACACCATTTAGCTACTTGGTTCATATTAAGGGAATATCATTTGATAAAAGTGTCATTATTTAAAAACAAATGTGCACAGTAACTATTTCCTAAATATCAGTTTATTTAACACATTAGAGATATAAATCTTTTTAGAGGGCTGCACCTTCAGCAGCCTTGTGGCTAATGCTGATAGCAAACAAGGTTAGCTGAGGTAAAATATTACTCCTTTTTTAAAGAGAAACATTAGATGCTTATTAATAATTTTCACTGTGTGACTAACATGATATTTCATGTTATGTCACTTTGTGGAGGCTGCGTTTTAGAACATTGTTGAACGTAATTGGGTCATTAACATAGCACAGAGCTAGTGGTTTGTTAGCTTGCGTGCTTTGTTTAATTTCCTCATTCGGTTTTCTTTGACATGACCAAATTTGTCTAAGTATGATAAAAAAATAAATATTATTAGACATGTTTCTAAGCTAATTAGTGTTGTAGCGTGTGTAACAGGTGTGTTTTGTTCTTCTAAGGAGATAGTTGTTGACAAGTTTCATTTTGTTTTGACAGTTAGCGAGGTCATTTAACGTTAGCTGCCTGTTTATTTACTTTTTAACATTTTGGGAAACATAAGATTGTGCTTAGCCTTGTGAGCTAGGCAGCTTGTGAGATTTTGAGACATAAACGAAATGACTTCCTTAATATAGCTAGTTTGAGGTTTTTGGTTGAATTAGGTCTTTACGTTTAAATATATAACATAACATTCTTTAAGATGTCTGAATAATGTCATGCAATATTTTTTGTCTTGTTATATAAATCTGATTATGTATTTGTCCCACACAGTGGTCTAGGGATGCCAAAGGAGAAATATGACCCGCCTGATTCCAGGCGGATGTACACTATAATGTCCAGTGAGGAGGCAAACAGTGGGAAAAAATCCATTTGGGATGGGCTTGAAATAACTGGTACGTGTCTTGAATTAAACCCTCTGATAGATATCTATTCAGATCAACTAACTTCAGATCACTTCTGCGATGGAAGTCAAACATATTAAAGAAAGAGATCTTTTTTTTATTAATATTTATGTCCGTTTCTGTCTCAGGTAATGTTCGGAGTCTCAGCTCGGGCCTTTGGTCGCTCACGCACCTCACTGCTTTGCACCTCAGTGACAACTCCCTGTCACGTGTCCCACCTGAAATTGCCAAGCTGCACAACCTTGTGTTCTTGGACCTGTCGTCCAATAAGATCAGGAGCCTGCCAGCAGAGCTTGGCAACATGGTGTCTCTCAGGTGAGCTACTTGGAGCAAAAGCTGTGCTATTCTCTCCATGGATCATTTGTTCCATTTAATGTGTTTGCAATACAGAGGAAAAAAATTAAAAAACTTTCTTATGACTGCACTTGATGAAACTAGATCACTCCTAACAAGGTTTCCACAGTCATGGAAATGCCAGGAAAGATTAAGTTGTGATTTCCGGGCCTTATCTTAAGGTTATAAATGTCAATGGTGATTTTGAGTTTCAGTTCTTATTAATATTTATGTCTATATATCTACTTATTTTAATAACTATTATTGGCTAGAAAGTGAAGTCTCTCTAAAACGATTTGGTAGCACATTATAGTAAGGTTTAATTTGTTAACATTAGATAATATACTAACAATGACAATAATTTTACAGCATTTATTAATTTTAATGTTAATTTCAGCATTTACAAATGCATTTTTAAAATCTAATATTTGTGTTAATTCATGGCATAATAAAATAATGCTGTAAAAAATATTTTTCAAAATTAGTTCATGTTAGCTAATGTTAAAAATGTGAACTTATTGTAAAGTGTTATCAATGATTTAAAAAAAAAAATCTTATTTATCACATGACATGAACATCATGGTAATACATTGGTCAAAAGGTTTTGTTCAGACGTTTTATTGTTATGTTATTGTGTTTTTAGTCTAGCATCAAGCGCACAGCTGATTAGTTTATTGGTAGTTAACATTTGTTTTGTGTTTTCCACAGGGAACTGCTTTTAAACAACAACCAGTTGCGGGTTCTGCCTTTCGAATTGGGGAAATTGTTTAAGTTACAAACACTGGGGTTGAAAGGTGAGTAGTCATTGTTCTGGTGATTGCAACATCTTGAGATAATCACTTCGGTTTCCTACCGACTGTTTGTATGTGTGTCTCTACAGGCAATCCACTCACTCAAGAAATTATGAGCCTCTACCAGGAGCCAGATGGCACCCGGCGACTGCTGAACTACCTTTTGGACAATCTAGCTGGTGCTATCAAGCGCAGTAGGTGTCTCAGGCAAATTAACAGTTTAAGATCTGTCCATGTCTGTTTTTTTTGTTTTTTTGTTCACCATTTCCTCTCTGAAATTGCATCATGGACTGTTGTTGTCCATGTTTCGCAATATTCACTGTTAGTGCTGGGTGATTATATCAGATATTCACAATATCTTCACAAAGCTCTTGTTGGTGATTTAATGCACAATTTCCCATTAGACCCCATTGGTTTTTGTCTTGTGACTGAGATACACTACTGTTTAAAATATTTTTAATGTTTTTGGAAAAAAAAGTCTAAACATAAAAATATTACTACTATGTAAAATAACCATTTTCTATTTTAATATTTAAATGTGATTTATTCCTGTGATGCAAAGCTGAATTTTCAGTGTCATTACTCCAGTCTTCAGTGTCACATGATCCTTCAGAAATCATTTTAATATGCTTAAGTAGCATTTCCTGTTATTATCAATGTTGAAAATGGGATTCTTTGATTAATAGATTTAAAAGAACAACATTTGTCAGTACTTTTGACAACACTAGTCCTTGCTGAATAAAAGTATTATTTTCTTTTAAACAAATCCTACTGCCTACAAACCTTTGAACTAGTATATCTATGAGTATGAGAGCGTTTAGGCTGATGATTTAACAAATCAAGTAATTTCAATTTATTTCCATTCTAATTCAACTTCTGTTGAATGTTTTAATTTTGCAAATGAGTTATTTTGTTTTGAGCCTGTTTATATTATGATTCACAGTTGATTCTAAATTGTGAATCAGTGCTGATGTGGCATTTTTCTTAAAATGTTTTATGGAAAAACATCTTAGAATTGCACAGCTGTGATTTTTGTGTTTGACCTGTACAGATGGTGATTCAAAGTATTGTCCTAAAAAAGCATATGCTTTGCCTTCACAGTCCCAACAGAGCAACCTCCATCCAGATCCTGGATTGTGCTGCAGGAGCCTGAAAGGACGAGACCAACAGGTAGATGTTTCTTGAAAACCGTGGAACATAATTTTAAACCTGAGGACACTTTGCCTGATATTTTGCTCTCCTCTTTGCTTCACCAGCCTTGTTAACTGTAATGTGCTACAACGTGCTGTGTGATAAGTACGCCACACGCCAACTCTATGGCTACTGCCCGTCCTGGGCCCTTAATTGGAGCTACAGGAAAAAGTCCATTATGCAGGAGATCCTCAGCTGCAATGCAGATATTATCAGCTTACAGGTAAAAAAACAACAATTTTTAAGCCTAGTGGTACACAAATTAAGTAGCTTGTGGTTGCTTTTGTTTAGTTTTAGAGCAAAATGTGCAAGAACCAATTACAGCAACGTCTTAGACTTGACAAAATTGCTTGTCAGTATTTAAAAAGTCTTAAAATTGATCATAACTCTAATTCATTTAATGTATTTTAAATAATTTAATTTGTGTCAATGATAACCTTCTGGTATATTTGAGTATGCCTGTCCTTTTAGATGAAGTGCTCTCCTCGTGTTTTGTTTCTTTAAAGGTCACTTTTTTTTTTTTTTTTTTTTTTTTTTTTTTTTTTAGTTCAGTGATGCACAACAGGTAGCTCTGAACAGTCATGTTTACCCCTACAGCACTGTTTGTCAGAGACACTTAGTCTGCTGTTTCATTCACAGGAAGTGGAGACAGAACAGTATTATAACTACTTCCTTGTGGAGCTGAGTAAACAGGGATATGATGGATTCTTCAGCCCCAAATCCCGGGCCAGAACCATGTCTGAATCAGACAGGAAACATGTAGATGGATGTGCAGTATTCTACAAAACTGAAAAGTGAGTAAAGTAACACTCAGTGGTTAAGAGGTGTGGTGTCAGACTCTGACAGCTTTGTTTCAGTGTTGCTTTTAATGAAAACATGGAACCAGATTATTTTTTTTTGCTTTTAGGTTCAGCATGGTGCAGAAACACACAGTAGAGTTTAACCAGCTGGCTATGGCCAATTCAGAGGGCTCGGAGGCTATGTTGAATCGGGTCATGACCAAGGACAACATTGGGGTGGCCGTGTTACTGGAGCTAAAGAATGAGTTAATGGAGGTGTCATGTGAGTATTGTCACAATGGAAAAAAAAATCGTAATTGTACAATTATTTTCATGACAACTAAGCAACCTCTTTCTCCCCTGTCTCTTTACTGTGATTAAAAAAAATTTAATTCATATTAATGAAATTTAAAAAAAAAAAAAAAAATCGTATTGCCTTATACTGTAATACAGTAAAAAAGATTATGCAATCATTTACAATACTGTTTAAAAGTTTGGGGTCAGTTTTTTTTTTTTTTTTTTAAAGAAATTAATACTGTTACACCTTAAGTGAATTAAAAGTAACATTTAAAGATTTTTACATTGTTGCAAAAAGAAAAAGAAAAAAATCAAAGAATCCTAGCCCAGTTTCCACCTGGTATTAAGATGCATTTTGGGCGATCGGATCACAAGTGGATGACGCTAAATACAGGTGTAAAATGTTTTGAGCTTGTCCACTTTTGAACACTTCAAGAGGTAGTCAAAATTGCATTCGACCGGATTTCTTTCGTAGTGTAAACGCTCATGTTGTCAAATATGTTCGAACAGCTGCATAAGACCACCTAGTCTCCGCCTATTGATATGCATAAACATTATGGGAAGCGCGCTAGCCAGACAGGATTTAAACTTTGTCAGTTGAATACCTAAGTTTGGTTTAAAGACAAAAAATGTGCCAAGCACAATGTTCTCTCACCATTTCTGATTTCTAACATGCATTCACCATGTTCGCCATGGTCTTGCGGCTGTCAGAGCAGAAATGAAAGCTGATGCTCTCCGTGTTTTTCCGTAATCTCTGGGTGCGTTCATATGTAAATTGTGTGAGCATATTTTATCCATTAAATCGAAAGATCTGAAAAACCCATACATTTACCAACCCATAGACCCTCCCCTCAATGAAATCAAGACAGAAGTCGTTGAAAGTGGACAAAAGAGATGGATTAAAACACCAGGTGTAAACTGGTATGTTTCTCCCTCATCCACTTGTGATCCGATCGATCAATACCAGATGTAAACAGGGCCTTGAAAGAATCTGCTTTCCACAAAAATGTTGATAAGCACAACTTTTTTTCATCATAGATAATAATAAGAAATGTTTCTTGCGCACCAAATCAGCATATTAGAATGATTTCTGAAGGATCATTCAGATCTTCAGTGACACTGAAGACTGGAGTAATGATGCTGAAAATTCAGCTTGGACATCATAGGAATAAATTACATTAAAAAATAAAATAAAAAAAAAAACTAAAATAGAAGAGTTGTCTTAAATTGTAATATTCCACTATTACTGTTATTACTGTTTTTTTGATAAATGCAACCTTTGAGCATAAGAGGTGCTTAATTATCATAAATAAAATTCCAAAATACAAAGTATTGCAACATTTCTTTATTTCTTTTCCTATTTTTTACATTTATTTCCAAATATGTCGGTAGTTTATTGTAATATAATTTATAGTAATATTATTTTATTACCCCAAATGAAGGCTACATTATGCTCATTCAATCAGATTTTAATTGAAAACCATATGTCTTATAAAACAGCCTATTTTCCTTCCTGCAGCAGGTAAGTCTATCCATGCAATGGAGAAACAGCTCCTACTAGTGGCTAATGCTCACATGCACTGGGACCCAGAATACTCTGACGTGAAGCTGGTGCAGACCATGATGTTCCTGTCAGAGGTGAAGAACATCATAGACAAGGCCTCTCGCAGTCTGAAGCTCTCCTCTGTGTCTGGAGAAACCAACAGTATCCCTTTGGTGCTGTGTGCCGATCTCAACTCACTCCCTGACTCGGGTAAGCTATCTTAAAGCCACAGACATTTAACGTCTTATTTTCTCATTTGTGTTGTTAAGTGTGTTTTAAGTCCTAAAATAGAGGATTGACTGATGCGAGCTTGACAAAGTTATGTACAAATGCTTTAACTTTTTTCTTGCTCTTTATGACATGCTCTTGCAGAAAAGTAGTTTCAGAGGCAGTGGACTTTAATGAAAGATTATAAAAACAAACTTCCTTTAGAAGTACAAGCACTGATGAATTATGCAAAATAAGACCAATGACATTTATAATGAAAGTCAATCAGGTTGATTTTGACTTCATGTTGTCCTTAAACCATCTGTTTAAATAGTTATTCAGTTGCAATAGATACAGGTATGCGAGTGGGTCAGACATGTTTAATGAGTTTCGATTCCGATTGTAGGTGTTGTGGAGTACCTGAGCACAGGTGGGGTGGACTGCACACACAAAGACTTTAAGGAGCTGCGCTACAGCGACAGTCTGACCAACTTCAACTGCAATGGCAAGATCAGCACATCTAACGGAAGGATCACGCATGGTTTCAAGTTGAAGAGTGCCTACGAGGACGGGCTCATGCCTTACACCAATTACACTTTTGACTTCAAGGTAAGTACAATGTGACTGCCATTGTTCAGAGTTTACAACTAGTGATGGCAAAAGTGTCAATACCAAGATTTTACAATAAAATAATATAGTGATAAAACTTCTTTTTTTTTTTTTAAACTGTCATTAGTACCAATTTCTGTATCTCAAACTCTAGGTCAAAAATCTCGCTCTCCAAACAGGGATGGATATCATGATATTGACTATAGCGTTTCACTTTAACTTGACACTACATGCATGTCGTGCCATTTCTTGCTCTGCCATGTGCGGTAACATGACAGATGAACAGCAGAAAGAATAAACACGGCTCTTGCTGTGTGCTTCAACTGTGTTTGCTCACAACTCCCTTTTTTAAACCCAATTTAGGGTGTCATTGACTACATCTTCTACTCCAGGCCACAGCTGAGCGTGCTGGGCGTCCTCGGGCCTTTGGACACAAACTGGCTCCTAGAGAACAATATCAGTGGTTGCCCACACCCTCACATCCCCTCAGATCACTTCTCCCTGTTTGCACAACTGGAGTTGGTCCTGCCTTATCCTCCCCCTCTCAATGGGGTCCACTTACCTGGACACAGGTAGTGAGCCCTTCCGGCCACTGGTGGCGCTGCAGATTCCCAGCTCTTATGTTTTTTGAAAACGATAAAACCTCTAAGCAGTTTCTTTTTTTAATATATATATATATACATATATTTTTCTCTTGTACCTTTATTCATTTTTAGGGTCCAACATGTTCCAATTTGTCAGGGAGTTTTTTTTTTCTTCTATTTGTTAAGCTATAGATCTTTTTATTTTTTTGAATCAATCCCTCCCATAGGCTGATATATTATCATATTTTTTTTTAAATTGTTGGGCATAGCTTGTGTGCATGCAATGTATCCAAACCGTAAGATGAGCGTAACACACTTGGTCACACACTCAAAGGGATTGCAGACTGTTTTAGTTCCTTTTATGATCAGACCTTAATATTAAAATCCAGTCATTACTGTAATTCTGCAAATAAGCATTAACCAATTTCTTTATGAATTCAGCCTCAATTTAAACACTTTTTTTAAAGCTGATGTTCCACTGAACAGATATTGCTTGCAGTTGACTTTCATTTCAGACTCACCTACATAACTCTCCTTTGGATAAGTGACCAATGTGTTGTGCGGACTCAGTAAGTAAAATTTGTCCCCAACCGGGAAAGAGAGGGGAACCCCAAGAGCTTTTCCACTTGTGCGGTGCTGAAACTCGCTTTACATCGGTGCTTCATCTCCTGATGTTTTAATCTCCCATCAATGGTGCAATATTCCGAACGCTCTAGACGTTCTAAGTGAGGGCACTGTTACGAATTGTTTTTACACGCGTAGGTTACGTAAAAGCACTTATTTGTCTTTCTCTCTCCCTCAGGTGGGAGTTGGAATGGTTTGAGCTTAATATGTAAACCAAATTATTTTAGATGTCTCGATTCAGCGTCACTGCTTTTTGCACACTATTGTTTTAACCCGTTCTATGGAGGCAGGCTCTCTTTGTTTCTTTGTATGACAGGCTATGTGAATAATATAAACTGCGCTTGATCTCACTGTGGTTATAAACGGGAGGTTTTTATTAGAAAGGGAGGTTTTATATATAAGAAGACTAACCAGGGAGTCTTTTAACCAGCGATTTGTCACTGTATTAGGTTGAAAAGGATTTCCCATACCTTTTTATCCTCTCATTACACACATCTTCGAAAGATCTGTAGCATTGTTCTTGAGGCTAGTAATGTTCTGACCTAGCCGTAACCACCCCTTACATTGTATCAGAGGGGTCCTCCCAGGTCTTTGTACAAAGTGTAATCAAATGTATTAAGACAAATTTAGGCTTGACTTGATTGTATATGAGCCACATGTAAGAATACTTTTTTTTTTTTTTTTTTCTTTGTTCTTTTGTAATAAATTATGATCCAAATTCAGAAAAATAAGATTGTATTGTAAGCTACATTTTTATCAAAATTAATCAAAAAAAAAAAAAACTTACCAGCTTGTATAAAAGACAAAGAGGTTGTTCCTGGTTCTCGCTGCCATACTTTTGCACTCATTGCTCATTTTGCACTTTTTTTACTATGGTAATTTATTTTCTTTTGTAACTTTCAGAGTACATGCTTTTCTTGTCCATCCAATCATTCATCTCAAGCTATTTTTTCAGTGTGTCTCGCTGCTGTAGATGTAAAGGGAGGGGAATCGCGAAGCTCCGTAACATGCCATCTGTCTATGTGAAGTCAAGTCAATAACATTTCTGCCATTCCTTTATTTATAGTGCAACTGTCTATCTGTTTTGCACACTCTTCGGTGAGCACCTAAAACCACCTGTCTTGGGGAAAAAAAAAAAAAAAAAAACCCTTTACTGTTGTTGTTGTACAAATTTTACGTAGTTTATTTTCGGATTGCATTATGCTATCAGTACATCTCCAAGAGTCTCAAGAAATAGGACTTTAGGTATAGGACTTTATTTTTGCTTCAAGAATGATTTTAGCAACACACCACCAAACATTTTAAAGTCAAGACTGTGTATACATTTTCATATTTACGTCTGTCTATAATCGGTTTTATATGGCCATAATCTTTCCTGTATGTTGCCAGCTTGATGCATTCTTCTGAAGCCAATTGTAATTTTACTTCTTCAAGTGGGATTTTTATATTTCCATAACCTTTAGTTCTGAGCCTTTGGACCAAATTATCATCTCTAAGACTTGTAAATGATGTCTGGCAGTGGTCTATTTGTGGGTAGGTGTTTAGCACTTAATATATTTTGGATCACTAAACTGATGTCAGCATGACCATCACACATTCAACATGTCTCAAATCAGTTTCTTTCAACTATGCAGTAGTATCGCTTTTACGTCTTGCTTTATTTTAGCAGTAAGAACCAGAGCAGTCTTTTGTTATTCGGGGCCTCTTCACAAAATTCTCTAGCATTTTGTTTTGTCTTAAGTGACCATGAATTGTTAATGGTATTATAGTAGAAATGAGATTTAGCTTTTTGTAAAATGTGAATAAAATGTGTATTGAATATTTTCTTTCTACAAAACAGATGAATTGTGTTGTGTGTGTGTGTGTATATAATGAATTCTCCTGTATTATTGGTGTCTCTTTTTAATGATCTGTTTCACAATTATTAACATGCTTATTGGTCCTATAATGAATTTGCTCCTCCGACTGAAGTAGGTGCCCAAAGATGGATGATGTTAAATCTGTAGGGCATCCTGCTTTGTTAGTAGACTAGTTTTCATGCAGTTTAATGTCATGATTGAGAGCAGGTTGACACCAGGTGTTATCGAAGATGGTGTCTCGCTTACACTAAACTGAATGTTAAAGTATTTGACTTGATATTGGTGCATTTCAATCAGTGATAAGTGGTTGTACTTGACATTGCTGCTTGAAGTGATAAAGTAATAGTATAGGTAATGGAGAGAGACCTAAGTGGTTAAATTGATTTGTTTTTAATTCATCTTTCCCCAAACAAAGACCTTAAATGTCAAAAGTTTTCTTAATTTCAGTAGTACACATCCAACATCTACGCTTAAACTAGTATAAAATGTGCAATTAATAATCAAATCTTTCTTTTATTTTTCTTTACCACTTGCTTTCTTCCTGCTTTACCCTTTATATTATAACAGAACTTTTCCAGCCTTCGTTTTTGATACTAAAAACCTGCTGCAATAAAATTGATAGATTAGCTGGGCCGTTTTGATTTTTACCTCAGAACACTTGCATTTCGCAGAGGCCAATGACCTTTTGTAGTAGTTGCTCTTTGACTAACACTGTACATACTGTCATGAGCCATTATGTAGTACATGGGATCAACTCTTGTTTACCATTCAAGATAATGCCAGCAGAGATACACACCTGTAATTTAAAAGAAAAGAAAAGAAAAGCTTTCACTATATTCAATGAATGTTCAGTCTCTAATAAAATCCAAAAAAGGCAGCTCTTAAAAAAAAAAAATCTCTGGAAAAGAATGGTAAGCAACTATTTTCTGTCCGTTCTCTGTATTCTTAGTTCTAGAGATCTGTACATAGAAGTTCCTTTACAGTAATGTATTTTCCTATCTATGGTTGATAATAAATTCTTTCTGCTTCATGACCTATTGTATTGTCTTTTAATCTGCAGACTTTGTACCTTTGTGGAATGTGCAAAATGTGATAATAGGAATACAATATTCAGTATGCTACTTTTTAGCTTTTAGTGTCCAAGGCACTTTTATTAGTGACTTTTTGGCTTCTTCTCTTTAAGAGGCTTAATGAGGTATTATCCACAAGGTGGTGCCATGTGAACAGAGGGACTACAACAGGCCACAACCACAAACCAAGAGTTACAAATTGCTTAATCTTGTAAACATTACTTTTGCACAGAATAACACTTAAGTCAGTGGAGAATTTTAGCAATAATCTTGTGCAGTGTTCATTTTTATAGCATTTTTGTAGTTACTGTCTTGTGATGTTTTTTGAATGTAGTCAGTATTCTTTCATTTCATATTGATTGTCAGTTTTATAGAAATATAATTTTTGTTTATTAAAGGGTTAGTTTACCCAAAAATGAAAATTCTGTCATTTATTACTCACCCTCATGTCGTTCTACACCCATAAGACCTTCGTTCATCTTCGGAACACAAATTAAGATATTTTTGATGAAATCCGATGGCTCAGTGAGGCCTCTATTGCCAGCACTGAACCTCTCAAGATGCAGAAAGGTACTAAAGAAATATTTAAAACAGTTCATGCGAGTACAGTGGCTCTACCTTAATATTATAAAGTGACGAGGATACTTTTTGTGGGCCAAAAAAAACAAAATAACGACTTTTCAACAATATCTAGTGATGGGCGATTTCAGAACACTGCTTCGAAGCTTTATGAATTTTTTGCTTCAAATCAGTGGTTCGGATCGCGTAAACAAAGCCTTGTTTACTGAACTCACGTGACTTTGGCGCTCCGAACCGCTAATTCGTAAGGCAAAAGATTAGTAAGGCTTCAAAGCAGTGTTTTGAAATCGGCCATCACTAGATATTGTTGAAAAGTCGTTATTTTGTTTTTTTTGGCACACAAAAATATTCTCGTCGCTTTATAATATTAAGGTAGAACCACTGTACTCACATGAACTGTTTTAAATATGTTTTTAGTACCTTTCTGGATCTTGAGAGGTTCGGTGACATTGCTGGCAATAGAGGACTCACTGAGCCATCGGATTTCATTAAAAATATCTTAATTTGTGTTCCGCAGATGAACGAAGGTCTTACGAGTGTAGAATGACATGATTGGTAATAAATGACATTATTTTAATTTTTGTGTGAACTAACCCTTTAATATGGCTTTGGGTGGCAATGCTTTTCTTACTTTGAAACAATTTTCACTCTGTAATTGCTATACATTTCACTTGAAGAAATGGAAAGTAACACATTAAACACATTTTTTTTTATTTTTTTTTTAAAACAGTGTATGCTGCTTTGCTTCGTCTTCGGCTGCAATCTGTCTGCATAGGGTAAATAGTCTGCTGATGAAAAAAAAAAAAGTCTTTTTACCCGCTTGAAACCAGTACATGTCAAGTTAGTTAGTTAAATCACAAAATCAAATGCACCCCCTGGCTTTCCTCATGCCTTATATCTGACCTGTGGCAACATGTGAATCAGGACCACTAGTGCCTGAGGAGAATAAACTAACCTTAATAATCAAAGAAGTTTAAACAGAAAATCGGACACCATATCTAGTAAAGTATATGATGAACACGTGAGTTTTCATAAGAAATTACTTGTTAAACTTTAAATTGACTGCAATTAAACTCTGCAAATGAAGCTTAGTACTGTTGTAATGTTCATGATTGTTGGAGCCAACCTGAATCCACTGTCTTTATAAATGATGAAGTAAAGGCATGTGATAGTTGCTTTTGTTTCTTCTTGCAGACTTGTATGTCTTCTGTTTTGGCTATGCTGTACTGCCGTTTCATCTCAGCAGTAGACCTACGTTGATGGTTGGAGAGTCCGGTGTTTGAGCCTGTCTGTTATTGCACTGACGTGGCTGAGTTCAAAATCTTGTTAAGTGTTAGCAGATGTGCCACGCTTGTTAGCATCCTTTCTCTTTCCTAAGATTACGACAACGCCATTGCACCTGACCACAGTTCATGCAAAGGCCTGTGGAAAACATGAATGACGCTCTTTATAAGTGATTTACTGGTCTCAAAGTACTGCTTCAGACGTGAAGCAATCGAGGCCAAGAAGAACGAGAAGCCAAAGCTACCTTAGCTTTGATGTAGCTTAGAAACTAACAGCTAGTTTATAGTACCGTTCAAAAGTTTGGGGTCTGAGCGTTTTTTTTCTTTTTTTTTTAAAGAAATTAATTCTTTATTCAGCAAGGATGTAATAACTTGATCAAAAATGACAGTAAAGACATTTAAAGACTGGAGTAATGGCTGCTGAAAATTCAGCTATGCCATCACAGGAATAAATTGTTAAATATATTACAGTAGAACTGTTATTTTAAATTGTAATAATATTTCACAATATTACTTTATTTTTGATCAAATAAATGCAGCCTTGATGAGTTTTAGATTTTCAAAAACATTAAAAAACTCTTACTGATCACAAACTTTTAAAACGTTTTATTTGTTTGTCATTTATGCAGTCCTTTATGCAAGGATCAAATATGTTTTTGAATTGCTTACCATATTTATTTATTTATTTTTTAATTTGATCTATTCTATATATATTGTGACTTATTATTATTGTTATTGTTATTATTATTATTATTATTATTATTATTGGAAAATCTTTGACACATTGTTTGTCTATGTCCACGGAGCAGGGCATTATAATGTTTGCAAACATCTAGGTTTTTTTTCTCCAAACAATATTTAAAGGGCTAGTTCACACAATTTTAATTCTGTCATTAATTACTCACCCTCATGTTGTTCCAAACCCGTAAGACTTTCATTCATCTTCAGAACACAAATGAAGATCTTTTTAATGAAATCTGAGAGCTTTTTTTCCCTCCATTGACAGCTATGCAACTACCAATTTCAATCCCCAGAAAGGTAGTAAGACATCATTAAAGTAGTCCATTTGACTCCAGTGGTTTAACCTCAGTTTTATGAAGCAACGTGAGTGCTTTGCGCAAAAAACAAAAAACAAAACAAAAACAAATTGCCACTTTATTTACAAAATATTAATCTCCAACGCACATTCACATTCACAAACGTCTGCTCTTGCGTCACAACAAGCATGCGTTGTGCTGCTCTCGTGAACGCGCATTAGAGATTATTATTTTGTAAATGACTAATGCTAGAATGATGAAACTTAGTGCATTTAATAGTTGCCATATTGACAATATATACAGAAAAAAAATTGCACAAAAATTTAGAAATCTTTGGGAGATATCACTGAACATTTATTTAACAATAGCAAAAGTAAATTTAAGACAATTTTTCATCTATATTTTTTGTTTATTTAAAGTTAGACAAATCTGATATTATTTTAATCTCCAATCTGTTATTTAGCGTTTAAGATAGTTCTTTAATGCTTCACTAACTAGCAGAATATACTAACTAGGTTTAAATTGCGTTACAACGTGCCTCGCTATTAGAACTATGCCAGTTACTGATATAATTGGCATAATTAACTTTTATGAATTTCTGTTGAGAAACCATGGAGAAAAGGTGAATGAAGACTGAGAGAAAATGTTTTTTTCAATAAATTTACAGCATTTGTACTGGTTCGTCTATATATCTTCTGTTCTGTGAGAGCTGTGAGTGGAGGGAGGTTCAGCACTGTGTTTTTCTGAATGTGTTTCTTCATCTATTTGCTTTATTGTTTTGACCAATGCTGTGTTATGCAGTGTGTTCATTGTCAAATTCCAAAATTATTTAATTTTGAATTCCTAAAAATGCAAATTATTTTATATGGAAAAAAAAAAAAATTTCTTTTATTGACAAAATATTTTAGTTTGTGAAGTATATTTTTTTTTATTAGATCAGATAACATTTTAAACTGTCATATGGTCGTGTTACAGTGTGCCCCGCCTATGGGGCATGTTGTCACATTTCACTTCCATTCTTTCGGGGTAAATAAAGAAAAAAGTATACACTGTATTAATGAAACAAAACCACATATTTATACCAGATATGTGTGAAATTAAAAAGAATGTGTGGGAAAAAAAGAGAAATTCTCTATACCCTTAGCAAATTTACTCTAACTGATAAAGTCAAAAAGCGTTAGGTTGTGTCCCGCTCTCCCCTACATAGTTTTTGTTTTGTTTTTTTGCTCAAACAAAGCACTCGAAAGCTCTCAGATTTCATTAAAAAGATTTGTGTTCTGAAGATGAACGAAAGTCGGTATGGGTTTGGAACGACATGACGGCATGTAATTAATGACAGAATTTTCATTTTTGGGTGAACTAACCCTTTAAATACTTGTAGAAATATGTTCACGGAGGATTTATTGAGAGTAACTGAAAATACTACTACCTGAGACGAACTATAACTGCAATTTTGAAATATTGTAATGAGTATCTCTAGAGTCACAAATGGCTTTTGTCAGTGATGCTAATAAATGTTAGGCAGATGAAAAGGTCTTTTTAATTATCAGTGTTGAGGACGCTGCCTTTCTCATGATGGCTCTGGTATGTCCGTTGTCTTGGTAAGGAGGGCCACCTGAACTTTCAGGGATTAGCCGTTGTCAAGGGTGAGCCAGGCAGACTTGCTCTCTACGGCAACCGTGAAATTAGATGTGAAATACGAGGGTTTGGGTAGCCTTGACGACCACAAACAACAGCTGAGGCTTTAAGGGGCCTCCAGTGGCGCGACGCCTTTCCTCAGCGTGCTTAAATGTCTCACCTTCACCATGAGCCCCCTTCCCAGTGGTCTTCAAGCTCACCTACCCTTAATCTATTAATTCATCTTTTTTTATATACTGATCACTTTGTCATTTTTTTTTTTCTTTGCCCATTAGGCCCATGCGATTCTTGAATCTCTTTTCTCTTTGTTTCTGGTCACAGTTCTCTAGAAAGTCATACAGGTTTGGACCGACATAATTAATGATTACAGAATTTATTAAATGTCCATTACTGAATTTCATGCAGTACATTTTGTTCTCATTTATATTGATCAGTGGAGTAGGTTTCATTTGATCTTTGGAGGGAACACACTGTTTGTGTCTTCTCAAATGGTTATAGCTTTATACTACACATTAACATCAAGGAGAACACCCACCCACCCAAAACTATGCCTATGATATTGATCACCAGATTTGGCAGCGAATAGCACACAAATGGAGTTTGTTGGAGGATTTCATGTTGTTTCTATGGTTACCTAATGAGGGTCCTTTTAGGACATTGCACTGGAATTTGATTGGTTAAGTTCTTTGTAACCAAACAAGTGCTTGACCATTAGGTTTTGCAAATGTGCCTTTTCCCCTATCTTTCACAACAGATATTGTGAGCAGGTTTAGTTTAGTTTATTTAGTTTCGATCAGTATGAACTATTTAAAGAGACTGGAATTCGATCACTGATGAAACTGGTCCCATCATATTCAGATCAATGGGAAGTTCTTCACAAACTGCATTCTGTGGCCTGCAGTGGTACTGGTAATGAAGGATGTGACAAGTTAGGGATTGACCTACTTTAGCTAAAAGAGCCAAACACAGGCAAACTGGACTGTCTTGGCTAGCTGGTTAACTCTTCTTGAGCAGTTTTTAATTTAAATTTTATGGACATTTTCTATAAAAACACTGAAAAGGCCCTGATTAAAGCTTTAGAAATGAAGAATCTCTGTGAGTACTCATGAGTGATCAAGTGAGGAAACTTGCATGCCAAAGTCTAACATGTCTGCCAGATTATCCTAGTCACGACAGTCTGGAGGAAATTTTGAGTTATTGGATCACTTGGATCCAGTGCAAGTAAGACAAAACTTGGAAAGTGGGTTTTGCATAGTAGTTATGTGAAAATTGGATACAGATTTCAACACCAACTATAAATAGTGATTGAGATATTCATTCACATATCATGCAGTATTTCTGTGAATATAAATCTAAATACAGAGAAAATATCTGAAAGCAGGTTTGCTTGTTCCTATATAGACGACTGTTTAGCATTCACTCAGAGGCAAACAGCCACAGACCCCTGACACTCTCCACTGATTTCCCGTTTCAGGGTCAGCTGTGTTTTCAAAACATTGGTCCACCATGTTTCAGTTACAGCTCTGGCTGCGTGTCTCAGACCTGTTGTCTGTGTTCGGCATGGAGCTGGCTTTTCTTTGAGCCTGTCACTGTTTTTGCGAGCTTTAATATGAGACAGATGTCATTGTTTTGGGTCTTTGCTGATCGCTGAAACATTGTGCAGAAAGGTTTATTTGTTATTCAGGTCTAAGACCAGCCCTTTTAACCCTGCCATGGAAGAGTATGTTGTTTTCCCTCACACATTTGCAAAAATTAGCATTTAAAACTCAAACATCTCCGATATTTAGATGTAGAGCCTACACTAACAGTTTAGACATGCTTCACTGAAATTGTCTTAAAACCTTTTTTTTTATATATATATATATATACATACACACACACTATATTGCCCCTCCAAATCATTGAATTCAGGTGTTCCAATCACTTCCATGGCCACAGGTGTATAAAATCAAGTACCTAGGCATGCAGACTGCTTCTACAAACATTTGTGAAAGAATGGGTCGCTCTCAGGAGCTCAGTGAATTCAAGCGTGGTACCGTGATTGCCACCTGTGCAATAAGTCCATTTGTGAAATTTCCTCACTACTAAATATTCCACGGTCAACTGTTAGTGGTATCATAACAAAGTGGAAGCAATTGGGAACAACAGCAACTCAGCCATGAAGTGGTAGGCCACATAAAATCACAGAGCGGGGTCAGCGCATGCTGAGGCGCACAGTACGCAGAAAGAAGTCGCCAACTTTCTGCAGAGTCAATAGCTACAGACCTCCAAACTTCGTGTGGCCTTCAGATTAGCTCAAGAACAGTGCGTAGAGAGCTTCATGGAATGGATTTCCATGGCCGAGCAGCTGCATCCAAGCCTTACATCACCAAGTGCAATGCAAAGCGTCGGATGCAGTGGTGTAAAGCACGCCGCCACTGGACTCTAGAGCAGTGGAGACGTGTTCTCTGGAGTGACGAATCACGCTTCTCTGTCTGGCAATCCGATGGATGAGTCTGGGTTTGGTGGTTGCCAGGAGAACGGTACTTGCCTGTCTGCATTGTGCCGAGTGTAAAGTTTGGTAGAGGGGGGATTATGGTGTGGGGTTGTTTTTCAGGAGTTGGGCTTGGCCCCTTAGTTCCAGTGAAAGGAACTCTTAAAGGTGCAATATGTAAGATTTTTGCTGTAAAATATCCAAAAACCACTAGGGCAGTGTTATATATTGTTCACTTGAGTACTTACAATATCCCAAATGTTTCCAGCTATTTGTAAATCGTGAGAAAATTGCTGTTTTAACCAAGGCTCCGGGACGTGTGAGGAATTGCGCCATACCCGCGTTACCCTAGGTTTCCGGTTTTATTTTGTAGAAACCATGGAAACACCAAAGATGCTTTAATATTTACATGTTTTAATAGACAAGGGAACAACTGTTTTGATATATTTATAGACAGAAAACTAATTATTGTTATATCGCTCAACACGTTTAGTCTTGTTTAAATCTAATTTTCTTGATTTTTTTTTTTTTTTTTTTTTTTTTTTTTTTTGCGAGTACCATGCTTTACCATGCCTCAGAGAAAAACACTTTTTTGTGAAGTAGCTAACATAGCATAATCAGATGCAGCTTTATTTTTAGTAACAGTAATACAGAATTTTCTCCATCATACAATACGTTTTAAAAATATTTGCATGCCATTTATCAACACAAGCCATCCATCTTTTAATATGATATTCTAAAATCAATCTATCTTACTGCAGTATGTCTCAAACAAGTGTCTCACAGCAGCCACCGAGCAAACGCACAGAGTAACGTTATAACATCATTTTCAACACACTCAAATGTATCTAATATGATAAACAGCTGCGTTACCTCATACTCATGACCGGAAAAGCAGAAGCGGCGCCGGCGACAGTGGCATAATACAATTTCCGCTGCTCTCGAGGCGTGTGTTGTGCAATCGCTCCAGCGGCCTCGTTTAGCTCCAACAACGCTCGGTCCTGCTCTGCTTCATACTACAGTAATGTTAATAATCGCATTCATGAACATGATTTCTTCCCGAGTCCTATCTCTATTCTTTTGCACCGTCTGTTGAGGTGAAAACCACATGTCCCAAGATTCCGCGCTCAAACTTGGCGTCATCAAGCTACGCCTTTGTTTTGAATAGACCTCTAGCGAACTCTAGCGGACAGAAATCCTACATACTGCACCTTTAATGCTTCAGCATACCAAGACATTTTGGACAATTTCATGCTCCCAATTTTGTGGGAACAGTTTGGGGAGGGCCCCTTCCTGTTCCAACATGACTGCGCACTAGTGCACAAAGCAAGGTCCATAAAGACATGGATGAGCGAGTTTGGTGTGGAGGAACTTGACTGGCCTGCACAGAGTCCTGACCTCAACCCGATAGAACACCTTTGGGATGAATTAGAGCGGAGATTGTGAGCCAGACCTTATCGCCAACATCACTGCCTGACCTCACAAATGCGCTTCTAGAAGAATGGTCAAAAATTCCCATAAACACACTCCTAAACCTTGTGGAAAGCCTTCCCAGAAGAGTTGAGGCTGTTATAGCTGCAAAGGGTGGGCCAACTCCATATTAAACCCTACGGATTAAGAATGGGATGTCATTAAAGTTCATGTGCATGTAAAGGCAGGCGTCCCAAAACAATATAGTGTATATTATAAATAACAATATTAATACTGCTACTACCAGTAATAGTAGTAATAATAATAATAATAATAATTTATGAATACTGGATAGAATATGAAAGGTTAGAAAGCTGAACATTTTTATGGCCACTGTATAATTTACTGTAATGACTTTACTAATATTGTAAAATGTGGGGGAAAAAAGTAATAATAAAGAATTACTAGATGTGTCCATACTTTTGACCAGTGTATTTTCCTTTATCATCTTTTTGCTATCTTTTTGTGTATTTGTGTGTATGATGGTGAGTTCAGATAACCACTTCACCTGTAGATAGCCAACAACATGATGAAATAGACAGCTAAAAATGTCCGTTGTGTAATGCTGAAGTCTTTGAACTGATTCCTGAGCAAAATTCTCAGAACAACAACAACAACAACCCAACTTGAGGTCATGTAAAGGGATATGTTCAATTAAGTTGAGCAACAGTGTCGGTCCTGTAGTTTGAACTCATGTTTCAGTTTTCTGAGAGCTGACGAGATTGGAGCTGGTGCACAAAATGTCAGTGAACATTGTAATCACATCTTCATGTGTCCATGTCTGTCATTATGTCCCTGAAAAATATGGAGCCATAACATGGACTGAATTCCCCACTTTTTTCGACTTTGGTGTAATATAAGTAGAAGGTTCCTTGTTTGTTGTCTTAACTCTTAAAAGCTCTTAACTTTTTATATATATATATATATATACATAAATGTTATTTCAGTTGAAAATTGTTTTCATGTTAAAGGAGCAGGTTGTATAAGAAAATTACTCTTTTTTTATTTTTTTTTATTTTTTTTTATTTCATACAATGAAACTAATATGAAAGCTCTGTTAAAGCAATATAAAGTAGTCCATATGGATTGTGAATAATAATAATAATAATTAGGCTAAGGTCTTAGGCTAAGCCAGGATTAGGCCTTAGTTCAATTAGGATATTTAAGTAGCTTTTATAAACGTACCCTAGAAAAAAACATCACTGGTGTGCATCTTGAGACGAAACAATGGCACCGACAATGATATGTCAGATATGTCAGTACAAGTTGCTTTCAGTTAAAACAGCTCAAACATGCATTTTAGTCTAGGACTAGCTTAAGCCTTGTCTGTGAAACCAGGGGCTACAGTTTTTGAGTAGCTATCTTAACGCTTTCATGCATGAATTATGACAACCTTAGTCAGGATTTTATTCTCTGTGTTTTTATTGCTCTTAGGGAATGAAAAACAAGAACTTTTCAGATGATTTTCAGATGTCCACTTGAGTGGACGCTATGTGTTTTTGGTTTTAACTGAAGAAATACTGTATTAAAAATAATACAGTAATAACACAGTAATACTGTGTGTATTTAAGAAATCAGTGAATAAAATTATATAAAATCATGTGAAAACTATATATATTTTAACATGTAATACAGGTTCAATTATTGCAAATGCATTTGAGTTTGTTCCTGTCTGACCAGCAGACGGAGAAGAACTTCGTACAAGTTGAACGTTGCATGTCTTTGATATCAGAACATGAGGACGTGATTCCATCACAGATCAGGTGGAGGGTACAACTCTGTGGAAACCCAACTCAGACTATGTGGAAAATGCTCATGTTCCCTCCAGTCTACCAGAGTATGTCAATATACCCTTATTAGCTGATATTTCTGATTACGTTCAAAATGGACAGATTTCTACCTTTGTTCTGCTCTCGGAGAAAACCTCAGGCTGAAATCATTGATCTATTGATGTTTTCAGACTGTGGAAAAAACAACAACTAGCGATCAGGTGTTTTCAGTCTCAACTGAAATAAGCAGCGTTGGGGGTAACACATTACAAGTAATGTGCATTACGTAATCAGATTACTTTTTGATGTAACGAATAAAGTAACGGATTACGAGTAACATGCATTATGTACTCAGATTACTTTTTGATGTAACGAGTAAAGTAACACATTACAAGTAACGCATTACGTAATCAGATTACTTTTTGATGTAACAACGCAGAACAAGTAACATGCATTATGTAATCAGATTACTTTTTGACGTAAAGAGTAAAGTAACGGATTACGAGTAACATGCATTATGTAATCAGATTACTTTTTGACGTAAAGAGTAAAGTAACAGATTACGAGTAACATGCATTATGTAATCAGAATACTTTTTAATGTAACGAGTAAAGTAACACATTACAAGTATCATGCATTACGTAATCAGATTACTTTTTGATGTAACAAGTAACGCAGTACAAGTAACATGCATTGTGTAATTGGATTACTTTTTGATGTAACGAGTAAAGTAACACATTACAAGTAACATGCATTATGTAATCAGATTACTTTTTGATGTAACAAGTAACGTGCATTACGTAATCAGATTACTTTAAGTAACAAGTAACGCAACGCAGTACAAGTAACATGCATTATGTAATCAGATTACTTTTTGAAGAAACTGCAAATTCATTCTAATAACACACATACATTTATTTACAACCAAAAAAGTTGCTGTAGGTGAAGTATTTTCAAGAACAACAGTCACAGTAATAGTATGAATTGTAGCTGAAATATAGCTAGTGATGTCCAATTTAGTGGACAGATGATTAATCAGAATTTCTTCCCAATCTAAAATCAATACTTGGAAAATGTAACAATGATGTGACTCCTTAGATGTTACTTGATGTTAATAATTTTTTTTTTAACCTGCAACAGTCTCCTATAATAGAAGGACTGGATGGACATTCCGGGGCAACTTGGCATTTTTGATTGGCCATCGGCCATCTTGGTACTTTGGAGAAAAAAAATTCCACATACAAATGCTTGTCACTTGGTGGCAGTGTATAGGAGAATGCACTAATGTCCGCTCTAGTGGTTGATGTGAAACTGTGCAATTTAAACCCATGCATACTCAAGAAATGGCTTTTTGAATAGCTGTCCACTGTAGTGACCTCAATGCATGAAAGGGTTAAAGGTTTTTTTACCCCTGAGGTTGAAGAAACAAGAACAAACTATTCAGATTTCCCCTTTTTTTAAAAAATCTCTCTTTTAATGTTTGAACCCATAAAGTACAAATTTGTAATTTATATCTGTATTCCAGAGTGAAGACAGGTACAGAAGAAACTCGAAAGGGTGTGAAGAGTAGTGGTCCAATTAAAGCAAACACTGATGAAACACTCATGAAACATGAATGCTAGTACCCCAGAGGCTAGTATCTCTTTTTGAAAGGTTTGGATCCCGTGTAGAGAAAATGATCTTGCGTTTGCTGTATCCTTTCAAATAGAGATTAAAAAGACAAATCTTTTATAACCATTTCAGAGTAATGTGATACTTCATACCAAAGTCAAGTGATATTATCCTTGACATTTTTTTGGTCAAATAAGCTAAATTTGGACCCCTATGTGGTTTTATATAACAACATATACATAAAAAAAAGTACAAAATATAAAAAAGAAAACTTTGAAAGCACTCAGTGATAACCTTACAAAAAGAGCATGACAAATGCAGCACTTCACAGCACTTAGCTCAGTGTTAGAATTCCAATGACACAATATGCAGCACATGTGTAATCATACATTAGACATTAATTGTACTTTCTGTTGGTGTGTGTGATCCTGCAGTGTGTAATGATTGTTTCAGTGTCATCAATTCTTGATGAAACTGTGCCTGTCTTTGAAACTTGAGAAAATCAGATCTGAGATGAGTGGCTGAGCAGGATTTAAATATTCAGTAAGGTGCCAAAGCTTTCTTACCTGCTGTTATAACACACTTAGGAGGCTTACCCCACTTGTTTCTATGGAAACGCCTGAGGAAAGAAAAGAAGATTCAAGGACAAGTATGTTTGTAAACTGGAACATTAGGTCACCTTTGTGTACACAAGCACTCATATGCACTCACAAAGCCAAGTATTCATCGGCAAGGTCAGTTTGATCGTACAACAATAGTCAATCAAGGAATTTATCAGACATGATCTTCATTTCATCTCACGTATTTTTTTTTTTTTTTTGTTGTTGTTGTTGTTATAAATAATTAATGCATTAATTTCTACTCAGAACCACCACTCTAGTGTTCTATGCAGACTTCACATGAAGAGACTGGTACTGTAGTTTTGTCTCAAAAGTCAATTTTCATAAATGTATGTTTTCTCTAGCAGTGATTTGTTGGTTTCAAAGACCTAATTAAAACACAAATTTTATTTCATGCTCCTAAAATTCCAGCATTATAATCTTTTTGTAATAGCTCTTGGGTAAACAAATGAATATAATAAAATGTGTTTTATGGGATGTATGCACTATATCGTTAAAGAGTTTGGGGTCAGTAATATTTTTTTCTCTGAAGAAGTAAAACATTTTCTTCAGCTGGGATTCATTAAATTAATCTAAAATGAAGACAGTAAAAACACTTATAGTGTTACAAAAAAAATCTGTTTCACATAAATGCTGTCCTTTTGATTTTTCAAAACAAAAATATGCAGCACAGTGGTTTTCAACATTGATAATAATAATAAATGTTAATTGAGCAGCAAATCAGCATAGAGTGATTTCTGAAGGATCATGTGACACTGAAGACTGAAGTAATGATGCTAAAAATTCAGCTTTGCCATCAGGAATAAATTGCATTTTGAAATGTATTAAAATAGAAAATCTCTTTGAATTGTAATAATATTTCACAATATTGTTTTCGCTGTATTGTGTTTGATCAAATAAATGTGAGCATATAAGACTTTTCAAAAAAAAAAAAAAAATCTTACTGACCCCAAACTTTTGAACAGTAGTGTAACTGCATTAATGCAATTATAATTGGAACTGTCAAAATATAATGACACGTTAGAAACCATTCTAATATGCTGATTAGGTGCTCAAGATTTTTATTATTATTATTATTATTATAATCAAATGAAAACAGTTGCTTAATATTTTGTGGAGTTTTTATTTCAGGATTTTTTCAGGATTCTTTGATGAATAGAAAGTTCAAAAGAACAGCATGTAAGCAAATTAGCTTAAAAGAAATATGAATAATGAATCATAACTCGTTATGATTAATTATAAATATTTGAATCAGTTAATAAAATTAACTTGATGTAGCTGAATTAATATTACAATCAATTAATCTGTTCATCCAGCGAACACTCAATATCGATTGTCTATCAACTTTTCAAGAAGGATATTTTTCTGTGGCCACTTTCTTAGCACGTAATGTTAGCTGTGATCGAATCGTTATCAGGGACATTGGTTTATAAGCAGATCAGAATCAACTCGCAAGAGTGTGCACACAAGTTTTATTTAACTAACAAACACAAACAATACCATTCACGCAATGAGAGAGTGAAAAATTAATTTGAGCCGTATCATAACGGGAATGAAACAATGGAAAGAGTAAATTAACAATTGCTAGACGAACCATCAGTTTCCTCTGGCGGGAAATTCCTTTGTTTGAAAGTGAGTTCATTTGCATGGGGGGAGTTAACTAGTGGTTTGTGTTCATTTATACTCTGATAAATATAACAAACATACAATGCATTCTATGATATTGTGATGTCCACCAAAATGTAAGTCATTAAACAAGGAGTAATTTGATATTAAACACCACCTAGAGGGACTGCAATATCAAGAAGTATCATCACATGCATTTATAATGCTTTACAATATACCAAAGAACAATATACAAACAGATATAATGCACAAAATGTACTGGGGAGATGCATGTTCATTCATTTAGACAAGGTTGTCAATGAATTAATGGCAAAGAATCCAGTTTTATAGACAATGTGATTCTAGTGTCCTGTCTCCTAAGTGTCTTGGAAGGGTATTGGGGAGAGCAAATGGTGCAGATGGGGTGATAGCGCTCAGTAGGGGAGCCAGACCTTACGGGGCCTGCATGGGTGATTGACTTTTACAATTGTGTTTGATCGCTCCAGACGCTACAAGCATTTATTTGATATGGAAATCTTTTGTAACATTATAAACACCTTTAATTTAATGCCAGCTTTCTGAATAAAAGCATTAACTTCTTTTAAAGACCCCCTGTGGTGAAAATCAAGTTTTTAATGTTGTTTATATGTCTATGTGGTGTTTTTTTAATATGCTTTAAAGACAAATGCACAAATTCATCAGTCAAGACCATTGCTGAGTATTTTCTCATTAAAACTGCAGTGAACCAAAGACAGTCTCAAAAACGCGGTTTGAAACCGCCCTTATTCTCTATGTCACAAGTATGTTGTAAACAGCTCTGTTTCTAACCAATCCTGTGAATGTGCAGGGCGGGCTTTAGCATATCATTAACTATGCTGTGAAGCAGGGGGGTCTAGATAAGCCAGGCTATCCCAGTATTTTTTTTTCTGTTGATATAAAAAATCGAGTTGTACATTTAGCAATATAGCAGGTGATTTATTTATATGATGTATATTACGATATTATGGTATACTATCACCTTTCAGGTTATAAAGAATCTCCATTTGCTGCATCTAATTCGTTTTTAAAAAGTTGTTTACGTTCATTATTGTAGCATTGTTATTCACTGTACTGTAAAGTTTTCTCACCGGTTAATGACACATGATGTAATCCAGTAACGTTGTCTCTGGTCGTCTCGCTTCTGGTCTGCGTGCGTATGTGTGTTTTGGAGGATGCGCGGCTTTGGACGACGATTTGAAGGGAGGGTGGGACGTACGCTTTTTTAATGCTAGCAGGCTAAAGTTAACATTTTCCCAGAACACCTACTGCACCTTTAACTTTTGTTTACCGGTACTTTAAATGGCTTCATTTTGACAACACATAGCCTTTCTCCAAACCCTCTGAAGACAGGACAGCAAACGTGCTAAATCATTCACAGAGACTGTTTCTTTTGATTTTCTGTTTTTAGAGCCTAGTAATGTCACAAAGACAGCTGTGATTTCACAAGACATCTGTCTCAGTGATATTCAGTCAGGTAGTAAGGACATATTGGTTTTGTTGACAAAGAAAATGGTAGCAGTAAATCAAAGTAAATTCACACAATACAACTGTAATATAATGAAGGTAGATATTACAAATTTAACAAATGAGGCTCTTAATATGATAACAAAGGATGCTCTTAATATGAGGGGCTTTTTTTTTTTTTTTACGTAAAATTTAAAAGGGTCATATAACGCCACTTTTACAAGATGTAAAATAAGTCTCCAGAGATGTCCCCAGAGTGTGTATGTGAAGTTTTAGCTCAAAATACCCCACAGATCATTTTTTATACCATGTTAAAATTGTCACTTTTTGAGGGTGAGCAAAAACGCTTCGTTTTTGTGTGTGTCGCTTTAAATGCAAATGAGCTGCTGCTCCCAAGAAAAGGGTGGAGTTTCAAGAGCTCGTGTTAGCAGCTCCGATTACCTCATGCAGACTCACTGAAAATGTCAGAAACTGTTCAGCCTTTTATGTTCAAACATACGGACAATGATGGAAAGACTCAAGAAGAAGTGACAACATTTAGAACGCAACATGACGTTTTTGAATGGTTAGTTGATAAATTTATGCAGCTGATGTGGAGTTAACTATCTTAAAGTCATTGATTAGTATATTCAATTCAATTCAATTCACATTTATTTGTATAGCGCTTTTCACGAAACATATCGTTTCAAAGCAGCTTTACAGAGAATGCATGTCAACATTACAATTTGGAGAATGCAGTTAGCTAATAATGTAATAATTTAGGCGATTAATATACAATCACTGTTTGCAATTTAATTGAAGGTAGAAGCAAAGAGCTCCTGGAAAAATGAATTACATATTAACAATAATTAGGATATATAGAAATTTGCGAATGTGCGTGTTGATCCAGATGTTGCATCTTCTGAAGTCCTCGCAGGAGTTGGCGCAGTCTCTTCCAAAGTTCTAGGTACAACCAGAAGTCCAGAGTTTTGTGATCTTAAAGAGCGTGAAGGATTGTAGGGCGATAAAAGATCGGTTAAGTACACAGGAGCTAAACCATTTAGAGCCTTATAGGTCATTAGCAGTACTTTATAATCGATACGGAACTTAATAGGTAACCAGTGAAGAGATGATAAAATTGGTGTTATATGATCATATTTTCTTGACCTGGTAAGAACTCTAGCAGCTGCATTTTGTACCAATTGTAGCTTGTTTATTGAGGAAGCAGGGCAACCAGCTAGTAATGCATTACAGTAATCTAGTCTAGACATCATGAAAGCATGAACTAACTTTTCTGCATCAGAAACAGATAACATATTCCGTATCTTAGCAATGTTTCTGAGGTGGAAGAAAGCTGTTTTTGTAACATATGAAATATGATTTTCAAAGGACAAGTTGCTGTCTAATATAACACCCAGGTCTTTAACTGTCGAGGATGGAGTAACAGTACATCCTTCTAAATGCAGATTGTAGTCTGAGAGATTCTGTGTACAGGTTTTTGGCCCAATAAGTAATACTTCAGTCTTATCTGAATTTAATAGAAGAAAATTACTAGTCATCCAATGTTTTACTTCTTTAACACACTCTGTCAGATTGGATAATTTAGAGTTTTCATCTGGTTGTGTTGAAATATATATATCTGTCATGATAATCTATAAATCGCTCATGTAGGAACTATTTGTAAGATGCCTACAGAGCCAGAGAATATATGCTGCATGAAGACAGAACATGTATAGTTTTGTTTAATTACGGTTATGTTTTCATCTTGCTTTTTTGACATGCTATTGCATTTGTGTTACGTACTGTATTGCAATAACATGGCCTCACCCCTTTGTTGTCTGTTCCCGGGGGCAGGGTTTATGTCAATTTTAGGGTTAGTGATGTCACTAACCCGGGAAGAAGCTCATTGTAGTCCCTACCATCCGTTTGTTGTAGTCCTTAAACAGGGAATTCTTTAAAAGAAAAGATCTCGCTTTGCTTTGAACTTTGAGCATCGTAACTTTTCAGATGTTGTTTTTGCTCTAACAGCAACATTACACACTAACTAAAGTTAAAAAAGTGAAATCATAATCAACCACCCCTTTAAGATGTTGCAAGCGGTGATGTTGTTTTTTGTTGGGGAAAGTTGTCATTTTTTAAATGTTGCAATTTTAAACAATTAATTAATTCGCTTTTTTTTCCCTTAATACTATATTAATACTATATTAATTTTTTTTTGTGTGTTTGTCAAAAATTCAGTTTTTTATGTTACCTTTCCATTTTTGCTGTTCCTCACAATTGTTATACTTTTTAAACTTCACTGACTCACCACTTATGTGATCCCATGCTCTTGCATAAAAGGGACTGTTATTACGCAAGTAATGATTAAGAAAAATATACATACTGGATCATAACTATAATTAATGTATGTTATATGTGCATAAACTAAAGTTATCTTTTTTTTTTTTTTTTAAAGGGGACCTATTATGCCCTTTTTTTAAAGTCTTGATTTTGTTTTTGGGATTTACTAGAATAGGTTTTCATGCTTGGTTTTTCAAAAACACATTATTTTTCACATATTTTACATTGTTGTTGTTTTTCATGTCCGTGGGTTGAAACGACCCCCAAATAACATGATATTTAGCCCCTGGAATGCGAATTTTACCATGGTAACCCCTCCAAAAAGCGGATTTTACCCTCTGGAACACAATTTTTACTGGCCTTTACATTACACATTAAAGAATTTTGAAAATGTAAAAAATCATAATAGGACCCTTTTAAGGATTTTCTTGTATTTTGTACAGTGTGCTACTCACATGTAGACTAAATGCAGATGAGCAGTGCAAGCATGTCAAGGGGTCATGGTTTGGCTGTTAGCAAGAACCAGTTAGCTCTTGCTGGGATGCTGAGAATGGATTTTCTGGCCCCTCTTTTGTCCTTCTTTTCCTTGCCTTTTTGTACAGAAGCTATCCCCCATTTTGATCGTGATCTTTAGGAGACATCACTTATTAAAAGCGTACTAGTGTGTGTGCGGTGCACACGCTGGGCCTCATCTCCAATGTTCGGTGTCTCTGTGACTGATGAGACGAGTTCATTATCAAAATGTCAGCTGGGTTCTGGCTGGATTCTGAGTCCCACCTTCCAGCTCTCTGGTTCTGTGTTTCTTTTGCTCATAAACTATATTCAGCCACACACATACACATCTTGAGAATTTATTGAGCTTGAAATGACAGGAGGGAAAGATGAAGTGGGGTTATGTATGGTAACCTAGTCAGCTAATGTGTCAACATCAGGGCTAAGACCAGGCGATGATTCTGCTAACACCTCCTCCGTATTTTTTTTATGGGAGAACATTATGAAACTCCTTTGTAAGAACAGCCGTGTCAATTTCGTTGTTTAAATACACTTTTAACTGATCAGATGGTATGTTAAATTCATTAGTGCATTTGCTATCATAAACAAGCAGATTTGATTGTACCATGTGACTTTGTAATGGATTTTATATTCATAGATTTAAAAGCAATTTCACACTTGCTAATGTAAACTTTTCTGCTTTGACACAGTGTTAACTTTGAGTCAATCTTTTATTTTTAAACAATAAGGTATGAGATGTCATGCCTTTTGTGAACGTTATCATTAATAAAGGGAGTTGCAACCCTTTTAGACTTTTTTTTTTTTTTTAGCCTGCAACCCCTTTTTGTTAAGCAAATAAATGATCTGATGAGTAGTCCTTATATTAGATCAGACTGTGTTGCTACTACACAAAAATTATGATCTGTTATATGCACAGTGATATGATGAACGGGTGTTTGACATGGCTGTTACTTTACCATGGATTTGAACATGATTGGAAAATTTTATTGATAATTAGAAGCCTAGAACTATCAATTTTTATCAATTACATAATAGGTAATTTGTGAGAAATACAACCCGAATTCCGGAAATGTTGGGACGTTTTTTAAATTTGAATAAAATGAAAACTAAAAGACTTTCAAATCACATGAGCCAATATTTTAATCAGAATAGAACATAGATAAAATAACAAATGTTTAAACTGAGAAATTTTACAATTTTATGCACAAAATGAGCTCATTTCAAATTTGATGCCTGCTACAGGTCTCAGAATAGTTGGGACGGGGGGCATGTTTACCATGGTGTAGCATCTTCTCTTCTTTTCAAAACAGTTTGAAGATGTCTGGGCATTGAGGTTATGAGTTTCTGGAGTTTTGGTGTTGGAATTTGGTCCCATTCTTGCCTGATATAGGTTTCCAGCTGCTGAAGAGTTCGTGGTTGTCTTTGACGTATTTTTCGTGTAATGATGCGCCAAATTTTCTCTTTAGGTGAAAGATCTGGACTGCAGGCAGGCCAATTCAGCACCTGGACTCTTCTACGACGAAGCCATGCTGTTGTAATAGCTGCAGTATGTGGTTTTGCATTGTCCTGCTGAAATACACAAGGCCTTCCCTGAAATAGACGTCATCTGGAGGGGAACATATGTTCCTCTAAAACCTTGATATACCTTTCAACATTCATAGTGCCTTCCAAAACATGCAAGCTGCCCATACTGTATGCACTTATGCACCCCCATACCATCAGAGATGCTGGCTTTTGAACTGAACGCTGATAACACGCTGGAAGGTCTCCCTCCTCTTTAGTCCGGAGGACATGGCATCTGGGATTTCCAATAAGAATGTCAAATTTGGACTCGTCTGACCATAGAACACTTTTCCACTTTGAAACAGTCCATTTTAAATGAGCCTTGGCCCACAGGACACGACAGCGCTTCTGGACCATGTTCACATATGGCTTCCTTTTTGCATGATAGAGCTTTAGTTGGCATCTGCAGATGGCACGGCGGATTGTGTTTACCAACAGTGGTTTCTGGAAGAATTCCTGGGCCCATTTAGTAATGTCATTGACACAATTATGCCGATGAGTGATGCAGTGTCGTCTGAGGGCCCGAAGACCACAGGGCATCCAATAAAGGTCTTTGGCCTTGTCCCTTACGCACAGAGATTTCTCCAGTTTCTCTGAATCTTTTGATGATGTTATGCACTGTAGATGATGAGATTTTCAAGGCCTTTGCAATTTGATGTTGAGGAACATTGTTTTTAAAGTATTCCACAATCTTTTTACGCACTCTTTCACAGATTGGAGAGCCTCTGCCCATCTTTACTTCTGGGAGACTCTGCCTCTCTAAGACATCCCTTTTATAGCTAATCATGTTACAGACCTGATATCAATTAACTTAATTAGTTGCTAGATGTTCTCCCAGCTGAATCTTTTCAAAATGTCCTGCTTTTTCAGCCGTTTTTTGAGACCTGTAGCAGGCATCAAATTTGAAATGAGCTCATTTAGTGGATAAGTGTAAAATTTCTCCCTTTAAACAGTTATGTTATCTGTGTTCTATTGTGAATAAAATATTGGCTCATGTGATTTGAAAGTCTTATAGTTTTCATTTTATTCAAATTTAAAACACATCCCAACATTTCCGGAATTCGGGTTGTAACTAAAAAGTCAATTTTCTGATGTATGGAATGTTTCCTCTGCTTTTGCCTTTTTTTTCTCTCTCCAGTCTTCAGTGTCACATGATCCTTCAGAAATCTTTCTAATATGCTGATTTGGTGCTCAAGTATAATTATCACAGTTAAAAACAGTAGTGGTTAAGTATTTTTCTGTAAACCGTGACTTGTTTTTTTTTTTCAGAATTCATTGAGGAGTAGAATAACAATTTATTTTAAGCATTGTAACATTGTACATGTCTTTACTTTCACCTTTGATCAATTTAATGTATCCTTGCTGAATACTGATTGAAAGTAAAACAGACAATATATATATTGACCCCAGACTTAATGTATGTGCTTTTGGAGAGATGTTTATCAATTTATTGTTTTGGAAATGTGTCAGTGTCAGTACATATTACCATTAGGTGACATTAGTTTTTCTCTTTACTAGCACGTTAAATCTTTGTACGTTTTTTTTTTTTTTTTTTTTAAACTTCACAGGTGATGGCAGTAGTGTGATTTTAAATTCAAACATTACACTGTCTAAACCAGCTATTTTATAACCTTTTAACGGACTGCATTTTTTCCATATAAATATAATAAATTCCAGTTTAAATGTTTCAACGATTCGAGGCAAATTGCTGTGAAGTGTCGAAGCTGTAATTTATGGCATGCTGTGTTGCTTTGAGGAACATCTAGAGCCTGTGGCCTTCAGCGTTCCGCAGATGTTTACAGCTGCTGTTGCACGTCTGCCTCTATCAACAGACCCAGCCAGCGAGACAGAGGCATGGTGCCGTTTCCCTTTTACTCACTCTCTGTGTTTATCTGGGACCCAGCTCTGGCACAGTCCTGCGCACATGGAAGTACTCAGGCAATGATACAGCGCATATGGGATCCAGGCAGTTTGGCCTAACACATGATCACAACATGTTACTGGAGATGGGAGAAGTCAGACATGGAAAGTTGACTAATATGGACAGAAAAGAAAATAATTATGAGGTTTTCAACTCATGGAGACAGATTGATAATGGTAAGGGTGGGGGAGTTTTATATAAATAAAGTGTTTTTTTGCAAAACCATCTGGTATTGGTACAAGTTTTTGAAAAACAAGGTACAAAACATTCATTACTTGTTTGAACATTATTTAATTTATTTGTTTGATTTATTAGTTTACATTTATAAAAAGGATAGTTCTGGTCCTGGATGCTGATTGCTCAATTCAGTGTCCCAGTTGTGCTAAAGTAACAGATTTGTTGTTGTTGTTGTTGTTGTTTTTTTGATAGAAGTCTCTTATGCTCTCCAGTGCTGCATTTAAAACCCAAATTCCGGAAATGTTGGGACGTTTTTTTAAATTTGAATAAAATGAAAACTAAAAGACTTTCAAATCACACAAGCCAATAGTTTATTCACAATAGAACATAGATAACATAACAAATGTTTAAAGTGAGAAATTTTACACTTTTATCCACTAAATGAGCTCATTTCAAATTTGATGCCTGCTACAAGTCTCAAAAAAGTTGGCATGGGGGCAAGAAATGGCTGAAAAAGCAAGAAATTTTGAAAAGATTCAGCTGGGAGAACATCTAGCAACTTATTAAGTTAATGGATATCAGGTCTGTAACATGATTAGCTATAAAAGGGATGTCTTAGTGAGGCAGAGTCTCTCAGAAGTAAAGATGGGACAGTGCATAACATCATCAAAAGATTCAGAGCGTAAAGGACAGCGTAAGGGACAAGGCCGAAGACCTTTATTGGATGCCCGTGGTCTTCGGACCCTCAGACGACACTGCATCACTCATCGGCATTATTGTGTCAATGACATTACTAAAATGGGCCCAATCGGTAAACACAATCTGCCATGCCATCTGCAGATGCCAACTAAAGCTCTATCATGCAAAAAGGAAGCCAAATGTGAACATGGTCCAGAAGCGCCATTGTGTCATTTAAAATGGACTATATCAAAGTGGAAAAGTGTTCTATGGTCAAACGAGTCCAAATTTGACATTCTTGTTGGAAATCATGGACGCCGTGTCCTCCGGGCTAAAGAGGAGGGAGACCTTCCAGCGTGTTATCTGCGTTCAGTTCAAAAGCCAGCATCTCTGATGGTATTGGGGTGCATAAGTGCATACGGTATGGGCAGCTTGCATGTTTTGGAAGGCGCTATGAATGCTGAAAGGTATATAAAGGTTTTAGAGCAACAAATGCTCCCCTCCAGATGACGTCTATTTCAGGGAAGGCCTTGTGTATTTCAGCAGGACAATGCAAAACCACATACTGCAGCTATTACAACAGCATGGCTTTGTCGTAGAAGAGTCCGGGTGCTGAATTGGCGTGCCTGCAGTCCAGATCTTTCACCTGTAGAGAACATTTGGTGCATCATTACACGAAAAATACGTCAAAGACGACCACGAACACTTCAGCAGCTGGAAACCTATATCAGGCAAGAATGGGACCAAATTCCAACACCAAAACTCCAGAAACTCATTACTTCGAAGAGGAGATGCTACACCATGGTAAACATGCCCCCCGTCCCAACTATTTTGAGACCTGTAGTAGGCATCAAATTTGAAATGAGCTTATTTTGTGTATAAAATTGTAAAATTTCTCAGTTTAAACATTTTATCTATGTATTGTAATATCTGTATTGTGAATAAAATATTGGCTCATGTGATTTGAAAGTCTTTCAGTTTTCATTTTATTCAAATTTAAAAAAACCTCCCAACAACCCGGAATTCGGGTTGTATTTAATCAAAAATAAAAAAAAACAGTAATATTGTGAAACATGATTACAATTTAAAATAACTGTTTTTCTGTCAGACCACTATCGTCAAAGATTATTAATGATAACAAAGAACGCTAGCAATAAAACAACGATAGTAATATGCAATAGTGATAGCAATTTAAGGTTGGCGGTATGGAACTGTTCTGGGCAAAACTCCCCGCTCATTTAAGCAGCCATGCCTGGACAGAGCAGGGAGCGCAGCGATACATTTCCCCCATAACCAGAACAGTTTAGCAAAATAATAGAACAGATACTTCTCAGAGAAAAATACATGTGAACATCACCTGAAAGAGAAACAAACAGACATGAGGAATTAATAACAACAATAATTATACCTGGATTACATGAGTAGAGGTGCGGTACTGAGCCACGGGTGCAGTCATATATTGGAGGAGCAGGGGATGGAGGCGGGTATAGCGAGTGCAGCGCGGCAATCAAGCAGCATCTGAATGCTGGAAGGTGTATTTGAAAGACGCGGTCTAATCTGAAATGTATTCCTATTGGATGGTATGGATCAGCTGAATGTCAGCTGACGCAAGCTTGACTGACGTGTCTGCCAGAACTGAAGCTATACGCTTAATTCTATTTTCATATATTTTTAAATGTAATTTATTCCTGTGATGGCAAAGCTAAATTTTCAGCAGTCTTCAATGTCACATGATCCTTCAGAAATCGTTCTAATATGCTGATTTGCTCCTTTTTTTTTTTTTTCTCAGGATTTTTTGACGGACAGAAAGTTGAAAAACAGCATTAATATGAAATAGAATTTATTTTGTAACAACATAAAAGTTTTTAATTTCTCTTCTGATTTAATGCATCCTTGCTGAATAAAAGTATTCATTTCTTTCTGCAACACCAATAGAATTGTTATTGCTTACATATAGGGACTATAATATTTTATATTACTAGTTCTATTTCTGCTAATTGTCTTATTGTGGCCCCCTCCCTGACTTTTTTACTTTTGTTTTTAGAGCCTAGGATTGTCAGAGAGACAGTTGTGATTTCACAACACTAATGTATTTCTGTGATATTCACTCAGGTGGACAATTTTTTTTTTTACAGTGTATATATATTTTTAGTAAATAAATTCATGCAATAAAACTGTAAACTTTCGATAACGTTTGGTAAACTGATGAGACAGTCATTAAGCATCTGTGTACTTGAAGTGAGGCTGTAGAGCATTACCATGCCATATGTGGCCGTTTGGTACAGCCAATACAAATATAGTGGCCAAAGGCTGTTACCTTGTTAAAGTAGTTAGTCAACTGGGCATGTTTTTCTGTTGCTCAAGATGTTTCAGCACACATCCAAGTAGATTCATCACTTGGGAACTGATCATGAAGCCATTTGGATCAGTGGTGAAACAGAAAAACATGTCTAGCTGACTAGACTAACATCCAGCCTGACCTGGATAACTCTGTTATAAGACTGTTACCTTAATAATGTGGCAGAAACATTCTTGTTTATAGCGATTGTTGTGACAAAAGAAACTGGTATTTCATTTGTGGTGTTGTTGTTTTGGATCTTCATGAATGGATTCCATAGCTCATTTTCATTTTGAATTATGCGAATAGTGTTTGTTTCCCCGAGTGCCCTTAAGGGGTAAAAAAACTGGAACTAGAATTTGGTCAATGATGCCTTTTTTGTATTGAGGAGCTCTTTAGGTGGACAGTGAGTAAACAAAAACAAGGGATACTAAACAGACACAGAACAGCTAGGCTTTCACGTACAAAGAGAACAAACATTTCTGAACGCTCCATATTTTTATTCTTAAGCCATTTATGCTTATGCTATTTCTGTTTGACCATGGCCCTGCTGTCAGTTTTAGTTTTAGGGCTGAGGTTGTGGCAAGTTTTATATATATTCTATTTCAGAAAGCTGCTTTCATTATACTATGGTTTGTCTGTAAAATCATTTTGACCATTCAAGCAATGACCAGAAGTCCACAATAAAGGAATAAGAACAATCACAGTGACAAAAAACAGGGAGAGAACTCATTTGAAATTGTGTTATTTAATTTTTATTAAAATATTATCTAAATTAAATGTTGTATTTATATTATTAAAAATTATTGTTAAATTATTTCATGTTGTACATCATGGTTGTGTGCCATTGAAAACTGAATTGAGAAACTTGTGTTAGACTAAGTAGACTTGCAATTTAGTCAATTTCACTTTGAGTTATTCCAATTCTACTTCCTGTGGAGTGTAACCATTTCAGCTCGTGAACAGAAAGGGAGCACGTTTGGAATTTTGACCAACACTGTTGTACATATTCGCTGCATCTGAAATCACATACTGTCTGAGTGGGTACTACATTTGAATATGAGTTAACTTTGTGTCCATTAAAAAAGTATGCATTATATAGTATGAATATGAGTAGTATCAATGAAATTCAGACATACTACATCTGCCATGTTGTTACTGTCACGTGACCTATCATCGTCACCTCCATTCATAAATCCACTCCCATCACCTCATGGGTTAGTAAAGTGTCCATCGAATGCACAGTTCAGAATCTCGGCAGAAGTAGTACGTCATCCGGGGATTTTTCGCCTACTTAACGTTTGTCTTCTTGTGGACTGAACTACGATGTGGTCTTAAGGTCAAAGGTCAAGAGTTATTTCAGCTAGATCAATCAATCATGTTCACAGTCTAGAAAACTAGCCATATCTTGAAGCAAACAGCTTTAGTTTATTGCATCTGTTTGATCAGTACATTTGGAGTTCATATACAAACTAAAATCCCAATGTAAAGCTAAAGATACCCTTGTTTTTTATTTAATATTTGTTTGTTTTAGATTATGTCAGGAAAAAATCATTCTGATTGAGGTGAGAACTTCATTTGCCTGAAATGAATTATTAAAACAGGCTAACAACATCATTAACATAGAGTTGATGAAATAAAGGGGAGAGAAAAGGTAAAAGAGAAAGAAAGAAAGGAAGTGAGAGAGAGAGAGAGAGAGAGAGAGAGAGAGAGTGCGCCAGAGTTTGTTTGTACAGACATTGATCCACAGCCTCCTGGGTCTGTGGCTGCCGTTTACCAATTTGTGTCTTCCCTTTTTCTCAGCACAGCTCGGCGGGAACAAACAGTCATGCTCGCCAACACTAGACCACACGTTGCTCAGCAACAGCACACTGGTCGGAGGGAGGGTGGATAGGGGGTGGTGCGACAGGATAGAGATTCGTGAAGAGGGAATCAAGGCCTTTATTAGCCCTGAGTACAGATCCCTGACCCAGAACTCTGCACTCTTTATGACCCTCATAACAGCAATGGAGACGTTACAAAGCTTTTCTATTGGCCTTAAAGGGTTAGTTCACCCCCAAATGAAAATTCTGTCATTAATTAATTACTCACCAAACCTGTAAGACTTTCGTTCATCTTCAGAACACAAATGAAGATCTTTTTGATGACAGAATGTTGTCAGATTTCCTTCCATAGACTGCCTTCACAACTGAAACTTAGTTAAGATCTGTTTTCAGGGGTGACTGTGTCAAAGTAATACCCATATGGCAGAAATGTACAGTTCTAAGATAATAGAAATCATGCTGATAGCTAACATCTGAAAGTGTTACTACAAAAAAATTAACTCATCATTTGCATATATTAGCTAAGTAACCTGAGAGAGTTTTTTTATAGCTTGTGAAGCTTTTGTAAAGTATAGTGTTGTATTTTCATACATTTCTTTCTTTGCACATTTCCACCTTGTAATGCTAATTTATAACCAGTCTTGGGGAAAGTTACTTTTAATAGTAATGCATTACAATATTGTGTTACTCCCTAAAAAAAGTAACTAATTGCGTTACTTTTTATAGAAAGTAATGCATTACATTACTTTTGCTTTACTTTTTCTCATCTGGGCTGGGCTGTTTATTTGTTTTTATAACAACTATAAAGTTCTATTTTTGGCAAATGTAAAGGGCCTTTCACACTAAGGGCCCTATTTTAACGATCTAAGAGCATGGTCTGAAGTACATGGCGCAAGTGCACTTAGGGCATGTCTGAATCCACTTTTGCTAGTTTAACGACGGAAAAAATGGTTGCCGTTGGTCCAAAAGGGTTGTACCCTAGTCTCTTAATGAGTCATGGGTGTGTTTTGGGCGTAACGTGCAATAAACCAATCAGAGTGTCATCTCCCATTCCCTTTGAAAGCCAGGTGTGAAGGTATGTATTTACATGGTGGAATATGGACACCCTCAACCTGATGAGTCAGTTTAAATACATGTGTGTATTGCCACGATTGGTCAAATAATTAGCCAATTTCATTCATCATTACTGCAAATACTGATAAATGCAATGACTATCCATTGACATGTAGGCATTTTTATCTTTATGTACACAATAATAATCTTTTACATTGTAATCCTTTTATTTTTAATATTTGGAATGTTTGTGTGCTGCCTATAGGCGCGTATTACTAACACGCCCTTTAAATAACAAAAAAATTAAATCAAAAATACTGCGCCATTGACTTTAGACCAGGTTTTTGTTGGTCAATGGAGCAGTCTTTTTCAGTTGCCTCAAAATAGCAACACGCCAACAATGCGCCTGAACACACCTCTGGGCAAACAGATGGGCGTGAGTGCATTTGCTATTTAAACAAACGTGGACGCTGGACGTGAAAATGATAACTGCGTCGGGCTGAAACTAGCAAAAAACACTTGAGTCGCACCTGGCGTCGCATTGCGCCGGGTATATGATAGGGCCCTAAATGTGAAATGAATAAGCCTCAGTCTGAAGGATATGCAAATTCAATCCTGTACAGTAGAGGGCGCAGTTCAAACAAACAAGCCTTTCAGCTGTGTTGCCATTCATGAATACAGAATGGATGCGGGAGAAAAAGTAAATGGGTAAATGTTTTCTCACATTTATTCTAGAACTAGTCTAGAATAACCATCTTGTTTACACAGTGCACACAACGCATCTGCAATTACTCATGATTTCTCTTAGCATAGAGACCGGAGAGCTGTCAGTCAATAAATGGGAAAACAAAATAACTTGCGTTACTTATTTGAAAAAGTAACTTAGATATTTTGTTGTAAATTTAAAAGTAATGCTTTACTAGCTGAAAAAAGTAATCTGATTGCGTAACTCGCATTACTTGTAATGCGTTACCCCCAATACTGTTTATAACAACAACAGCAACAACAATAATGTATATGTATCAGTCAGGTTTTCATTCCACCATTCTGGAAGGAATTGTTAAGAGATCATTCTGGAATTGTTCACTTATGGGTGTAATGTTACATGAGCAAGTTTTCACCTAAATGTAGATCAATGACATGATCCACATTTTTAAGACAAATCTAGATTTCAGTACTGTGCGCATGTTGTGCAGTCTATGAGTCTAGCTGTGAGAATGTGGACCTTGACCTTATTAGGTTTCCAACTACTTCCTTTTAAATGTATTTGTTCTTTATAGCAAGCTATAAGGTTTTTTCATATTAAACTTGGTGACTTGGTGAGAAAATGGTCTTTAAGGTTGGATTTGAGTAATCTGACAGTGTGCTATTTGTCATTGAAGATGTTATTGTTTTTTATATATATATATATATATATATATATATATATATATAAATTGCGTAGTATTTTCTTCAGAAACCTTTTTATGACGATATGCTCAAAATATCTAAGAATTTTGCTTTTGTATGAGTTCAAACCAGGCCACAGTGCAGCTGAAGCCACTAAAAACATTCAATTAGCATTTTGGGAAAGACAGTATGTCTGAAAAATCTGCTTGGCCCTCAAACTTCCAATTTAGTGGTGTGAGGCTCAGAATTAAACTACTAAATGGTGTATGTATTAATATGCCTTTAAGAAGAAGTTATTTAGGTTAAGAAGAATGATATTTATGTTAGTAAAATTAGTAGATTAGGAGTTTAGGAATTATTTAATTGTAGTTATTTCCTACTTAATAGTATAATTTATTATACTCTTGAGAGCTTTTGTACAAAGCATGATTTGTCCAAGAACAGCATCCAAGATACGTTTTTGAGTTTTAATAGCTTCCAGATTTAAAGCCAGTGAGATGTTTTCAGAATCTCAAATAACTTTTAATCATAGTAAAATATGATCTGTGTGTTCAGATGATGTTCAATGCCAGGTGTAAATTTCTGATTTGATTCTTGTTTTGATTCTGTGTGTACGTGCGGGTAAATGGATTTTTAATAGAGACTTAAGGGAAGGGAAACACAGGAATAAATTATCAAGTACATCATGTATCAAGTAATCTTCAGACATTACAAACAGATGGATATGATTTTGTGACAATATACATGTTTGAAGTTTTGATACTTTTGCCATATATACTTTTGGTTGAATTGTCTGTCTCCCTCCCAATACTTTTTTTTTTTTTTTTTAATTATTTGAAATACATCCTATGTGCTTGGCTATTAATTCACAAGATATTATGTCAACATGAGGCTTTCCACCAAAACAATCTGTAAATAATAGTCTCTCAATAACGAACAAACGCTTTTATCCTCATTCAGAATAATTCAGCCCTAAATACTCTAGCCGTTCCTATCCATTCCCTGCATGGCTTACCGGATATGGCAAACATATGCTGAGGGCTGTCTGTGTAAGGTTTACCTCAGTCCCTGGACGAATAAAATAGAAGGATTATTGGATTAGGAAGGAGAGAGGGATGAGGAGATTGCTTTTTCCTCTACATGCCATTTCATATTCTCGTATATTTTCAATTAAAGCAATGCAGTCATTGATTAAAAGACCTCATAGACATAAAGTTAGACATAACATGTCATTTTTACATTATCTTTTCAGTATCAGGTTTAATATCACAAAATTAAGATAATATAATATACTATTTAATAATGGTTTAGTTTAGTTTTTGAATGTTTCTGAATTTTATATAAATAAATACAAATTTAAATAAAAAAATGTAAATACATTTTAAATTTGTATTTGCATTATTTGTTTTTCAGATAAATTCAACAGCATGTGTGACTGTAGATTGTGTTTCGCTGGACATAATGCTTCTTGACCTATAAAGGGAAACTGCATCCACGTCCATGTTTTCATTGCACAAACCTCGCTGGATCACAGATTCTTCGCATATGCACGCCACCAAACCGCTCAACAATACCGTGCTGCGAATTGTATTGCGTTCTTTTGTTTTCTTTTTTTCTTTTGTGGTGCCTGTTTTCGTGTGGTTTCACTCTTAAGGATGATATGAAAATTCTTTGCCAGACATAAGAATGTGATCATATGCTCCAAACAAGCTAAAACAGCATTCTTAAGGGCCTTGAAGCTCCCAGTTCCTCAACTCTTCCAGCCACAAGATCATAGCCTCTCCATACAGCAGGAAATATAAAAGTGCACTTTTTTAACAACACCTACAGTCTCTTAGGGCTTCTATTTGAATGACGCTTCTTAAAGTCAAGCCATATGTGTGCTTAACTCTTATGTGTGCAGGAGACCCTTGTCACCCAGCTGGAATGCATTTTAAATGCATAGTAAAACCTAGGCTCTTGGCAAGGATTTCAGTGCTATATACGTGTTCAAATAATAGGTAGGCTCTATAGAGATTGTTGGCTTTGCATACATGTATTTGTGAAAGATAGTGCTAAAATCCTGTTAATACATTGAAGAGTCATGGATAGTGCAGTATTGATGGTGTGATCCAAAATTACACAGCACTGAGGGGACGCTTGATGGCTGGGGCTGGATTAGCTGGACCTGGACTGCTATTTGACATGACATGGTCGCATGCACTGTTGTGAAGTAGTGTTTATACAAGCAATGCAAGTTTAAGTTTGACTTTGTACATGTAGGGACAATACAACATTACTTAGAATGTTGATGTATTTAAGATATTAAAAAACTTGCACTTTGGATTTTTGCACATTGGATTGTATATACATGGGTGGACACATTGGACTATCAACACACTGAGTTTTCTATGGACTATTTTATGGTATGGAATTGATGGACTCTATGCTTTTACCAGTCTAAGGACTCTTTCCCCCGGTTTCACAGACAAGGCTTAAGATAGTCCTAGACTAAAGTGCATGCTTGAGCTGTTTTAACTGAAAGAAACTTGTACTGACATATCTTAAAATATGTCACTGCCAATGTTTTGTCTCAAGATGCACACCAGTAATGTTTTTTTTTTCTAGTGTATCTTTATAAAAGCTACTTAAATATCCTAATTAAACTAAGACGTAATCCTGGCTTAGGCTAAGCCCTCTCTATGAAACCGGGCCTTTATATATCTTGTGTTGTTTTAGTTCAGCGTCATTTCTGTTGGTGTGAATACATATCTGTTTTTTATAGTTTTCTTGTCTTCATATTTAAACCCAACGTACAATATTTTAATCAGTTCTCGTTTTAATTGTTTCATCTGCCAGTAGGGCTGAGTGTTACAACATTCAACATTGTTGTTACTGACTGTGGCAAGGGGGGCGTGGTTCAGCGGAGTCGGCAGCGGGAGAGAGAGTCAGGAGACGAACGGTGAGTGAGTGGGTTAAATGCAAATGACGAACACCTGTCTCTTGTTCCTGTCTCAAGTCCAGCAGGGCCTGGTGTTGTTCTTGTTGCATGACCGCGAGGGAGGTGATAATCTCCGCAAATGGCGATCCGGAGGACGATTGCATGGCGGCGGCTTCCGTCTTCCTTCCCGGGTTTTGGCACCAGTGTAGCAAGGTTCAGGATTCAGGAAGGAAGAGGACAGGGTCGGCTTGACTACTGACTGCTTTATTTTAACCAATTCACCATATACAAAACAAAGGGGTGCAGACAGGCACAAAGCGGTCATAAATCATTCACAATTCTCTCTCAACAAAAGACATATCCAGCGGGGCAGCAGTCAGTAGTCCTTCTCTCTCTCTCCCACTCCTGTTTCTCCTGGTGTTATATATCTCTCTCACACACCTTATACTGAAACAAGAGACAGGTGTTCGTCATTTGCATTTAACCCACTCACTCACCGTTCGTCTCCTGACTCTCTCTCCCGCTGCCGACTCTGCTGAACCATGCCCCCCTTGCCACATAGACGTATTGGGGTCTCGCCTGGGAGCCCAATATAGGGAGGTATATAAGGAGATATATTAGGCCAGCTCGCACTCGCTCATTTATACTTTGCATCGGAGCTGAGCAGAGGCGGTCTTGCCATTAGGTGACTGCCTTGGGCCCTCAAAAGCCAAGGGCCCCCTAAAAAAAGCTTCATGTATACGAGACGCGTGTTCAGCAAACGGTTGCTGTGGTGTTTGTTACCACAACAACCGTCTGTGTGTCCACGTTGAATGTGCTTCTTGTGTATCCTGCTTGTAGCAAATGAAAATATCATGCATCTTAAGCAATAACTAAATATTGAGCAATAGTTTGTATTTTATTTTTATTGTTTTAAATGGTGCCTCAAATCATTAAATCCGCTCTTGGAGCTGAGCGGTTGTAAACAGCGATTGCTCTTTTCCAGTCATCCTTCGACAGAAGCGGTTTCCTGATTGCAGTGAAAAAGCAATTTTAATTGCTAAAAGAGCTTGTTCTTAAGGAGATCTCACCGGTTGGTGTGAGGGCGCATCCAGTGGTGTTTCGCTTCCTGAGAGAGCAGTGCATGGTGAAGTGCTGTGTCACCCCTCAGCACTTCGGCGCATAAGAGCAGATTTTCCTAAAAGAGCAAGCATAGGCGGCGAGTGTCTTTTTAAAGATGTCTTTCCATCCATGTGTTTCTGGATGCGGTCATTTCCTGGCTTTATCTGACAGCCATGATCGCTGCCTCACATGTCTGGGCCAAAAGAAAAAAAAATGACTCTCCTTCACGAAGGTACGAGTTGCTTCTGCTGTTATCCAGCCCACCGCCGCTTCTCATAGCACAGCCATGGGTCTGGTTAACACTTTGGGAGACCTGAGGGTTACAGTGGGAGCTCTTCCGCCGGGCCAGTCCCCATGTACTTCCCATTCCACTAGCGTGCCATGTGCCGCCAAGCTGCCCGATGATGGTGCGGGCAATCCAGCGTGTCATTCAACGCTTCGGATAAAGATGTCGATAGCTGCATCAAAGAGTGGGCTATTGTCCTCTGAAGAGGAAGATGAAGCTATGCTTCCCCCTCTGGGCGGGTTGCTCATGCTGAATCGGATTCAGAGTTGACAGCCATGCTTGCCCGGGTTGCCATGAGCATCGGACTCGAGTGGAACCCACCACCTTGTCCTGAGCACTCGCGGTTGGATGATTGGTTCCTGGGCGCAGAACATGGTTCAAAGCCACGTTTTGCCTCAGTGCTTTTCTTGCCTCAGTGCTTTTCTTTTGCCTCAGTGCTTTTTATGTGTTTGCCCCCAGGATTGGTTTACAGCAATCGACCTGAAGGATGCGTACTTTCACGTCTCAATTTTACCTCGAGACAGATCGTCCCTACGCTTTGCTTTCGACGGTCGAGCATATCAGTACAAGGTCCTCCACTTTGGGCTGTCCCTGTCTCCCAGCGTCTTTACCAAAGTCATGGAGGTTGCCATTACCTCTCTCAGGGAGGTGGGCATCTCTACAACTGGCTCATTGTAGCTCTCTACCGTGCAGAGCATCTCTTTTCTCGGTATGGTGTTGGACTCGGTCAATATGACGCACATCTATGTGTCTGGAGTTGCTGGCAGTGCTGTTCGCCTTGCACCAGTTTTGACCGTTGCTTCAGGGCAAGCACATGTTGGTCCGCACGGACAACACTGCGACTGTTGCGTACATGAGCATGCTCGCACAGACACTGTGCAAGGTCTGGGAGGAGGAGGAGCAGGCCTTGTTAATTGCACCTTATTGGCATACCCGGACCTGGTTTTCGGACCTGATGTTCCTCACGACAGCACCTCCCTGGAGGATTCCCCTGAGGAAGAACCTGCTTTCTCAGGGACAGGGCACCAAATGGCACCCGTGTCCAGACCTCTGGATTCTCCACATGTGGTTTCCGGATGGGACGTGGAGGACTTAAGTGGCCTACTACCAGCCCCCTCTACCAGGTGCACTTATGCTTTGAAGTGGAGTCTGTTCACTGAGTGGTGTTCTTCCCGGCAGGTAGATGCCCAAAATGTCCGAAAAGTTATGTGCATTCCATCCTGCAAGAGAGGTTGGAGCAGAGGCTGTCCCCCTCCGCCTTGAATGTGTATCTCGAAGCAGTGTCACTGGGAAAGCACGATCTGGTCATCAGGTTCCTGAGAGGTGGCAGGAGGCTAAATCCTCCCAGGCCGTGCCTCATACCCTCCTGGGACATATCTGTGGTCCTTTCTGGTCTACAGAGAACTCCCTTTGAGCTGCTGGAGTCAGTAGAGCTTAAGATCCTGTCTCTAAAGACAGTGCTCCTGACCGCGCTCACTTCCTTCAAGAGGGTGGAGGACCTGCATTTGCGGTCAGTGAAACATGCCTTGAGTTCTGGCCGGCCATGTCTCATGTGATCCTGAGACTGCAGCCTGGATATGTGCCCCCTTTAGAGACCAGGTGGTGAACTTGCAAGCACTGCCCCTGGATGAGGCAGACCCAGCCCTTGTGTTGCTGTGTCCCGTTCACACACAGCATGTTTACGTGGACCGCATGCAGAGGTTCAGTAGCTCTGAGCAGCTCTTTGTCTGCTTTGGAGGTCAGCAGAAGGGAAAGCTTGGCCCACTGGATAGTGGATGTCATTGTCTTGGCGAGCCGTACCCCCTCGGAGTGAGGGCTCACTCCACTCAGGGTGTTGCCTCCTCCTGGTCATTGGCATGCAGCACCTCTCTGGCAGACATGTGCAAAGCTGCGGGCTGGGTGACAACAAATATCTTTGCGAGATCTTACAATCTGTGGGTGGAGCCGGTTTCTTCCCAACACATGGTGGCGTCCGACGCCAGACCCAGTACTCGTGTGCATGCCCGGTTGGTCAGCCCTTGTACTGGACTAGATGCCCGTATGCTGTGATTCCTCCTTGGTAATCCCATATGTGTACTTTCCATGGTATGGTTTCCCTGTTGGTAAACCCATGTCTTTCCCTGGGCAGTTTCTGCTCTGCCCTGTCTCTGCATCAGGTAGTAGTTCCATCCCTGGCTAGGCAGGACCTACTGCAGAGATCTTCCACATGTAGCACTGCCCCACAGGTCAGTCCATATGTGTATCCACTACACGTTACTTCCCTTCGGCAGGGTGTGGCCTCCGTAGCATCCCTCTCCCTTGGACTAGGCACCCTTCCCCAGCGTTAACACACTGGTAATTGCTGAGAAATATGAGAATTGAGATCTGAAGCACTCTGCCCCATGAAATATCACGATAATAGGAACAGCAGCTACGACCGTCTCCAGGGTGAGCCCTGTCCCTTCCATCCCGTTGGTATGGAGGCCTAATTTTCCTTGGGCTTACGTGGGGCGCTGGATAGGTTACAACTGTGTGAGGGCAGTTGCCAAAATGGCACACTACAGCTTGCCAGCATCTGTGTCTCTGACACTTGTAACACAGTTCAGTGGCTGTGGTGCTCTCCATAGCGACCCCAATACGTCAGTATCGATGTAACTTTGAACGTGACTGACTGAATGGGAATGTCTCTGTTACTGATGTTACCCTCGTTCCCTGAAGGAGGGAACTGAGATTTTAAGTCCCTCCTGCCACAACCCTGAATCCCCGCTGAATGGCCAGGATCCCTTTCTCGGCTCCTCAGCAAAATATGAATGAATGAGTGAGTGAGCCTTATATTCCTGTATGTCTGGGTAGGAGTGGCTCAGCATGCAAATCTCACTGGCCAATATCCATTGGCTCGTTTAGTTACCACTTCAAGATGATTGGGCTCCCAGACGAGACCCCAGTATGTCAGAAGTAACGTCTTCGTTCCCTCCTTCAGGGAATGAAGGTTACATCAGTAACAGAGACGTTAACAAGAAATTAATAAATACTGTAACAAATGTATTGCTAATTTTTAGTTAATGTTAGATAATGCATTAACTAACGTTAACTAATGAGATCATATTGCAAAGTGTTAACAATATTTTTTAATCTTTAATTTCAAGGACTAATTAATTATAAATTATAAATCAATTATAAATAATTGTGGTACTTTGTTGGGTTTCCATTTCATGCCCAATTTAAAATCTTTGTCCTAAAGCAAAACCTGTCGGGAACCACTGATATAATAAACATTGATGTATGTCTAATTCATGAAAATGAGCCTGATTTCTCCTTTCAAACCAGGTCACACTGTGTGGAGTCCTACAGAAAATGCAAAAGCTGCACATTTGTCCTCTGTCTTAAAGGTATTTTTCTTATGGGATCTTTTATTACATCTAACGTGTACATCTGGACAATCACCTAAAATAACTTTTGCATGCAGGCCTGTTTGGTTTTGCTGAGGCGCATCAGCATTTTTGTGTTAACTTTTGTGGGCCCAGCCATGAACATCTCACATGAGAGTACAACCATCAGTTTTTGATCTATTTAACCAACATGTGAGGTCAACATTCAGGTTTCCAAGAGGCAACTGATTTTAAAATGATAGGTCAAGTTTTTGAGTCGCATGACCGTGTGTCTCACTAACTAGGAGCATCTGTCCTATACTTCATGTCTTTGACAGATTCCAGCCATAAGCATCTTGCACGAGAGGCTTCAATTTGATACCGTTTTTACCAACATATGGGGACAGCAGTCGATTTATCCATGTGCTAAAGATTTAACATTCACTCTATGTTATAATTGGAATGATTCAACCCTTTTATCGACCATAAACATTAACTATTGAACCCACTTCAAGCAGCTACCCTGTCAGACATGGACCATCTGTGGGTACATCACACTGCAGGTCCAGTCAAAGCTTTAGTGGTCCATTTAATGAGCACCCAAACAAAGATGATGTAAGTAACAGATTCATTAAGCCTACACAATGCCAAAGTCTCCGTCTCAAAGTTGATCTTCGCTCCTTTTGTGGATAATGATACCGTCAAAGGTTTGCAAATATAGAATCTTTTATAATCGCAGATCTTTTAAATAGGGGAAAGCGGAGCCTGTGGGGGCGTCTTTACCATTTCTATCCCTTCATGTACTTTTTCTTTTTACAGGTCCATTATGTACACCCAGACACAGAGCGACGAAGGGTTACACTGGTTACCCGAAAAGAGAACGATTGTCTGATCAGTGACAAGCTGCAAGACTATAAACATACATGTTTTCATGTCATTATGTGCCATCATTGATTGGCAGTGAGGAAGCGAGCCTGTTTCTATCACTAAACCATACTGTGTGTTACATGCAAGGCCCATCTGCCCTACAGCCTCCGTTTTTTCACGTATCTGTCCGTTTTATTTATTTCTTCCATTTGGACTGGGTTTAAAGAGCTAATAAAAACATCAGTACCAGATACACAAGTGGATTTGTGAGACATGAGAGTGTCACACATCCGCTTTTTCATTTCAGTCAAAATCTTTGTCATTGCACACAACATTCTTGAGATTCTCCAGCTTTTAGTCACATGACTGCGTAGAGGAGTGTGACTGTATTATCTTAATTTTAGTCTACAGACAGACAAAACTAAGAAGCAACTCACCTTGGGGCAAGATTCTTGGAAATTCACTGTTGATTTGTGTTTTCACTAAGAATCATTGAGTGTCAGAAGAGATTCATGTTGTTGCAGCTGGACCATTTGCTTCGTTTTCAAGATTCTTGTGATAGAACCGCACATGAAGAGAGTATTTTCAGACAATATATGGCATATGATGTCCGTGTTTAAATTTAGATAGATGCAGGAGAGAAAAATAACATGTACTATATAGCAATCAAAGCCATGTAAAAAGTTTAATTGAATCCATGGGATGCATCGGCCTGGGCCGGCCCAGACTCTGTTGTTGCCCTATATAGGCGAGATTTTAGATAGTGCCCCCCACATGCCAGTACCCAGAGATGTAAAGAGTACCTGAAAACCGTAGTACAGATACCTTACATCGAAAATGACTCCACTACTAGTTACAAGTAACCAATTACAATACGACTTGAGTAAAAGTCTTTACATTTTACTAATTTTAACAGTACTTAAGTATTTTACTCATGCTGAATGTAGGCTCAGAGACGCACTAGTCCTCAACACCTGAGAGACAAATAAGAAACAATTGATTTGTAAGATGAGAAATCAAGTTTATTTTCTAAAATCAAAATAAAACTGAACACCTCAAAATTGCAATTAATCAAGGTCTACGCTGCTGCTGCTGCTACTGCTGCTGAGCAAATACATAATTGTTCAGCTTAGTCAAAATAACAACAAAGGAAAGGCTGCTGCAGAATGATAGAACCCCCCGTAGCAGATCTCTACAGGTGGCGCTGGGGAGGAGGTAGGATTATAGGTGTTCTCATATTATGCGGCGTGCTGATTGCAGCTAGGATACGGTATAAATAAAGCCACGTAAATGAGGAAGTACCTCTGATTGGTTGGTGTCGTAGTACTGGAAGAACCAATCAGCGATTGATAGAGTTTCATGACTGAACTTTATATTGAATAGGCTATGTAATATAGTGCATATTTTTGCAAAGTGCTCCTCTCTCCTCTTTATTTTTCTAGCTACCTGTCGAGTTTATTGTCATTTGAATGGTTTTTCAAAGGTAAATGTATGTGACATATTGTTTAAAAGCTTTTTTGTTGATGTCTTTCCGCCCTGCTGACAAGATCTGCTTAGAACAGAATTTCTATGTTTATCCATGCTGGGTGGTACTTGTCAGCTAACAAAATCTTGAAGTCTTGCTGGTTAAGCAAGTATAAAAGCCTCACATATTATGTGTGTTTTCAACATTAAATATATTTTTAAGTGTGAGTTACTTGTCCAAAACCTTTTAGGGGCAGTTTATGCTTTTTATCTAGGCACATTTTTATACCCATAATCTTAAAATCACTGCTTGGCAAGCTTTCTTTAATACTTGATTCTTTAGTACCTGTTGTAATTTATTTCTGGCAAAGCTACTGCAGATATTCACTTTAATTCCAAAGGTCATTTCTATTTATATGTGCTTGAACAGTTACATTAATGCTCTCTTTTGAATTGCATGCCTCTTAAAATGTCTTGCAACAAAAGGCCTGTGGAACAGCAAGTAAAAGCATTGATTTAGTTCAGTATGTAGCGCTTTATGACAATATAATGGAGGCTTTTGTGTAAAAAATGCTTTATATAGCATATCACAATATGTTTAAAAAGGTTCATTAACAAATGATTTTGTTTTTGACAACACTTGACCGCTAGACCTAGACGCTAGATATCTTTTGATCTCCACCTCCAAGCTTGCAGAAACGTATGCTGTGTGCCGAAATCGAATACTTCCCTAGGCCTACTATAGGCTATAGTATGTCAGACATCACCTGAACTGAATTTCAATTACAGTTTAGTAGTATTGATGACTTTATGAATTTCTTCACCTAGAAAATCAAAAGCATCAGAAATACAACTGTAAAAGCACAAACTTTTACAGCATTTCATGATTTAGCCTCAACCATATGCAGAAGTGGGTAGTAACAAAGTACATCTACTTCGTTACATTTACTTAAGTATTTTTTTTTTGTGGAAAATTTCTACTTTTAAGAGTAGATTTAAATGTGGGTACTTTAACATGAGTACATTTCTATTGAAAAATCTATACTTTTACTTCGCTACACTGGGCGACGTTCCTCTCGTTACTTTATTTTAATGCAATACTGTACATGTTAAGAAATGCGTAGGTTAGCTATTCCAAGCGCGCAAGTCTCTTTTTTCATGAAGGATGCCCGATTCACAAATGAATCACTCTTTTGACTCGATTCTGTTCAAAGACTTGATCAAACAAGTTGGAAAAACTGGCTGCGTCCGAAAACTGGAAAATGCTACCTTCGGAGGACACATTTCAAGGTAGGAAGGCATCAAGGCAAAGGTCCGAATCCAATGTTAGCTTCACTTCCTGTTTCCTGAGATACCTTCATCTGATCGATTTTTCAAGGCAGCATATAGATGTATCCTTAGCTGCCTTTGATATCCCACAATCCTGTGCATTCTGTGACAGTTGAGCTAGAAAAATAAAGATGGCATCCGAAAGTTGCGTTTGCTGGCCAGTTTGTGAGTAAATGTACATTTCTGACCAACATTTTCCATTTTTTATGTCATTTCTAGCGAGAAATTACTACTGTAGTAATGAAATATTTGTTTAGTTCTCACCAAAGCTTGCGCTATATTGCGGTAGATCATTAAACTCCTATGCTGCCTCAGAAGTCTGTCCGAAATTATTTCCCCCGGGTTTAATAAAATGTCTTGCACATCGTCACACTCGTCCGCATACATGGGGATGAGTGAGAGAAAAGGTTACAAATAAACATTCAACTTAGGTCACAAATAGAAAAAGGAAAATAAAAGGGAAAAGAGTACAAAGTCGATAGAGCGGTCATCTCTTCTCCTGCTCACGTTCGCATTCTCTTACAGACGCGCACACTCTATGCACATGCGCAGTTCACGTTCTACCTCAAATTACTGTAAATGCTCTAAGTGACCGTTACAGTATGCTGTCTGTGAACAATTCTACAGGTATCGATTTCATTTGATTTCAATTCATACAGCCAATAGCCTACATTTTACAATCAAACAGATTATTATGCCATGATAACAAAGTATGTAGCATTTCTTTACCGTTTTTTGGAAATATCTCTTAATTTATACATTAAATAAACTACCATTGTTCAGAGAGTGAATGAACACTCGCCGTCCCGCGGTAATTTGTGGTTAGCCTACCTATTGCGGAATGGCGGCGACGGAAAATTAACGCCTTTCCGTAAACACAGTTAACCAGTTTACACACGCCTGCAGAAATATACATTTGATTACATTTTGGAGAACAGACGGCAGAAGATCCGTCAATGTGCATTTGATCATTGTTTGTGTTCAGATGTTCAGTGGTTATGGGCGCAAGCACATGTAAAGAGTTTTCTCTCTTTCTTCTTTCTTCTTTCAAATATAGCTGTATACGTTATTATTATACAAAGCAAGGGACATGCAATGATATTCGGGCTACAGATGCCAGAAATAATGCTTGTCTCTTCTGTGTTTGTTGCAAAGATATCTAATTATGATGATAATAATAATTTAAATATCTATCTAAATAATAACATGCTATTGTTTTGTTATGTATGTGTGTGTGTTACAAAGTAACTAGTAACTAGCTACTTGAGTAGTTTTTTCATTGGATACTTTTTTTACTTTTACTCAAGTTACTATTAAGATTATTACTTTCACTATAATTGAGTAAATATTTCTATAAGTACTTGTACTTTTACTTGAGTACAGTTTTTGGATACTCTACCCACCTCTGACCATATGACAGGAAGAACTAACTAAACAAACTTATCATTGCATCTAAACTAATAACGTTTATTAGATCCAATACCCACTAAACTACTGAAAGAGTTGTTACCTATAGCAGAAGAGCCTCTTCTCAATATTATTAACTCGACTCTATCTCTAGGTCATGTCCCAAGACCGTTCAAGCTGGCAGTTTTTAAAGTGTTAGTTAACCCAAAAATGAAAATTCTGTCATTAATTACTTACCCTCATGACGTTCCACACCTGTAAGACCTTCATTCATCTTCGGAAGACAAATTAAGATATTTTTGATCAAATCCGATGGGTCAGTGAGGCCTCCATTGCCAGCAAGATAATTAACACTTTCAGATGCCCAGAAGGCTACTCAACCTTAATGTTATGAAGCGGCGAGAATACTTTTTGTGCGCCTAAAAAACAAAATAATGACTTTATTCAACAATATCTAGTGATGAGTGATTTCAAAACACTGCTTCATGAAGCTTCGAAGCTTTACGAACCTTTTGTTTCGAATCAGTGGTTTGGAGCCTGTATCAAACTGCCAAAGTCAACACTTGCCATACAATCAGTTCATATGACACAATGCTCTGGTGTGGTCTAGAAGACTTGGAATGTGGTGCAGAAAGTGGACTGCTTTTATGGTGCATTTCTAGTGATTATAGTAGCCTATTTGTCCTTTCAGAAGCTTGACATCTCCTGTTATTTTATGGAATAGAGCTCCAACTGTGGAAAAGAGATAAAAAATGTATATGGTGGTGAAAAATACAGTAAACAGTAATACAGTTTTCTATGTGAATATATTGTAAAATGTAATTTATTCCTGTGATCAAAGCTGAATTTTTAGTATCATTGCTCCAGTCTTCAGTGTCACATGATCCTTCAGAAATCATTCTAATATGTTGATTTGCTGCTCAAGAAACATTTCTGATTATTATAAATGTTGAAAACAGTAGTGCAGCTTCATATTTTTGTGGAAAACGTGACACATTGCCATTCAGAAGTCAGGGGTAAGATTAAATAAATAGAAATTAATACTTTTATTCAACAAGGACACATTAAATTGATTTAAGTGACAGTAAAGACATTTAATTATTACAAATTATTTATATTTCAGATTTCTGTTCTTTAAAACTTTCTATTCATCAAAGAATCCTGACAAATGAAAGTATCACAGTTTCCACAAAAATATTAAGAAGCAAAAACAGTTTTCAGAATTGATAATAAGAACCATTAACAGTCTATAATATTCCCTAACACTGCCGTCATCAATGAAAATTAAGAGCAGCTTTACTCAAGCACCAACTTTAAAAACAACCTGTTTAAAGTGTTAGTTCACCCCAAAATGAAATTTCTGTCATTAATTACTCACCCTCATGTCGTTTCACACCCGTAAGACCATCGTTCATCTTCAGAACACAAATTAAGATATTTTGATAAAATCCGAGAGGTTTTTTAATCCTCCATTGAAAGCAACAAAATTACCTCATTCAATGTCCAGAAAAGTAGTAAAAACATCGTTAAAATAGTCAACGTGACTACATTGGTTCAACCTTAGTGTTATGAAGCAACGAGAATATATATATATATATATATATATATATTTACTACATAAATACATTTATAAATATATATAAATTTACTATATTTATAATCTCTATTTCATTACTACTACTGTTACTACTAATAAAACCGATCTCTGGGGGCCCCAAAAGTGCGTGGGCCCTTAGAATCATCCCTGAACGACATAAATTCTGGAGTGCCACAAGGATCTGTGTTAGGCCCTCTGTTATTTTCAATATATATGCTGCCACTTGGTAATATTATAAGAAAACACGTAATTATTTTCCACTGTTAAGACGATGATTCTCAGTTATATATTTCATAACGACCAGATGAATTCTCTAAATTATCCAAGTTGACAGAGTGTGTTAAAGTGTTAAAAATATTGGATAACCTGTAATTTTCTTCTATTAAATTCATGTAAGACTGAGGTATTACTTATTGGGCCAAAAACCTGTACACAGAATCTCTTAGACTGCAATCTGCATTTAGAATGATGTACTGTTACTTCATCCTCTACAGTAAAAGACCTGGGTGTTATATTAGACAGCAACTTGTCTTTCGAAAATCATATTTCATATGTTACAAAAACAGCCGTCTTCCACCTCACATCTCTAAACTACGGAACATGCTATCTGTTTCTGATCCTGAAATATTAGTTTATGCATTCATGACCTCTAGACTGGATTACTGTAATGCATTACTAGGCGGTTTTCCTGCATCCTCAATAAACAAGGTTAAGAAAATAAAAGGTTACCAGGTCAAGAAAATATGATCATATAACACCAATTTTATCATCTCTACACTGGTTACCTATTCAGTTCCATATTGATTACTATATATTGCTACTGATATAAAGCCTGAAATGGTTTAGCTCCTTAACCGATCTTCTATCGCTGTACAATCCATCACGCTCTTCAAGGTCACAAAACTCTTGATTGTACCTAGGATATCTAAGGAGGAAGTCCACTAAAGAAGGCAGAGCATTTTCGCATTTGGCTCCCTAACTCTGGAATAGCCTTCCTGATGATGTTTGATGCTCAGACACACCTAGTTTAAATCTAGATTAAAGACACTTCTCTTTAGCCAAACATTCACACAATACATCTCTTAACCTTGTACTCTAGTTATATCAGATCAAATGCACATGATTGTCTTTGCTTGAGATGTTTAGAACAGCAGCTACGCTAGTTATTTTCCATTGGCTATTCTGTTTTATCTCGGGATGCCCATACTGAGGTAAATAGCGACTATGCCAGATCCAGTTTGGATCCAGCTTTTTACGAAGACTTCAGATGCCCCAACACCTGTGAAGAGATGACTCCAACTCCTGTGAGGACTTTAGATGATGCAAACTCTGAATCAACCTGCATCAATGCTAACTATATATTGTATACATTGTTCACAACATGTAATAATTACTTCAGTGAGCTCATTGTTACTGCCTAAAATTAATACATTATGGGCCGGTTTCACAGACAGGGCATAAACCAGGATTAAGCCTTATTTCAATTAGGATATTTAAGTAGCTTTTGTAAACATACCCTAGAAAAAAAACATTATTGGTGTTCCTCTTGAGACAAAACAATGGCAGTGGCATATTTTAAGATATGTCAGTGCAAGTTGCTTTCAGTTAAAAAAGCTCAAACATGCATTTTAGTCTAGGACTAGCTTAAGCCTTGTCTATCTAAATTGCAATGGAGACACATGCATTTTCTGCAAAGTTGCTTTGAAATGATGTGTATTGTGAAAAGCGCCATACAAATAAATGTTAATTGAACTGAATTGAATAAATCATTTATTATAAATACTGCAAAATTCCAAAGCAATATTTGTCAATTTTGATTTCATGGTGACTTTAATAACTCCTGTTAATTCCCAGTATTGGACATCCAGCACTGAGTTCAGATCATGTCATTCCAAGAGCAGCTTGAGATGGAGCCATCCACAGATGGTCAGTGTTGTGTACACCCAGAGCACAGTGAACCGGGAGGGTGAACGGGCCAGGCAAAGGGTCCACAGAGAAAGGATGTATACGTTCAAATGGGAGAATGAGCACCAGCTGGCATCTGGCAATCTAAGATCAGCAGCTGCCCAATCTGGTGCACATACCGCTCAGTAATATGGAGGAACAGGACCACCGTGAATGTCTGGACACACAAAAAGAAGTTTATGCGGGCGAGAGGTAGTTCTCCTGTATGCCAAATTTGGACATTTCTTCCTGATTTCAAAGCCCATACACATAAATTGGTTCTATTATCAGCTTTTAATGTTATTTGTTCGTATAATAAAAGTCAGTGGGGTCCAAAACAACATTGTTCCCCATTGACTTTCATTGTATGGACAACATTTTTTAACATTTTTAAAAATATACGTTTCTGTTGCACAGAAGAAAGTAAGTCAGTGTGGGTTTGGAGTGGCATGAGAGTGAGCAAATGATGAAAGAATTAACCCATCCCTTTAATGAAAAGAGCTTTGTGTTTCTTTGGTGTTATGTTAAAGCTCTACAGTCAAGTTGCTACATGTCATTTTATTTGGGTCTATTTTGTTTCATCCACCCTTGACAGTGGTAAAAGGAATTGCTGAAGCACATGACACAATGTTTACCTCTTTTTCCTCACTTGTTGATGCCTTGATTAAAGACAGAACTGAAAAACATTTAATTACTTGGTGTCACAGTGTATCTAGTGTTCCTAAATGTATTTCTATAGTCTGGAAGGGAATGTTCATTCCTGTGACTGCAGTCTTTCATAGACTGATGGATTCCTTGGCAACTGTTTCTCTTGTTTTTTTTGTTTTTTTTCTGCTCACACTTTTTTTCTCTCCTTCTCCCTCTCCTCTTCTTTTAATTAGAGTAGAAGATCAGTGAAATGCCAAGTGTCAGAACCAGAGAGGATGAGAATATAGCATAAACAACCTTTTAAACTTTGCTGATCTTTGATAAGGCCACAAATGGAGCATCTTGGTCCTTCCACAGTATTGTTTGTCTCACATACCTGGACTGTTATCTAACATATCTGCCTGGGCAACTGTGGACTGTGATGGATAAATGTGATGGCTAGAGCTAAGCACATCATGTGACAGACAAAATATCTGAGAACAGAAGTAGCATTTTGCTCTATTCTCAAACTTTCAAGTCATGTCCAGAAAAGTTGTTTCCTCAATGTTTGGTTGCAGTTGCTAAGGTGTTGCTAGGTGGTTGCTAGGGTGTTCAGTGGCCAGTTGCATAAACTGCTTAGACCATACTTAAAAGTTAGTCATCTATTTTTTTTTTCTTCAAGGCTGGTTCTATTTTTTTTAAGGTCAGTTACATGTAAAGGTAGATTGGTCTAATTAGAATTGAAAAAGTAAGACTGATGACCCCTTGATTGACTGCAAGTTGGTCAAACTAGTTATTAAAGGATTAGTTCACTTTCAAATGAAAATTACCCCAAGCTTTACTCACCCCCAAGCCATCCTAGGTGTATATGACTTTATTCTTTCTGATGAACACAATCAGAGATATTTTAATAAATATCCTGACGCATCCGAGCTTGGCAGTGAATGGCAGTGAACAGGGGTCACGAGTATGAGCTGAAGAAAGTGCTTCCATCCACATCCATCAATCATAAACGTGTACTCCACACAGCTCCGGTGGGTTAATAAAGGCCTTCTTAAGCGAAATGATGCGTTTGTGTAAAAAAAATCCATATTTAACAAGTTATGAAGTAAAATATCTAGCTTCCGCCAGACTGCCTTCTGTATTCAAGTTACAAAGAAAGTGTAAACTGGTGTCGCGTCAGTTAAACTTTTTCCGTAAGTTGAATAGGGAAGGCTTAGGATGTAGTGTAAGCATTTTGAACTGCAAGAGTTTTACACTTTCTTCTTACGGTGAATACGGATGGCGGTCTGGTGGAAGCTAGATATTTTACTTCATAACTTGTTAAATATGTTTTTTTTTTTTTTTTTTTTTACAGAAACGCATCGCTTTACTTCGGAAGGCCTTTATTAACTCCCCTGAGCCATGTGGAGTATGTTTATGATGGATGGATGTGGATGGAGGCACTTTCTTCAGCTCATGCTCGTGACCCCTGTTCACTGCCATTATAAAGCTCGGATGCATCAGGATATTTATTAAAATATCTCCGATTGTGATCATCAGAAAGAAGAAAGTCGTATACACCTAGGATGGCTTGAGAGTGAGTAAAACTTGGGCTAATTTTCATTTGAAACTGAACTAATCCTTTAAGACAGTCTTAACATAGTGGCTAAGTTTATACTGCATGGCCCCTGGTTGGTTAAAGTGGTATAAATACTATTTATATTATAGCATTTATTAATATTTTGAAGTAGCTTTTATTTATTTATTTATAATCATTTTCAATTTTAATTTTAGTTTAATATTCAGTAATTATTTGATTTTATTTTATCAGTTATTATTTTAATATTTCTATATAGCTTTACTTTTTTAAACTTTATTTCAGTTTTAGTAATTTTAGTACTTCAGCTTATTTCAGTTAGAAGGCAACCATTTTAAGTTTTGTTAGTATAATTTTTTCATCTAATGTTTATATATATAGCCCCCGGTTTAAGCCAAGCCAAGCCAGGCTTAAATGCATGTTTGAGCTGAAAGCAACTTGCACTGATATATCTTAAAATATGTCAGTGCCACTGTTTTGTCTCAAGATTCACACCAATAATGTTTTTTTCTAAGGCATGCTTATAAAAGCTACTTAAATGCCGTGCCGTAATTGAACTAAGGCCTAATCCTGGCTTAAACTAAGCCATGCCTGTGAAATCGGGCCTAGAGTCCACCTCCTTTACATCTTTTTATTTTCCAATATTGTGGGTAAATATTTTTAAATACTGCATATACCATATTATATTATCAGGAAACACAGACTTCACAGATGATAAGTAACAACAACACAGCTTTATTGAATGATGTAGTGATCAAATGGTGAGTAAACTTGCAATGCGCAACAACCGTGACAGAAGCAGGGATAGTGAGCAGATGATTAGTCCTTCAAAGGTGAGCTAGCAGCACACACACACACACACACACACACACCCCAACAGGTCGCTGATACTTCACAAGTATGCCTCTTTGTCTTACAGGTTGGAAGGAGCAAACTTGGAGACTGGAGCGAGGAGGAGGATCAACAGGGAAAACAATGCGGTGAACTACGCTGGAGGTAAAAGCTTCTGGTAAGTCGAGCATCAGAAACTTTGGATAGTCCTAGTTGAGACCAGACATCGACTGTGTTTCGAGTGCAGGCTTATATGTGGGTGCAAATGAGTGCTGTGATGAATAACATGTGGCAGTGATTAATACTCAGGAGACGGTGAACGTTGAGATAGTGTGAAGGTGGAGCCTGTCCGTGACACATATAGTATATATTTATCATATAATATATTAAAATGTATTATTTTAATATATTTTCTATGTATTATTATTATAATAATAAAATATTTGCAAAATATTTTAAATACTACTCTTCATATACACCTGTCTTGAATAGTGCGCTCTCTTTTCTGTTTTCCTGTCAACTAAGGGCAGAACTCTTTCTGTTTAGCAATTAAAATTCACAGACTTCATTGCCAAATGTCTGAACTTTCTATGACATTGGAAGCCTTTGGGTTTTGCTCCTCTCTGGCTAGAATAATCACCTGCTTTTGGCTTGAGGCTATAAACCACACTTCATAGGGATGGAGAATCTAGTCTGGCAGTCAGAGAGACTAGTGTCAGGACATTTTATTCAATCACACATTTTACCCGCCAGAATTCAGATCATGTTTTGGTTCAGGTGTTATGAGACCAAAATCCAACAGCCTTAGGGGAAAAAAAGAAGTCTCACATGTTGCTGTATATGGATGTCAAATTTAGTCTGTCTGTGTGTGCAAGGTGGATGTTGGATTTATAATAATGATAAAAACAACAGCAAAACTGCTACTACAGTGCTGCTGCTTTTTATATAATATCTACATTCTATTACTTACAACATTCTATGCATCTCCCCTTTTTTTAAACGATGTCTAATTATTCTACATATAATTTTCTCTGGTCGGTTTTTTTACATGATTTTGGGTCATCTTAGCCTTTGACTTATTCATATTGTCAGTTTGTCTTGTGCTAGACATTGTGTGGGCTCTGATATTCAGATTTGGAGAGAAACACTGAGAGCATCTCCAGGATGAGTGGGAGGGTAAGGCACTTGCACCTTGCAGTTTGTTGTCTTTTGGAAAACAGACAAAAGAATAAGTAACACAGTATGTAATCTTCACAATTAGCATTGGATTCACAGCTTTATGAGAGCAAATTGAATTTTCCCACAGGTTTCCAGGAATGAGGTGGATCAGTAGTCAAGAGGTGAATATAGGTATTCGACACTTTTTTGTTCAAGAGTCAGAACAATATTATAGAGCCTCATTTGTAGAATAGATTACTTGGATGACTTAGACTGCATTGTTTGCTTCCTTGTTCTCAGTTTTTTCCACTTGATATTTACATTCTAATGAGATTTAATGAGTTTTCTGAAGAAACTATGAGAAGTGAAGGAATGTTATAATTTGACAGTTTGAAATTAATCCACTATTTTTCTTGCTATACGATATGTACTTCCTAAGTTGTTGCTAGGGTGTTTTCCTGGTCCAAGTCGGAAAAAAGCTCACCAAACCATACGATTTGAGTTTTCATGTCTGTAACACAAATTGTGCACAGGACAGGAAGAAAAAGCATGAATAATAATAATAGTGATGCCACTAAAAAGTGACTTCAGACTGAAAAATGCATTCAATTTCCTCTGACTTCATTTGAAAATATACTATTGCTACACTACCAGTTGCACAACATTCAAAATATTGATGTTGGTCACCTAAGACACAAAGAGTTTATCCTTCTCTCACATATGTGGAAGCAAGCGTTCATGTGCATACATGTAATCGCTCATTAGTGAACTATTCAGTCAGATTAAGTTTGTGTATTCTCTTGGTCTTGGCCTCTGATTCAGGAATTGCAGCTTGTCAGTGGCACCATGACATTCACTGTCAACATTCATTCCAGTTTCCACAATATAGAAATCCTTTTAAATGGATCAGCTGTCTTTGTGAGAGTGTGTGCTGTGCCTACAGTGGCAACAGGGCATTGTTTAAAATATCTATTTAAACTTACATTTTAAAGGGAAGAAAAACAATGCATTTCTGTGCATAACAATATAAACTGTCTTGTTGATGTTTTCATTTATTGCCAGCATTGTTTGCCAGCAATCAGAGAATCTTGGCTCAGCAATTCAGTGCTTTGTTTTGGAGCTAGGGCAAAGAAATTAAATTAAATGAAAACAATTGTCGTTAAGAAAATAGAAAGGGATTGAGTGATTTACAGTATTATAATCATCATATTTTCTGCCAATAGAAATTTGGTTAGAAACAGGTGTACAAACTAAAGCAAAAATAAAAGCAAAAGATGCTGTTGAAGTATAATGCATAGATGAAACGAGTCCGTGAATACCTAGTCTTTTATTTAGACTTTAAAGTGAGTGGAAAACAGCAAATACATTTGTTTTTCAATGGTATAGCCTACTGGTTAAGAATTGGTGTACCAAATGTTAATCAAAACAGGTTTAAAGTTTTCTTTCCATGATCTAACTTAGGATATTGAATGAAAAAAGTAAGACAGGACTTGAGATTGTACATCAGGAAATGAAAAGTGGCCATTATGTACCAGAAAGGATTTGTCACATTAGATGAAAAAGAAATAGTTTTAGATGCACAGCAAGTAATTTGTTGATTGCATAACCTGTTTTCTACTGTATGTTACATCATGATGAGAAGTAATCCTGACAGGCCCTGCTAACCGTATAAAATGATCTCAGCTTTTTGACTGAATTTTTTTTTTACACAGCATGGAGTCATTGACCGAATTGACTGAGCATGTAGAAAGAGGTTTTAAAATATTCATGGATAAAAACAAAACATGTTTTTTGACATTTTCAGGATATGACATGTTCTTGACACGTTCTTTTCATATCTGCTCCCCACAATTTTCACTCATTTGGTCTTAAAACATTTACATGTACATTTAATCATTTAGCAGACGATTTTATCCAAAGCGACTTACAAAGGAGGAGAGCAATAGAAACAATCAAACCAACAATAGGGCAACAATATGCAAGTGCATTTACTTTCGGATTTTTGAACTTAAGTCTTTATTCCCTGATGGTATAAATGAAGAACAAACTTTTTTTTATATTGTTTGGGGTTTCTTTGCATTGTTTGTATTATTTTATTGTTCGCATACTTGCTATATTTGGATTATATGTTGTAGTTGTATATTTGTGATAGTCTTTGCCAAACATACTTGTTACACTCTCTTGGAGTTAGCTGCTTTGGCCATGCCTAACAAACACAAATTCAGCAACGTGACTTTAGCACGTCAGCACAATAAACAAAACAATGTTTCCTAGCAGTGACAACTGCGCTACAAAACAAATGAGAAAAGACACAAATCCACTTGCAGTATGCTGTCTCCTCCTGTTGCTGACAGAGGTTGGACATTCATTTCAAAACCTAAATATATGTGTTTGCAGTATCTGCATCCTCATGTGATTGTTGATCTCTATATTGTCTGCATGCTAATCCTCGATCATGCAATTTTTATGATGTTTGTAGTGCTGTGAACAGATGATTTTATTAATGTGGTCACACAAGGTCATCATAAGTGAATATCTGAGAACTTTTCCATGTTTACGTTTGAGACCAGCACAAATAGGAATTGTTGTGAAAGTGAGTCTGTCCAAGAGAGTGTGGGTGGATGTATGTGTGTGAATGTGTGTACAGGGATATGAGAGTATGAGGAGTTCTGGCAAAACAAGCATGGGTGGCAAAGGGAGAGTGAGGGACACAGATGGACTGCGTTTGCAAAATGTGGGAAAAAGTTATAAAAAAAAAAAAGGATTAACACATCTTCAGTCCCACAGCACAACTGCGTAGCCATGCTGTAGAAATTTATGGAAATTAAACAACAGCAATATTTTTGTATACAGTATCTCACAAAAGTGAGTACACCCCTCACATTTCAGCAACCATTTTAGTATATCTTCTCAAAGGACAATACTATAGAAATGAAACTTGGATATATTTTAGAGTAGTCAATGTGCTGCTTGTATAGCAGTATAGATGTACTGTCCTCTGAAAATAACTCAATATACAGCCATTATTGTCAAAATAGCTGGCAACAAAAGTGAGTACATCCTAAGTGGTAACAGCTCTACGTTGTTTAACCATGCAAAGCTAAATGTCCTATTCATCATGTTCATGTTTTTGTCTGCTTGATAGGACCATACAAATTTGTGTATCTTGTATTAGAGCAGTTAAAATTTGGTGCTTTGAGTACAATCCTCTCACACTGACCACTGGATGTTCAACATGGCACCTCATGGCAAAGAACTCTCTGAGGATTTGTGAATTAGAATTGTTGCTCTCCACAGAGATGGCCTAGGCTATAAGAAGATCGGTAACACCATGAAACTGAGTTACAGTACAGTGGCCAGGGTCATACAGAGGTTTTTCAAGACGGGTTCCACTTGGAACAGCATCAGGTGCAGAAGCTGGCTTCAAAAAACAGATGCATGAGTGCTGCCAGCATTGCTTTAGAGGTTGCAGAAGCAGAAGGTCAGCTTGTCAGCGCTCAGACCATACGCCGCACACTGCAACAAGTCGGTTTACGTGGCCGCCATCCCAGAAGGAAGCCTCTTCTGAAGCTGGCTCACAAGAAAGCCCACAAACAGTCTGCTGAAGACAACCTGTCCAAGAGCATGAATTACTGGAACCATGTCCTGTGGTCTGATGAGACTAAGATAAACTTGTTTGGTTCAGATGGTGTCCAGCATGTGTGGCGATGCCCTGGTGAGGAGTACCAAGAAAATTGTGTCTTGCTTACAGTCAAGCATTGTGGTGGTAGCTTCATGGTCTCACTTTTGTGAGATACTGTATATGGGAAGTTTCAGTTGTCCACTTTAGACAGTCTACTATATAGAATGTCTATATAATAGTATAGTATTACTATGCTAAGTAACTCATAAGCAACTAATCTCAACTAACTCTCAGGCCCAGTTTCACATACAGGGTTTAGATTAAGCCAGGATTAGGCCTTAGCCTATTTAGGGCATTTAAGTAGCTTTTTTAAACATGCCTTAGAAAAAAACATTACTGGTGTGCATCTTGAGACAAAACAATTCTAAGATATGCATAAGTTGATTTTAATTAAAACAGCTCAAAGATGCATTTTAGTCTCAGACAAGCTTAAGCCTCGTCTGTGAAACCAGGGGTCACAGTGTTAGTAGGTTGTTAGGTGTTAGGATTTGTAGAATAAGTTGACACTTGCTTGCAAAGATACTTATAGTCAGTAGAATGTCTATTGGGGAGCATCAAAATAAAGTGTGAGCAAATATTAAAGGATTAGTTCACTTTCAAATGAAAATGACCCCAAGCTTTACTCACCTTCAAGCCATCTAGGTGTATATGACTTTCTTCTTTCTGATGAACACAATTGGAGATATATTAATAAATATCCTGACGCATCTGAGCTTTATGATGGCAGTGAGCAATACCAACGAGTATGAGCTGAAGTGCCTCCATCCACATCCATCCATCATAAACATACTCTACACAGCTCCAGGGAGTTAATAAAGGCCTTCTGAAGCGAAGCGATGCATTTGTGTAAAAAAATATCCATATTTAACAAGTTATAAAGTAAAAAATCTAGTTTCTGCCAGACCACCTTCCGTATTTAACTTAGGAAGAAAGCGCAACGCCTCTCGCAGTTCAAAAAGCTCACGCTACGTCCTACGCCTTCCCTATTCAACTTCCCTATACAAGCTTAACTGACGCGACGGCAGTTCCGTTTTTTTTCGTAACTTGAATACGTAAGGCGGTTTGGCGGAAGCTAGATATTTTACTTCATAACTTGTTAAATATGGATTTTTTTTTTTACACAAATGCATTGATTCCCTTCAGAAGGCCTTTATTGACCCCCCACATCCGTGTGGCGTACGTTTATGATGGATGGATGTGGATGGAGGCACTTTCTTGAAATGTATATATGTAGTCGATATGTAGATGAAAAGTTACTTGTAGTTAGAATGTTTATAGTGAACTATGGAAATAAAGTGTTACCATACTTTTTACTTTTGTGTGCATGCTATATAGTGCTATACTATTTTGAACAATTTAGACAATTATTTATAAATATGCATGTTTTTTTATGATAAAAGTTGTCATACCACTGGACCATTTAGGTGAAAGTAAAATGGTGATTAAAAACAATAAAAAAAATTTAAGAGAAAAGGTAACCATAGCATCTAAAATATATGCTTACCTTGTACATTCATATAAATGTTAAACTACATTTTTCTGTATTATTGTGTGTGTGTGTGTGTGTGTGTGTGTGTGTGTATATATATATATATATATATATATATATATATATTATAAAATATACACTACAATCAGTAAGGTTTTTATACAGTACTAAAAACTAAAAACTAATATTTTGAAATATTATTACAATTTAAAATAACAATTTTATATACAATAATTTATATGAATGTTTAATATAAAATGTATATATTTTAAAGCATTTTAATCAACTTAGCTCTGTTTTGCAGTTCATCTATATAGTCACAGTGTGAAAGTGATTTTTTTTCTAATATAGCTCTGTTAACTGTAATGAATATTAAATCACAAAAACTTTTTTTTTTTTTTGAAAACTGTAAACACCTTGTTGCTCTATTTGTTATTAAGCAATTTAGTTTGGTGCCTTATATTGTTACCTTTTGTTCCCCTAAATCACAAATACATGGTTATGGCCTTGCATTTACCAGCTATACTGGTGAAGACTTAAGCTTTTCCACAATCCTGCATGATTCAGCTCTCAGCTTGTTTACAAATCTCCAAATTGACAAATCAACACAAAACAAACAAGTTTTGCCAAATATTTTGTCAAATAGCTGCCGTCCCCTCCGACATCATAAAATGATGGAGACTTACTCACAAGCAAAACAACAGAAGGAAAGAATAAAGAAAATCAATCAAGGAAAAATAGGTCAGGAGGAAGGATAGACAGAGGAATGGTCTCAAAGGACTGCCTCAGCTCCAGAATGCACAGGAGAGTATTGATAGACGTCTGTTGGCTTGAACCTGCTGTGAAGAGGCAACATGTGGAGATGGTTTGAAATGGTCAACCTGAAAGATTCAGGGTTTATTCTTTGTCAGCTATATTGGCGATGTTGAATGGCCTGTATGTTCTCGCATGGTGCTGTGCCTTTGTGACTAGAACAATGTCAAAATATTGTTTAATATAATAATAATAATATAATAATAATAATACGTACATGTATTAGAGATTGAATATTACACATTGGAATATTGAGTGTGAATTGCATAGCACAGACTTCATGATGACGATATTTTGAATCACTTATATTTATGAATGAGTTACAAATTACACAACTACTTAAAATTATAAAATTACAATATATACCATACACATTTTTGAGGTACAGTACGTGTGGTATGTGCATGTATAGGACTTTGTTGGTGGGTGTTTTTGATTGTGCCAGTCTTTGAGGGGGCTTTTGTATAACATAATGTTATCTTGCCTGAGATGCAAGGCAATTCCATAAAGTTTAATTACATATTATGCTCCCTGTGGAACAGAGAAGATTAGAATAAAATTAAAATGTGGTGGTGCAAAAGCACTCCAGTTGTATGGAGCAGAGCTGTGGTTATCAGAGACCCTGAAATGTCCATAGATCCTTATTGCATAGCGAAAATTCAGTGGGTGGCTTCCCACTCAGTAAAAGACTTCAGGTGATTATTTTTAGTCAATCATTACGTATTCATAAATGCTTTTTTGTAATATTACGTAATAGGCCTATAAGGTTTTTGAAGGCTTTCATTTGACATCAGAGCTTTTCCCCAAATTTAAAATGGTGGCATGGACAGTGGGCTATCTATCTGTCTGTCCGTCCGTCCGTCCATCCATCCGAATTCTTTTTATTCCAAAAATCAAATCACCACACACAGCAGTCCCTAATTCTCATTGTCTGTCACTCAAGGCAGCTCAGTGACATTTTCTGTTAGATGACATTTCTTCTCCCTCACTTATGTTGTCTATTAACACACCACAGAAATAATGTGGATACATCTAAAAGCAAATTTAAAGCACATTTAAAACACACACACACACACACACACACACACACACACACACAATTTTGCAATTCACAATCTTAAAGGATGTTTCCTTCAGAATAAAAATTTCCTGATAATTTACTCACCCGCATGTCATCCAAGATGTTCATGTTTTTCTTTCTTCAGTCGAAAAGAAATTAAGGTTTTTGAGGAAAACATTCCAGGATTTTTCATGGACTTCACTGGGGCACAATGGCTTGAAGGTCCAAATTGCAGTTTCAGTGCAGCTTCAAAGGGCTCAACATGATCCCAGACGAGGAATAAGGGTCTTATCTAGCGAAATGATCGGTCATTTTCTAAAAAAAAAAAGAGACTTTGCTAGCTCTGCGATGCTCCACACATTACGTAATCACATTGGAAAGGTCACATGTGATGTAAGCGGAAGCACCGAGCAAGTGTTTACAAAGCGAACGTGCAAAGACTAAGTCAAACGACCTTTACAAAAAAAAAAAAAGGTAAAACAACCATGTCGGATGATTTTGAAGTTGGAGGAGAAAATTAGATGGAGTTTTTCGCCCTACCGTGGTACTTCCGCCTACGTCATGCGTGATCTTTCCAACGTGATTACGTAATGCGTGGCACATCGCAGAGCAGTGCAAGACGAGCATTTGTGGTTAAAAACTATATACATTTTTCTTTTCTTTTTTTAGAAAATGATTGATTGTTTCGCTAGATAAGACCCTTATTCCTCATCTGGGATCGTGTAGAGCCCTTTGAAGCTGCACTGAAACTGCAATTTGGACCTTCAACCCTGTTGTACCCCATTGAAGTCCACTATATGGAGAAAAATCCTAGAATGTTTTCCTCAAAAACCTTAATTTCTTTTCGACTGAAGAAAGAAAGACATAAACATCTTGGATGACATGAAGGTGAGTAAATTATCAGGAAATTTTATTCTGAAGTGAACTAATCCTTTAATAGACCAGAACTTTTAATTACAAAATTAATCTTATTTTAGATTTTACCTAATTTCCAACAACCTGATTTTTACTTTTTTTGTGTTACTTTGCTTTTAAGTGACACACATTTATACGCTGTCACCTAACATATGTAAGAGATGGTCTCTACTGAGAGCCTATTATTTTGACTAAACAAGATCAGATAATCTTCGGTGATGTTCAAAGCCAGGAGATGCAGTCAAGGTCTTCGGCACGGCTTGACTGTGCTATTCTAAGGAATGGTGAGCTCACTAATTAAAGTCTGAAGCTGCTCCTTCACAGGGATGCAGCACTCAGAATCGTTCCCATGTGGCAGAAATGTAACTGTTATTGAAATGTTCAGGTCTAAAAATACTAATGGCATGAGGTATGCAATTACTTCAGGATTGTTCTTGGATTAACCAAGACATGTGTAAAGATGGAACAGACGCTATATGTTAACTATTTCAAAAGGCTATTATTAACATTCCAGTGTCGATGGTTGACATTCCATGGGACCGACTGCTGGTTTTCAGTTTTTTTTTTGTTGTGAAATTTTGCTCTTCTGTTGAAGTGAGTATGGTAACTCTGAGAAGAAAGTATGATTTTATTGTCAGCTGGTACAAATAGATAAATATATACTTGCAAATACAACACACACACCTTTCCACTATCTTCTCTTGTCCATGCTCCGTAGATCAACTTAGGTCAAGAGGTCAAGGTATTCAATGCCTTCAAAGTCTTCAAAACTGTGACCCAATTGCATTCATGAAAGTCATATATATATAAAGAATTGTAATTTTCGATAAAAATGTCATAAAACCATTGACCATTTAGATTTTCTTCCCCTTTAGTCCAATTAAAGAGGTGTATTGAAATGAACTAATTACTGTGCATTTGCATCTACTTTTCTACTTCTATTATTAAAGATATTGATATATGATTGGAATCAGGTAAAAGTTTCCTTAAAGACTAAACCTTAATTTAGAAACAATCTTGCATGTGATCTGTCACATTATTGCCCAATACGAAACTTCTTTTTTATCTCCAAGGTATTGTAGAAAGTTGTTGCTCAGCAACTGCACCTATTCCACAGGAACGACAAAGGTGGCTTCTTCCAGACAGGATTTATACCTAATCATAGTCCTGAGACAGCACTAGTTATAGTCAATGACTCATTATTGTCCTGACGGATCTCAGTGCAATGTTCAAAACGTTGTCCTATCTCTGTCTGGAAAATCATTCCCAAGCTTAAATAACCTTACCAGTTAGATTAGAAACTTTTTGAATGTACATGGCTTAATTCTGGTATTCCTCAGATTGCAGAGATGTTCTTGAGCACACCAACTCCATTTTATTTTGATTTTTTTTATTTAATTTAATTGCCTATTTAATGCAGTTATTTGACAATAATATATGTGTGCAGATTCACAAAAATGTGTATTTTGTGTAAAAATTAGACAATGAAAAAGGCGGATCATTTGCAATATCAATTATCCATTAATTCCTGCTTTTTACTAATATGCTCACAGAGTGGTGTTTATGTAAGAATTTTTTTGTGATGTTTAGATGATTGTGAGGGATAAGGAGGAAAAGTGAGAAGGAAAAGATCAAACGTATTGACCATCAAACCATCAGACGTCTCTTTATGGGGAAACATGATACACACTGATAGAATTCCCCCACATCCCTGCCACAAAGTGAACACACACACACACACACACACACACACACACACACATACACGTACGTTGGGTTTCCATGTCTTATGGGCACTTTCCATATAGACATAATCATTTTTATACTGTACAAACTGAATATTCTATCCCCTTACTCTAACCCTAAACACAACCCTCATAGAATATGTTCTGCATTTTTACATTTTCAGAAAACATCACTTAGTGTGAATTATAAGCTGTTTTCTTCATGGGGACCAAAAAATGTGTGGTGGTCCTGGTAAACCTTCCGTTGAGGGGACAAATACCAGAAATCTTTGACCTTGTGGGGACATTCTGTCCCCACAATGTAAGGTTTACCAAGACACCCCACCCCCCACACACACAAACACACACACACACACACACACACACACACACACACACACACACACACACACACACACACACACACACAAACACACACAAAATGTGCAGTATTAAGGGAATTTCTCTGCAACAAAATGCTTGATAATTACACTGTGCTCTGACCTCTCTGTATATCTGTGGAATGAACAGGGTTTTCATATCAGCATTGCCATTAGAATCAGTTGCCTTTGCATTTTTGTTCTCATTCTTGACTGAAATGAGACAATAAATATATTAGTGACAATAAAATGATTTGGAATTGGCCTGGTAACTTATGTTTCAGGTACTCAATACATATTTCACTATTTGTCTTAGCAGTGAGTGTGAGATCCTTTTGACTAACTTTGCTCAGGGTCAAAAAATACCATTGTTTCTCATTTAGCCTTCAGACCTTGTTAACACACAAATGTAACACTTATTTTGCTTGTTATAATTTTTTAGATGACAAAAATTGCAATGTGGAAGGCCATTTGCTTTTAATTGAGCTATTAATATGACAAGTGGTTTACATGATAATAGGAACAAATCTTGTTATGCCAAACCAGACTAGGGCAGTGTATTCATCACACCAATATAATGAATGCTTTAACCCTGATTTTATCCATGTTGCTTTGTGGACGTGCATGTTGCTCAAGGTAAAGATATATGTAAATAAGTATAAGATCTGAAGATATGGATGTTTCCAAGCATTTTTTATCAATACTGTATCATGCTTTCATAGGGTCTGGCAGCTTTTTAATGAGTATGTCAGATTAATTCTGACACTCTCTAAACCTGATGCTCAGGAGTCTAACCTTTCAAGAGCAAAATTAAAATCCGTCCCATCACTCATTAGGTATGTTAATACATGCAAACGAATGGATGCCATGTGTTTGACCCTACCAAGGACATTCTCTGTCCGCATTTCAGAAAGGCTATCTGCTCACCTGCCTTTTCAAAACAATTCTACTCCTGATATAAACTAAAAGGAAATTACAGTAAGAATTCTTACTGAAATTACACTGAATTCTCTTATGCAGAAGAGAAATCACACACACAACCATTCTCTGTAAACCCTAGGGATGGTTGTGTGTGAAAATCCCAGCAGATCAGCATTTAATACTCAGACCAGCCCGTCTGGCACCAACAACCATGCCACATTTAAAATGACTTAAATCATCCTTCTTCCCCTTTCTGATGCTGAGTTTGAACTTCAGCAGATCATCTTGACCATATCTACATGTCTAAATGCATTGAGTTGGGAAAAAAAATGCAGAAAAATGCGTATGAGTAATTGAACAGGTGTACCTAATGACATGGCCAGTGAGTCTGTGGGCGAATTCCAAACGGTGTTTTTGCACCCTTGAAAGCCCAAAGTATACTTCACTTTTTACGCGTATGCGACGGTCAACGTAGAGTGAGCGTGACGCGAATTTCGCCATCAGATGAGTACGCGCACCGCCGGATTTTTGTAACCAAGCGTACTTTGTACGTGCAGGTCGCATATGCGCATTTAAGTTTTTTTGTAGTAATTAGTTTATCCACAAGGTGGCAACCATGCCCTGGGTGCGTCGATTCACTATAGTCAAAGAAAAACTGCATAAACAGAACAGACCAGAGCGCATGCAAGCTACAGAGAAGATGGAGGCCTACGTAGATGAGAAATTGTGCGAAGAGGTTGGAAAGTATCCTCATTTGCGTAAAAAATGTATAAGGGCACTTCGGGAAAGGGACGCCATTTGTAAGGGCGTTCCAAATGAAAATGAACAACTAAATCCCTTCACAAAGGGCTCTTCCACAAGTCTGTTAGTGAAGGGAATATGCGATAGTCACTTCAAGGAAGTAATTTAACCGTTTATGGTCATATGACCAGGATAACAAGTCCTCGCGATTCATTTTAAATTTATATGGCGGGAGAGTTGGAGTTAACGTAGAAACAGAATAATTCAAGTTGTTTTGTTTTGTTGTGATATATTACATACTTTTATGTCATGCGTTTCATATTAAGTTTAAAAGAGTTTCATAGGTAAGAAATGTGCTTTATGTTTAATGCTTAACTTATAAAGTTAAGAGCAGATCGTGAACACACACACACACACACACACACACACACACACACACACATACATATAAAGCATATTTTTTAGTTATCATATTAACTGCAATAACATATTCCTGCTGTCGCTGCCTAGCGTTGTCGTGGTAACATTCCATGTGAAGCTAATGAGGAAATTACGTGGTTTTTCTTTGCTCCTATCGTCAAGTGTGTTTCAAACGGCTTCATTATGACACACAAGTGCCCTGCTCCCTCCAAAGTCTCCACTTCAAGGGCTCTGCCCTTCAGAGTGAGTAGGGCATAGGGATGCTCACTTCCTATTGGAATTTGCCCTGTGTATGTATATTGGGCCTCTCAAGCATTTTGATACACTGAAATTAAATTTATTTTCATGTTTGTCTTTTACATATACAAACATATTTTTGATTTCAGTTATTAGGCTATTATTATTATAATGCATTTGCACCATTATTCAGATTTGCCACAGATGTCACAGGTGAGCAATTCCTCCCAGGCAAATGATTCAAAGAGAATTGTTTGGTCATTATCTCAACCATTTGATAAAGGCTCATAATCAACTATAATAATTACAATGTTGTGTGTAATATTTTATACATTTGTGTGGATATTTTTGTTAATGATAATGCTAAATGTAATAACGCAGTTTTGGTTTGTTGTTGATTAAGTGGTACTTGAGCCTACCTGTGATTGTTGTTGAACAAGTGACAATCTGTGTGTGTGTTCAAGGGGGCGCTATTGCTCTAGCTGAAGATGCTGTGCTTGAATGTGATGAGGCGCTGCAAAAAGTTTGAGCAGGTCATGAAGAACACAACCTCACACAAGTAGCATTTCATCTGTAAAAGTTTCAGACTTGAGCAGCAACATTTTAAAAATTCAGCAGTGACTCACACGTGTAGTTTGAAGTCCTTAAAATTTTATTTACGTGCGGAAGAATGAGAAATATCAATATTTATATTGCCGCGCTGTCTGAAATAATTCCGCATCCCTCTATCGCTCCACACTGTAGAGAGCTCGTGAGCGCGCTTTCAGGTGTTGACAGAGAAACCTAGTAAGAGTCGGCGAGGAGGAAGAGGGTGTGTGTGTATGAGAGAGAGAGAGAGAGAGAGAGAGAGAGAGAGAGGCACGCGCTCTCTCCTAGTGCACTTTGCAGTAAGTTGCGGGTGGCTGTTGCTGGCGTGGCGGTTGCTGGTCGCGCAGGGAACTTTAACACGCTGGATCCCAAAGTCCGTCTCCCTCACCTGCGCAGTTCGGAGCTGCCATGGATTTCTCGGCCGGATTTACTATCCTAATCACACTGCCGATCTTTCTGCAGACGAACGGCCTTTATATCTCCAGTAGCATAGGTACGTGCGGCTGCTTTTACCTATTTACACTTCCAGTTCCATCCCATCGCAAGATGTCCTGCCCGGTACCACCCCAGTGCGCATCAGACCTGGATGTTTGCGCACTGTCCCCATCCCGGTGTGTGAGAAACTTGTGGCACGGGCTATTTCTGATCTTTTTAATTATTCTCTAGAGCTTTAGGAAATATAAACAGCCGCGGCATTCTCGTGTGCTGTGTCATTACTGTTTGTTTTGTGTTTGTTTCATATGCTGCTGAAATTAATTCTCAGCGCAGCTCTGGCGGTGTAGTGGAAATGTTTTGGTTTTTTTTTTCCTTTTTTTTTTTCTCGCGTTTTTTTCTTTGGGTTTTTTGACGGACGCTCTGGCGATATTGATCTGCCTGAGAGCGGAAGTATTGCAGTATTGATTTCAAATAATAATAAAAAATTCTGTTCTCCTTCTGTGATAGCGTTTAAACAATGTACGTTTTTGGGTATAGAAACTCAAAAAAATACCCCAAAGCTTTGAAATAGAACTTTTGGTTTTGGAAGAGAAATACTAGGATGTTTTTATGCGGCATCTTTCTGTTTATTGGTAACTTGTAATGGTTATTGGTAAATTACAGATTGTAATAAATATGCTAGAGTAAGTGGTCTCTTCAGAGATGCACATGCAGAACTCAGCATCACTTTGAACTGACATATCGGCTGTCTCTCAAAACCTATTGAGTTCTCTACCTAGACAGCATTTTTGGGCATCATAGATGTGTGCAACATAGGTTAATTAAAGTATTTTTGAGCACATTGCACATTTGAGCATTTTATTAGGCATCATAGGTGTGGTTATCATTACTGGGCATCATTGGTATGTGCAGCATTTTTGGGAATCATAAGTGACTGGAGCATTTTTGTGCATAAAATATTGGTATTACAGGTGCATGTGGCACTTTTGCGTATGATAGGTGTGTGCAGCATTTTTGTGCATCAGTTACATTAAGTATTATTGGGTATTATAGGTGTGTGCAACATTTTGAATGTCATAGGTAAGCATTTTTGAGCTTATTTTTTTTTTTAGGTATAATAGGTGTGGGCGTCATTTTGTGCATCGTAGGTGTGTACAATATTTATGTGCATCAGGTGTATAAGCGTTATTGGTTATCATAGGTGCTTGTGGCACATTTGGGTATCATAGATTTTTTGTGCATCAGGTGCAATAAATATTAGTATTTTCAGTGCATGTGGCACTTTTGGGTATGTGTGCAGCATTTTTGAGAATTATAGTTGAGTGGAGCATTTTTGGAAATTAAAGGTGCATGCAGCATTAATGGGCATCTTAGGTGCATGGAAACATTTTTGGGCATCATAGGCACATGCAGCTTTTTTGGTTATCATAGGCTGACAGATAGACTGACACGGAATGCGCCTGTGATCCCAAAATGCTGACTTGATAGGGTGCTCACTAGGTTTTGTGAAACTCATTTAGGATGAGTGGTCTTTTTTTTCCTTATGTGGGCCTGTGGTTGTATTTCTTCTTGATATATTTCAGAATTGTAAATACATCTATCAGGCATCTGGCTGTCATTGAAAACAATAAGGCATATTGAGAATTATACTTGGTATTTTGTGATGGGAGGCAGATATGTAATTACAAGCACAGAATACCAAAACACACTGTTCATACAGTCTGTGCACAAACAGGCTTTGTTAAATCTGAAAATGAGGGTGTCAAACAAGTGTTAATGTGTTTCTTCACCCGGACCCTTCTGACCCATTGCTTCTCATGTGCATTAACTCGCTGCATGGGAATAATGTGCATTTCAAGTGTCAACATAAACACATCTAAATTTAATTCATTAAATTAAATTGCATTGTTTTTGCAAACCATCACATGAAAGTCGCCGGCATAGTGACATTCATTATAGATGCACTACGGCTAATGTGTGCTGTCTGACTGACCATCTTTGTGTGTAATGCAGATTCCCTGCAGCATGTTCTGGGGGACTATGGACTGGTGAAACCCGTTCTTACTGATGCAGAAGGCCGCTTCCTGTCCCATGCGGTATCGGTTGGTCCAGCAGGTGGGCAGTTCCGTAGGCGCTGGAGAAGAGAGGCGGCATCAGCCGACCACGCCCACCATGAGTTCAAAGGAGACACGCTCGAGCAGCTCTACTACAACGTCACCGTCTTCGGCCGGGAGTTTCACCTGCGTCTGCGCCGCAACACACGCCTGGTGGCTCCCGGAGCCAAGATGGAGTGGCAGGAATCCGGCGGCATGCACTCCGAGCCTTTGAAGAGTGACTGCATGTATGTGGGTGACATTACGGACATACAGGGAGCATCAGTAGCTATTAGTAACTGCGACGGCCTGGTAAGTGGCCACATTGGCCTTCATTTGTGTGTGGTGTCCAGTATGTCCATTTACTTTACACAGTCCCTTAATGAAGCTAATTTGTTCGATAAAAATTGCAATCATTGAAAAGAAACTTTAATGAAAAATGAGCAGTTTATCTTTCCTATATTCAATCAACATGTAAATTAGGAGTTATGTACATACTGTATATTTGTAGGTTTTTTCATTTCAGATGCTCTCAAGTTGTATCCGAATACCAGGGGTGACATTTAGGGGGCAGAACCTGATTTCACCAAGTGCAACATATATTCCTGGTTCAACATCTTTGTTGATCCTGAAACAACATTCCAACCAACCAATCAGATTTTAGGGACAAGTTTACAGTTTATGTCAAGTTTAGGCTTACAACCAAGGTTAGGTGTTTCTACATCTGTGTTTTTCACCTATCATTTCCCTCTGATTTTAGAGATAACTTGTGGGTAGGGGTAGTTTTAGGGGTAGGGATATGGTTAGGACAAAATTTTCGGACCAGGATCCACAAAATATAATGACCCGGGAACATGTCTAATCAGGACATGCACTGAAGGTATAGTTCACCCAAAAATGACAATTTTGTCATCATTTACTCAACCTCATGTTGTTCCAAACCTGTATGAGTTTCTTTCTGAAGACAAAATATGATATTAAGAAAATATTTTGAAGAATGTTGGTAATCAGACAGATGGTAGCCATTGACTTCCATAGTAGGGGAAAAAAAAATACCATGGAAGTCAGTGGCTACCGTAAACTGTGTGTTTACCTACGTTCTTAAAAATATCTTCTTTTGTGTTCAGCAAAAGAAAGTAACTCATACAGGTTTGGAACAACTTGAGGGTGAGTAAAATTTTTGGGTGAACTATGCCGTTACGGGGAGACAACCAGGAATGAGGATGTGAACCTATAATGAGATGGTCTCATTAAGGTCCTTTATGGTGTAGCCTAAATGTTTTGTCCCAGGCCATGTGTTTTTAAGTGACAGTACTACCTAAAACTATCCGTGCCTTAAACTGAATATTGAAAAGTTGTTTTAGTGCATGCAGTAGTCACAGATTTTGCGAGTATCCTGGGATATTTCTAATACAAGCTGAAAGGCAAATAAATAGTTGAGTGGTAGAGTGTGCTTTGTGATTAGTGTGCAATGAGATCTGTGTTTATGGCACTGACAGATGTGAGGATTGGAGCAGAGGTCTCTTGTTAATTACTGGAGGTGTTTTTCTTTACTCAAATAAAACTATAATTCTAAACGGGCCCAGATGAGAAGCTCAGAGAGTCTGTCTGAGATCATGAGATCCATACTCCCCCTGTGGCTGATATCTTTATACAGCGAGAAAGAGAGGCACAAAATAAACAGAATGAATAAACTTTATACGCAGATTAAACAGAGGTTAAATAAATTATGTAGACATTAACTACAGAGTTCCAGTGCAGGGTTGTGCTGTCGGATCTGTTGGTCTCAGTGTTCTTGTAGAGGCATTATAGCCATTTTTATTTATTGATTGCACTTAAGTTTATTGATTGTATACTTGAAATCCAAAAGTAATTTTTTCAGTTAATATAATTGGCACAAATTAAAAAGTACTTAAAACATGACTAATACTGTAAGAGAATACTGTAGACTTTCATTACATATATGTAAGCACACTTTAAAAGTGCTTATTTGTCAATATAATTTTATATTTAAAGTGGTCATGAACTGCATTATTTTATTATTTTATAATGTTTCCTGGGGTGCACTTATAATGTTAGTATGATTTTTACATCAAAAATGGTCATAATTTAGAATTAAAAGGCATTTTTCCTACCTGATATTAGCCCTCTGATTTGAACGCTCTGTTTTAAGGAGTGTGTCTCCTGTGAGACTTCAGTGTAAACAAACACTGCTGTGATTGGCTAAAATCTTTGCATATGGAAATAGCTAAGTGTTACATATGGAATTCTGTCAAACTTTTAGCACGTTTTTACTATTACAGTTCTTAACGTTTACTAATCATGAAAAGTGTCAATTATAGCTTTATATTTAGATCGTGGCATGAAAGGTTGCAGTGATGATCAGACATGTTGAGTGCATGAATGCAGTGATCTCGTCATTGTAACTCGATTTCTGCACACTAACGAATGCTTTCATCATAACTAACAGTGCAAACACAATGTAAATAAGAGATTTGTTGATTCTAATGGGAGTTTTGGCGAAAGTCCAAAACACTTGCGCTGTTTGATTGACAGTTCCAGCGATTGTAAAGGGAGCGTTCTTTGATCGCTTTCTATATATAATTTAATCACAGTTTAAATAACATTTTCATCCTACTAAGAGAAACGATGTGAAGTTGACCGTTTAGTCACTGTTTGATTTACTGACAATAAACGATTTTGAGACAAAAACATCTGACTGTAGGCCTACATGAATCATTACATATCAGAAATCCCTGGCTACTGGTGATTTTGGTTAGACAGTACACATAATCCATACATATCAAACGATCTGTGACACAGTAAATTTTTTTTTACTCAGATAAGTGTGTTGCGCCGTTCCTGTCAGAACCATTATAGAAGGCACAGCATTGTTTTTTAATTTCAGGCTCTCTGCAAATCCAATCCACAACCTGGCATTGCACAACATTTTGCACTCTTCAAAGTAGGGCTGGGCGATTTTTCTGGGTTTTTTTTCGATTAATTCGAATTTAATGTTTTGCCTCGATTTTATTATTTTTAAATCGAGAAATCGCAATTTTGAATAAAAATGTTAGCAAACGTTACAATTAGACGTTGACAGTACAGCAATGATAACCGCTAAGAGAAGAAAATGATCCGACCATATGATGGCGCTCTCATGTGACGCTCTATGAACGTAGAACACATCACTAGTCTTGAGCGGCTGTTCACTCAGAAATGGGTTATTGCGTTGAAAAGATGAGACGCGGGCAGTGGAATGGGAAAAGAGCAAAGTTTTTAAACACAAGTTGAATTTTTTGTAACTTGACCGCCGCATTTTTATTATGCCGTTTCATGAGTGAGACGCTGCAAAAGACGCGAGACACGAGTTCAACAGCCAAACATAAAAATAATGCAATGGAATGCAAAAACCTGTAAAGAACTACTACTGTATGTTTGATATTTCATGTTTGCATGATGGTGACAGGCTGAAAGGTGCTGTTATTTTCTGTTTTTACAAAGCATTTGCTGTTAATAATAACCTATTACTGGTGTTATTTATTGCTATTACTTGTGGCTAAGAAATATTTAGCATTTTTCTTATTTTAAATTATTTCTGAGTATATAGGATGTTTAAGATAAGTTTGTCATATTTAATGCATATTTTCTGCAAAGATATTTAACAAAGATATTTAACAAATAACAAGTTATTTGTTTTACATTTACACCATGTTGATCACTTCAGGTGTGCTGCACTTGGAATAGAACTTTAACCAGATGGTTAATAAAGAGAATGTTACTTGAATCATATTGTAGTTAAGTTTTTAAGTTGACTAGTTAAACATAAAAAAAAAAAAAAAAAAAAAAAAATTGAAATCGTGAACCGGTCAATTGTTCTGAAGAAATCTAGATTTTATTTTTTTGCTAAATCGCTCAGCCCTACTTCAAAGGCATGTTTATCGCTTAGTTGCTCGATCAAGTGTTAGCGTCACATCTGTTATTTACCTAATACTACTTGTTGTGGTTGAATCAGTGGGTGGGGCTACTAAACTTTAGGGTCCGTGATGTCACCAACCCTGGAAGAAGCTCATTGTAGTCCCTACCAGCCGTTTGTTGTAGTCCTTAAAAAGTGATTTCTGTAAAAGAAAATATCTCCCTTTGCATTGAACTGTGAGCATCGTAACTTTGCAGATGTTGTTTATGCTCTAACAACAAGATTACGCACAAAAGTTAAAAAAAATGAAAACATAATCAAGGACCCCTTTAAAGTACATTTAATTTTTATTGTACTTTTTTTTTTGTATCTGTAGTGCGTTACTAGAAATGACATTTAAAATCTCTGAAATATATTTTTAGAATCCTTTTAAGAAATATTCTTCTAGGACATTATTTCCAGTGTTGAGTAAGTTACTCTAAAAAATAAATTAACTACTAGCTACTAATTACATCTTCAACAGTGTAATTAGATTTATGTACTAATTACTCTCTCTAACATATTTCGTTACTTATTATTATAAATTACTTTCTAAATTCGATATCGGCCAGTTAAACAATACAAGGATAGTCATTAAACTGCTCTTTTATGTATGTATATATATATATATATATATATATTATTGCAAAAATTGTTCTTGAACTGACCAAAGTGTTTATAGGGTGTGGTTACATTAAAAACGTACATTTAAAATTTTATTTATTAAAATGTCGTTTTTTTTTTTTTAATTCTATTGTTTTATATTGAGTTGTTCTATAGTCTATACAGTATTTAATGCAATTATCAGAAGTAACTGTAATTAAACACTCAGGGTGTAAATTTACAGGATGGAAATGTGTTAATCAAACACTCGGGGTGTAAATTACAGAAAAATGAAGCGTAATTCCTTACTTTACTTTTTCAAGGGAAAAGTAATTACAGTAATTAATTACTTAGTGATGCATTATTTCACAACATACTTTAGTGCACTTAAATGTATTGATGCTTATTGACCATGCTTAAATACTTTGTTTAGAGACAACAAACATGTACTCTAATTAAATTGATGTATTAATTAGACATTGAAAGGTAATGTCAAACTATGTAGACTTAAGTATAAGTACATTCAGGATTATCATAAATATGCATCAGATTGTTTGATAGTTAGCTGACAGTTAGTTGTACTGAAGTGCATTTTAAATGCAATATAACTAACAGTTTACTTAAATATATCCAACAGTGAATTTTAAATGCATTTCAAGTGCATTAAATGTTAAACTGCTCTTAAATACAGTGAAATTGAAAAAAGTTCAATATACACTGAAGTATGAACTATGAAGTATGAAAGTATATTATATTCATAACTCTTGTTCACTTGTTCTGCAAGGGAGGTGGACAAAAAATAAACGCTTTTGATGAAGCAAAGTAGTTTGAATTAGTTAGAGGATCAGAAAATATATATAAAATAGCCTAAAAACTTTAAAGAATGTAGTATACCAGTCATTGTGTGTGTTGCTTTTGTTTCATTTGTATGATTGTGTGTGTAGTAGCTTGTTTTTAGCACTCCATGTGCTCGTTATATCATAACCTGTATGAATGCCCCATATGAAATCATGCTTACAGGAATACTCTGTGTGTTTGTGTGCTTGTGCACAGGTATGTCCACACCTGTGTCAGTTTGTGTGTGTGTGTATGTATGTGAATACACGCTCCAGTGGGCATGGTACCCACAGGATTAAACAGTCTCCATGCTGTCCTTCAGCTTCAAACACTCAGGGTCATCCAGGGCAACAGCCGTGGGCATCTTGCATATAGAACAGCCTCAGTAACTTCATTTCCTCTGAGGGTGATACTCCTCAACAGAGAGAATAAATGCAACCTTAGCTCCACGGCTCTTGTATTTCAGACCCAGGTTTGTTTGTACGTGATTATGTTGCAGAATGAATAGTGGCCATGCTAACAGCAGCATTAAGTGTATTTTGAATAGCTCAGAGTCAGGATATTCGGAGTGACAGATCAGGAGAGCCTTTGATTTTATCCTCTTTTTTTGGGCATAAATTCTGCAAATTCTACAAACATAAGTTTTGGCCAGGCAGTCATACAGAGAAATTATGAACACATGCAAAAACATTTCTATGCATTTTTTTTTTTTTTTTACGTATTAAAATAAAATAATTTTAAAATAATTTTGTCAGATAAATACAGTACCTTAACCAAGTTTAGTGTTTTGTTCTTCCCTCATATTTAAAATATTAAAAAAATATAAAATATCGTCATTAAAATATATTTTTAACGTAGTTACACGTTTGTACATGTACTTACTATAGTAATAACAAGTAACTAACCCTAACCGTAAGTTCATGTAGTTAATTAATATTACTCAGTACTTAAGTACAATGTAACTACATCACCTTAAAATGAAGTGTAACCATGTTTTTTAATGAGACCAGAAAGGAAAACAGCCAGATGAAAGTAGGTAGATATTGTAGCAGTAACCACTTGTTGTTCAAGAATCTCATAGAAACTCATTGTTCCATTCCTTCTAAATAACTGGAACTGCAGAAAAATCAAAACATCTGCTCATCGAGCAAAAGGTTACGCAGGCTGTAGAGAAATCCAATTATGTGCTATTATGTTTTCTCCAAAACAGTATTTTTTTGCAAATCAGAGGTATGTGGTATACCAGTGTTAGAGGTAAGATGTGGTAATCAGAGGTTCCATTTTAGTAATGCAGAACTGAGAACTCTTTACGGTTGAGATGGTTTATCAACAGGTGTTTATCAACACAATGTACAGTGTATGTGAAGACGTGTCTTTTGGGAGGTTATAGTTTTAATTGCTAAAGGTATTTTAAGGTTTTCAACACAATTGTCTGTTTCTGAGAGTGGACATGTGTACTACAATTTGATTGGTGATATAAAATAGAGTTTTAGGGCTTAGTTTTAGATTAGTCATGACCAGACTCTTATGAGATGAGAGGCCAATTTTGTGTTTGTTTGGTTTTGTAATAAAATGACTAAGGCCAAGATATCCTTTAATAATAGCAAAATGTTGACTGTGCATACATATGTTTTATTGTGGGGTTTTTAATGCAGGTTACGTTAACACTTACTGAGACTCAAGAGAGTAGTCTTTTATTGTTTTTACAAGTTAGAAAAATTAAGCCTGTCCACTCACTAGACGATGGCGTGCTATTTTCTAACTATAGACAATAAAAGTAACTATATATATATATATATATATATATTGTCTCAGGTTACGCATGTAACCATGGTTCCCTGAGAAGGGGGGAACGAGACACTGCATCCCAGAGAGGGTGCTATGGGGGAACCGTGGCCGGTGTCCGAAGCATGGGTGTAAACACGACAATGAACTTGACATTGGCAGGTGGCAGCCTATGACATCACTACTGGTGTGACCGTGAGTATAAAAGGGCACCTGTGAAATATGTCATCAACTTCTTGTCTAAAAGAGACGTTCGCACGAAAACCTGAAGCATGGCAAAAGAAATTATATATATATATATATATATTAAAGTTCACCCAAAAATGAAACGTCTGTCATTGTTTACTCACTCTCAAGTAGTTCCATATAAGGAGAAATTATGAATAATTATTGTCCATACAACAACAGTTCATAGTGACCACGTCTGTAAAGACTATTGCAGTATATTCCAACTCTTTTGAAGTCATACGATAAAGGTGAGCAACAGACTGAATTTCACTGAAATGTTTGTTTTTAAGGTGCGGTCGTATTTACTGTTGCTCAAAAATAGTTTTTTGCAGGCAAAATCTAGTCATTTCAGTAAGAATCTGGATGTTCGCATAAGGGAGAAAAAGTTCCCCACACAGATTTTGCTCATGTTCAAGTTGGTCACACGAATTCACCATACTGACCACCAACAGAAAGCTGCTTGGTTTGTAAGTGACTTCTGTGTGAGCAGTGTATTTTGCTAAAATATATTGTATTATGACTGCACCTTCATTCATTGATAGTGAATTGAGTGAGTTGAACTCAAGAACTGAATCGGTGAAGGAATCATCCTTTTGAGCCAGTCATTTTATAATGAACCGTTTGATCTGGTTGCCTAATGAGGCTAAATGATTAGTTTGCAAATTGTACAGATTTCTTCACTAATTAGGCTTTTGCGATCCCAGTCACAGCAAACATCTTATGACTTCAAAAGACATAAAATAGTCTGTAGCACACAAGTTATACTGACTATTTTATAGCTCTTTTTGGGTATTTTTGAAGCTTACTGGCTGTGGTCACTTTGAATTGTTTGAAGACTGAATTGTTTATTTCACAGAAGAAATAAAGCCATACAGGTTTATAACAACATGAGGATGAGTAAATGATGACAGAAATTTCATTTCTGGCAGAACTGTTCCTTTGATATTCACTTCTTTCTATTTTTTGTTCATAGTCTTGGTGGTGAGCCAGTTGGCATCTTTTAACCACAACTAAACAAACAGATAAACTTTCATTGGACGTGTTCAAAAAACCAAACATAGGAAAGTGGAAACAGACAGGTGAAAGGCACCATCACACATCCTGAGGGAAGCTTTCGCTCGTAATATTGCCATACTAATGAAGACAGAGACTGTTGAGCAGCTGAGCAGGTTCGAGAGGACATGCCATGGTTGGTAAAAGACAAGGCCAAGGCTGATATAGCAAACAGGCAGGTGAGGAGAGTCGTATTGAAGACGAATGGTGCTGTCGGCACATTGGTTTCAGTACACAAGCAGGCCAGCGCACTTCTCCCCGGGGGAGACAGTCTTTTATATGTGTGTGCTGAAGAGTGGCCAAGGCCTAATCCTTTCACACACTTCACTGCCCGACGCAATTATACTCTTGCCTCTTCTCTTCTCGTCTCTTCTCTTGGGGCGAATCTGCATCCAGCAACGCATTCATACCATCAATCAGACCCTTTGTCCATCATCATATAGTGTGCATTTCTGGCGATAGTCGACAGCAGCATCAGCACCAAAAGGCAAAGCTGTTCGCTCTATCTATCCATCCATCCATCCAAATTGCTACCTGTTGGAAGAGCTAATTATTTCCCTAACACTTTCAAACACAAGTACGGCAGCATGTCTAATTTTGATGAGGTGATGAATAGAGTCCCACGAGGAACATTAGCACTCCATTCGCCTTACATGTTGTGGAACATCTGTTTCACTTGCTTCACTTTTACTTGCAGTTGGCTCGAAGTTCTTAAGCATTACTTGATCTCACCCATCTTATCTCATTCCTGTAGTTTAAGGGGGGTCTGCTCCAGGCGTAAACCATTTCAAGTACCGCAAGTGCCCCCGTGTCATCAAATAACACTTTTAACAACTCAGCAGAGTCATTTAGTCATTTTAGGAGTTGATGATCTGGTAATGACACAGGTGGTTTAGTCTGAAAACACTAAGCCGAGAGACTTCATTTCTTGATCAAAAAGCACTAGCGTCACCATGGATATAATCGTGATGGTGCACTGAGCTAGTGGAGTTCAAGTGCCATTTATTTCTGAGTATCAATTTTCTGCTGAGCAGCTGTTATTGACCCCTTTTGTTCGAATTTGTGTGAATCGGCTGGTGCTGGGCATGAACGAACAAGAGATTACGCTATGATTACAGACTCCGCCCTGCAATGTGGCTCTCAAACGCACAATTACTCAATCAGAGGCTTTTATCAGCCAGTCAGCGGCTCAGCGCGAGGGCAGGAATGTTTCTCATAACCTATAATTACCAATTCCTACTGACTGCAATTCAGCAGCCATTTCACAGTTTATGCACTGAACACATAAAAAAGACAAGGGATTTCCCTTTGGATGAGGAAATTCCACATGAGCAAAGACATTATGTACTGTAGGTGAAATTTTAATAGCAGAAGATATATAAGATCTGTAGCATCATCATCTGTATGTCTGTAACATTGGCGCTAGCAACAGCAAGGTCATAAAAAATAATGTAAGTAACGTAATGTAAGTCACTTTGGTTACAAGTGTCTGCCAAATGCATATTGTAAATGTAAATTCAGTTACTACTACACTGTAAAAAATTATTGTGATTTTAACAGTAAAAGACGTAAAAATGCTACGGTGAAAAACAGTTAATTGGTTTACAGAAAGTTTCCGTACTGTATACGGCTGTATAACTGTAATAGATCTAATGGTTCATTTAATGTAATTTTACAATAAAATACAATTAAATTTAGTTTTTGGAAGTGAAAAATAACAAGTCATTGTATAATTTACAGTGAAAAAACAAAAATTCACATTCCCTTAATTCCCTGCGTGACACTTCACATTTGATGAATTTTCGTTGAAATAACTCTTTCTTCTTAGTTTTTTCTAATCAGTTATGTACATTAGAGTTTTATGTTACATCTAATATTGTTAAATTAATGTTTATTGCATTTTTAAAATTTCATGTGTGTTACCATGATGGTGTTTAGTGTTTGTGTGAATGACACTGTGTGCACCTTCCATATATTATTATTGTAATTTTCAGCTTGTGGAAAAGCTGCTATGAGCTTTGAATCATCATGCGACTCTCATCTCCACTGTGTTTGATGGTTGTCAGTGTATTACAAAGGTACAAAACAGATATTAGTTCTTCAATAGGTTGGTAAATTAACATTATATCAGTTAATGTAATACGTTTTTTACCGTAAATTTAAGATAATTTTTTTTACAGTGAAATAAACAGTTATGAACCGTAATTATTACAATATAATCCTTTAAATTATACGGTTTTGAACTGTAAAATAGACGGTAAACTAAGTGCTGTCCCGTAAAACCTAAAACGTTGCTACCGTATGTTTTACGGTAAAGTTCTGGCAACCACAGCTGCCATTTTTTACCGTAAATTGCACAGGGATTTTTTTTTTTTTTTTTTTTTTTACAGTGTATGTAAAATGCATTTGCTTTAAATTCTTTATCAAAGAGTACAGACATAGAACTGAAATTGTTAGAATGACAAGAAAAATAATTATAAAAAAAAAACACAAAGTGATCTTTCACAGCACACGAATTGTCCAACTTCTGCTTTAGAGTCTACTGTATATTGCGAGTTTTATATTCTGTCAATAAAGCAACATTACACAGGCAAGGGTGCTGTTGTTCCAACAGTACAATTGTCATGAAGTTGCAAATGGTTATTGTTATTGAGAGTGTGCTAGTTTACCTAATTAAAGCTTCCTTTTTTCTCACAAACTGGGGATTAACAAGTTGGAAGTCACAAAAATGGTGTCAAATGGGTGTCAGAAACACAATGTAACTGACAAAAGCTAAAAAACAAAGGTATCAACCCACGTTTTGAGGCGTTTGACCTGATTTAGATGTTTTGGTTTAGAATAGTCGACCATTGTGTCTCACCCAATATCCATGGGCCTTGATGCTCAGCACAGAACATTTAGCAGCCTGTACACCAGGAGCCTCCCTGAGAGTCTCCCACTCTGTCTCTCTCCATCTCCTTCCCTTCATTTATCTGTGGGGAGGTGAGTTTGGTGCAGTTCCATGAGCAGCAAAACAGGACGATATCACACTGTTTTGTACGTATTCACACTTTCAGGCTTCCAGATGCTGAGGTGTTTAATTTGTTTTTGTTATTGATGTTGTTCTGGTGTAGATTATGATTGAAGCATTAGATTTACACTTGACTCTCTTATTATTGCACAGTAAAATCAGCTTGTCTGTCTGCCTACCTGTTTTTCTGTCTGTCGATCTGTCTATCTTGTTTACTCAATATTATAGTAATGATAATCAATTAAAATTCGTAATCATTGAAAGTAAAAGTGCATTTAAATTTTTACATCATACAATAAATATTAACTTTTAACTGCCAAATTGTGTTGAATACAGAAATACGGAAACTTGCACAGCATATTATATATCCCAAATACTGTATGTAGAATTTGTATGTTCAATTTCTGTAATGAAATTGATTTCATTGTTGAGCAGCAGATCATTGTCCCAAAAATATTCCCATGCTTATGATGCAAGATAAACCTTTCCAATCTGACAAAGGCAAGTACCCCACTAAAATATTTTAAGTCATAATTCCTGTAACATGCTGTGCATCAAATTGTTTACAGAAGCATTAGAGATTGGTTTAATCTTACTCAAGCAATTTCTTTTGCCATAGTTCATTTCCAGTTCAGATCCTCCCATGAGTCTCCAAGCTCCAGAAGTGTTTCAAAGCCATGAATTGAATTCTAGTGTAATGAATGTACTTCCTTGCTGCAAAACTACTTTAGACTAGCTTGAATTTGCATGGTTGTCCAAGCTAGCTTATGATGATTAGTACTGTTTTGGTGTTGGTTTAGCTCAAGGAGGTTTTTAATACCTAGAGAAATATATCAATTAGCATTCCTATCCATAAAAAAACAAAAAACAACAACAACTGAGTTGCGATGTATAACATGAATGGTCACCAATGGAGAAAGATGCTTATTGCATCTACAAACCTGATTCCAAAAAAGTTGGGACACTGTACAAATTGTGAATAAAAAAGGAATGCAATAATTTACAAATCTCATAAACTTATATTTTATTCACAATAGAATATAGATAACATCAAATGTTGAAAGTGAGACATTTTGAAATGTCATGCCAAATATTGGCTCATTTTGGATTTCATGAGAGCTACACATGCCAAAAAAGTTGGGACAGGTAGCAATAAGAGGCCGGAAAAGTTAAATGTACATATAAGGAACAGCTGGAGGACCAATTTGCAACTTGTTAGGTCAATTGGCAACATGATTGGGTATAAAAAGAGCCTCTCAGAGTGGCAGTATCTCTCAGAAGTCAAGATGGGCAGAGGATCAGCAATTCCCCTAATGCTGCAGTGAAAAATAGTGGAGCAATATCAGAAAGGAGTTTCTCAGAGAAAAATTGCAAAGAGTTTGAAGTTATCATCTACAGTGCATAATATCATCCAAAGATTCAGAGAATCTGGAACAATCTCTGCGTAAGGGTCAAGGCCGGAAAACCATACTGGATGCCTGTGATCTTCGGGCCCTTAGACGGCACTGCATCACATACAGGAATGCTACTGTAATGGAAATAACAAAATGGGCTCAGGAATACTTCCAGAAAACATTGTCGGTGAACACAATCCACCGTGTCATTCGCCGTTGTTGGCTAAAACTCTATAGGTCAAAAAAGAAGCAATATCTAAACATGATCCAGAAGCGCAGGCGTTTTCTCTGGGCCAAGGCTCATTTAAAATGGACTGTGGCAAAGTGGAAAGTGGACTGTTCTGTGGTCAGACGAATCAAAATTTGAAGTTCTTTTTGGAAAACTGGGACGCCATGTCATCCGGACTAAAGAGGACAAGGACAACCCAAGTTGTTATCAGTGCTCAGTTCAGAAGCCTGCATTTCTGATGGTATGGGGTTGCATGAGTTTGTGTGGCATGGGCAGCTTACACATCTGGAAAGGCACCATCAATGCTGAAAGGTATATCCAAGTTCTAGAACAACATATGCTCCCATCCAGACGTCGTCTCTTTGCATTTTCCAACATGACAATGCCAGACCACATACTGCATCAATTACAACATCATGGCTGTGTAGAAGAAGGATCCGGGTACTGAAATGGCCAGCCTGCAGTCCAGATCTTTCACCCATAGAAAACATTTGGCGCATCATAAAGAGGAAGATGCGACAAAGAAGACCTAAGACAGTTGAGCAACTAGAAGCCTGTATTAGACAAGAATGGGACAACATTACTATTCCTAAACTTGAGCAACTTGTCTCCTCAGTCCCCAGACGTTTGCAGACTGTTATAAAAAGAAGAGGGGATGCCACACAGTGGTAAACATGGCCTTGTCCCAACTTTTTTGAGATGTGTTGATGCCATGAAATTTAAAATCAACTTATTTTTCCCTTAAAATGATACATTTTCTCAGTTTAAACATTTGATATGTCATCTATGTTGTATTGTGAATAAAATAATGAAATTTGAAACTTCCACATCATTGCATTCCTTTTTTATTCACAATTTGTACAGTGTCCCAACTTTTTTGGAATCTGTTTTGTAGGTGGTGTAGTTTCAACATCTACCAGTAGGGGCTAACTGGGAAATATTAACTACAGTAGCTAGACAGTGGTAATGCAAATAGCATTTACATGCTATTTAATAGCAAAATTTAGTGGTCTGGTTTTTACAGAGAAGCTCATTGTTTTTGTTGAATAAACTAGTTAAAAGCCTGCTAGGGACCAGCATGCAAAACACAACATATGCTGGAGGTTTCAGCAGGGTTATTGGATTTTCTTCAATAAAAACAAAAGCTCTCCACATTAAAACATGACTATTTAAGACTGTGTTTATCTTCCATGTCATTTTGCTCTGGTTATGTGCTAATCATCATGCTTGATGCTTTATGTCCCTCTTCCACTGCTAGTGAAGAATCTCACTCCATGGGATCCTGCTGTGGTGAGATCTGTTGCCTCTCATGTTCCTGTGCTATTTTTTCACAATCTCTCTGCTAAAAAGATGGCTTTACTTGTCTGTAATCCAGTTATTCATTGCCTGAATGTCACTCTCGCATCTACTTCACCACTATTGTTTTATTTGCTTCTTAAGATAGAAGCAGGTTATAGAATAAAAAGCTAGACGATACAACACAGGCCCAGCCACCCAGGAGCAATTCGAGGTTAAGTGCCTTGTTCAAGGGCACAGTGATGATTGGGCTTCCCAAATATCTTTCCAGTTCATGTCTCCGACTCCACACTTTGCAGAAATGCCACATAGGTTGTTGAGTAGCTGTAGTGGCCACATAGGGGGAGCTCATGAGCACCCTTCTGAATCTTAAAACCTTCACAGATACTCGCAAAAGAAAAAAACAATACAGATTGTTTTAAGGCAGCTTCAAAGTAATAAACAGGAAAATAAAAATCAATGATGCAAACTTCATCAAAAATTAGACTAGCCTAATTCAAATTGCTGTAAAGCAGCTCTAAAAACATCATTATTTTAGCTCTAGCCAGTTCATGTTTTGTAGTGTCAGTCAAATTGATAATATTACTGAATATTATGTGTTGATTTAAACCCCAACAAAGCAAGCCAAAGGCGACAGAAGATGGGAATCGCAACACTGCAAGTACACATAAGTGTGCTATTTTGGTCAGGTGTGTTCATTAACATGACATGGAAATGTAAATAAATGCATATTTACATGTGAGAATGAGGATCAGTATTGAGTTTACAAGAAAATGACAAGAAAATTTGCAAAAAAAGTAAACACACACACAAGTGAGAGAAAAAAATTCTATCATCTACTCACCTTCATGTGATTTTACTGTTATTCAGAATATCTTATTTTGTGTTCCACAGAACACTAAATGACACAATTTTAGTATTTGGGTTAACTGTCCCTTTAAGGACTCAAAGCATGAGTTTGTTTTATGTAAGCTAATATCAAACAGGTGCTGTAAGGACACGCTACTTTGTTACCCATCTGTGGTCTGTCTTGGAGACCTAGGCTTGAGTCTTTGATAGAAATGGGATGTGACATGGCCTTTCTGATTGTCTTTTTCCTCGTGTGTGATAGCACGTTGCCTGCATTCACCTCGATTCCCAAGGAAAAGCACTTTCTTTCCTCAATATTATATTTTCTGCCTGTTTCTTGTTCACTCTCCCCTCTGGTAACCCCACCTCCTCCCCGCTCGGGGGCTCAGGCTGTAGGCTGTAACATCAGATGACTGATGCCATCTCAAGTCATTCTGTGATCGCATCTATCCATCCCCGCCTTAAGACTCACTGAGTTTCTCTGGCCATCTGAGGCTCTAATGTGCCGCCAATGGGAAGAACCACGTATTTACCAGAAAAAAGTTTAGTAAATTGTTACAGCACAGTCTGTTTTAAATGAATTTGATAGGGTGAGGAGGTGTTGGATTCATACAGACGCTGTGTAATTTGTGCCTGGGGTGAGGCGGATGGCATATGCACAGCTTGTAAGCGGCATTTAACAGATAGATTTACAGCACTACTGTCCTAATAAACGTAATAAGATCAAAGCTCCTCCACATAAAGCTGAATTCTATAAGGAGGATTGCAAGAATTATCCCTCATCCTCCAAATAAAGCACTTAACCTTTGAGCCAGGGCACCTGTGAGTTGTGGGTTATCTGTTTTGCTTGGCCAGCATTCATTTGAGCTGTTTTTAAACATGCTCAGATGTCTTGTCGTGGGAATGCCATTTAGACTGTGAATTTTTGTGGATTTCAGGCTGTTTTTGGAACTCACCATGCTGGAATGGGAATGATCCAAGAAACTTGGAACGCAGTGCATCAGCAAAGAGGTCAAAAATCCAGCTGAGTCACAAGCTGTTGCTGCTGGAATGTTACCTTCCTGTGTGGGAAATTACAGGAGACTAGTTATTATTGGTGTTTCTTCAACTATGGGCACTTTTGACCCTGTGGAGACAGACACACACACACACCCACACATATATATATATATATAAAATAAATTTCAGCTTGATTGGAAATAATCAAAATAAAAAATTATTCTGTATGATACTTACCTTAATTTGTCTTTTCTTTCAGTTAAGTCACCTTTATTTATATAGCATGTTATACAATATAGATCATTTCAAAACAGGTTGATGTTAATAATCAGGAAAATAATAGTGTTAGGCCCGGTTTCACAGACAGGGCTTAGGCTAAGCCAGGATTAGGCCTTAGTTCAATTAGGATATTTAAGTAGCTTTTATAAACGTACACTAGAAAAAAAACATTACTGGTGTGAATCTTGAGACGAAACAATGGCTCTGACATATTTTGAGATATGTTAGTACAAGTTGCTTTTAGTTAAAACAGCTCAAACATGCATTTTAGTCTAGGACTAGCTTAAGCCTTGTCTGTGAAACCGGGGGTTAATGTTGTAAAATTCAATTCAGCTGTTCTACAGAATAGTGTACAATCATGTCATTATTCAGCTTAAGTCAGTTCAATTTTGTTTTCTCATCTGATAGTGTCAGTGTGGTTAAATCGACAATATTACTGAATATTAAAGGGGTCACTATAATGCCACTTTTACAAGATGTAATATAACTCTCTGATATCCGCAAAGAGTGTATGTGAAGTTTTAGCTCAAAATATCCCACAGATAATTTTTTATAGCATGTTAAATTTGTCACTTTTTGAGGGTGAGCAAAAACGCTCCGTTTTTGTGTGTCCCTTTAAATGCAAATGAGCTGCTGCTCCTAAGAAGAGGGTAGAGTTTCAAGAATCCGTGTTTGTTAGCAGCTCAAATGTCAGAAACTGTTCAGCCTTTTATGTTCAAACCGGAGTCGGACAATGATGGAGAGAGACAACATGTTAATGCAGTAGGACGTTTCTGAATGGTTAGTTGATGAATTTATGTAGCTGATGTAGAGTTAACTATCCTAAAGTCATTGATTAGCATATTCTGTCATGATAATCTATAAATCACTCGTGTGGGAACTGTTGTAAGATAATACAGAGCCAGAGAATATATGCTGCATGAAGATAGAACAGGTATAGTTTAATTACGGTTATAACTTGTCATGTCGTCATGTTGCTTTTATGACATGCTATTGCATTTGTGTTACGTACTGTATTATAACATGGCCTCACCCCTTTGTTGCGTGTTCTCTGGGGCAGGGTTTATGTAAATTTTAGGGTTCGTGATGTCACCAACCCGGGAAGAATCTTGTTGTAGTCCCTACCAGCCGTTTGTTGTAGTCCTTAAACAGAGAATTCTTTTTAAAAAAAAGTATCTCACTTTGCTTTGAACTTTGAGCATCGTAACTTTGCAGATGTTGTTTATGCTCTAACAGCAACATTACACACTAACTAAAGTTAAAAAAAGTGAAATCATAATCAACCACCCCTTTAAGATGTATTTTAAACCCCAACTGCAACCCCAACCCCAAGCTATAGGCAACATATTCAGTATACAGTACACTCATACACTCATATTCAGATAAAGTTACATTTTTTGTTTGACGCATACTTTTAACTGACACTGTTGTCTACTTGGATAATTTTTTGATAAAACAAAGTTTTGATAAAAAAAAAAATATTGTGGTAGAAGTGATGACATAGGACAATAATTTGTGTTAAAATGTATATATATATTTTCACAGTAAATATTGAAACTTTTTTGTTTAACTGTTAGTTTAGATTATCATAGTTTTAAGTATATAATAATTAAGATTATTATGATGGTTTTTTACAGTTTAAAATTAAAAGTCTGGGACAAGCATAAAACAATAAAATCTATTTAGAAGTCACTTGAAAAGGAGCAAAAGTAAATGATAAAAGCATGGTAAAAAGTGTCCATGGCAGTTTTAAAGTGGCCACCCCCTATATTATATATATTTTTGTGATCACAAAGCTGAATTTTCAGCATCATAACTCCAGTCTTCAGTGTCACATGATCCTTATGAAATCATTCTAATAGGCTGATTTGGTGCTCAAGAAACATAAAAAGTATTAATTTCCTTAAAAAACATCTTACTGACCCTTTTAAACGGTAGTAGTGAATATACGCTCTGTTATAGCAAAAGCACAGCTCTTGAGTGCACCAAAAAGATTTAAGAATTTAGAATACAATCCAGGCCCCAGCATCAAAAGCCAAGATGAGCTCAAAACATTGAGGACTTCATTTGCCAAAAGCACTGATGCTCACATTAAGATGTCATTTATTTGGTTGACAATCTGTTCTCAGGCTCAAGTCCAAAGTAACAGAGCGCTCTGTCATCAGGTGTTGGGTTCATCCTGCAGGGTTTCACATCAGTTTCCAATCAAACTGGGCCGTCTAAAATGACATGAGCATCACTGCGCCTTACCTTAATTGATGCCCTAAAGAAAGACCTCTGGGTCTGGCCACATCAGCCTCTTGATGGCCAATACCAAGGACTGCTGATTGGAGTGTTGGACATAAGTGCAAACAGTAAACTGAAGGTTAAGGAAAAAGTCAATATACATTAATTGCAAGCTGCCAACCCCCTTTGCTTTTGAACCTTCATTGATGTGGTCACATTTCCTGAGACAAAAACTCATCGTATTGCATCCGAAAGCACGTTCTGTGTGCTCCGGGACATTTAGACTGTAGGATCTGCTGCTGCAGAGCCTCAACATCAAGGTCGTGTGCGTATTTGACCCTGTTTTGGAGGCTGAATCCGAAGAGAGTGTGCGAGGACTGCGGTAGATGTGGTGAGGGGTAATCTAGTTAAGGAGGTTAACTATAAAAAATGACCAGGCTTGTGTGCACTGTTTTGACACTTTTTCCTCTTCGCAGCTGCAGCTTTGATGTATCGCGGTAATTCAGTGTTTCAGAGGCAGCGCATTACCATCAGCGGGGCTCTGTAAGAGGCAGGGCATCCATATCTATGGGAATAATGGGCAAAGTGACAATTCCTCTCAATGCAACAACAACGCCCCCACCCAACACACTAAATGCAGAAATCAGACCTAAAAGTGTTTATCTTAGAGAAATGGCACGTGGAGTACCATCACCCTTAGAGAAATGATTGATAACATGCCTTTTATCGAAGCACTTGTCTGTTTTTTTGACACTAACAGAGATTATTTCATTTCGAGACTCACATATTGTGAAAAACTGAGGCCGCCTGCTGGAGTCTTTTGTCACGGTAATTCGGTACGGTGGAGAACTCTGGTATTTTCTTCTAGATAAAACACCATTACCTTTTTTCTCCGTCTGAGGTAATACCACACTACTCTGTTATTTTGTAAGATAAATCACATAAGTATGGCCTCTTCAGTGAGCGGTAAACCACAGATGGGCACAAATTGTGTCTGCCTTTCGCTGGAGCCACATAAATAATATTGAGAGATCTGAAAATCCTATTGAATTACCGAGCAATGTACGGGTTTACTGGTGAAATGACCATTATTATCACTCACATGTATTTTAGCATAGCATGGTATGTCATTTGCTTACAGTTGAAATCCACTTTTGAGATAAAAATGGTTTAGTATGGTTAACATTGACTGTTCTCCTTTTCGCTCATATAGTATGAATTTGCAAAATGTCTGTGCAAAAAATTCTGTGTCTATCGTAAGACTACTAAAAAAGTTGAAGTGCTATTTTACACCCACAAGATGTAATTAGCTTTCTATCACACTGTATGATATTAGCAATATAGGCCACAGAAATCACATCAATCACTCTGGTCAGATCCATCAAATGTTTTTTTTCCCTTTCCTACCTTTAAAACATATCTCATCTGCTTACTTTTGCTATTTCCAGACAGAGCAAGTAAAATGTGCACGTGTCTCCCACCTTTACCACCAGAGAGCCACTCTACAGAGTTCTCTTAAAGGGATAGTTCACCCAAAAATGAAAATTCTCTCATTATTTACTCACCCTCATGTCATTTTAAATCTGTATGACTGACGTTTTTTTGTGAAACACAAAAGAAGATATTTTGAAGAACGTTGAGAACTAAACATATTTAGAGCCCATTGACTTCAATTGTATGGAAAACAACATACAAAAAAACAAACAAACACTGAGACGTTTATTAAAATATTTTCTTTGTTGGCAAACACTATTTACACTAGCTCCGCCCACCAATGTCTGGTTTTAAAAAAGACGCGCAGAATTCAATGTCTTCAGTAGCGCAGCAGTAGCGAGTAAGACCTGGCTTTTAACACGATCAACGCGGGTTCGAATCCAGCTTTTTCCATTTAATAATTTTAATAAAAATAATAATTTACACTCTGATATTGTTGCATCCTGGTAATGTACAAAAATACTGAGGTGCAAATAGTATCTGCCAATATAAAGTAGTGATAGCATCTAATTAGGCACCTATTTACTCTTATTGCAAAGAACTGATACTTTTACATGGTGTAAATAGTCTATTGCGGTTTTCACCAAGTGAAAATAGCATAGAAAATGCTGCTATTGTCACTTAGTGTAAATAGAATATATTGCTATTGTCACTTAGTGTAAATAGCATCTATCACTATTTGAGGGTGAGTAAATGATGACAGAATGTTCATGTTTTAAAATGTAAATTCTCTCATTATTTACTCGCTTTCATGTCATTCCAAATCTCTAAGACTTTATTTTGTGGAACACAAAAGCAGATACTTTGAAGAATAACATTAAGAACATTAAATACAATTTTTTCTTCTTTTACATGGGAGTAAATGATGTCAGAATATTTTTTGACACAAATATGTGTTTGTTTGTTTTTTGGACATTCAACTGCTAACTTTTTTTTTTTTGACAATTTGTAACATTTAAACATTTAGATCTGTCTGTTCTGAAACTCTTATAGCTTGAGTCATTCTCTATTCTAAGTGTTGGACTGTATGTGTGGACCTTCAACATGTAAACATGCAATTTTCTTTCTTTCAGCATCCAGGCCAAACTTGTGGGATGTGGGATGAGGTGGCTATGTTGGTTTGACTAGTTGGCCATGGTGTAGCAATGCACTGAAGTGCTGTGTCCCAACCAAAGGGTCAAGTCATGCCCTGCTGCCCTCTTATCCCCTGCTGGTAGATGTGGTAACTACAACCCCATTTCCAGAAAAGTTGGGACAGTTTGTAAAATGTAATAAAATCAAGAATCTGTGATTTGTTAATTTCTTGAAGCTTTATTTAACTGACAGAAGTACAAAGAAAAGTTTTCCAATGTTTTCACTGTCCAACATAATTGTATTTCGGAAATATAAACATATTTTGATTTTGATGGCTGCTGCACTCTCCAAAAAAGTTGGGACAGAGGCAAAATAAAAATGAAAAGATTATGGAATATCCAAGTTAAACTGTTAACAGTTAAATAGGTGAGGGAATTGTGATTGGATATAAAAGGAGCATCTCAGTCTTTGCCAGCAAAGATGGGTCATGGCTCACCACTTTCTGCCAAATTTCATGAGAGAATTGTCAAACAATTCAAAAATCACATTTCTCAATGCAAGATTGCAAAGAATTTAGGTCTTTCACCATCTACAATACATAATATTGTGAAAAGATTCAGGGAATCCAGAGAAATCTCAGTCAGTGTAGGGCAAACCTCTGTTGAATGTGTGTGACCTTCAAGCCTTCAGATGGCACTGCATGAGAAACCATCATGCTACTGTGTTAAATATAGCCACAGCGGCTCGTAAATATTTCGGAAAAAACATTGTCACTTAACAGTCTGCCGCTGCGTCAAGAAACGCAACTTGAATCAATTTTGAATCATCAATTTTATGCAGAGATGCCGCCAAGATACAACAGAGTAGTTTCTCAGACACTCCACACCATAGAGAGGATGTGCTTGAGTGGCCTACCTGCAGTCCAGATCTGTCTCCTATTGAAAATGTGTGGCCCATCATGAAAAGGAGAATCAGACAACGATGACCACGGAGTGTTGAGCAGCTGTCTTGTATCAGATGAGACTGGGTAACAATTCCACTGCCAAAACTGCAACAATTAGTATCCTCAGTTCCCAAATGATTAAAAAGTGTAATTAAATGGAAAGGAGATGTGACCCAGTGGTAAACATGCCTCTATCCCAACTTTTTTGGAGTGTGTTGCAGCCATCAAAACCAAATTTTTCTTATATTTGCAAAATACAATTAAGTTGGTCATTGGAAATCTTTTCTTTGTACGTTTGTCAGTTAAAGGGCTAGTTCACCCAAAAATGAAATTTCTGTCATTAAGTACTCACCCTCATGTCGTCGCAAACCTGTAAGACCTTCGTTCATGCTCGAAACACAAATTAAGATATTTTTGATGAACCACACATAGGCAGCAACAGAATTACTCCTTTCAAGGCCAATCGTTAAAATAGTCTACGTGACTACAGTGGTTCAACCTTAATGTTATGAAGCTACAAGGATACTTTTTTTGTGCAAAAAGTAAATGCAGTGCAGTGCTTCCATGTTCTACATTAGCACGCTGACTCAGTATTGGCCGACGCTGTACACATGTGCAGCACGATGCATGCGATGATGCTGACGCAGAAGCTGACCAATAATGAGTCGGCGTTCTGACGTAGAACATGGAGGCGCTGCACTGTGTTTACTACGTCAACAGCATAGGATACTGACAGGGAAGAGAAGAAATTTTTGACTAAAGTCGTTAGTTTTGTTTTGTTTTTGCACACAAAAATGTGATGTAAATGAACCACTGTAGTCACATAGACTATTTTACGATGTCTTCACTACCTTTCTGGGCCTTGAAAGGTGCAATGACGTTACTGCCTATGTGTGGTTCAGAAACCCTCAGATTTCATCAAAAATATCTTAATTTGTGTTCTGAAGATGTACGAAGGTCTTGCGGAACGATATGAGGGTGAGTAATTAATTACAGAAATTTAATTTTTGGGTGAAGTAACCCTTTAAATAAAGGTTAAAGAGAATGAATAAATCACAGATTCTTAATTTAATTGCATTTTACAAAATGTACCAACTTTTCTGGAACTGGGGTTGTACACCATCTGGACGGAAACAGCATCTTTCTCCATTGACGGTCATTAAAAAGGGTTTTGGTTTTTTGTTACATATAAATTGCAAATATTTCATTATATTATTGTAGATATTTTATTAGCACCCAATGTGCGTGTTTGTGGCTTCTAGTCACTAGTGAAGGGTTTCGGCATTGGTTGTGGGTGGTTTGGACAAAAAAATTGGGATTTACATGGAAAATTGCTTTTATCGTTTGTTGCAACACATTTGTTTATGAGGTAGGTAGACCTGAATGCAAGTGCAAAAACAGTGTTGTGTGTATGTGGGGTGGAAATCAGCCCCATGGGATCCTGTGAGGTTAGAGTCAGTGGTAAGTTGACTCTGGTTGATTTATTACAGTGATTTTGCTTCATCAACATTAATATAGAGCAGAATCAGTGCAACAAGCATCAGCATTTCCCTTATAAACTGCCAGCATGCGACTAATCAATGAACAGTCAATAGTGAATACTGGAAAGCATCTCAGCCTCTCGTTCTCAGAAAATGAGCCATTTAATTTTAATCAGAGCTGATCGTGTATAACAGTCTGTAACGTTTATGCCTAATTATGACTTGAATGGAAGGATGACAGTTATTCTTTACCATTTAATTGTTTGATGTGGCATCTATATTCTTCGTAACGGCATTGGATTAAAGTGCTGCACTCAGCTTTTTCTGCTGTACGCTGGAGAGTAAAAAAACAACAACAACAACACACGCATGCACACTTATATCATACCTAAACCTTCTTGCAAACCTTCTGCATTGTCTATTCATTATTACAAAAAATATATTAATATATAATTATTTCACATTTTGATGCCTCAGAGAACATTGAATAAAATCATAATGAGTAAATTAATACTGGAGGATTTGATCTGTTGGGGTGGTGTATCTTAGTGGTTAACCCTCTTACCTTATCTACCCATAAAGAATGATTTGCACCATAATTATGAGTAGACAAGGTACAAAGGTTGTTATAAGCTGGAATAATATGCCCAAAAATGAAAATCCAGTCATTATTTAATTTAACCTTAAAATTGTATTTTTGCTGTGAAATTTTTGACAAATATTCATGCAGTAATAGTAAATCTGATTTTATAATCTGATTGGATTTTAGAAGTTTATTATGTACAAAAAAAGAACATAATGTCAGGTTCTGGTTCTGAGATAACTTTATCATTACATAACACTATCTCTTACATCTTCAAAACAAATAAAATGTGATTTTATGTGCGTATATTGTTTTACTTCAATTAACCCCTTCAGACCTGAATTATGTTCTACTAAGCATTTTTTTTATCCACTTGATATTTGCTCTTCTTTTAATGTATAAATGAGTCTAATTTGTGCAAACTCATTTTTTATTAGATTTTTTTCATGTCCACTACAATGGACATCAGGGCTTAAGCAACAAAAAATGTGTCATATTTTAACCATACAGTTCTTATGAGCTAGAGTTCAAACACAATATGTGAACTGTAGCATTTGAAGATTTTGAAAATAACATGCTGTAACAAAGAGCAATGCAATAAGAATGTAGAGAAAATGTAAGATGATAAGATGAATTCTCAAAAAACTTTTATTATTTTTGTTGTTTGCAGTGGGTGAATAGGAATATGTGTATATGTCTCTGTGTGTTTGTGGGTGTGTTTGTGTGTACTTGCTGGTTTTGATAAATATATGATTGTGTGCATATAGCATCAGGGCATCAGTTTGTGTGTGTGTATGTGTATATGTGTGTGATTTTGTGTATGTGTGTTGCTGTGTATGCATTTATTTCACATTTGCTGTTTCTGTTTTTCACTAAAACTAATGAAAACTGAATGACAGTTTATGATCACAACATAGAAGACATAAAATCAGAAAAAAATAAATAATTTTATTAAGACCTAATGTCCATTGTGATGGACATCAAACTTAAAAAAAATCCTGTGTTCTTCAGCTCTGAAAGATCTTCAAATTAACTTTGAATATTATCACTTGATATTATTAAGATTATAATAGGTGCAATTTGATGATGCCATGAACGTAAATCTTCATATAAAAGATAAAAAAGGAGCTCCTCCTCCTCCTTTCTAGTTGGTTAGCCATGCCTGTCTTTTGTGATGCCTGAAGCTCAATCAGATTAAGTTATGGGTCATACTTTCATTGTGATTGGTAGATCAGGGGCCAATCAGTGATCAGGCAGTACTTATATTATAAAAACACAAAATCTTTTTGGTTTAAACCAAAATCCATGTGATGTCCATTCCAATTGACTCAGTGTTTGAAGGTTAAAGCAAGCTAATACAACAAAAAATACAACTAATACAGCTGTTTTATTTAATGCACTATTGCATTAAATGTAACAGGGCTAAATGCTAATAATTTTTTTCTACTGGCCTGGTTGGGCCAGTGGATAAAATTTTACTTGCTGTGCCAAATTTTTTTACTGGCCCCGCCAGCAAAAAATAAATAAATAAAAAATAGTTTTGTTTTTTGATCCATTGAATTCTGAAAAAATAAAGCACAAAAATGTTAGATACCAGTGAAACTATTTACAATTCTATATTTCAATTTAGATGCCTAACTAATTTAAGTTCTAACATTATTGAAAACAAGTGAACAGTCAGTAATAAAATAAGAACAAATAAACAAATTACAAGCAATAGCACAAATAAATACAACAGCTCAAAGATACAAATGAAATAAATAGTGCTTAAAGTTTTTCAGGTAGGTCTAACAGTAGTGTTCAGGTACAGAAATTGAATAATCAAATGTAAAATAACACTGCATAGTCTTCACTGTATAAATGAAATACAGATTAATCCTTGTTAAATCTACAAAAGTTATTCAGTCAAGAGCAGTAATGGATTTTTTCTTTGTCTTTTGATCAACATTAAGGACACAGACAGCGGTGTATTAGGTTGATGTCACTTTAAGACCTAATGCACAGATTCAATATGTTTACATCCAATTTCTTTTTCAAATGTTTACATTCACTTAAGACATAACCGACTGTTTATGTGAATACTCACCAAGACAAGCATTTGGACATAATTGTGTGTATTTATTCGTTAAAGCAAAAAGATGCAAAAGAGAACTCAATTCCTGAAAGCTTGTGCAAATGATAAACTTTCGTGATGATAAACTTTCGAGTTGAGAGTTTTGTAAACCGTCTCGTGTGTCTTTCACGCTGGCCACAGATGTACACTCTGAATAAATATTTATAACGGTCTGAGAATGATTTATCGATCCATCATTGCCTAGAGAACCGTCTTTACCGTAGACTTCCTTGCTCTTTCTTCATAGTTAGCTAATTGTTCTGGACATTGTGAGCCTGTGGGCAAAAAGCTTTTGTTTTCCGTGTGAAGTATTACAGACACTGCAGTCATGTGACACGTCCACCCTGCCCTTTCATCTTTGATGAAACCTGAGACAGAGCAAGGAATATATTAAGGAGGACTAAAGGCGTTGCCTTGCCAACTGGAAGGAGAGTTCCCACGTCTCTACACACCGCTCGACCATAATGTAGTATCATTAACCAATTTGATTTGATGTACTGCATCAAGATTAATATAGGGTTATATGACCTTCACTACCTTTAAAGGTAACATACCTAATAGAAGCTGTAGCAGGATAGATGAAAAATAAACTGTTTCCAGTTGTACACACACTGGTTGTCTCTCTTGTCTCCCGTGTTATTGCTGGAGAACGGCCCAGTACAGCAGGAGAGGTGCTACGCAGGCCATTTGCATTGACATATTGACACCCTTGTCAGGATTTATATGTACAACGTGGCAGGCAGGCTGGGGCGAGGACAGCGGAACAGAGCACAGACATCCCAATCAAGAGATCTCACTTCACCAAACCACACTGAAACTGCACATTTATCAAGCCATAGGTTTTTATTTTTGTCAGATATGTGTTTTTGAGAATCAACAGGGTTCTAAATTAAATTTAAACCTGTTAACGAGTTCATAAATAATGATATTATCTGATTCTGAATGTTCAGGAGAATATCATTTCAATTTTCTCTCTTTGTCCTCTCTCTTTTTCGTTCGTTCTCGGCTAGACTCCCTTGAGGTCCCTTGCATCATTACAAAACTCGAGGCTGAGTTGCACATAATCAAATATTTGACGTAATGAGGCTTTTTAATTACTCTTCCCTGCCTGCAGTATCGGCATGCTGATCCTCTCATTCATTTCCAGAGCCATTTGTCATACAGTTGACAGGTGGTTATGGATACTTCCCATGGTGCATTTAGGCTGTGTGAAGCTGGCTGTGGTACTGTTGGGCAGAATAGAATTACTGTTTATGGTCAAGATATTGGCATATACATTTTTGGCAACAAAAATGAAAAGATGAAACAACTGATGTGCATCTATCTATCTATCTATCTATCTATCTGTCTGTCTGTCTGTCTGTCTGATGGCATCTGCTGCTTTTGTTTTGGATTCTCATTTTGCAACACTGGTCGCATTGGACTTAGTGTGAGATTTTACTGTTCAGTGTCTGAATAAATAAGCATGGAACACCAGACAGACCTAATAAGGGCCGTCATCCATGTTTCAATGTGAAATGTGAAAAGTCTGTGCTCAAACATGTCATTATACAAACAGCCTACTTGCTGCAATTTCCCAGTGTACCTGCATTTTTGTGGGTTTGTTAGAGAAGCTCCTGAAGTCCTTTACAGCAACTGAGGCTTAACTTTACAGACATGACCTTGGTGGAAACTGAATGCAAATAAGGTTTGTGCAGCGTAGTCAAAGACACTCTGCATCTGACACTGCTTTCATTAACGTATTCTTGTAAACATTGAACAGACTTGTAGGTATAAACATGCATTTTAGTTGAAGTTTATACTCTTATTTGCATAAAATTTAATATGAGGTGTTGTAAAGCAACAGTTCGTGATTTTTTTTTTTTTTTTTTGCTTGTTTTTCTTTATAATTTTCACATGTATTCGGTTTAATTTCTCTTGGGTTCATATGATATAAAAATGCATTTTATCATTTATTTGATCTTATTGCTTGCATAAATTTTCTCATTCTATTGAATAATCATACTTTATAAATTTACAGGCCTCAAATAAATGTTACAAGTAGTGTGGGCCCAATAATAATGATAAAAGTTTTCTGTGAGGAAGATACAGGAACAGTTTTCTTCTTGAATTTAGGAGCTTGGAAGGAGACTCGCAGCTCTGCTCTGTCTGTATTCCACAAACACACATCCTATGAGACAAGCCATGGCATCCTCGCAAGTTTCCTGTATTTTTTTTCCCCGCATGTGTGAGAGATAAAATTCTGTTCTTAGATGAAAGTAGAAAGAAAAAAAAGAAAAAGAAAAAGCATGGCACCTGCCTGGATGGAGTAGGACAGGAAAATGAGTGTCGTTTTTGCTCATTAAAATTGTGGAGTGATGACAGAAGGAGAGATAAAATGAAAAGGCTAACTAGAGGTTTTCGCTTTGCCTTAAGTGTCCGTCGCAGCTTGGGGAGGGTGTGGCGGAGCCCGGGGTATTAAGAAGCCCACCAAATGTCAATGATCTCTGTATGATTCAAATGGCGGAATGGAAATATCATTGGAGATATCTAGCACAATCACAGTAATAGGAGGTAATGAGGGCTTTTGTAATGTTAGATCTGTCTGAAGGAGATGGTGAGCAATTGAGAGAGATAAAGACACTAAAAGAAATAGGAAAAAGACAAGATGAGCAGGAAAATACCATCATATGATGCTGGTGTTCCTTAATCGGCAAGGCTTCCTTAGTCAACAAGCATCACCAGAAAACCCTTGCTGGTTGAGCAATGTTAAACCAGCATATGACTTCATGATGGTCTTTTCAGTTGAATTTACTCTTACTACTTTTAGACATTGTAGTTTGAGTGTTTAGGGTTAAAATAAGTTAGATGTGTTCGCAATCAATTATGCTAGAGTAAAAAACATGGCTGAACTTATTTCATATAAGTTCATGGCTGAACTTATTTCAGTTGTGTTCATTGGTTTTATACATTGAAAATGGGATTTCTGTAACATTTTTTGTAAACTTAAATACATTTTGAAGTGGAAACTGAGCTGAATAACTGAGTTGAGTAACAAAAAATAAAATTAGGATGTCGAAATAACACTTAATCTTTCGTAGTCAACTACTAGCTAGCAATAGTGTACGTTAGTGTTAAAATAATGTGCAATTTCAACACACTCTAAAAAAGTTTCAGTGGGTTTCAATAGAACCCTAGGATTATTAACTCATTTTTAAAGAAGGCTTTATGCCAAAAGGGTTCTATATAAGAAGAAGTGTCTTAAATAATTGCATAATATTTTCATGTTTAACAGTTTATTTAATTTTTTTTCTACTGATAATGTATGTTTAAGCTATTTAATTCATACAATTTAAATTAAATTAAAAATTAATTAAAACCAAATTAATTAATTAAAACTAACTCCGTAAAATAATCCCATGATGCGAACCCCGAAAATATTTTATATATAAAGTGCCTGATAGAAGGTCTATATAGAGGGTATGCATTGATGTCACTTTCCTGCCAGAAAACACCCCCTCAGCCGGACTGAGTGGCAAAAGAGCATACTGCATGACTGGATTTAATAGGGGAAACTGCGAAAATGTGAGTTAAACAAACGATTGTCAGATCCAGTGATCCATGGATATTGACATGCAGCCAGGAATTGTGTTTCCTGACATGTGCCTGATTCCGACGCCAGGGAAATACATAAAGCAAATTTGCCTGTGGACGCAAAAACAATATAGGTAGGCCTAAATCCGGGGGATCACTTATATCAATTTTATATATATTTTGCCATATTGTCCAGGCCTAAAACTTGTATAGTTTTTGTCAGTGTTTATTTAAAAACATCCAATAATGCAGAATATAAGATGCTAAATATTAAATTGATGAGTTATACAATACAATATAACAATGCAATATATAGGTTATGATTTTACCTTGAAATTCAACATATTGACACAAACTGATAACTGCAAATCCATGTTTCGCTGCCTGGAGTCCAGTTGTTTCTGTGAATTACCTCTCTTTTCTGTAGCTTTCGGCAGTCTGTAAAAATATACCTCAGATTTCTTGTCAAATCTATCTGTACAGTCAATCGCAAAGCTCTTTCCTATTTTAGATGTGTTTTGTGTGTTTTTCGCGGCATTCATTGCTTCTTTAAATATAGAGCCATTTTACTCAATATGTCTTTAAAGGAACGGGCGAAGATGAGCATAACCGATGTCTATCGCATTGATATCTAAAAACTTTTTTTTTTTCTTCTCACTAACATTTAGATAGCAAATAAAATATCAACAATAAAAGGAACTAGCTAGGTTAGCTGATTACCCTAAAAGTCCATAGATATTGCTGTCAGTTCGTACTGCTGTTAAAGGAACACTCCACTTTTTTTGAAAATAGGCTCATTTTCCAACTCTCCTAGAGTTAAACAGTTGAGTTTTACCATTTTCGAATCCATTCTCCGGGTCTGGCGGTACCACTTTTAGCATAGCTTAGCATAGTTCATTGAATCTGATTAGACCGTTAGCATCTCGCTCAAAAATGACCAAAGAGTTTGGATATTTTTCCTATATAAAACTTGACTCTTCTGTAGTTACATCGTGTACTAAGACCGACGGAAAATGAAAAGTTGTGATTTTCTAGGCCGATATGGCTAGGAACTATATTCTCATTCCGGCGTAATAATCAAGGAACTTTGCTGCCGTACCATGGGTGCAGCAGGCGCAATGATATTGCGCAGCGTCTCTCACAAATGTCTCCATGGTTGCAAGGCACGCTCCCTGTGCAAGCAGCGGGTCACAGGCGCTGCTGCACCCATGGTACCGCAGCAAAGTTCCTTGATTATTATTACGCTGGAATAAGAGTATAGTTCCTAGCCATATCGGCCTAGAAAATCGCAACTTTTCATTTTCCGTCGGTCTTAGTACACAATGTAACTACAGAAGAGTCAAGTCTTATATAGGAAAAATATCGAAACACTTTGGTCATTTTTGAGCGAGATGCTAACGGTCTAATCAGATTCAATGAACTATGCTAAGCTATGCTAAAAGTGGTACCGCCAGACCCGGAGATCGGCTGAATGGATTCGAAAATGGTAAAACTCAACAGTTTAACTCTAGGGGAGTTGGAAAATGAGCCTATTTTCAAAAAAAAGTGGAGTGTTCCTTTAACACTTTCTCCGACAAGTGGATGCAATGAGATCTCTTTTCCTGTTTGTTCATGTGACGTTCGGCATGAAGCCTATTAAACTTCTATTTTACAAATGTAAATGTGAACCTCTGACAATTTTTTTTTTTTGTTGTATTAGCTTGCTTTAATTGAAGTAAATTGAGAAAGCAGAAAAAGTGCCTCTCTTGAGTGTAAGAGAAGTGATGTGTTCTTGAGTAATGTGAGCGAGAGCCCTTATGACCTGTTGATGCTAAGTTACCAGGGCAACATTGTTTTGTTGGAATCTGAGGAGATGCAGACAGCAGACATGAGACGAACTGTCCTTGCAGTCACTGCCATCACGCACACTCTCAGAGAATGCTTTGAAACGATAAACAATACTCTTATATCACTGGAAAAGATTTGTTCACTGCCATCTTAATCAGTGATTTTTTAATAAACATTTTCTCTGACGTATTTTGCTTGTATCTCATTTTACGAATGTTGAAGAAAATTATTTTTTTTGCAGTGTCAGTACAACAGGGCTAAAGAGCAACATTATGTATTGCGATGCTCCCTGTGCGCCTGCCACCAGTTTGTCAATGAAGCTCTTTTATATGAAAAACACCCATCTCTCTAGGAAGTGGCCCTCTTCCATTCAGTAAGGCATTTGATGCCACTGATGTCAACATGAGGCATCAAAAGCCCAAACAAGGACCCAAGCAGAAGCACACTTGGCTAACTGCGGCTCCTCTCGTTCACTTTTGCTCAGAGACACAGTGTTGGTGGAGCTCTTGGCCAGGCTTGAGCTTTTGATGTATCGGGTGGTGAGCTATTCTCGCAGCCGGCCGCAGATGGAGGTTCTGGGCTTTTAACCAGGGTGGAGAGGGTTGAATGGTGTGAGAAGACAGCATGGAAGAGAAACAATTGGAAAGGATGAGTTCAATGCTTTATTAGATCCTCTTCAACTCTTTCTCACCCATGTCTCCATAATTTTTATTTTTTTTTTGTAGATAAAAGGATTGAGTCAAACTGCATGGCATGCTTATTAATTAATAAAATTACTTGGAATTAATCACATATATTTGTAAAAGAAGCCTCCAAATTAATATAATTTAACACATTTGTGGCAAATGCATGTTATATATGAAAAGACATTTTAAAAAAGGCTTTAGAAGTCAATATATATATTAGTCAATATATATACATTGATTTTTAGACTTCTCAAGCACATACTGGATGGTGATTAAGTAAAACTAGGTTATAAGACTGAAATATTTTGGAGGATAATGAGAGACAACAGCAGATACTTTCGTAGACTTTCATCCACAAAATTGACAAACCGAGAGATGGATTAGATAAGGAACAGACCACAGTCAGATGGAGACAGAATGATCAGTGTTGAAATTGTTCATAAACTGCAGTCTCTCTGTCTGGCCTCTGAAGGAGACAGCAGGTAATTAAAAAGCAAAATGGGGGGTTGTGGGATGGGGCCTGGGCTTTGATAGTGCATTAATGGGCTGTGGAGGATAATGATGTGAATTGTACCAATTTACCAATTCTGAAGTTCTGATTCTTCTTAACTATGTTCTGATTCTTCCCAATTAATGATTATTTTAGTAGCGTACTTTTGAGGAGGAAATATTTGGGGAAAAAACGAATGGCAGTTCTTCTTGCCCTCAGAAATCTATTGCCAAATGATGAGATTTTAGAACAGATAATTCATTTATAAATCAAATAATATATAACACACAATATAATTCTATCAAATGGTCTGTTTACACAGACCCCCAGGGCATCCAAGATGTAGGTGACTTTGTTTCTTCAGAAGAACACAAATGATGATTTTTAACTCCAACTGTTGCGGTCTGTCAGTCGTATAATGCATGTCAATAGTAACTCCATCTATAAGAGTAAAACAAAACACGCACAGACAAATCCAAATCAAACCCTGCGGCTCGTGATGACACATTGATGTCCTAAGACACGAAACGATCGGTTTGTGCGAGAAACCGAACAGTATTTATATCATTTTCACCTCTAAAACACCACTATGTCCAACTGCCTTGCGCATTCGGTTGGTGAGGTCTGAAAACGCGTTCTGATGACGGAAGTGATGTCTCGCGCTTATACTTCAATGATAAGTATCAGAACGCGTTCAGACCTCACCAACCGGATGCGCAAGGCAGTTGGACATAGTGGTGTTTTAGAGGTGAAAAATGATATAAATACTGTTCGGTTTCTCGCACAAACCGGTCGTTTCTTGTTGTTATTACCTGAACCTAAATTATGTCGACTCATGTGTCTAATTTCTGTCACAATAACCCTATCATCCAAACCCTATAGTGGAGAGAAAGAAAGAATAATGGGGAAAAACCGTCAAGCGGTGCAACAGCCTTGGTGGAAACCTTGTTTATAAAAGGAATATGGCCACAGCAGACTGATTTATTCAGGAAAAAGCAGAGGTCAAGAAGGGAAGACATAGGGAGGGAGGGTGATTTGAGAGCTAATCAATATTGAGGCTCATCACAGAAAATGATGTTTTATATTCCTCGCTAACGCTCGGCTTGTTTTGTTCTCTCTGTGTGCCCTTTGGGTGGCTATGTTTTCTCCTCTGCGTCTGGAGATTTCTCTGTAGTGGCATTTCTGATGCTATCATTGAGTTCCTGTCAGCCAAAGATCACATTAAATGGCCAGTTATCAAATATACTTAAAAGAATGAGGGTGAAAAAGAGGGAAAGGAAGTTAACAGAGAAAAGAAGAAGAAAGTGAGCGGGAAGGAAGCAAACAAATGCATTATTTTGGGTACAGTAGGGCGGTGACTGTGTAAGAATTTCAGTTAGTATATATGTATGTTAAAGGAATAGTTTATACAATAATCTCCTGTTATCAACTTGTATGACTTTATTTCTTTATTTGAATGCAAAAGAAGATTTTTGTGTATTTTAGAAAGGAAGTTATATGGGATTATATATAGATCTTAGGGCTGTCACGATTCCTCGATTAAATTTGAGTACCCAGTTAAAAACAAAACAAAACAAAAAAAACTCAATATTATTGTCTCAGCCTATTATTTATGTGTTTTAAGTCATTTTGAAGGCTATTGTTTGCTTAGATCTATTTTTATTGCCACAAAAAAAGTCTAATTACTCGATTAATCATCAAAATAATCGTCCGATTACTCAATCAGTGAGTAAATGATGACAACATTTTCATTTTTGGTAAAAAAAAAAAAAAAAAAAAAAAAAACTTTTAATCTGTGTGTGTCTGTGTCTGTGTCCGTGTCCGTGTTTGATTTTTTTTTTTTTTTTGTCTAAACCCGAATTCTGAAACCTTTCAAATCAACAAAACAAACCGACATCTGATGTCAAATTGGTCTATAGCAAAAGAATTAGTGTAAAAGCACCCTTATATTTGTTAAATATTTGTAGTTTGTTTACAGTTTGGAATGCTTACAGTTTGGTGTGAGTGTGTCTGTGTCTGTAAGGGAGAGATTGAGGGCATATGTGTGCTGGTATGCTGCAGTGAAGTGTCCATCCAGCATTTAAATATTTAGGTCTATCTGTCAGCCTGGCTCAGGAAGGACTTGGCTTCTAGGCACATTTGCCGCAGGAAAAGAGAAGAGTGGGAGAGAGACAGAAAGGGAATATGAATAAATGGATAAGAATTGTGGGAAATGAGACAAAGACAAATGAGGACAAGATGAATACCTGGACTTGAAGTGTGACAAACTTATATATACACACATGGGTTGGGTTTCCATGGTTTATGGGGTCTTTCCATAGACATAATGATTTTTATACTGTACAAACTTTATTCTATCCACTAAAACATTTTTCCATTTTCAAAAAAACATAATTCTGTATGATATTTTTTTCCCTCATGGGGACCAAAAACTGTCCATTTTGCCCCTCAAAGTAAGGTTTACCAGGACTACACACACTGAGAATCAAACCTGTGACCTTTGTGTTACTAGCATCATGCTCTTCAAGTTTATCTACAGGAGCACAAAATCAAATATAGAGAAAAGGACGAGTGTCCTGTGTCCATCTGTCCCTTTTCCCTTTTCCCTTTCTGCTCTCAGGAACAAAGATCTTCCCACAGTCCTGCTGTGACTGAAAAACAAATCAGGTTCTAGGATGATGTAAGTTCATTATGTTTGTGTTTGTGGTTGCTATGGACAAAGGAACTGAAATCCATCGTCAAGCCAAAATTATTATCTGGTTTGGCTTCGAATTTGCCTGTGCAGCTTGGTTTCATTCTTGATTGTTGAAGTGACACTTTAAGTTTAGAAGTTCAGCCCTCCAGTATTATGAAAACTGTGGGTTATTATGACCCTCTCACTAGGTAATGTTTTTAACTGGAAATCACATTTGTTCTGTAAATAATATTTGTAAAAAGTCAAAGCTATGTTTAAAACTACACACTGCCCTGGCCAATCAAGTAGACATTTTTCTTGACCTGCCAACTGTTGGCAGACTCGTATGTTACATTTACATGTGTTAGATTGTGCATGACATGATAATTCATTATGCCATGTTGTAAATGCCCAATTTTGAGTGGACATGTTGTGAATATGCTGTTTTCGTGCAGGTTACTTTTAAATGCAAATGAGCTGCAGCTCCCCACCCTGCTTTCCAGAATAGGGTGGAGCCTGTACAACATGGATGCGCTGCCAAAAACGAACAAAACATCTGTTTGGTTTAGATTATCATCTCTATTGCAGTCACGCTCATGTGACAGTTCTTTGTCTTCATGAGAGTTTATTATTTGCATGCGTTTTAAAGCCATAACAGTTTGAACTTCTGATATATGGGTTTTCTGAGCGCACTTATCCAAAACACATGCACAGAAAACTGGCTGTCAGACGGTGCATCCCGTAAATATTAAACTGATTCTTCTTACACGTCTTAACGGTCTTATTGCACTTAAACTGTCAAATATACACAAGGTTATAAAGACACAAAGTTCACAAACACAGTAGGTTATGTCTGTGAACGTAGATCTGAGTATTAAAGTGACAGCAGCATAATATACAGTACCTACTTCTGTATATGCTGTTAATATGAACCAAACAACAAAAGAACAACATAAATCACTCACTGCTCTTGATTAAACAACTTTAGTAGCTTTAAAGGGGACCTGTTATGCAAAATTCACTTTTATAAGGCGTTTGAAAACTGATGTGTGTGCAGTGTGTGAAAACAACCAGCCTATAATGGTAAAAGTCAACTCACTCTTTTTTTTTTTATAGTTCCCATAAATCAATAGCACTCTCATCAAATGAGCTGATTCAGATTCAGGCCCCACCCACAGCCGGTGACGATCTGTCCTATTAGCATAGACACAGCCCTGAGTGAGAAGCACAGAGTCCGCCATTTCTGTATCCTCGCTGCATTCATTTTGGAAGGAAATGTCCCAAATAAAATCGGTAAAGTCTTACATGTTTGCGCCAATCATTTAGCACCAGACTGTTTTACAAACAAGGGTCTTTTCAATGCTGGAGTTTTACAAAGGATGATTCTGAAACATATAAGGCTGAACACCGCTTCTGACATTTTCAGTGCGTGAGATTGTCCTGTTTTGTTGTTGCCAGTATGCTAGAGCATGAGCTCTTGAAGCTCCACCCTCTTCTTGAAAGGGAGTCCAGGAGCACCAGTTCCGTTGCATTTAAAGGGACAAACAAAACGGCGTGTGTTTTTGCCAACCCCCAAAAATTGGATTTGTGAAATGTTCACCTGTTTGGCAAGTTTTTGTCATAAAGAGTCTTTTAAAACCAGTCTAGTTTCTACAACTTTCACTCAAGAGCAAAAATATGCCCTTAAACTTGAAAGAAATAGAGATTTGATATTTATTGTGATAATTACTGTATCAATAACAATTAATATGAAAATTTTTATTGTGATCATTTTAATGGCCATATCACCCAGCCCTACTGGGATCCTTTTGAAGTCTTTACAGAGACGCAAACAAGCTGCATGTTTAAACTGGACGCATCAACGCTCTTTCACTCTTCCATTTGTCCTGTTGTTGAAAGACTCAAGTGCGTGGAGCATGTCAGAAACTGAACCAGCATCTGTATACTTTATCCAGTGATTTTGAAGAATCTCCATGCAGCTCCTCAAATGAATACATAAACATGCTGTTAGGACACAAATTCAGAATATCCCACATGCTGGAGAATAGTTTTACAGCTAAGCTTGAATTTGAACGCATTATCAAGTCTAACCTGGGCTTGTCTTGCTTCAAGTGAGGATCAGAGAGGTCTGTGCTTAGCTGAGGGGTGGCATTAAGCTCAATTGATGGTTTGACATAGATCGTCCATCAATGACGCTAGAGGTTGTAAATGTTATACGATAAGATATTAGACAAGGCTAATAATGTGTTTTAGTCAAAGATTGCTGAAGACTGACTCCTTTATGTTATATATACTGTAAAAGTGCTTGAACACACACACACACACACACACACACACACACACACGTATATATACAGTATCTCACAAAAATGAGTACACCCTTCACATTTCAGCAACCATTTTATTATATGTTCTCAAGGGACAATACTATAGAAATGAAAATTGGATATACTTTAGAGTAGACAGTGTGCAGCTTGTATAGCAGTACAGATTTACTGTCCTCTGAAAATAACTCAACATACAGCCATTATTGTCTAAATAACTGGCAACAAAAGTGAGTACACCCTAAGTGAACATGTCAAAACTGTGTCCAAAGTATCAATATTTTGTGTGAGCACCATTGTTATTTAGCACTGCCTTAATCCTTCTGGGCATGGAATTCACCAGAGCTGCACAGGTTTTTGCTAGGATCCAGGTCGTCTTTACTCTGATTGCAATCCTCATCCATCAAAACTTTCATAGCAAGAAGCTGGTTTGCTTTGTCCAGCCAAGAAACATAGTTTTCATATCATCTGGCCATACAGCGTTGGGATGTTTCGACGTTCCGTTCAGGCAGGAACAGCGTGATGTGGGAGGGCTCTGTATCTTCAGATACAATGACAGAATATGACAGAGAGTGTTTTAAAGCGAAACAAACACTGGAATGAATAAGTTAATTCTTTCTGCCATCTCTAATATAATCAGCATGGACTTTTAAGATCATCTAACTGCGTGGTGTAAATTACACTATGACGCAATTTCACATGCTTCCATAATTTTTTTGCGTTAAATTCATTAAATTATTTTAACGCGTTAAGGATTTTGAATTAATCGCATGCGTTAACGTTGACAGCCCTAATATTTATATATACTGTATGTGTGTGTGTGTGTGTATATATATATATATATATATATATATATATATATATAGTCAAGCACTTTTACAGTATATTGTCACAATTAGAGTCAAAAGATGATGATGAAGGCAGGTTAAGTGTTTCAAAATAGTAACAAGGTTTATTAGCAAAAGCGAACAACACGAGAAAGAGTGCATAGCATACACCAACAATACCGGACAAAGACGGAAGAAATATGACAAAGACAGAAAAGTAATGATCAGCTGTGATAATTAAATGAATATTGTAATAGATGACTGTCGGGAAAACTAGAACAAAGGAAACAGACGATTATCAAACTAAAAGTCAATGAAAGTGAAACCAACTGAACATAATCATCACACATATAATGTGTATTAAAAATTTCTAAAATTAAATATCAGCAAATAAATATGGACCGTCCTCAGTCTACTCACTGTCCGTCCGTCACACGAACATGGGAAGAGCTTCCTGATTGGCCAGTTTTTCCCCATCTAACAGAAGCCAGTGTTCAGTCCTTCTAAAATGTTGTGGATGGAAAGAACTTCTGATGTTTTCTATACAGTGCAATTATTTTTAAAGATTCTTTTTCCATGGCAGTCTATTATATTGATATTTTGGATGATTTTACGATCTTGAGTTGGTGGTTCTTGGACAGATTAGGCAGATTTTTTTTCTTTTTTAGCATACAGAGATGAAAACATACTGAAAACATACTTTAATGGGGATGAGATGGTGTAATTTATACTATGTAAGATTTGGAAAGTTTCCACCCACTCTCAAAACTTAGAAAACCAGGACTGCCTTCTGTGTTTACATTTCTAGCTAGCGTAGTCTATGTAATTTGAGTGTATTTTTGCCCTTTTAAACAGGAAAAAATAGGCTAAGTGCAGGCTCATTTTCCCCCTCAGCCCCTTAGCATTAAAGCTGGGAATTATTTAGCCGTGGGAGAGTTACTCAATTTTTCAAGCGCATCCTGACTGAAGCGCCTGCACAGTTTCTCTGACCATTAACATGAGCTGCCTTGTCACACTCCTCCATCCTTTTCCTGTTCATGTCTTTGCTATATCTCACTGTATTTCCATTTCAAACACCCTTAAAGTGCTCTCTTCAGATTTCAGCCTCTCACTTGAGGAAAACCGCACTGTTTTTCTTATTATTGAGCTAAAACTGGATGTTGAACGTTTGTGAAGATTCCAAAAGATGTAGAGTGGTGTTTGAAAACATGTATGAAAAGCTTCTGTCATTTTCTTTTATGCCTAGTCTCCCTCTCCTAGTCTGAAAGAGCTACTTTCACAACTGATCTTATCTGAGCTCGCTCAGATTTACAGCTTGCACACTACATCTTCACACTAGCCTTAAGGGACAGGGTCAAACTCTGTACAACTGATCCCCTTATCTAATCTCACTGCTGAGACAGACAGAGAAAGAGAGAATCACAGTGACTGAAGGTGTTGGGTCCTGGAGGTTGTAGAGACAGGTGGCCACAGTGCTCAATTATATGTGTTACACACGTCCTTCGATTCAACCTAATGCTGTGTGCTTCTCTATTTATATGTGTGTGTTTGTTATATTCCACCACAGACAGTTAATGTTTAGTGTGATTTTAGGGAATTTTTTGAATTTGTATTTTATAATGCTAGAAATAACAGTAGATCCAGAAGAACGCACGCACGCACGCACACACACACAGCAATTAATTGTGAAGGATAGGAACTGTTTCCTATCATACAGATCCTATTATCTCATCTCAATACATGAGGAAATGTGGAAAGACATAAGCAGTCACAGTCAGATAATTTGCAGTTAAATTTTAAAATGATAGCTCTCAAATACAATGTTAAATGAATGTAACTACCCTTTTTTTCCCTCTGCATTTCTATTGTTATCAGTGATTTTGGCCTTGATTATACTTTTAAATTTACAGTTAAAGATTGGGCACATTTCATCATTTAATTTTAACACAAAATACTATGTAAAAAGTACAGTGCATTTTATCTGTGCCAGTGTGATTTGCAATGTCTGGTTTGTTTTGTGTTCCTGCTGGCCAGATTCTGCTGCAGATTCCTACAGTAAATGGAGTCTGTGTAACTACAGCTAATTAAAGCTGCATTATTGATAGATCATTGAATTATTCAGTACCAATAATAAAAGATAGCCCAATGACAAGCGTGGTGTTAAAGGTTTAGTGCCCTTATAATGGAATTTTTTTTCACCATATTGTCTTTAATTGTCTGTCTGTGGTTTTCTCTCTGGCTCTGAAAGCTGTTTAACAAATCTGTACCATAAGTGTCACACCACTGACCTGGAGTGGGATAGATGGTATGCAAAAAAAGTTAATTAATTTGGCATTCTTCTAATTTCTTCTAATTTCTAATTCTAATTTGGCAGCCTACGTAGCCAGAGTTTTGATGGCAAAAAGCTAAACCCACAATGCAGCTTGTTTTGGACAAGAACCACTTAATTGTGGTGGACATGTAAAGTGACCACAAATTCTACAGACAACCACAGAGCATTTTCTTTTACATGGCTTTTAGGAGCGAGTTAATCTGAAATAGATTGTGTCACAATAATAGACTGCATTGGGGAAAAAAAAGGTAATAATTAGCATAATTAGCAAAAAATAGCATAAAATGTGTGTAAAAAGTTCTCTCCAACACAAGAAAATATGCTCAAAACAAACTCCCAAAAAGTTGTGTAAAGCCAGCCAATCAGAGTACAACACACCAGATTGAGAAAGTGTTTTCCAGTTTTATGAGAAATGTGCATCAGACGGTCAGTGAAAGGACTGTGGGTGGTCTGTAGGCGTGCCGTCTGAGACTAGTCTACTCTGACCTGAATTTAAGGTCATCTTAAGGGAAAAATATTTTAAAAAGTGTCTTGTATCGACATGTAGTGCATTAAGTGCTATGGTTACTCACGTAACCCTGATTCCCTGAGATAATGGGAACGAGCATTGCATCAATTTCACTGACGCTTAGGGGGAAAACTCCGGTTTTCTCCAAATCCTGAAGGCTGATTGGTTCACATCTGTGCAACTGCATAGACAAATGGCGTTTCAGCCCGCCAAAAAGGGTGAGGTTGACTGCCTATATAAGTCATACAGAAACGCTGTCAGTCAGAATCTTTCGACTGAGGAGCACCTAGCATGACTTGCTGGGCAGCGTGGTAGCATGGCAAGCTACGCAATGCTCGTTCCCGTTATCTCAGAGAACCAGAGTTATGTGAGTAAACATAGCGTTCCCTTTCAATACAGTTCACTCGCATTGCGTGAGCGCTGTGCTACAAGTGCAGAACGGAAGTTGGAGCCGACAGCTTGGATGCGCTCGATTTGAGGGCCCTTCAATCAGCTGAATAAAGTGAGGCTCAGACCGCATTCGGAGCTTGCTACGTACTACGTAAGTATTTTTAGACTGACAACACCCGTGCTTGAAGAGCAGGGATGTCCAGGTTGTAAAATCTGATGAAAGTGTAAAGCGAGGACCAGCCAGCCACTGCACAGATATCTGCTATAGAGACTCCGCTGGACCAAGTCCAAGAGGAGGCCATATCCTCTAGTGGAGTGGGCCCTCACTCCTAAGGGGCACAACAAGTCCGCAGACTTGTAAGCCAGCGCTATTGCATCTACAACCCATCTGGAAAGTCTTTGCTTCGAAACCGGCAGCCCTTTAGTGTGGCCTCTGTAGCTGACAAACAGCTGCTCTGATTGCAGAAACTGGCCAGAGCGCTCAGTATACACTCTGAGGGCCCTTACGGGACAGAGTGAATGAGGTTCTTGTTCGCCTTCCGCAAGTGGAGGAGCTAGCAGCGCTATCCCCTATGTTCTGAACAGGGTAGAAAGCACTTTTAGCACATAAACGAATGTCAGCTGACTCGAGCGGCTCAAAGGGAGTATTGTGGAGAGGTCCCACGATGGGACCGAGGAAAGGTGTGGAGGATTCAACCTTCTAGCCGTTCTGAGAAACTTAATGACCGGGTCGTGTTTCCCAATCAATTGGCCATACATCGGGGAACAATTCACTGCGATAGCTACTGAGCATGGAGGGGGTGAGTCTGCCATCCAACGGTTCCTGCAGAAATGTGAGAAGAGACACGATCTCGCAATTAGTGGGGTCTAATTTCCGAGCTAAGCACCAGCTTGATAAAATAGAGTAGTTCTGGGAATAAAGGCACCTTGTGAAGGGGGCCCTCGACTCTGAGATCGTTCTCGTGTTCCCTTGGGGGAAGCCTGATGGCTCCCGTCAAGGGGCCATACATGCACCCATAACTCTGGACGAGGGTGCCAAGCTGTTCCCCCCGCTTGAGAGAGGAGGTCTCTCCTCAGCAGTATGGGCCATGGAGGTGCTGACAGCAGCTGAATCAATTCTGGGAACCAAGGCTGGTTCTGCCAGTGTGCTGCCACCAGAAGGGCCGAAGATTTCTCTTCTCTTTCCTAATCCGACTGACAAGCTGCGGGAGCAGGGCTACAGGAGGAAAGGTCTGAAGGCCCAGGCAAGGCCATTTCTGGGCCAGCACACCCGTTTGCTTCAAAAAGTATGTCTGGCAGTGGGAGTTCTCTTCTGTTGCGAAGAGATCCACATCTGGAAGGTGCGCCATGTTGCATTCACTGTCTGGGGGTAGCGTCTCCATTTCCCCAGCGGTGGTTTGCCGCGTGAAAGCATGTCCACTCCTACATTCTGTCACGGTTCAGGGTGCTTCATCGGCTTCCCTGTTGTCTATGTCCTGTCATTTTCTGCAGCTCGTGACCTGGGCAATCAGCGCTGATTCTTCGGCGCTGGTGTGTGCAGATCACAAGCTGATTGCCCTCACCTGTCGCTTGTTCCCTTCCTCCCTTTTATTCTCTGCTGTGTCTGCCCCTTGTTGTCAGTAGATTTCGTGCTGTTGTTCATGTACGGTTGTACCTGTGCTGTGTGTCTTTGTGTCTTACCTTCTCTTACTGCTGTGCTCAGGACGCCTAGACGAGGAGTCGTTCAGCTGGCCGTGTGCCCGCTATCCTCAGTCTCGTTCCACGTCCCGTTGGGCATTGCACCTGAGGTGGTCTCCACAGCCTGTGTCCACAGGTGCCTGTACGGACGGCTCTGGAGTTGTTACACCAGTTTTCTGTTCGTGTGTGTGTCACTACACACGTTGGATGTTTATTGGGTTTTCTGTTGTGCCTAATAAACTGTTGCACGAATCCTCTGCGTTTGAGTTCTCTCTTCACGTTCCTGACACATTCAAGGAGCCTGGCACATGAACTGCCCTCAATGAGCGGAGGTTCTTCTGTGCCCATAAGAGAAGACGCTTCGCCAGTCTGTAGAGGGCGATACCCGATACCTCTTTGGCAGTTTACGAAGGCAACCGTTGTCCTGTTGTCCGAGCGGACCAGGACATGATGACCTCAGTTCTGTCCAGAGCTCCCTGAAGGTCAAGATTACCAGCAACATTTCTAGATTGATCTAGGTTGATGTGCCAATTCATCAAGGAAGTCGCCCATGAGCCGAAGGCTATTCTGCTGTCGCACAGGGTGCCCCAACCCGTCTTGGATGCGTCCGTCATGACCACTTTCCTTCTGGAAACAGAGCCCAGCATTATTCTGTTCTGATAAAAGCGGGAAGACTACCAAGGGATCAAGGCCTTGATGCAGCCATGGGTCCCTCTGAGAGTGTGTTGACCCATGCGCCATGCATGAGTTGGGATAGCTGAAGACCCCACCTTGAATGAGGCTGCCATGCTCCTGATTTTCAGTGCACGCTCTTGAGAGAGCCAAGCCTGCATTTGAGCTGAATCAAAGACCGCTCCCAGATCTTACAGTTCCACTGATATTGACAGTGTCAGTGATGCTGAGTACATTCTGAATGACCTTATCACGAGGGCACGATTCAGACATCTCCGATCGAGAATGTGCCTGAGACCGCCATCTTTCTTGGGCACGGGGAAGTAGCGGCTGTAAAAGCCTGACTCCGTTCCGTGGGAACTCTCTCCACGGCGCCTTTTTCTAGCAAACTGAACTTCGGCTCGGAGGACATGAGAACTACCGTCTGAGATCGAAGAGTGAATCACACCCATGAAGCGTAGTGGTCTGCGAGCGAAAAGGAGCGAGTAACCTTGTTCTATTACCCCCAATATCCAGCTCGACCACACGGGGATGCCCAGGATGCCCTGCCATGCCCAGAGTTGAGTGGTGAACGGTTAAAGTGCTACAGGCAGCATCTCATGCTGAAGCGGAGAGCGGCACCTGTTACAGCATTGAGAAGAACAGACATGTTCTTTTTGTGAAATTTAAAAATTATAAATGAGAATGTGAAAAGTTTGGTTCACTATCACAGCGAGAAGGGGTTTAGGTGTGCACACTGGCAGGGTGGGCCCAGAACCGGCAGCAAACACATCGTCTCCAGAGCCCCGAGCTGAAGAGAGGACTGGAAGATAGGCATGTTTTGAGGGTGGTCCGGCCTCTGTGGGACATAACCCTCTCCTCCTCCATCTTGTGGCATCAGGACTGCTTCAGCTGCACGGGGTCCAGCTCTAACTTGGGGCGAGGCCCTTGCCATTTTGGAAATGGGTAGCGTTTGGCCAGGTGGAGGCGTGGCTTGACTTCAGGCTCTGCTTTCGGCTAGGGCTGGATGGACTTTGAGGCTGGCCTAGGTTGCTGCTGAGTCGTCGTGGCCGTTCTGGAGCGACTGGAGGCAGTGTACGAGCTGGCTCTCTTCGGGCAGGAAGTGGCACAAAGTCTGTGATGACTTATGTGCTGCGATGTAGTGCTCTGCAAAGCCGTCCACAGCGGAGGCAAACAGGCCCCAAGCTCTATGAGATTAAGCCATAAGTGGCGCTCCAGCACCACTAGACTGACCATTGAGCGACCAATGGCTTGCGTGATGGCTTTTGTAGCATGCAGGGCCAAGTCTGTGGTGCTACGCAGCTTTTTGAACAGCATTGGGTCAGGTCCAGACTCACCCATGTCATAGGGGAGTTTGGCCTGATACACTTAAAGTACCGTCATCATATGTAGTGCAGAGGCAGCCTGGCCGTCAGCAGTGAACGCTTTGGAGGCGAGTGCTGAAGTGGTCCTGCACGGCTTCAAAGGGTGAATGGACTTCATTTTCTAGCCAAGAGCTGTGGGCTGGCAGAGATGCGCAGCAACGGCATCTTCCACTGGCGGGAGCTTCATGTAGCCTTTTTCTGCAGCGCCCTCTACAGTGGAGAGAGCGGCCGAAGAGGAATAGTGGACAGGGTGTGCCACATCTTAGTGTGCCACATCTTAGTGAGCTCTTGGTGGACTTCCGGGAAGAACGGGGCTGGATGCTGGTGGGGGGCCTGCTGGCGGCATCCCGGCTGCAGGAACCACTCGTTGAGTCAGCTGCGGGCAGGCTCTTCTTGGGCCGACCAGTCCAAGCCAAGCTCTTGAACAGCTTTAGTAAGGACTCGCATGAGCTCTAAGTCCACACTGGGACGCACGTCACAAGTCTCTTTAAGTGGCGGAGGGGCGGAGTCATCACCGGAGTTCGCCCACTCACCACACGCAGAAGCGGCCAGAGACATTCAGTGTGCTCGTCAGGCGCGGGCAAAAGAGCCCTGCATTAGTCGCATTCACAGTGCGGCATTTGCAACGACGTTGAGGAAATATGCTTTCAAATTTGCTCTGTTAGAGGTCGCCGGATGGCCGCAGGGGAGATCACTGAATTTGCTTGCTTGCTGAAGCATTGTTCTTCCGTTGCAAGCCTCGATTCGACAATGAGAAGAGGCAAATAGAGTGGCTTTAGTCTTCTTCAGAGCAGCGAGATGATCTTTGCGCTGAAGGAGAAAGATTCTGACTGACAGCGTTTCTGTATGACTTATGCTGCCTTCACGTGCTATCGGAAATTTGATAATTCCCACTTCTGAAGTCAATTCACATTTATTTGTATAGCACTTTTCGCAATACATATTGTTTCAAAGCTGCTTTACAAAAAATCCATGTCAACATCAATTTAGAGTAATCTGTTATCAGAGGTGACTGTGTCCAAATTATGTAATTATAAGAATTATAAATGTACATATAAGAAGTCGTAATTACGAGCTCATTGCATTCAAAATCGGAGGGCGTTCATGTGCAATTTTTACATAGGAAACTCATATTAATGATAATTTCACAGCATTATATAGGCAGTCAACCCTGCCCTTTCTGGTGGGCTGAAACACCATTTGTCTGTGCATAAGTTGCATAGATGTGAACCAATCAGGCTTCAGGATTCTGAGAAAACAGGAGTTTTCCCCATAAGCATCAGCAAAACTGACACAATGTGAGTGAACCATATCGAAAGGGAACTACTTTAATACATCTGACAGTATTAATATCTTTAAATGGAGAAAACTATATCGATACTTACTTAAATTTAGATCATTTAGATCACACATTGTAATGTCTATTTAGGATGAGAAGTTAAAATGCACAGTATGCACAGGTAAAAACAATTCACTGTCACTCCTCGCACTGTGTATTTCTTAACAGTGCTGAAAGTGTGTATGTGTATGTGTCCGTGTAGTTGGCTATATGCTGTGTAAGTTGACCTTTACTACCTGTGTTATGGTGAGTTGGCTCATTAGAGCTGTGGGAAGCAGCAGGTATCTTGTTCAGCTGGGTAATGAGAAAGATTTTCTGTTTCGTGGCCCACATCTACAGATGAAATCTTCATTACAGACCCCTTATTTAGCCTCCCACCAAAATGTTGTCACTGATTCACTACATACCTATAGTGTTGGTTTAGTGCCAGATGAGTACAGTCCATCCATCCATCCATCCATCCATATTTGATTTGAGTCAAGTGGACTTTTAATGCAAAAAAGTATACATGAAGATTTTTGTTGTCACTTGATCAATTTAATGCATCCTTGCTGACTGATTACTTTCATCGAGCACTGCCAGACAAGCCTTACACTTTAGATTTAAATAACTACTAAACTGTTAAAGACTTTTTTTTTTTGCAATGATCTCTGTAATGATTTTTGAACTCATTTTTTGTGTTTTATGTCTGTCTGAATGGCATATATTTAGACACTTTTTTGTCTACATTTTTTTTTAAATTCCAGAAGCAATGCCAACATTAGATTATAGCTCTAGAGAAAAATGGTAAGACTGATCTGATGCACTGCGCAGCGCGTAGGTTTTACTGAAGTACCGTTAAAGCAACTGAGTGAGAGTCAAGTAGAAAAGAAGAATTTTAAAACCTAGACAGCATTTGACACCAGAGGATCAAGCTCTCTTTGGTGTAATAGCAAGCACCTAAATCAGCATAGACAGAGTAGATGTTATCCATTACCCAGCTTCCCTTTCAACAGTTGTGGCATCTTTTTTTCTGCCTGACAACCAGCTAATTTATTCGTTTAATATTATCGCTTTGATCGCTTTAGAAACTTTGAAAACTGAGAGGCAAGAAAGAAAAGAATCTTCATTCAAAGGTATATGGGGTGTGCTTCTCTTTTTGATCTGTTCACTTCTATTCTATAGTATTTTAACAGACTTCAGAGAAAAAAAGGAGGGAAAGGAGAGCAAATACGCAGAGATATTCTGTGGGAGTAAATATATTTGTGTCTGAGTATACTGCTTTTATAGTATGCAGTGTTGGGGTAACGCATTACAAGTAACGCAGGTTATGTGATTAGATTACTTTTTTCAAGTAACTAAAGTAATGCATTACTTTTAAATTTGCAAGAAAATAGTTATTTTTCAAATAAGTAATGCAATTTACTTTGTTTTCCTGTGTATTGACTGACACCTCTCCTGTCCCCGTGTTGAGAGAAATCAGGGGTGAGGTGCAGAGCCGTGTGCGCTCTGTGAACATGATGGTTATTGTAGTTCTAGACTAAATGTGAGCAGGCATTTACTCATCTCACTTGCACAAAAAGGATTCAGTATTCCTAAAAATGAATAAAACTGTAAAATGCAGACTCAGAATATTATGCACACCTGAAATAATTAAATAACACTTTCCCCCGGTTTCACAGACAAGGCTTAAGCTAGTCCTAGATTAAAATGCATGTTTGAGCTGTTTTAACTGAACATAACTTGTACTGATATGTATTAAAATGTCAATGCCATTGTTTTGTCTCAAGATGCACACCAGTAATGTTTTCTTCTAGGGTACGTTTATAAAAGCTACTTAAATGCCCTAATTGAACTAAGGCCTAATTCTGGCTTAGTCTAAGCCCTGTCTGAAACCGGGCCTTTATGTATTTAATCTCACTTTATTAACCAATGTCTTTGCTGCTGACCTTTGATGATCCAATTCTACCTCTTGTTTTAAATTTTTTTGTTATTGCTGAAGTAAGAGTAAACTTTTTATTTTTTTTATTTTATCTTTTCTATTCCTTTGCAATCCAGAATGGCAGCACAGCTGAAAGGTTTGTTTGAGCTGCGCCCTCTACTGTATAGGCACGGATTTGCATTTCCTTCAGCCTTGTTACTTTTACATTTGGTGTGAAAGAGCCTTTAAATTTGCCAAAGATGCAAAAGAGCTTTTCTTAACTAGTTTTGCTAAGCTGCTTGCTAACCTAGGCTAAGTGAAAAGAAAAAGAAAGGGACATATTTAATTGTACCATTTTAGCTTCGGTAATATCATGTAATATATATGCAATTTAAAAAATATATAATATTTGAGTTTAGAATAAATACACTGTAACAAAATATTTACTATAATTTCTAATAAGGCACTGAAGAGGAACCACTTCCATGGTACATATACAGCACTTGAAAAGAATCGTCTAGCTCATAGTTCTCTGCCATTTTTTTTTATTTATGTTTTTTACATTTTTTGAACTTGACAGCTCTTCAGCTTCCATGGTTGCACACTTCAGTATCTCAACAATATGTCGTTCATGTATATTACTCCCTTACTGTATCATGAATGCACTCTACTAATATTGTGTATAAGAGAAGTTCTCTCTTAAAAATAAAGGTTCTTCATGGGCATCTATGTTTCCATAAGTAACCTTTAATATCCATGGAACCTTTCCAATATACAAAATGGTTCTTTATAGTGGAAAAAGATTGTACAGTACAGATAATTCAAATGTTCTTCACAAAAAAAAAAAAAGAAAAGAAAAGAAGGTTCTTTTAACTATTAACGGAAACGTTGTATGGGGAACCCAAACGATTCTTCTATGGCACTCATATGAAACCCCCTTTACTTTTAAGAGTGCATGAATGCAGAACAGTTTATGTACAATGCAACTGTACAGTACATACATACATACATTTTTTGTTTTTTTGTAATAATGTATTCTGTAAAGATTACTAATCAGTTGGATTAGAGCTTTTGCCAGTAACTGTGCCCACTTGACTGTTTAACAGAAATTGGCCATTCAGCCTTGGGTCAATTCCAAAATCAACCTGTCTTGTCATTGCATAGTGCCCATTTTGAATAAATGTTATGTAAAATAAGTGTTCATTTTGTGCACATCATTGCTATTATTAAACTGATGATGCTAATCTATATATAGCAATCAGCATACCTTTTTGTTTTTGTTTTCTTTCAACTTCTCCTTCTGACCCAACACTTATATCTGTCATTTAATGTCATTCAAAATCACAATTAGCAATGTGAACAGAGTAACATCCAATTGATTTAGCAAATCAGTTCAAGGTTAATTAACACATTTTTTCCCCCCACTTTGATAATATCCCATAATATCTGTTTCTAATATAGCCTACTGATGCTCACATGCTCACTTAAAAGGAAATTAAAATTCTGTCATCATTTACTCACTCTTACATTGTTCCCAACCTGTATGTCTTTCTTTCTTCTGCAAAACACAAATAAGGATATTTTCAAGAACTTTTGTTTGTCCATATAATAACATTTTTCCACAGAATAAAGAAATGCATACATATTTGGAATGACACAAGGGATGTTTTTAATTGTTTGGGTGAATGTTTTCTTTAAAATTCTTTGTAGTGTCCAGCACTTTCAACGTTTCATCTCAGGGAAGGAGGTCAAACGCTTGTTTTATAGTGCAGCATGCTAGTCATGTTTATGTATGAATGGCTTTCCTGTGCTATCAGCGAGCCTATTAAAGAGGAATATCTTGTCTTAAGCCGGCACTGCAGGGGTTAATTTGGCTTTGACTGAGCCTGGAAGGAAGAAGGAGAGACAGAGGGATTGCACGATAATGAACCAGCAGGAGGAGACATGACTGACCATAATATTGGTGTGATTATGAGACCTCGGCAGGGCGAGATATGCACAATGTTGTGTTGTACGATGAGCTGACCGCTTGTGCCTTTTGAGTTAAATGCCTTTTAAATTGATGGAGAATAACATGTTTCCATGTCAGGTCACTGTTTGGTTCTGGAGGATTTAAATGGCAGTCTGATAAGGGTGTGGTGGTGTGATTTGATGCATTCGATAGTGCAAACGATGGTGCTTCTAATTTGATTGGCAGGTGAGGGTTTTGTATATTTGTATGCCACATAGTGGCAGATCTTGCGTTCATCCTTTGATTTTTTTTTTCCTCCTGTTCCTAGGGTGGGGCACAGTGTCTGTGTGGGAGGTAGGTATGCATCTCAACAGGTCCTATAAAACTCTCTGATTGGTCTGTTGGGTGCCCTGGGAGATGCAGTCCTTTGTGCCGTATTGGCAGACAAGCCGAAGCTGTCACTGTGCGAGAAGGTGGAGGGCGGGACAATGTCTTCCACTGTTGCTAGGTTACAGGTATACCTAATAGTCGAGATAGAAATAGAGATGGAGATGGAAAGATAACAGGAAAGAGAAGTGCGAAATGGAGCAATTGGCATTCCTGAAACTTTCAACCAGTTAGGGTGTCTTTTGCGGTGTTCTCAGGTCCAGAGCTTTTGGCTTTTGTAAAGTTTTGCCATTATTCAATATTCCTGTGTGCTATTATCTGATGATTAATGCCATAAGCTATCATTTCAACAACCTCTGAGTGCACAGAGTATTATTCGTCATTTTTAAACACAGGCGCTTTACAAATCTCCATTGTGTCACTTATTAATTGAATATTGACTGGAGGTTGTTCTATGACCTGAACATAGTCTGCCTGTACAGGAATTAGCGAATGCTTTAACATTTATCACGACACTGTATAAATATAGCCACGGCCAAGGTTTTCGTTCCTCTCTTCTCATAGATTACTGCTCCGAACCAGTCCGTCTGGCCTAATTGAGGTAATCTATCACCATCCCCCACTCTGAAGTGAAGAGGAAGTGATGAATAGCCGCCGTGCAGCGCTCATGTTACGCTGTTGAAAATAGCGCGAGCAACGAGTCGGGGTGGCAACATCGGAAGTGCGGGACAGTGCCGTATCAGTAATCTGAATCGCTAACAAGAGTCCATTTAGAACTGCCAAGACTGCCAACGAGCTGAGCTCCCCAACACACACCAATCAATACACTCCTGTCAGCCTTGGCAAGGGCTCTGCAGGAACATGCTGTTAGTGCTGCCTAAGAAATGCTACACAGTTATGACATGAGAAAGTGGAAGAGAAGGAAAATGAGAATCTTATGCAGAGGAAAAGAGTTTGATACAGTAGTCTATGACAGCGGTTCTCAACTGGTTTGTTTCACAACACAGATTGGACGTGTAGTGGCGACCCAGCGCAGTACCAGAATTGTTTAGTGCACAAAAGTAAAAAGAAAATAATTAAAACCAATCATTTATTTATTTATTACATTAATGATATTATCATAACAATATTGAATAGTACTAAAATAATAATATTATTAATAATAACTTTTTAATATTATTTAAACATATGTTAATAATAATAAATAACATTGTTAATGTAGTATTATTAGCAAAAAAAAAAAAAAAAGTCTTTCTTTTTTTTCTTTTTTTTTTCTACCTTGTTCTAATGCTGCTGAATCTGGATTGTCTGTGAGTTTTGGGTAGATGTGGTTTGAGGAAGTTCAGAATTGAGTTGTTTATAAATCTTAAATTTAGAAAAAACGTAAGTGTGAACTTAGTGATGAAAATGTTCACATACAGGTTTTACATACAAAAACATGCATTCACACCATTTGAATATTTTTAAGTATTCAGATATTCAGATATTTATTGGTGATGATTACAACACATTTAATCTGATGAAAATGTAATATGGAATTCTGAAGGGGCTTTTGAGAAAAAAAAAAAAAAAAAGATCTTAAACATTGCTTTTTATTGCAATTATCTGCCCTTCATTGCTAAAACTAGCATTTTGTCTAGTGAGTCTGATCTCTTAATGATTTAAACATTTTCCTTTTCATAGCAGCCTACTACAAAGCTTTGCAGCATTTGTGTGCATCAAAGGGTTGTAGACCAATCCCTAGAAATGTTTAATGCACTAAAATGTTGGCTACTCCAACCCGATCTTACTCGTACCAATTCATACGTTTTTTGCTAAATCATACTTATTATACGAGTTGCCAAATTGACCTACCCCTAAACCTGCCCCTAAACCCAGAGATGTTCACGAGTCTTTTATCTGGAGTCCGAGCCAAGTCTGGAGTCTTTAAGCTGGAGACTGAGTCAAGTCTGGAGTCTTTTGTCACGAGTCCGAGTTGAGTCTCTAGTCTTTAAAAAAAAAAAAAAAAAAATTCTCATACTCAAATCCTATTTTTATCCTATTTTTATTTTGTTTGAAATTAAGGTCCTATGATGTAAGGGATAATGTACATCCAGCTTGTTACTTTATCCATTACAATGTACAAAACAATCGTCCTGGCAACACCAGTAGTCATTTTCAATACAGTGGCTAAGCGGACGCAAGATGGCGCCAGTGAGTCACGGTTTGTTATACTGCAGTTTGTTATACAGCTTCGTTGTTATTGAGTCATTATCAGAAAATTACGGAGCCCTGGACATGACATGCGGGAAAAAAATAGTAGGCTAAATCATGCGCACGATTTATTAATTTGTTCCCTCGATTTACTGAAACGTGCGCACGATTTACTATTTCGTTTCCTCGATTTATAAATCATGCACATGATTTATAAATCGAGGGAACGAAATATTAAATCGTGCGCACGTTTTAGTAAGTCGTGCGCACGATTTAGTAAATCGAGGGAACGAAATAGTAAATCGTGCGCACAATTTAATTTTTTTTTTTCTTGCATGTCATGTGCGGGGCTCCGTAGAAAATATCAAACCTCGGAATGTTTAATAGAAAACTGTACGCATGCTGATTGCGATACGTTAAAATATGAGCTTTAAGTAATAAATTGATTGACATCTCTTTCTATCTCTCTCTTATGAACACACATTAAGAAAAAAAAAAAGCTGCATATACTACGAAAAGATTGATAAAACGTAGTGCTAGGTTTAAAGGCTATTTTTTTTTTCATATTTTAACAGGCTGGCAATCCAAATGAGCCATGCAACTACACCACAGTATATAGCTAGCTGTGTGAGTTAATGTGACCAACCTTTGTGGATGCGATGTCTCATAAAATTTGATGATGTTGTTTCGGAGTCTTTAATTTTTTCCCCACATTCTGTGCATCTAGCCGATCTGACATGTTAATAAACCCAAACGAAAGAACGTATGGCACGGTAGCTCCCGTTATGTTTCATGGGACTCTTATGACATTCTATGACAAGAGTCCGATCTACCACGACACAGGGAAATATATGTGATGCAGATATTATAAAACCATTCAAACACAACACAAATTCTTTATTTATTATATCAGTAGTTAAGGGTAAAAGACTTGAGTTGTTTTTAAAATATTCACGAGTCTTTTGTGTCGAGTCGTGAGATAGCGTTGGCTACTTCCTTTCCCCTTCTTCTCTTTCAATTTGTGTTCATCCTGCGCGGTTATATAAGCAGTTCCATAGTTATGCAATTATATGTAATAATGTATAGCTAAATAGCCAAGTTGACCTTTAGGAAAGGGATTTATATTTGTGCACAGGATTTGGCAATTAATCAGCTTGTTTCTTATGGAAAGACCCCTTGAGTACAGCTGTCTTTAAAGCAGCCTGTAGTGCTGTGACTCAACTGAACTGGGTTCAATTTAATGTAATTGAATTAGAATGAGTTAGAAGCCAGAGAGGCCGGAACCCAGGCAACCAAGTGCAGAAAATCTGATCATAATGTTGCCTGCTAATTAACTAGCTTCATTGCGATCTGTGGCTGACTAAGATGTTAGCAGTATAATACAACATATATCATGTAAATGAATAATTTATGTAAGCTGTTTAAAGTCAGCGTGGAAATTACTTCCGTAATTTCAGAGTGAAACAGGATATTCAATGAGGAAAAATGTAAGATGAGATACATTTTATACATGTGGTATTAATTAGATTATGAAAAGTGGCTGTTCGATGGTGTTTAGTGTCTAAAAAGCTATTTGGCTGTTTGGTTAACATTAGTCTGTACAACCCAAGTGACATCAGTGATAAAGGGAAGTTGTTATTTTGATTACAGAGACAAACTTTTTTTTTCTTTAAAATAACCTGCACTAAATGAATCAGTCGCAGTGCAATCAGGAACATGAATTAAAGCCGGGTGCACAGTTTGATTATGAATAGTCCTTTACGACTGTTGCTTGTCATACTGTACGAACATGATCCTTGCTGTAATCCATGTCACACTGTAGGATCTCAGTTGACATTAATGTCAGACTGTACGGCAGTCAAAAAGTTAAAAAGATAAAAGCGGACGCACACAAGAAGACACCGGAGTTTTACATCATCAATGACACGTTCAGTGACGTGAGCTGCATTTACATGTGGGATTGAAAACAAAAACAATCTCTAGCGTTAATTTTGATCATGTCCTCTCTTGAAAAGAAAACTGGAAAAAAATGAAGACAATCTGTGTGAAGCAAGTGGTGGTTTGTTGTTGTCTCACTAATTGCGTCATCAGGTTCTTCGCTCCTATTGGTTTTTGATTTGTCAAACTAGCAATCAAAGACTTCAGATTTTGGCCTAGGATCCGAGTAATCTTTTAGGATTCACAAAATTTGTGTCTGACGGCCAAAATCGTGCAGTGTGAACCTGGCTTAAGAAGGTAAAGTAGCCAATTTTGATTTCATGTTGAAATACTCAGTTGGACCCATAAATCCAAAATGGCTCATAATTCTTGCTCTGTAGAGTCTGAATGAGATAAAGAGAATAAGTAAGAATCATTACTTTCTTTCTGAAGAACCATTTTTTACTTCTGAATACTTTTGCCCTCAATTCTCAGTGGAAATGTGACATTCATAGCATTTTCATTGCACTCTTCTCTCTGTTTGGCTGGATCAAACCACCCCCCTCCAGCACCCTCTCAAACTCTCAAAACATCCACCCAATTCTCTTCTTCTGTCTCGCTGTCATTTGCTCTCTCTCTCTCTCTCTCTCTCTCTCTCTCTCTCTCTCTCTCACACACACCCCCTAGTCATTCACTTCTCGTCACCCGCTCGTGCAGCTAGGCCCTGAGATGACACCAGTTACTTCATACTGGAGCACACAGCTCAACCTTCTCTCTTTCTCTATACACTGACACTCACACATATACACACACATAAACATTATGCCCCTGTTCCTAATATTTATCTTATTTTTCTCTCAAAACAAAGGACTGATTTCAAAAGGAATATAATGAAAAGGGTTATACGTTAATGAGAGTTATAAGTTTGTATAGCTGTGGCACAGTGGCTCAGTTGGTAGCACTGTCGCCTCACAGCAAGAAGGTCCCCGGTTTGAGTCCCTGCTAAGCCAGGTGTCCTTTCTTTGTGGAGTTTGCATGTTCTCTTCGTGTCTATGTGGGTTTCCTCTGGGTCTAATCCCAAAACATGCAGTATAGGTGAACTGAAGACGCTAAATTGTCCATAGGTGTGAATGCGTGTGTCAATGCCATGTTTTGACAGGTATTGTATGCATTATTTTTTATAATCAATTTACTCTTGGATTTTTCTCTTTTTTTTCTTTAAGCCCATCACAATGTGTTATGGGAATGCATTCTCTGTGAAGGATACATGTGATGCTACCTTAGAATTTTGACCAAAAGAAAGGAGCCTTTTTTTAATCAAAAGCACATATATAATACTTTAATATGCTGCCTATATAGGAAGCTCACTAGGATTTGAAACCAGTGTGTCATATTTTTCTGAACCAGCATAGTTTTCATGTGTTTATGATAGATTTGTTCTCAAAGCAACATTAATAAGACCAGGGACAGTATAAATCCCTAGCCGAAATGCATCTGTGGGAGTGACGGTGGGATAGCTGAGCTACAACTGAGCTTCAACTCAGCGAGAATCAGTCCCAGTGGAAGAACCACAAGTTCAGTTTGTTGTGGAGTCTTAATGGGCTAAAGGGGGGGGGGGGGGGGAGGTAGCGACTAGGCTAACGATTCAGCTAAACAGCAATACGTCTGTAACTCATAAGTGTGCACACACAAAAATTGATGAAAATATGCATGCAGGCCTTCCGGAACAATGAGTGAGCTGGCATTTGACTCAACACTTTTCAAGCTGCTGGAGTGATACAGTTTCTGATTAGCTTTGTGTGGTAGTTTATTTTTTGGAAATTATTCTGAACTTGTTGGAGCTGTTGTCTGTTTACTACTTTGGCATGTTGAGCCATGTTGCAAATACAGGCGATCTGATTTCAAATCTGCTTACATGTCTCTGTCAATAAATGCATCTTTTTAAACAGAAGTCATTGTGCTTTTTCACTGGTTAGTCACGTTTAAAAGAATAGTCACATACTGTATTTCCTCCCCTTCATGTCATTCAAAACCTATATGCTGTTATTTTCTCCATGCAATATAAACGTTTTATGACAGATTACAAAATGGCAGTTTGAATATACCGAATGGAGAATGAGGCTTGAGAACATCAGACAGTACTTGAACAAAATGATGTTTTATTAACAAAGTTCGGGAGGAGCACATTCAGATAATCTACATTATAGGAAGTCATCATACCCTGTGAAAATCTTTAACTTTTGTCACATCACACCCTGAAAAATAAAATAAATTAAGTCTAACTTTTTTTGAGCTGTATGTACACATTATAACCCTCATCATCAAAGTGAAAAGAACATTTTAAAAATTGAAAAATTAATAACAGGGTTGGAAAAGTCATCAGTCCCCTGATTTAGTACTTTGTAGAGCCACTTTTTGCTTTAATTACAGCTATTACTCTTTTTGGATATGTCTGCTTTGCACACCTAGATTGGGGAATATTTGCCCATTCTTCCTTGCAGATTTGCTCAAGTTCAGTCAAATTCCATGGTGAGTGGCAATGGACTACTCTCTTCAGGCCCTATCATAAACCCGCCGCAATGCATCGCAAGTGTTTTTTGCTAGTTTCAGCCCGACGTAGTTATCATTTTCACATCCTGCGCCACTTTGTTTAAATAGCAAATGCATTTGCACCTATGGTCTGAAAATGAGGTGTGTTCAGGTGCATTGTTGGCGCGTTGCTATTTTGAGGCAACTGAAATAGACTGTGCCATTGATCAACTGAAACCTGGTCTAAATTCAGTGGCACAATTTTTTTATTTAAAGAGTCCGTTAGTAATATGCGGGTGCACAACGCATGTACACTCTGCTTATTACACACACAGCAGCACAAACGTGCCAAATATTAAAAATAAAAGGACTGCAATGTAAAAGATTATTATTGTGTGCATAAAGATAAAAAATGCTTTGGTGGAACCCGTAGATGGTCTGCTGGCACGCTTTAACCTCGTGCATGAGCAGATCCTTTTCCTCGCTAGAGAAGCGTTCGGTTTTTCCGCTTGCAAATTCCGCCATGTAAATAGTGAATCCGCCATGGCGCGAGCGCAACTGGCTTTTAAAGGGAATGGGAGATAAGACTCTGATTGGTTTATTGCACGTTACGCCCAAAACACACCCATTACTCATTAAGAGAATAGGGACAAGCCTTTTAGTCCATGCGCCAGGTGCGCCGACCATTTTTCCAGTCGGTAAACTAGCAAAAGTGGATTCGGACACGCCCTAATTGCACTTGCGCCGTGCGCTTTAGACCATGCGCTTAGATCGTTAAAATAGGGTCCTTTAAGTCCATCTACAGATTTTCTATCAGATTTAAGTCAGGGCTCTGACTTGGCCACTCAAGGACATTCACCTTCTTATCCTTAAGCCATTGCGTTGTTCTTTTGGTGGTATGTTTAGGATCATTGTCTTGTTGGAAGGTGAATGACCTGCCCATCTTCAGCTGTCTAGCAGAGGGACACAGGTTTTCCTCAAGAATTCGGAATGTACTTGGCAGCATCCATTTTCCCTTCAATCCTTGAAGATTATGCAGGAAATTTCCCTAGTGCAAATCGTTTTGGAATGATATGAGCGTGAGTAAATTAAAGCAACATTTTCATTTTTATTTGAACTACATTACTGCTCAAAATTTTGGTGTCAGTAAAATTTTTCTTTTTAATAAATTAATACTTTTATTCAGCAAGGATACATTAAATAATCAAAAGTGACAATAAAGACTTTTACATTGTTAAAAAACTATATTTATAAAAACTATATTTACTAAAATTATATTTCAAATAAATGCTGTTATTTTGTACGAAGCCCCGGACATGACATGCAGGAAAAAAATAGTAGGCTAAATCGTGTGCACGATTTATTAATTCGTTCCCTCGATTTACCAAAACGTGCGCACGATTTACTATTTCGTTCCCTTGATTTATAAATCGCTTGAATGGTAGTGTATTTCTTTAAATTTGCACACATATGTCTCAGTGACATGACTTGGGCCATATTTCCTCCTTGCGAATTCTTGATGACACTTTCGTGAGTGCCTTTGTACATTCTTACTGTCCTTACCTTTTGTTCTCTTTTCTTATAATCTCAGTGTCTTACACATATACATCTCTGTCAGCACCTTCTGAGTCGTTCTCCAGCCCTCACGAAACTGTCAGTCAGTTATGCACAGTCTCTCTTCTGCTTTCTTTTACACTTTCACCTTTCAAAGCCTACTGAACTCATCCAAGGGACATGGTTCCCTGGCGCAAGAAGAATTGTTTCTCGTAGCAGAGGTTCCTGCTCAGTGCCAGTGTATTCTGCCAAGGGGCAGAACTGTTGTGTGTGTGTTTGTATGTATGTGTTCAGCCACTTGAATCGTTAATCTAAGTAGATCATTCAACTATGTACAATGGAAGCTTTCAGGGGGAATTTCATTTATGTATACACAGCCAGAAATAAAATACAAACCTGTCTAGCTTTTAAAGGCAACATTAGCAGAAACAGCACTGTTAGAGTAACACACATGTATCTAGTCTGCAACAGTTTGACATACACAGTGGAATGAATGTGCATCTCTCAGTGTAATGAGAGGGATGCTGGGATAGGCACAAGGTTGCATCACTAAGTCTCTTACAGTATAAATCGGCCTGACATCTGCCACCCCTTGTGAGAATTTAGGAGTTTGTTTGAATAAAAGGACTGGGAGAGTGTGTGTTTGTATGTGTGTTGGCAAAACTAGGGCAGACGTATAAAGAGACACACACGTGCGCTTACTAACCTAAGACAGATATGGGGCAGACACGCTCTCAAACTGTTAAGGCTTCCTAAATTCACGTGATTACACTGCATTCTGAGTTACTTTACCACCGTGGTCTTTCTGGTAAGGCTAGTTGGTTTGCTAGTCAAGCTATTTTACTCTCAGGGGTAGGCGGTCGCACTGGCGATACCACCTCGGTTTTTTCTTACCAGTGCAAAAGAGACTCAAAATACTCAGTTAATTTTGGACATGCAAATAAGAGTCATATATCATTCAAATCTGCGAAATGTCTTCTTTCATTTGTGTACACTCACAGTCCGTTGAGGACACCAGCATCACATACCGTGGTTCAGCACCCGAAACACAACATGCTAGGTTGACTATTTCACACAGGTGCTTCTGTGGTTGTACATAGGGGTGTAAGAAAATATCGATACACGTGAATATCGCGATATTATGTTTGGCGATACTGTATCGATTCTCAAAAATACTGTATTGATATTTATTTATTTATTTACATCCAAGATTTGTGACTTTGTGTTCAGTTGAAACCACAGACTGTATAAAACCGAACCACTAGATGTCAGTGGTATCTCAGAACATAAACTGAAGCGAAACCGGAGAAGCGCAAGGTGCGTGCATTTCTAGCGTTAGCATTAGCAAACCTAGCTCACAAGACAATAGAATCATTCTGCTCCCGCCACGGTGTACAGAGCTGAAGTGTGGACTCGTTTTGGCTTCAACTATAAAGAAACCACTAAGGAGATCGACAAGAGTCATGTTGTTGGCAAAATAGGCCATGTTAAAATCCAATACTCAGGAAACGCATTGAATCTGAGAGCTCACTTAAAGTCCCTGTGAACCGGAAGTGTTGTGACGTATTTCCAAGTGAAACGGAATATTGAATAGAGGGCAGGGTTTTACTTTAGCACTCCTCCTTTCCGTCTCTTGCTCATAGCAAACTAATGGTCGGATGGGATTGGTTTAAGCGTTTTCAACCCAAGCCGTCAAACTGACGTCATCTGAGAAGGAACGCCATTCCAGACCGGAAGTAACTTTTCAGATTATGATTAAAGATTACCACAACAAACAATTTTTTTCTGAGCATTAACTTGCACAGATTAATTGTTCACCGCAAGACTAGTAATATGCACTAACAAAGTAAATAGGGTCAATTTTGATTTCATGCCGACTTTAACAACCCGACGCGATCCACGCTGCTGAGAGTGGCATTTCGATAGAATACGTACTGCACACTTTCCTCTCAATAACAAAATAAACACAACAAAAATGACAGCGGTGGCAGCAGAAAGAAAGCATCTGATCATAGCGATGTGGATATGTTTGCACCAGCTCTGTTCAGCACTTCAGTGAAGGCACGTTTATTTAAATAGCACTTTATATCTTTAGAACTCAAATGAGGATATTTTAATGAAATCTAAGAGCTTTCTGTCCCTGCATTGACAGCCTACTCAACTACCACTTTCAAGCCCCAGAAAGGTAGTAATGACATCATTAAAGTAATTCATGTTACCCAAGTGGTTTAACCTAAATTTGATGAATTAACACTAGTGGTTTGTTTGTGCAGAAAACAAAAACAAAAAAAACAAAACATAATTTACCACTTTATTTACAAAATATTAATCTCAAACGGGCGTCAAACACTTAGGGCCCTATTTTAATGATCTAAGCGCATGGTCTAAAGCGCATGGCGCAGATGCTCTTAGGGCGTGTCTGAATCCACTTTTGCTAGTTTAAGGATGGGAAAAATGGTCGGCGCGCCTGGCGCATGGTCTAAAAGGGTTGTCCCTATTCTCTTAATGAGTAATGGGTGTGTTCTGGGCATAATGTGAAATAAACCAAATCAGAGTCTCATCTCCCATTCCCTTTAAAAGCCAGTTGCGTTCGCGCCATGGTGAATTCGTATTTACATGTCGGAATTTGTAAGTGGAAAAACTGAAGGCTTCTCTAGCGAGGAAACGGATCTGCTCGTGCACAAGGTTAAATCACGCGAGCAGACCATCCACAGAAAAAGCCACCAAAGCATTTTTATCTTTATGTACACAATAATAGTCTTTTACATTGTAATCCTTTTTTGTGTCACATATTTGGCATGTTTGTGTGCTGCTGCGTGTCCCTGTGTGTGTAATAAGCAGAATGTATAAATAACAACAACAAAAAATTATTGCGCCATTGACTTTAGACTAGGTTTCAGTTGGTCAATGGCGCAGTCTATTTCAGTTGCCAGTTGGGCAACTTGGGAAAATGATAACTGCGTCAGCCTGAAACTAGCAAAAAACACTTGTGCCAGGTATATGATAGGGCCCACAGTATGATTTATAAACTGTTTTCCAAAAAATGTCCACAGTATGTGGTCAGATGAAACTAAAAAAAATGAGTTTTTTAGCAGCAAACACTCAAGATGGGTTTGGTGCACACAGGGGTAAAAAGTACTCCATGTGTACAATGAAATATACTGCTGTATCTTTCAAGTTGTGGGCCTATTTTTCTGCTGGAGATCCTGGACATCTTGTTCAGATACATGGCATCATGGATTCTATCAAATACCAACAGATAAAAAATCAAAACCTGACTGTCCCTGCTAGAAGTCATATAATGGGCCGTGGTTGGATCTTCCATCAGGACAATGATCCAAAACAAACATCAAAACTAACACAAAAATGTGTCACTGAGCATAAAAAGAAGCTTCTGCCATGGTCATCGCAGTTCCCTGACCTGAGCCCTAAAGAAAATGAGTGGAGTGAACTGAAGAGAAGAAGCACTAACATGGAGCTGGGAATCTGAAGGATCTGGAGAGATTCTGTATGAAGGAATGGTCTCTGATCTCTTGTCAGGTGTTCTCCAAACTCATCAGGCATTATAGGAGAAGACTCAGAGTTGTTATCTTGGCAAAAGGAGGTTGCAAAAAGTATTGAATAAAAGGGTATGATTAATTGTGAAGCAATGTGTATTAGAGAAAAACATTTCTTTCATAATGAGATTTTCCCCCCATTTAAATTTCTTTTTCTCCAATGAAAGGTTGGATTTTTGTATATTTTTAAAATAAAAGATCAAAAGGATTAACGATGCAGATTTATTTTCATAGCCTTCTTTGGTCATATTTACCAAGGGTATGAATAATTTTGAGCACAACTGTATGTATATATATATATATATATATATATATATATATATACTGTATAAAAATAATATTTAATGTTTATTTACAATATATATTATGTGTTAAATTTAAACATAAACCTCACTCTATTTATGCATACAATTTTGCTAAATGTATGAATTATGCATACAAAAAATAATTTCTCAATAAGGTTTACATATATAAAAAATAACCTTTATAAATTATTTAAAAAATAATACAATACATATCCCCTTAAAGTTTTAACATTTAATTTCACTTCTCAAATTCATTTGTCTTGCTTAGTGTACTGGAAAACAAATATCAATATATTGCGATAATATCAGAAATATTGCAATTTGATTACATTTTTACAGTTTTAATTGAAGCTCAGAAGGAATTTGGTCTGAAAATTCCAGAAGGAATTTAAAGCATTTTTCAAATTGCAGCTCGTCTGTCATTTATCCTCACTTCTTGTTATTGTGTCTGAAAATCAAGTTGCATCAGTGTGCACCTACTGAATTATTTTATTACCCTGTATGTGTGTGTGTGTGTTTAGTGTGTGTGAGGGACAGGGACAGACAGAGCAAGAGACAAATAGAGATTTATGCCCCGCCTTATTCAGTCAGAGAGACACTCTCTCCTCCCTTGTTTTCTGAATGCACAAAGCATCGTTCTCTCTCTCTATAATTACTGCAGTCATACAACTAACTGTATTCAAACCGCTAAATTAATTCTTAGTCTTCCATAGTGCTGCCTTCTCTCCCCTTATGCTGTCGCCATAAGGTCAGGGACAGTCTTAAATCAGATTGTCTCTGACAGGCTGAGAGAGATGTGATAGAACAGGATTAGACCTTAAAGCTGAACACAACATTTTCCAATTGATTGCTATTGCATCCCAGGTCATGGTTTCTTAACAACATTTAGTATAAAGCCTCTGTAAGCTGTGGGGGCTGAGTAAGAGTAAGATTTAAGGGCTGGAATGATTTGTGGCATATTAGACCACAGGTACATTACAAGGGTAAGTTACAAAGTTCAAATTAAATCATGTATTATAAAATGGATAGTTGCGGCTCGAAAATCTGATTGGATAAGCCATGTTCAAAGGGGTCCATCGGGGTCAACGTTTGCCCCTGCTAGACTTTACGTTACAGTGATTTTACAGTGGTTAAAAAAGGGTTCGCTTTGCATCTTAACCGTAGTAAAATCCCTGCAATGCAAGGTCTCATGTGGCTTAATGCTTTGTTTTTTTTTGTTTTTTTGCAGTTTTTAGTAATATACATTTCTGAGAACACAGTGTAAAATGTGCAATATGTTCTACATTGTATCCCCTCTTATTTCCTCAATAGTTTTCATTGTGATACAAAAAGTTGTCTTTTCTAATGTGTCATAGTGATGTGCCACTAACTGGCAGCCTCCCCACTGCTCAAAGTCACAGTTAGTCTTTTTTTAGGTCCTGCTCACCTTGAAATACATAGGCGGTGCCATGGAAACCATCCTTTTACATCTTTCAAAAAAAGATTTTACACCTTGTGCAAATGCTAACTGCCTATTTCTTTAAGAAGAAACAAGTTTCTATCAAATAAGGCATCAAGTGAGCAGCTGTTGTGCTGCAGACCACATATATTTATCTAATAACAGTTTATTACAAAGCTAGTTTGCTTGCATACTCTATTATATTTGCACAAATTGCTCAGGACATTTTTCACAGTCAGTCTGCAGCATTAGATTTGTTGATATAAAGACATTTTCAATTTGCTTTCTGCAAGATGTCACTGTATGACAGCTGGATACAGCTGTAAGAGTATAATATTTGAATTAAAGTTACATTAGAAGCAGTTATTTAAGAAACACTCTTGATATAAAGAACAACATGAATAACACACACTGTAAAGAAGAAATATTATGAAATGTTTCTTAAGCACCAAATCAGCATATTAGAATGATTTCTGAAGGATCGTGCGACACTGAAGACTGCTGGCTGCTGAAATTTCAGCTTTGCATTTGCAGGAATATATTACATTTTATTTTATTACATTTAATAAAACTGTTATTTTACATTGTAATAATTTTTCACAACATTGCTATACTGTTTTTACTGCATTTTAATCAGATTAATGCAGCTTTAGTGAGCATAAGAGACTTCTTTCAAAATCTTTTAAAAAATCTTACCAACCCCAAAAGTGTGAGTATGTTATAAGGTATATAGTTTTGAATAACTATATACTAAAAGTAGTTTCTTTCTATTTGTACATTATTTGGATCTCACAATTGCAGCAAGAAAGGCTGGTGCCCAATTAAACAAAACAGCTGATTATTGGCCTTGCAATATGAGCACTATTTTTTTTTTTTTTTTTTTTTTTTTCTCGTATAAAAAGTCATGACTTTAACTTTAAAAGTCTTTAACTTCTAGGGTTTGGCTCTCTATCTGTACTGACAGACCTCTTTGGCTTTCTTCTAAATTGCTTTGCACTCATCCACTGAACTTGAATAAGTGAGCAAACAGAGAAGACCCAAGACGAGCAGCCATTTTAGCCCTTGGTCTGTTTCTACCTGCCCGCTCTGTCTTCGTCTCCTAAATCCCGACTTGGAAGTGAACACAGTGTTCTTTTGGCTCCAGCAGGCCTCTGATGTTTTATTCAGCATCTCCTCTGAGAGCTGAAGGGACAGCACATACTTGTCTGGTCCCCTCTCCCTTCTTTGCCTCTCCCTTCAACGATCGATACATCCGTGTCTCAGAGTCCCTCGCGTCATCTTTCCTCCCTCACAGTGCGCGCTGCACTTCCTCTGTTTGGTATTCCAGAGCAGGAGCCACAGTGTAGATCCATCAGCAAGGCCTAGAGATGAAGGGATGAACCGAAAGAGAGACACAAAAAGAGACAGTACGCCTTCTCTCAGAGTTTCTCAGAAATGCAGCTGAATTCCAGACTCCGTTCCACAAAACTGGCATCTCTTTGGAACTCTTTTTGATCAGTAGTTGGTCTCTCTGAACTTTGACAAGTTCTGTGAGCTGCATCACTTGTTTCTAAATAGGCAGATCAAAACTTGATTTATAATATAAGTACAGTACATCACAGTCAGTCCATCCATAGGCTTTCATTATAACCGGCACAGAAGCCTCAGTCATAACTCACAGCACTGACAGTTCAGGACCATAATTGTTTGCGTATGTTGCCCTACCCGTATTTATGAATTTCTTATGTTTTTTGGGCACATTATTTCAAGATTGCCATAGAATGTTATTTAAAATATTATTATTATTGGTTGTTATTAGTCTTGTGTAGGCAAACTTTTTTTTTTTTTTTTTTTAATAATAATAATAATAATAATAATTATTATTATTATTATTATTTTGCATAACACATGGTTCAACTTAGAGCATTTCCAATTTCCATTCACATTTTTTCAAGGATCTATATTTTCATCCACAAAGACCCATTTATATCACATGATCCTTCTGAAATCTTTTTCTGTATGCTGATTTGTGGCTCAAAACATTTTTTTGTGAAACCCACTAAAAAGTTTGGGTAAAGTTAGAAATTAATACTTTTATTCTGCAAGAATGTACAAAACTGATCAAATGCGGCAGTAAAGACATTTATAATGCTACAAAAGATTTCTTTTTTCAAATAAATGAATTTATTCATCAAAGAATCCTGTTTCATCAGTATAATATTAAGAAGCAAAAACTGTTTTCAACATTGATAATAAGAACCGTTATTAATAACTGAGCACCAATAATAATTGATAACAATTGAGCACTAAATCAGCATATTAAAAATAGTTTCTGAAGGATCGTGTGACAATGAAGACTAAAGTAATGATGCTAAAAATTCAGCTTTGCCATCACAGGAATAAATTACTTTTTACAATATATTAAAATAGAAAACATTTCTTTTAAATTGTAATAATAATTCACAATATTACTGTTTTTACTGTAAATGCAACCATGGTAAGCATAGAAAAAAAAATCGTAATATTCAGAACTTTTGACTTTGGTGTGTATTCAAAATTATAATGTTAAAGCAATTGAATTAATATAATATACTAATATAATGAATTGGTAATATTTATCATGTAAGCAATAAGGTACTCGAGGCTGTGCTGTATCGTGAATAAGTCACAGCTGAAGGGCGTTGTTAGGCACGACGTGAAACGTTGTTAGGCACGACGTGAAACGTTGTTATTCACAATACAGCACTAGCCTCGAGTACCTTATTGCTTTTATAAAATGGTTAGCACACAATACAAATATTAAAGCCAAAAAATATGTATCAGTGCAACCTTTGTGAAGTAAACTTTCCCCAAAAGCCTTCCTTCCGCCGGAAAAAATAGTCCCTGACCGTGAACAGCAACAGAAGTTACATTATCACGCCATTAGATGGTGGCAAAAACTGTCTTTATGAGTGTGTCAGTCAGTAGCGAAGACTTTTAAATTGAAATACTGAATTGTTGTGAACACAGAACAAGACGCAACTGACAAATGCTTTGACTAGTGCTGTCAGTCACGGGAAAACCCCTTTACTGTTAAAAGGACAAGATAATACATTGGACATTTAAACAGATTTTTTATTATGAACATAGGACTGACCTATGGAGGAAAATTCTAAATCTGAATGCAGGTAATAAACTCGCTCACTCAATCTCTTTCTCACAATACTCTTCTACATAATACAGTAAGCTTTACGTTTAAGTTTACGTTGCTAAGAGTGGTTGCTAAGGGTGTTGTGTAGTGATACACAGAACCGTTGGGTGAAGTGGTCATAGTCGTGTTTTATGGTGAATAAAACACAGCTATTGACCAATCAGAATTAAGGACAGGAACTAACCGTTTTATAATTTATATTATGATATACATTTTAGGTTTAATTTTACATATAAAATGTTTCACTTTTTTGATGGTAACCACACACATATCACAGCTAATTTTATACAGCAGATTTATGCACAGAAACTCATGCAACACTAAAATGATCATGTTATTCTCAGTGCATGCTCACCACTGGATCATTCAGCCATTCCTGTCTAAGATGTCAACGTGAGAGGACAAACAATGACAGCGTGCATGCGGAGCATGCCTGGGGCATGAATTTATGCTCATATGTGTGTGTGTGATGTGAGATTTCCCTTATGGATGCTGCATAGATGCAGTCAGCAGGACTGGTAATTACCAGTTGTCTAAACAGACAGATGGAATTAAGGAGAGTGACTGGCAATTTTCCGAACGCTTGTTTTGGAGCAAGGAGCTAGAGAGCGCAGGAGCGAGCGAGAGAGAAAGATTACCTGACACTGTGTGTTAGCACCTTCACTTGACATTTTTATCTTTCACTCTCCTGTCACTAGCATCAGGTGCTACTCTTTCACCCTTCTGACAGGATACATCTTGCCCTCTGGCCTTCCTACTTCTACCTTCCACCTTTCCTTCCTCTCCCTTCCTTTTCCTCTCTCTGTCTCTTTCCTTCTCCTCTTCTCCCTCTTACTGAAGAGAAGGTCATCCAGGGTAGATGCCCTTCTGAGATGGCTTACATAACTCAGGCTGACATATGGATCTTTTAGTACGTTTTTGCACAGTAAACTCCAACTGTGCTCAGCTTGGGCGGTGACGGCTCCCTCCTCAGTCTCCTTTCGGTGTGAATCTTGTCAAGAAACCGTCATTTGCAGTGACCCGTGTAAAAGCTACAGCTGACATGCACTTATCCTAAGCCACTGATGCTTGGGTGGTTTACGCACACTGGCCAATTAGCTACCAAGGGATTACAACCTGTGTTGTGTGATGGTAGGAAGAATTGTCACACAACATCTGATTGCAGTGAGTAGCAGGCTAAATTCAGCCACAAAAATGAGTGATTATCAGAATGAATTACAATCAAACTGTTACATAATCTGATATGTATTAAACCCAATGTCTGAAATATACAAATAAAATATAATTTTTTATATTTTATATAAAATGTAAAATATATTATTAAATAGATACATTGAAATTCAATATATGTTATATCAAATATATTTTATTATATTAAACAACAAAAACAACAACAACATGTTATTCCAACAATATGAAAATTGAAGGCTATAAAAATCAAGTAAAGTGCTTTAAAGCTGCTTGTCCAAAGTTTTAAATCAGGCATCTAAATCATAAATCATATCTGGTATGGTGAATGTTCTGTAGGAATACATTCCTCTGATCATAGTAACACAAGAGATGTGTATCCCTTGCCTTTACAGTGATACATTTGTGATACATATATTTTTAAACTTAAACCTCTGTAAACCGATAAAAACTAATATTTAGTCACAATTATAACGCTCCCTTTCTATTGCATTCACGTCAAATTTGCCAAGTTCGTATTATTAAGTGATTTCGGGCTTGTTTTTTTTTTTTTTTGTTAAAGTGGCTTATAGATTTAGGCAGTCGCAGGTTGCATTTTTTTAGGTCACAAACTCACTGACTGACAATAACTTTTTTTTTTGACCAGTCTATTTTGACATCTGAAATCTAATATCTTCAGTGGCCGGTTGCATAAACCACTTAGACTAGTCATAAAAGTTAAGACACTAATGTTTTTCTTGAAGAGTGGTCCTCATTTTTTAAAGTCCGTTACATAAAAAGGTAGATTGGTTTAATTTGAATTGGAAAAATAACGTTGATTACCCCTTGGTTAACTGCAAGTTGGTCAAACTAGTTCTTAAGGCACAGTCTTAATATAGTGACTAAGTTTATGCAACTGGCCCCTGCTGATCTCAAATTGATTCAGCATCTTTTTGCCATTACAAGCTGCTTTTTGTCACAGTTATTTGGACTCATTCACCTTTAGTTTGTCAGTCCGTTAGTTTTCATCAGTCACGTGTTCCTTTGTTTGAGTTTTCCTGCCAGTCATCAGTTCCCATGGACACTCATCAGACCATCACACCTGTTCGTCATCTCCTCATTATCACTGTGTATTTAAGTTCCTCATGTTCACTCTGTGTTTGTCGGTTGTTGCTCATGTTTGTGTGTGGACAGGCTGTTACTTTGTCTTCATCATTGTGGATTATCTGAGTTTGTTTTCATTAAAGAACCCTTTTGTTTATTGAAACCATTTTGAACTCTCCTTCATCTTCATCATCTTCATCTTTGTAACAGAACAACCGACCAAAAGGATGGAATTTGCAGCAAAGTTTTCTGTGATTGCCCAGGAGGGTAGTGATGCAAAGTCCGATTCATTTCCGCAAACCGGTTCTTTTCGGACAGTTCAGCTCAACGAACCGGTTCAAAAAGCCGATTCATAGGTTCCTGACGTTATCATGCTATGATGCCACTATGCATTTCTTTTCTAACAACTCAGTGTCATGTTATATCAATAAAATGTACAAATAAAGTCATTTGTGTCACGCATATTGAACCATTCAAATAAAAAGTTATTTATGTGAATGCATATTGCTGATTATTGCCTTTCATTCACTTTCATTCACATTGGGTCGCGGATCCTTTATGTCGGACACGACAGACCAATATTGATTAGCCTACATCTTGGATAAAAAAATAATCTTCATGTGTAATAAACCATAGTAAAATGTATTTACATCTCAAGGTTTTTGCAGGTTTTAATAAAGTCTTATTTAATAACAGTAGTCATAATAAGCAGTACGTGCCTCAGGCTTGCATGGTATCGTCAACTCACTCATCAGACTCCTCTGTAATCCTCGGCAAACTTCGACAGTCAGTTGGACCGGCTCAATCGGTTCTTTTTGAGTCCTCGGTAATCCTCGGTAAACTTCGACAATTGGTTGAACCGGCTCATTCAGTTCTTTTTGAGTCGGACGTGCTACTTCGGATTGTGCGTCTTGCGTCATCAACCCGGAACTAAAGTTCGTTTCAGTTCGATTAGTGAACCGGCTCGACCGGTTACTTCCTATGAACCGGTTTCAACCTGCTCAAAAGAACGATTCGTTCAAGAACCGAACATCACTACAGGAGGGCGTTGATATTTTTACTTTTATTGAAAACTTCTGTTGTCTTGCCATCACCAGCCCCTTCGACGACGAGACCCTGAAGTCATTGTTTTGGATCGGGGCAAACTACCACCGCCCTATAAACCTCCCAGACACCTCTGGACTTAACTGGAGGAACACCATCATCTGGTTTCTGGAGAGTGTCTACCCCCAGTCCAGAACACAGCTGGACCCAGAGCCCATTTCTCCACCTGTGACCACGGAGGAATCGTGTGTGATCCCCGCAGACAGAGAGCTACCACCTACCGCGACGCATCAGCCAGAGCCCGAGGGCAAGTGGACAGCACTAACCCTCGCCCCTGAAGAGGAGCTCCCCCAGTGAGTCTGACCAGGGGTGTGAGCCCACGACATCAGTGGCCGAGTGTATACTGGTGGAAATAGAGACTGAGGACTGGTTGATGGACTTCAGTATGGAGGTATTGTCTCCCACCCTATCCCACTCCGTTTTATGTTCCTCATCACTGTGCTTAGACAGCACTATGGACTTTAATTAGGTTATTTCTTCGGAACCCTCATCACTGTTTTCAGACAGCACAAATAACTTTTTTGACTCTGATTTGTCTGGGTTTTTTTTTTTTTATATATATTGTGTATATATATATATATATATATATATATATATTTTAATTTCTCATCGCTGTTTTTAGTCAGCACTATGGACTATACTCTACCTTCGATCTCCTAGAGTCTCTGTCTGCCTCCGTCACTGCCCGATTCAGCCAGTCTTCCAGCTCCGCCTCTGCTGGAAGTGTGCAGCCCTTCAACATCTCTTGTGATACCATGCTGTGATGTCGAGCCACAGATCGAGCAACCTCCATCAGAGCCTGAGCAAGTGGATCTTGTGGCTCCGCCTCCAGCCTCTGATCACCTTGCTCCGTCTCGGCTGCGCCTTGGCTCCTCCCACCTTCGGCTCCACCAGACTCTACTGGGTTCCCTCGTCCCACTGACTCCCCTTGGTCAGTCATCACTCCACCTTCACCATGGACTTGCGGACCTTCTGCTACGCTTCGTTCTTCCACCCCTATTGCTAAGAGTGGGCTCCTCTTTCCCTTCGGGTTCACCTCGGTCTTCCATCACACCGGCATCGCCTCAGTCCTTGGGCATTCTGGCTTCTCCTCAGACGCTCGTCGCCGCGGCATCGCCTAGGTCTCCTGTGCCAGCAAAGTCACTCTGTTCCATCGGCTCTCCGGTCTGTGCCCTGGGATCCATCGGCTTCTCCTCCATCGGCCGTCTTCCAGTTGACATCAGCCTCCGCGTCACCTTGGCTCCTCCCTCCCTCGACTCCACCGTGGGTTGTCGTCTCTAGGCTCTGGTCTGTGCCTTCGGACATCTACCACCATCGCCGCCGGGCTCTCGTCATCCATCAGTCACCATTCCTCCGCCACCTGCCATCACCATCCCTCCCTCACTGCTGCTTTTTTTCATCAGTCACATGTGTTCCTTTGTTTGAGTTTCCCCACAGGTCATCAGTTCCCATGGACACTCATCAGACCATCACACCTGTTCGTTATCTCCTCTTTAGATTATGCATGAGTTTATATGTCTTATGAGTTTTGTAGACAATAAAATCAATGTTTTTAATTCAATGAATTTATGACATGATGAGATGGTTATTTGGTCCTTGAATAACATGCCAGGGAGTTGAAGGCCTAGAAAAGTTTCAGGGAATGAAAAGGAACTATGTTTTTAGAAGAGCATAATAGAAAGCTATAACAAAATCTCTTTCAAATGGGTGCATAGGGTTGCCCTAAGCAGAATGTATGTATGCCCTACCACCCAAAACCAGGGGTCGCTTGGTTTGGGCCTGTTTTTTCAGTCCGGTTTGCTTATTTCTCTAGCAAAACCTGGCAATATTGGTTCATGTTCACTTCGTGTGAAGTCTGTTAAGTTTAACATATTTTTGCTTGCTATCAGGATATGCCTTTGTACAAAATGGCAATAGTTACATGAATTTATAACATTTACAGATAAGGATGTGGCAGTAAAATTATGCACTGGGGAAAACATGTTTTAAATGCATTAAACATCATATGCACCTGACAGGCCAAGTGATGAACTATTTGAGTTTGTTTGTTTGAAGCACTTTATATGAAACTTTCTCATGTTTTGGACAACTCAGTTCATGTACTTTTTCCTGCAGCATCTCACTTTGTTACCTCCTCTATTATTCATTTGCATTTTGTCCATTCTCAAAACTGTAAAGTGTTGTTGTTTTTCCCACGCAAAGTGCAAAGACTAATCAATAATGAAATTTGTTGTCAGTTATTTTTCATGATTGGCTATCAGTTTTATCAGTTATTGCAGGCTAATTATTTTTACACCTACTGAACATCATTTTTAATGACTGTTGAATCTTTTATAACCAAATAGCAACTTTAGGAAGTGCTTTAGACAACTTGTTGTATAATGTTTTATGTAGTGGTGTTAATAATGTACTTTAAATGAATAATAGGAAAAACGTATTTTCCCCGGTTTTACAGACAAGCTAATCCCAGACTTAAATGCATGTTTGAGCTGTTTTAACTGAAAGCAACACTAACAAATCTTAAAATATGTCAGTGCCATTGTTTTGTCTCAAGATGCACACCAGTAATGTTTTTTTCTAAGGCATGTTTATAAAAGCTACTTAAATGCCCAAATTGAACTAAGGCCTAATCCTGGCTTAATCTAAGTACTGTCTGTGAAACTGGGCCTTAGTATCTCAATCTTTGCTAGGGTTTATATGAGATATGTGCCCACTGGTCACTAAAGTTGTCTTTATGTTAAAAAAAAAAATCTTAAAGTCACCTAGATGTGAAAAATACACTTGAAAAAGCATGAAAGAGGCAAAAAGTCTAATTAAGACATTTGTGGGAAAAATCTAGGCTTTAATGGGCTAACATTTTAATGGCAGGTGGCTGCAAGCATCAGCCAAATCCATGGCGTTGTTCACACCACACACATCTGCAACAGTACTCCAGCCATAAGAAGAGACAGACGATCCGTCTCCTCTGAGAATCATTGTAGCATATCACTCTCTGGGGTGCTCCTGAAATCCAGTTTTTTCCTCATATCTGCCACAGCTGATTCAGAGGCACTCCTGTTATAAATGTCCTTGTGTTTAAGATGCAGCTGGTGTTAGAAGAACTGATCCTAAATCAGGTGTGGAAGTAAAATTGAGATTTGACTGACTTAGGGTGGATATCGGTGGGAGTAATGTGTCTCAAAGCAGGTGAAACGGGGCCTAAGGGTACACTAAACCTTTTAGAGTCTGAAAGCTGGAAAGAGGATTTCAGCACTATGTGTTAAAGTTTGCCCGGAGGAAGGTTCTGGATTGTGCAGAGGGCCGTATTAGGAATAAAAAGGTGCTAAAATGGAAATTGTGGTGTAAAATGGCAAAGAATCAAGATTTAACACAAATAAGAATAGAGTGGCCTAATGATTTAATTGATTCACTAAGTATAACTCGTTCCCTTTTGGCCAGTACCCGTTTTCTTTAGTTTTTACTTGTTAAATTAATTGTAATGTCTGTTGTCTCATTGTTTATAGACATTATACACTACCATTCAAAAGTCTGGGGTCAGTAAGATTTTTTTTAAAGAAATAGTACTTTTATTCAGCAAGGACACATATTTATTAAAAGTGACAATAAAGATCTATACATGGTTACAAAAGATTTCTATTTTTTTTTTTTTTTTTGTAAAAAACAAAACAAAAAAAACTTATTGATTAAAGAAACAAAAAAAAATAAATAAAAATGTAACAGTATCCACAAGCAACTAAATATTAAGCAGCACAACTGTTTATAATAGATTATCAATGTTTATAAAAAATATGTTTTTGGAGCACAAAATCAGCATATTAGATTGATTTCTGAAGGATCATGTGACACTGAAGACTGAAGTAATGATGCTGAAAATGTAGCTTTGCAATCACAGGAATAAATTGTATTTAAAAATATATATTACAATAGAAACCAGTTATTTTAAATGGTAATAATATTTCACAGATTTATTGTTTTTATTATATTTTGTTATCAAATACCTTTTGATCAAAAGCTTGATACCAAACCTTATCAATCAGATGAATATATTATTTGGTTAAGCTCTTCTCATACAGCTCTTATGGATGAAACTGTACACATATAGGGTTTATATGGTATAAATGCCTATTTAACCTAGAATGAATGTATTACAATTATTTTATGCCATTTATTTGCATGAAGAAAAGAAGTCCTTTATTCTTTGTCACTCGATTTATCACAAGATATCTACAGCATATCAGATATTATGGTATTGTAATGTTTGTATAAGTTTGGCACACTGTATTTATCTTTTTTTTTTCTTCTCACAGGCAGGAATGATCAGAACTGAGCAGGAGGAGTTTTTCATTGAGCCAGTGGAAACGGGACATCATGTGATGGAGCAGGAGGAAGAGGACGGTGGCCGTACTCACATTGTGTACCGTTCCGCCGCTGTGAAGAAGCCTCCTGTTAGTTCACTAGCTGCAGACTTTCACTCAAAAGGTTAGTCCCCTTAAGCAGCTTTCCTTGCTAGAGTTTATGTTAACCTCAAATTTTGCCGTTCCTTTTGTGTTATGTAGTTGTACCATTGTTCCAGCACTGTCTAACAATTCAGAATTTCCAAAGCATTTAGACTCTAAAGCATTTCATTCCAATTCTAGCAGTTACTGTCTGTGCGATTACAACTAGTGGTTTATGTGGTAGACATGCTTAGTTAACCCAAAGAGTCAAAGGAGGCCTCTGGTCAGCTTGGGTTTCACTGTTTGGATCATCATCCACTGGTTGCCCAGCTGAGTCCAACAATGTGTGTCATATTGCATGTAATGAACTGCCATGTTGAAGAAGGAGAGTGTTGTTTTCCTAAGTGAGTCATGTAATTTAATGGATTTTTTTTTTTTTTTGTCATGAAATCTGTGAATACTTTAAAACTGCCTTTCAGTAAAAGTTGTTGTATTTTTTAAGCAGTTACATCTTAATGGTAGGTAAATAACAGAAAGTTTTGATAAATAACCACCTGTTGTAAACAGTACCCTTGTAGTCAATAATTTTATCCCTTAAAACTCATCTTTGATCACAAAAAAATTCTTCATGCCTTAAAATAGCTTAAATGTAAATCTACACCCTTGCTTCATTTAGTATATGATGATTGAATATACTAATTAGCCCCACCTCCACTCACTCACACCAGCTCAGAGATCCACTTGGTCAACTTACTGAGGTAAACGCCGCACAATGGTATCACTTTTTACAACGTCGACCGCATAACATTAATTAATATGATTAGCCTTTTGATTAGCCTTTTGCTTTAGCAAACAGCTAATAATGTGTTGCTAATGTTACACAAACCATGTTCCTGTTCGTGAGTCAGACAGCTGTAGCTGTATTGCTAAATCTACCCGAGTTTTCATATCAACAGAAAAATATACCAGGATGACCTTCTCTTGAGACTCCCCTGCTCCAGAGCGGTTATAGTAAATGATAAAGCTAATGCCATTGATAATGCTAAAGCCCGCCCGCACTTTGACGTGATTGGTTACAAGGTAGTTTGTGACGTCAGAAACACCAGTGATTTCAAATCGTGTATTTGAAACTGTCTTTAGATCAGTGCAGTTTTAAAGAGAAAATACTCGGCAATGGTGTTGACTTATGAATTTGCAAATGGTTTGTCTTAAAGCATTAAAAACTTGATTTTCACCACAGGGGGAGTTTAATTTTTTAGATATCTCTTTTTTACACAGCCCCGCACATGACAAAAAAAAAGAAAAAATGATATATTTTGGCCATGAATTAACAAATCGTTCCCATGACTTACTAATACATCAGCACATTTTACTAATTAATTTGCTCGTTTTACGTAAATCATGTGCACAATATAATTTGTTCCCTCGTTTTACTAAATCATATGCACCAGTGGCGAGGCCAGAAATTTTAAAGTGAGTGGAAATAGGGTGGACCTCAGTACCTCTCAAACTAAAGTACATCATTTTACAATACATGAGATAAAAATAGGGGTGCAAATGTCGACACGGCATTATCGTTTTTTGCCTGAAAAAGAAAAAGGTCAAAAATAGTAATGGAAATATATGCCTAAATTGAAAATAAAAATGTACCTTCACTTGAAAATATGATCTGTTAATCATCATACGTAACAGATAGATTTGTGTCATATCATTGAACAGGTCTCAACTAGCAGAATACAACAAGCATAAGTGTTTCAGAGACCAAACAAAACCAAGTAAACAGTATACACATGCGCCTTTTGGGCTGCGTTTTGGTTTGTAGCTTCACCAAACATTAGTAAAACATAGTAGATCACTTACATTTATTTAGACCAGGTATTCTCGATTCAAACGAGCCCTAACACAACATAACACGACACTTAAATCTTGAGATGATTCTCATAGAGTGGCATTTACATGCTGCTTTGCTAAAGCTATAAGACATCCGAGATCCAATTGCGTCAAGAGGATGACAATGATGTAGAGTTTTCTTTTCATTTGACAACGTCAGGAATGTTTCACGGCTGGATAAAGCAAACCAGCGTCTCACTAGTAAAGTTTTGATGGATGAGGATTGCAGTCAAGGTAAAGACGATTGCAGTGACATGCAGGAATCATACAGTAAGCACACATGATTCCGATATATTGATGAGCAAACAAACCGTGTATTTGCTCTCTCGATGCACGATGCACATTGTATTTATGCACAGACACATTTCGCTACATTCACGTTGTTTCCACACATATTCAGAATAATGTTTTGAATTGTCATGTGTATGTTGCTGTGTTTAGTAATTCTGGATAGATCTGTGTACTGTAGTAGGTATGTAGTCAAGTCAAGGTGGTTGGTTTTAGGTTTTTTTTTTGCGTCTCCATGTGGTCCTTTTTGTTATCGCAACTTGACTTGTCTAAAATATAAACAAGCTCTTTGCTGTTGCACTGTACTCATACTATACACTATGAATTCTGAAGTTTTTTCTGTAATGTTTTTTTTAAATAGGTGCTTTTGGCTTTGGTGTTTTCTTCAATTCATAAATTTATGAATTATGGAGTCCTTATATCATTTGGTGTCCTTTTGGACTCTCCAAGTGTCCTTTTTGGAAAGATACTTAAATTTACCTTGAAAAAAGCTTGCAGAAACAGTTTTGTGAGAATCACTCTTCAATCTCATGGTTTACTTTGCTGGATATAGTAAATGATGACAAACTTAGCATGTTAAACAAGATAAATGGTGTATGCTTAATGTCACAATAAGTATGAGCAAAATGTGGTTAATCGCAATTAAAACTTTTAATCTATTGACAGGGCTTCGTACTATTTCAGTATGAATGGTGTTTATATGACCAAAAATCAGCTCCAATACACATAGTACACGAATTGATATGGTAAGGGATTTTGAGCTGTTTATCTGATGTTATAATTCATAGTAATGAGAGTGAGTAATTTAAATGTCATATCGCAAGGTGTAAGAAGTTTTAAAGGTGTTTTAAAAAGTCTTAAAGGCAAATTTGAAATATAGGTAGCTGTTGAGCATTTAACTGTGCTTTCAATTTAATGCTTACAAGTGACATTTTGCAGCTCTGCCAAGTAGCTGTTCTAGAGGAGATGTTGTTAGCACCATTTGGTCATGTACCTATTCAGGAGGTAGAAAATCAATTCCAAGCCTTTCTTCAATTGCTCTCTGCGTGCACAAGGCTTAGTCAAGTTTCAGCTGTATTTTCCTCCTCTTAAAATGTGTTTATGGCAAAGCTGTTTCATGCTTTCAACCCATGCTGCGTGTCAATACATCTGTTGTCTAAAGCTCTCTGAAATGAGTGACTATTGGCCCTTTAAATTTTTGCTTTTTTTTAGGATATGTTTCAGGGAAAACAAGTGCATTCATAGTCAATGAATTCTATTTATTTATTTATACATTTTTGCACCTTCAATACAGCTTTTAATTATAGGATTTCTGTTTGTGGGTTTTTGTTTTGTTGAAAAATAGAATAGGAGAGTGATGCTTCATTTCAGACGGAAAACAACATGCACAGCCAGGAAGTTTTAGCATGATTTACAAAAAACAACAACAACATTTGGTTTCATTTCTTGTCAGCCATATGGGAAAAAATAACTGTTTCACATGCAAATAAACAATTATGCAATTAAATATTGGTTCTTCATAACAACCCGTTTATAGTAGCTGCGTACTAAAATGTTCAAATTAAAAGGGACAGATAAATAATATTTTATTTTGAAATGAATAAAGAAGCAGATAACAGATTTTCATTAATTAAAATGAAAACAATAAATAATTGCTAGCCCTTACTTCCTGGTTTATTATGGGGAAAAATATGTTTACTTTTTACATAATATACAGTATGAATTCATTAGTGTTTTAAAGGTAACACTTTACAATAAGGTTCATTAGTTAAACATTAGTTAATGTATTAACTAACATGAACTAAACATGAGCAATACATTTGTTACTGTATTTACTAATCTTCATTAATGTTAGTTAATGAAATTCCAGCTGTTCATTGTTCATGTTAGTTCACAGTGCATTAAGTAATGTTAACAAGATTTTAATAATGTATTAGTAAATGCTGAAATTAACATTAACAAAGATTAATAAATGCTGTATAAGTGCAGTTCATTATTAGTTCATGTTAACGAATGTATAACTAATGTTAACTAGTGAACCTTATTATAAAGTGTTACAGTTTTAAATTATTAATTGCATTGCGTGTTGCACTGAGGTGTACAATTTTCACAAAAAATAAACATTTTATTGTTTATATATTGCCAAAAGTTTTGGGACGCCTGCCTTTATGTGCACATGAACTTTAATGACATCCCATTCTTAATCCGTAGTGTTTAATATGGAGTTGGTCCACCCTTTGCAGCTATAACAGCCTCAACTCTTCTGGGAAGGCTTTCCACAAGGTATCAGGCACTGATATTGGTGATAAGGTCTGGCTCACAGTCTCCGCTCTAATTCACCCCAAAGGTGTTCTATCAGGTTGAGGTCAGGACTCTGTGCAGGCCAGTCAAGTTCCTCCACACCAAACTCGCTCATCCATGTCTTTATGGTCCTTGCTTTGTGCACTGGTGTGCAGTCATGTTGGATCAGGAAGGGGCCATCCTCAAACTGTTCCCACAAAGTTAGGAGCAAGAAATTGTGCAAAATGTCTTGGTATGCTGAAGCATTAAGAGTTCCTTTCACTGGAACTAAGAGGCCAAGCCCAACTCCTGAAAAACAACCCCACACCATAATCTCCCCTCCACCAAACTTTATACTTGGCACAATGCAGTCAGGCTAGTACCGTTCTCCTGGCTACCGCCAAACCCAGACTCGTCCATCAGATTGCCAGACAGAGAAGTATGATTCGTCACTCCAGAGAACACGTCTCCACTGCTCTAGAGTCCAGTGGCGGCGTGCTTTACACCACTGCATCCGACACTTTGCATTGCACTTGGTGATGTAAGGCTTGGATGCAGCTGCTCGGCCATGGAAACCCATTCCATGAAGCTCTCTACGCACTGTTCTTGAGCTAATCTGAAGGCCACATGAAGTTTGGAGGTCTGTAGCTATTGACCCCGCTCTGTGATTTTACGTGCCCTACCACTTCGTGGCTGAGTTGCTGTTGTTCCCAATTGCTTCCACTTTGTTATGATACCACTAACAGTTGACTGTGGAAATTTCATGAATGGACTTATTGCACAGGTGGCAACCTATCTAGTACCGTGCTTGAATTCACTGAGCTCCTGAGAGTGACCCATTCTTTCACAAATGTTTGTAGAAGCAGTCTGCATGCCTAGGTGCTTGATTTTATACACCTGTGGCCATAGAAGTGATTGGAACACCTGAAATTAATGATTTGGAGGGGCGTCCCAAAATTTATAATATAGTGTATGTTATATAAGTATATTATGTTTTTTAACCAAAGAATTAAAAATGATACACTGTAAAACTTTACCGATTTAGCATTTTAAACCCATTTTAACTGATTTTGCCACCTTATTTGCTGTCATTATTTAGATATCTGATAAAGTATATCATATAAATTTTAATATTTATGTCGGAACTGATAATCATATGTTGATTCATCATATAAACAACGGTTACATTTTTCATTTAAATGGACAAATCTGAAACTGGTTGTAGGATGGTATGAATCATGTATCTACTTTCGACCCTTGACTACCTTTACCATTCTGATAAACTATACTAACTAATGAACATCAATGTGTGAATTCCCTCAAAAGTAACATACAATTCACATATTCACATATCTCTGTATCTAGGAGCTCATAGTCTCATAGTCTTTTTGCTTAATGGCCTTGGATATGTGAACAGACTCATACAATGAATAGTTCGCCTTTGTATTGACTTAATTTGTTTGCCTGTTGCTTAGAAAGATTTTGCAGTTTGTCCTCGACAACATAATTCTGTGTACTGTGCTGTGTGTTTCTCCATTTAAAAGAGATATTAGTGACAGAAATTATGGAAATATTGCATCTTTGGCACAGAAGAGGCATGTTTTAGTTTGCCTACATGCTAAAGTACCAGACAGACACTGCAAATCCATTGATTTTAAATGGGAATGATATGCTGTATGAGAAAAAACAAAAAAATGCAAGAGTTTGCAAAAGTGATGCTCTGTCATGCAACCAAAAGTTGCAGAACTTTCCCAATTGTAGAACAAGAGCAGCAATGTGCCAATCGCAAAAAAATGTGCCAGATCTGATGACTCGAAGTACAGCAATGCTTATGATGTTTTTGGGACCAAACCGTGTCACTTCACTTTTAATGTCCAATTGATCACCTAAAGGTCAATCAATTGTGACCTTTAGCACTAGAGGTGTTGACGCAAAAGTGCTCTGGTATAAGAGGCATCATAACTTTCAGTTGTTGCTGCATTGTGTAGCTGTGCATTGAACGGGTCCTGGAGTGTGCGGTGAATATGAGGGATTATGAAGGTCTATTCTGAGAGCTCTCGTCTGACACCACAGCCGTCAATAATAAAGGAATTAAAGCAGCTGTGGAGAGGAAAAATGAGTTTCCATAAGAGTGCGTGGCAGAAGGATCTGGAAAGCGACAGATCTTAGCAAAGCGTAGTTTTGTCAGTGACACCTGCTTCTCAGCTGATTTTTCTGTTATGTTTTTGAGATTTGTATGTGTGCATGCTTCTCTTTCTATGTAACACCCTGCAATGATAATAATATCCATATTGACAAACCCTGTTGTATATGCATTTACATACATGAATCTCTGTACACATGCACAAAGTATTCTCCCTGTTGCTTGGTGAGCTGAAGTGTGCGCCTATGAAGTGCTAGGGTGAGTCTGGATGGCGTGGGAAGCGATGCTTGGGAGGTGGTCGTGCTGCACTCTGCTGTGAAAAAGCGGAGTTTTTCATGGCCAGACGGTCATGTGATACAAAGACAACATAACTGAGTTGTTTTCCTGCTATGCTGCATTTTACCTTCTCAGAATTCATACCAAGTACTGTAGCACCATCGATTAACAGCATCACTGTTGGAGCAGATTAATGGTTGTTCTTGAGGTGAACTAGGAAGTTGAATTGTTCTTTAGGATTTAATGTTTACCATGGTATAATTTGTTGAACATGAACATTATGTAAATTAATTTTATATTGAAAAGTCACTATATTTTAAGAAACATTGAGATGATGGTTTTTTTTTTAAATGATGTTTAATTGTCATTAGATTAGTTTTGCATGTTACTGCATGTTAAAAAAAAGACATAATCATTATAATCATATGCGTAGTAGAGAATAGAGTAGAAGGCCAGGTAGCCATAATTTCATAGATGTTATTGAAATCCTGTGTGATAGAATCAAATAATCACTTTTTTATTCTCTAAAACAATAAAATTGGTTTTACATAAACTATTCATTCATTGACAACCCTCTACAATACAAGTAAATCACTTGCATATGTGACTAAATCTTCCCTGTGGGCGACTAAATAATGTCTATCATTAGCCATTGGCTAATAAATTCTTAGATTCTGGATGAGTTGCAGCTGGACTCATTTTTCCACACCTTTTTGATTGACAGGATATAGTTGGCCTTATTACACGGCTCTGTGGAATACTTAATTCTGGTTGGTCAATCAGGCCATCCAGTGGTATGTTATTCCCTGAAAACAACCGCTAAAAAACAGATAACACAGGCTCATCCGGGTAACTCTGCAGCGCTATACGCTTGCTAGGAACGTTTTTTTTTTTTTTTTCGTTTTTTTAAGTTTTGTGTTTGGTTAGCTAATAAAATATTAAAACTCAGTCAAAGCAATATTTTGTTTACAGTTATTTAATTATGTCATCCGGTATCACAGACTCGCCCTCTCGTTTCATACAAACGCAGCTGCTGCCATTTTGCGACTATTTTGTTCACTGTAATGGATTTTAGGATAACAAACAGGAACGATTTTAAATCAGTTTCATCTCAGATCAATATCTCTTATCCCCATAATTATTTATGTGGCAAAATGCCATGTAATATGTGGTATGACTGTAACGTATCTCTTAAATGTCCATCTAGTTTGAACTTGTCGTGCTAGCAGGGTTGGGGAGTAACGAAATACATGTAATTTAGTTACGTATTTAAAATACAAATTTACTAACTGTATTTCATTCATTACAGTTACATTTTAAATGGGTGGTAATCCAATTACAGTTACTTCCGAAAAGTATTTTAGATTACCAAAGTGATTACTTTGAATTTTAATGTCATTTAAACATTAATGTAAACTGTGATGGGCAATTAATGTAAACAGCAAATGGTGATTCTCAGACTCTGACAGTCTGCAAAAGCATCCTAAGCTATATTTCTGCTTATAAGTTTCATACCCCTTGCAGAATATGCAACATTTTTAAGAGGGATCATAAAAATTGCATGTTATTTTTATCTAGTACTGTACTAAAGAAGCTTTTTCAGATAACACGTTTACATACTCCACAGGACAAAATGACTGAATTTATAAAAATTGCCCCATTCAAAAATGTACATACCCTTGAATCTAACAGTAACTGTCCTGTCATTACCTGGATGATCCACGACTGTTTTCATGTTTTGCGATAGTTGTTTATGATTTCCTTGTAATTGTAAAAAAATGTAATTGCGACTTTTTATCTCACAATTCTTTTTTTTTTTTTTCCTCAGAATTGTAAGATTTAAACTCACATTTGCGCACATTTTTATCACGCAATTCTGACTTTTTTCTGGAAAATTACGAGTTTATATCTCACAATTCTGACTTCTTTTTTCGCAATTCAGACTTTCAGACTTATTAGTATTCCAAAGTATTCTGAAGTATTTAGATTAAGTTACAAAACTTAGATAATCTAACGAAATACGTTACAAATTACTTTTTAAAGCATGTATTTTGTAATCTGTAGTGAAATACATTTTAATAGTAACCTATAGCCCTGTGTGCTAGCAACTACTCTCTCCGTGGAAGCTTTGTGTTTAAAGAGCTAATAAAATATTTCGACTCAGATCAATATTTCATGTCTAATTATTTACTTATGTGGCAAGTAGCCGTGTAATAAGCGGGATAATGTACATCCAGCAGGTTGTTATTGCTGTATAAACCCCTTGAGGCTGATGCAAGACCTCTCTGCTTCACGTCGGGGTTCTGATCACACTGTCGGGGTTTATTCTGTGATAACAACTGGCTGGATGTACATTATCCCTTACTTGATCATCGGCTGGTATTAAACAGTCGGCTTTTATCAGCCGATACCGATTTTTGGCGATACATCGGTGCAACTCTACTTATCCAGAATTTTTTCCAGATTTTCAAAGGTGTATTGTTATTTCGGTGTATATAAATGAAAATGATTATTCAATATATATATATATATATATTTAGAAGGTGAAAATACTGAAACATTTTTAGCTATATCACCCAGCAACAATAGTAGCTATTTGTCTGTTTCCAAGTCTACTGTATGTGGATTTCATGTCCCCTCTGTTCTCCTCTTTATCAAGAGAATATTCTTTTGGTCAGTGGACTGAGGCATGCACAGACAGATGGACCCCCATGAGGCGTATCCCACAATGCATCACCTGCTTCGACTGCTGCCTCACCCTCAGGATGTTCTCCAAGCAAATACAGTTTGTCTGGTTAACTCTGTACTTTGCTTTTAATGGTTGTGCTTCTTTTTTTCTTGTCTTGCAATGAATTTGAGCTCTTTTTGGGTCACTGTTTGATGGTTCATTTGGTAGACCAGAAGTAGACAGCTGTCGAGAGGGTTTAATTTTACACAGTGTCTGTTTTTCTGGCCTGTTTTGTTGATTTTGTCTGGAAAAAGTAGGTTGCAAGTAAAGCGTCCAACAAATTAGTGTAGTAGCACTTAATTGTCACATTGTTATTCTGTCCATATTGGCAAATCCTTTTTGAGATGATGAGCACCACCCACATGAACAGGATAAATTAGTGACTCACTGAATCTCATGTGTCATATTTGGCGAGTTGTGTTCATTGTTTCATATGCTATTTTATTATGTAAAAGCAATTTCCATATCACTATTTCCATTGCAAAAAGGGAAGAATAAAAACACTTTGAATCTGTCACAAAGGATTTTAATAAGATGGTACCCTTCGTAACAATATTCCAACGTCTATTTGGCTACCCGCCGCTAGTGCAAAATTGATTTTCATATCAATTTTAAAACACGCAGTAATTAACTTTTATTTATTGCCACACAAGGTCCAGTTTTTCAGGTGATGTCACCTTACAGCGACGCCATTAGATTATTACTGGAATGATCCCTCCTGAATAACTTTAGTGTCTTGCAGGAATTGAAAGTCCTGAGTCTAAATCACTACACCAAATCCTTTGCTGAATCAATTTAACTGATCTTTTCTCCATTGTGACTGTTTTTTCAAGCAAACCTGCAGGTAAAATAAGCAGCCATTTAATCCTGGTTCTACAGAGCAGCCTCCTACACAGTGACTGTCCAGGCCTATTATATCATGTCTTGGGAGAACTGCACATGTAATGGACAGAAGTGAGGAAAACAAATGGGAAAATAACCCATTATTGCTTTTTTTGGTTTGAGCCTTAGTGTTTTACCCGATGGGTCAATGAGAGGTTAGTACTGTCCATCACTTTTACGCTACGCTTTGATCGTTTTAAACGTGTTGTGGTGGAATTTGCTGTATTAAGCTTTAATGAATGTGGAGGAAATGCTTGGGGTGGAATGGTCACATACACACACTCCATTATAAATGTGTCACACACACAGAAGAGGAAACGCTGGGAAATCGTTGAGGAAGTTTATTGCAAGGAATTCAACAGTCAAGCAGTTGAGTATGACTTAGCTCAATGATAGTTAGTGTGGAATAGTTCAGCAGGTGCAGACAAGAGTGGTCCACAAAGAAGAAGCAGCATAATCCAAAGAAGGTAGATAATCCAAAGAAGGTAGAAGATCGACAGGTTAGTAGTCGGGGTGGCAACATAGTCATTGACAAGACCAGACAATGGGTGAATGGATTGTGCTGGTATTTATGGGTAGTCCTGATTAGGTGCAGTAATGAATTAGAATTCTGGTGACAGAGATCGAATGAGCGGAGTGATCTGCTGCTGAAGATGTTACTTACTCTGTGACAAAATGTTATCTCATTCAAATAATAGTTGTCACACATGCACAGATGGCATCTTGCAAAACTAACAGGAAGTCAGTGAGAAAGCAGCTCCACAATAAGTAGGATTTGTACTACTTGAGATTATGTGTATGGGTTTTTTTTTCTTTTCTATTTTCTTGGTCTCTGTAAGATTCTTCAAAATTTCTCCTTTAGTGTTCCACTCATAAAATAAAGTCATACTAGTTTGGAATAAGATGCAAATGACAGAATTTTAAGTTTACATCCAGGAGTTCTTACCGAGCTGTACCACAGATGGACAAAAGGTAGTTTTAAACATCAACTCTCTTGCACCTGTTGAATGCTTGAGTTAAACCTCATCCTATCGATCTGGTCTTCATTCTGAGCTTGTCCCTGTCTCCCTTAGCAACCCACGCTCTGATCTTCCAGTCTGTAGGGACTCACAAACGTATAAAATTTCAGCTCAGCAGAGATGCTGGTTTTCATTTGTCACGAACAGGAACTTTGAGGCCTTTGAACAGCATCCATGTAAAACAAAAATGTTTGGGTTGGACCTTTGAGAAGAGGCTGTTTAACTTGAAAGTTTTCATAGATACACCCAGACTACCTATGGGTGTAGTTATAAAAATCTATCTATTTTTCATCTGTCTGTCCATCTGTCCATCCACCCGCCTGTCCATCCATCCATCCATCCATCCATTCATTTTTGGTTCCCCAAAGAACATATAGAATGGTTAATTAACAATTTTTGTCTTAGTGTAAAGAACATTTTAATAATCTGACAAACCTTTTTCCACTATAAAGTACCTTTTGTGCAGTGGAATGGTTCCATGGATGGTGAAGCTTCTTCATGGAACTGTTGATGACAGTAAAGAACTTTGGGGGTTTATTCCTTTTCCTTTATGAACCATCCAGTTGGTTTTCTCCCTTTCTCCACAGGTGGTCATGTGGTATTCATAGCTACACCCATGGTATACAATTATTTCAGTCCTGCCATTTCCATCTGTATGTTCTGTAACTGAATTTGTTTGAACTGGACAGATTACAGGGCAGCACCAAAGCCGGTTTTAGTGGTCTTTTTATGGGATCTTGACTCCAGAACATCTGTTCTGAAAGGCCTAATATTACAAAATAATAACACACCCAGTATTCCCAGAGATAGACCCAATGGGCTTGAGCACTGGAGGAAGCAGCTGGTTGTAGGAACACTTCCTTCACTGAAACTCTATAATTTCCTCACACACTCTCTCTGTGTCTCCGTTTCTGCCTCTCTGCCTCTTTCTTACTTTCATGTTTCCATTCATTTGCAACACCTGGAAAAGAGGACATATTGATTATCAAAACAAAGTGTTTAATTCCTTTTGCACCATGTGCTCAGAGCTTTTGCAGTATGTACTATGAGTATGTGCTGCTAAAATCCTGTATACAAATTACATATTTAGGAGCTATATAGGCAATATCCATCTGATCACATTGGATACTGTCTAGATACCAAAAGGCATGTTAATGGCAGGTTTTAAAAGAGGGTCTTTGTTTTGAAATAGAAGCAGTTGGTATTGTACGATAACATGTTTTTCTTATGTTTCTTGTTGCATTTTGATATGCTGGGGTTTTTCAGATAGTATGTGACATAACACGAGTATACTGAGCTCATTCCTCTCTCCTTCTTTCTTGCCCTACATAATATTACAATTTAGTTTTCACATCCTCACAGTTTAAGTTACAACAAAGCATATTCTTGGCTGGTCTATCACCATATAAACCAGAATAACCTCCACTGCACTCAAAATAACTTTTGCTCGGGAGCCATATGCTGTCAGATGCTTGAGATAATTCTTGAGACTGTTTCATGTGAGAGTGATTCACCTTGGAGTGCTGTTCTCTGTAGGTCTGTTATTGAGTCATCACTCTCAGTGCCACACCACTATCATTACTGGGAGGGGGGCTGTATGGGAAATAGCAGGGTGTGCATCCGCCTGAGCATCTGGGATACACATAAAAAAACTGGTGATTCCAACTACGATGTCGATGAGCACATGAATGCACATGTAAACACTAGGGCTATCAACTTAATTAAATGTTAATTTGATTAATTAATTATATAAAACAATGTGATAAAGAAATGTAATGATTCAGTATGTATGTAAATAACATAATAAGGACTCCGTTTGATAAAATTAGTGCAGTCTGTAGTTTGTCTGCCAAAATAACGTCTTAAATTGTCTTCATTGATGGTCAGCAATGTAGTTCCTTTAAGAGTTATAAGGAATTAGCTTCCCATGTAATATTGCATGTAGTTGGTTTTTTATTAAAAAAAAAAAAAAAAAAAGAGAGAGAGAGAGAGTGAAAAAAGGGGGAAATACAAAACATTTGGAAAATATAAGGATTGTATTTCCAGGGTTGATGGCATACATCAGTTTGACTTTGACTACATATCTAGTAACAATTTTGTAGCCATATTAATTAAAGGGATAGTCCACTCAAAAATGAAAATTCTGTCATCATTTACTCACCCTCAAGTTGTTCCAAACCTGTATGAATTTCTCTCAAATTCTTCAAAATTCATACGGGTTTGGAACAACTTAAGGGGAGAGTAAATGATGACAGAATTTTCATTTTTGGGTGAACTATCCCTTTAATGTTCTTGTTTTATTGTAGAAATAATGCATATTTTTCATTGTACAACCCGAATTCAGGAAATGTTGGGACGTTTTTAGATTTGAATAAAATGAAAACTAAAAGACTTTCAAATCACATGAGCCAATATTTTATTCACAATAGAACATAGATAACATAACAAATGTTTAAACTGAGAAATTTTTCAATTTTATGCACAAAATGAGCTAATTTCAAATTTGATGCCTGCTACAGGTCTCAGAATAGTTGGGACGGGGGCATGTTTACCATGGTGTCGCATCTCTTCTTCTTTTCAAAACAGTTTGAAGACGTCTGGGCATCGAGGTAATGAGTTTCTGGAGTTTTGGTGTTGGAATTTGGTCCCATTCTTGCCTGATATAGGTTTCCAGCTGCTGAACAGTTCGTGGAGATTTTTCGTTTAATGATGCGCCAAATGTTCTCTACAGGTGAAAGATCTGGACTGCAGGCACGCCAATTCAGCACCCGGACTCTTCTACGACGAAGCCATGCTGTTGTACTAGCTGAAGTATGTAGTTTTGCATTGTCCTGCTGAAATACACAAGGCCTTCCCTGAAATAGACGTCATCTGGAGGAGAGCATATGTTGCTCTAAAACCTTTATATACCTTTCAGCATTCATAGTAGCCTTGGCCTACAGGACACGACGGCGCTTCTGGACCATGTTCACATATGGCTTCCTCTTTGCATGATAGAGCTTTAGTTGGCATCTGCAGATGGCACGGCAGATTGTTTACCAACAGTGGTTTCTGGAAGTATTCCAGGGCCCATTTAGTAATGTCATTGACACAATCACGCTGATGAGTGATGCAGTGTCGTCTGAGGGCCTGAAGACCACGTTCATCCAGTAAAGGTCTTCGGCCTTGTCCCTTATGCACAGAGATTTCTCCAGTTTCTCTGAATCTTTTGATGATGTTATGCACTGTAGATGATGAGATTTGCAAAACCTTTGCAATTTGAGGAACATTGTTTTTAAAGTATTCCACAATCTTTTTACGCACTCTTTCATAGATTGGAGAGCCTCTGCCCATCTTTACTTCTGAGAGACTCTGCCTCTCTAAGACATCCCTTTTATAGCTAATCATGTTACAGACCTGATATCAATTAACTTAATAAGTTGCTAGATGTTCTCCCAGCTGAATCTTTTCAAAATTTCGTGCTTTTTCAGCAATTTGTTGCCCCCGTACCAACTTATTTGAGACCTGTAGCAGGCATCAAATTTGAAATGAGCTCATTTATTTGATAAAAGTGTAAAATTTCTCAGTTTAAACATTTGTTATGTTATCTATGTTCTATTGTGAATAAAATATTGGCTCATGTGATTTGAAAGTCTTTTAGTTTTCATTTTATTCAAATTTAAAAAACGTCCCAACATTTTCGGAATTCGGGTTGTATGTTTTTCTTGTTTAACGAAAAAATAAACATTGCAAATTATTTGGTTATTTATTTAGTTTATCATGTAATTACTTTGTTTAGAACAGAAGCTACTATTTTACCGTTTAATAATAATTTATTCAACCATATGCTCATTATCACTGGATATTTGGTTCTTGTTTAAACAAATGAATGGGAAACAATTGAGAGTAACAAATCAAAACACCACAGAATTTTTGTTTTTGTTGGAAAATGGTAGACAAAGTGACTGTGGCCATTGCAGGCAAATTGGGTAATAATTAGCAACTGTGCAGAATTAGCCATGGCGTTGTGTTTATTGTGGATAATTTTTTCCCCACCAGCCTAAAAACCAGTGCTGATTTGATCGTGAATATGTTTTGATGTGTTTTGTTTAGAGCCTTCTTTAGCTGTCCGCACCTCTGCGTTTCATTATTTGATACATATGTCATGTTTTTCATTAAAGTTCCACTCCAGAGTTGCTAGGAACATGGCTATTTTAATAGATGTTCACATGCCCTTAATTAGAGATACTCTGGGGGTAATTGAATGCCCAAATGACACCTCTGGCCTATTAGAATTCATTAATGTGTTGTGATTAGCATTCACAGCGCTCCCCAGAGGCATTTGAGGAGAGATCATTTTGAAGCAGGAGGTCTGGATCACACGTTTCAAAGATGCTACTGCGGAGTCTAGATTATGAGTGTCAAAACTGCCGCACTTACTCATGCAAAACCTCTTTGAACCCTGATAACCATTGCTTTTTTAAAGCGGGTGTAATGTTTATAATCTCCTGACACTGTATAATTATATTGGAGATCAAGTTTTCAGATGATGTTTTGAACTAGGGTGGTTCAGAGTAGTTTCCTCAGTTCCAGATGGTTTACTTGGTGTGATTATGACGTATGTTAGTTTTGAGCATGAGTGATATGTTTATTTGGCAGAGAAGAAGGGTTTGATGTTGATAGTAGCTCATGAAAAGCATCTAAATGGTTTTAAATGTGTAGCTGGCAGGCAAAGCGCCCAATAACATTCTACTGGCTTTGATTCATGGGCGTCTGGCGTGTCACTCCTCAGTTTGGACAAATTTAGCACATTCATGTGCACCCATCAATCTACTATAAGTGCCCTGCAACTTACACTCATATGTAAGCATTTTTCATTCATTTACAGTGTAATGGAATATAATTTATAATTATATAAGCAATATGGGAACAATCATGTTAAGCAGGTCTAGTTGAAGAGGGTACAAATGTGAACACTTAGCAGAGCAGAAGGGAGAATCCATTTTGACTAAAAAGTGATGGTGATTTTCTTATTAACTTATTAATAAACAGATTTAAAGAAATACTGACAGGCACTGAAAGTTTATTTAGCAATAATGCCAAACTAGCTCTACATTATACTGCTCATAACACATAGCAAATAAATGAATTTGAAATTGAAGAAAGAGAAAGAAAGAAAGACTGTGGAATGATATAGGCTAACATACATGGAACTGGCAGAGCTATGTAGGAAAATAGTTGCTTAGGACAATGTACCTGTATAATTGTCAAAAATGCTATTTATGGTCAATTTTACAAAACATATTTAATCATAGAATGCAGCGATCGACTAATCAAATTCAAGTATTCCATAGATTGCTGAGCTTTAGAACTTTGGCATTTAAAAGTAAAGCAAAAATGTTCCATCTTTCTATCACTTTCTTTCTTCTGTGGAATCCAAAAGAAGGTATTTTGAAGAATGTTTCAGTTTTGGAAGAACATGAGGATGAGTAAATAATGATAGAATTGTCATTTTTTTGTGAACTGTCCCTTTAATATTTGTTAGTGTTTTCACAGGGAATAATATACCATCCTTTTGATAGTGTTGTCCTTTTGAAATGTTTTGCACTCTTTTAAGTGTTTGGATAAAGAAAAGAGGCTCTTTAAAGAACAAGACTGATTGATTTCTGCAGAGAGTACTGATGATGGTCTAATTAGAGTTTTGACACAAACATTTGTGCTCATTAAGGAAAGCAATATAATCACAAAATCATTGCAGCATCAGAGATCAAATAGGACTACTAGTGTGATCTTACCAGCATTTGTGTACATTAAATGTTTGTAGGCTATTCTGGAGCTTAAATGAATAGTTGACTTAAAAAAAAAAAAAAGAAAGAAAGAAAAGACATTTCTGCCATTATTTACTCACCCTTTGTTATTCTAAACCCTTCCATTTTAATCATTTCAAAATTTCCAGCACAACTCTAAAGCAAATTAAAGGGGACCTATAATGCCCCTTTTTCAAGATGTAATATAAGTCTCTGGTATCCCCAGATTGTGTCTGTGAAGTTTCAGCTTAAAATCATTTATTACAGCTTGTCAATTTGCCTCTATTTGGGTGTGAGCAAAAACACATCGTTTTTGTGTGTCCCTTTAAATGCAAATGAGCTGCTGCTCCCGGCCCGCTTTCCAAAAGAGGGCGGAGCTTTAACAGCTCACGCATCGATTGCTCAACAACAACAAAGCTATACGCAACCATAATGACGATTGTCAGTAATGGTGTCCAGCCTTACATTGTTCAAACTGGAGTCAGACACTGATGGAGAGACTCAGTAGTTACAACTTTTAGTTTTCAACTGGACATTTCTGAATGGTTAGTGGATAAATTTATGTAGTTGCTGTGGAGTTGATTCAACTCATTGACTAGCATGTGCCGTCATGTTAATCTTTTGAGCAGATCCAGCATTGAATTGACCCGTTTGTGAAGCAGTCTGGTGTAAAATGATGGCAAGGCAACAACACTCTACTACAACAACTGTTCTCGGGGGCAGGGTTTATGTAAATTTTAGGGTTAGTGATGTGACTAACCCGGGAAGAAGCTTGTTGTAGTCCCTACCACCCGTTTGTTGTAGTCCTTAAACAGCGAATTCTTTAAAAGAAGTAACTTTGCAGATGTTGTTTATGCTATAACAGCAACATTACACACTAACTAAAGTTAAAAAAGTGAAATCATAATCAACCACCCTTTTAACATTTTCTAATCAAACAATTGCTCATGTAGTTGTGCTAAACATGCGACATGTACAAAGTGTCTGCTCGATGTATTCTCTCAGAGCTTTAGAGACCTGATTTTCCTCTGGGCTGTTGATTATTTCATACGGTATGCTGATCTCAGATATCCACCCTGCAAGCAGTCAAACTGGTTAGCGATTCTGCAGTGCAGCGAAGAGTAGACGCGAGTGCAAGAAAGAAATAATGACAAAAGTGATGTGCGTATTCATATACTACTGCTTTTATTTAAAGTATATGTTGCTTTCACTTAGAAGAGTGGGCAAATGTGTATAAGCCTCATTAAAAAGATGATCTCCAGTAATTTGAGGGAGCTGATTTTGCTGTCCTTGAGGCATGGCTAATTGAATGAACACTTGTCTGATTTTTTCCCCTTCTTTTTTTCTCCACACACAATAGCCTGTGGGCCTGCTGACCCATGGGAAACTTTAGACATTGCATGAAGAATAAAGAGAATGTGAAAACATTTCAGTTCAATTTTATATTTGCACTGCATTTATTGGAAAGCAGATTTCCAAGAATATCTATGTATGTAGTGATCTTCCATTTGTAAAGGTGCATAGCCGCCTTCTGCTCTCTCCAATGGATTATTGTGTCTTTGTACCATTAGGTTAATCCAGAGGGAGTGAAGCGAAATAAAAGCAGTCCAGGGTGGCCACACAGCAAATGGTTAAGGCAATGAACCGACACCTCCACTGGCTTACAGAGTAATTGTGTACTGGGAAACCGTAGGACTACCTAATACAGCCGCCCACTTTTACTCAAGCGAATCTTATGACTGCAGCACCCAAATCAATTTTAGCCCGTGCGATGAACATGATTTATTTCCACTAGTCTGAGCTCCTTGCTGTATTGACATTCTTTAGGTTTAATTACTGTGCACCTTGTAGGGATATCCCTCATTTTAGTATCAATAGAGTTTCAGATGTTTCTCCTAAATTTCCTTAGGAGAAATAAGAGTAGACAGAAATGAGACATGAGAAATATCTGACAGAAAAGGAGTTAAAACTGAGAATGTGGTGGAAGAAACATAGAACAGCTCTTTATTGTCTTGTTGCAATCTCTTTCAAGACTCCATTATAGGTATATTTTATTGCTCTGAGGTTGCTCCTTCTAAGCTTGTGAGACTTGTGATTCTCATTTATCTCTCATTGTAGTATCAACATTGTCTCAGATGTTTCTCCTAAAATTCCTTAAGCCGGGGACACACTTAACGACTAGCTGAAACGTTCTAAGACTGAGCTCAACACACAAAGACTGTTTCCTTCAACTGAAGCAGATTTACATACTTACACACGGAATTTGAACACCGACTGTAATTGCCGGCTGAACGCAACTGGCTCTGACTGGACGCGTTTGAGCGTGATCAGTCATAAGTATCAATTTACATTCATAATCGGCCTTACAATCGTTAATTGTGTCCCCAGCTTTAGGAGAAATAAAAGTAGACACAACTGAGACATGAGAGAAAGAATTCCAAAATTAGAAATCTTTATTGTCTTGGGAGAGGTGAGAAGAGAACAGGTGCAGGAAAGTACCGGGGACTCGAACTCGTGCCGTCTGAGGTGCTGCTGTGCTTCAATGTTGATGTGCTGTCCACAAGGCTATGGTTCTGACAGAGCTTTCTATAAGATCACAATACTAAGAGCTGATTATTCTCTTATATGTCTAATTTAGGTATCAGCTTTTTCTTTTGGTGCCAGTTACATAAACTTAACATAGTTGCATAGTAAATTACGAACTAGTTTGACTAAGTAGCACTGGATCTCTCACATTTGTCTCCTTAAAAGCTTTCAAAGAGACCATAGTAACATCACACACTGACTGTGCTTAGATTTTTCTCCTTAGTTAAAAACTCTGAAGCTCTCATGTTTGTCTCCTTTTAAAGTTTTAGAAGAGATCTCAATAACATCACACAGTGCTCAGACTTTTCTCCTAAACTAAAGACTCTGAAGCTCTCACATTTGTCTCCTCTAAAATTTTGAAGACATCTCAGCAATATCGCACACTGTGCTCAGATTTTCTCCTAAACTAAAGACTCTAACACTTGTCTTCTCTGAAGTTTTATAAGAGAGGTCAGTAACATCACACACTGTGCTCTGATTTTTCTCCTTAGCTAAAAACTCTGGAGCTCTCACATTTGTCTCCTCTTAAAGTTGAGATGAGATCTCAACAACTTTACAAAGTGTGCACCAATAAAGTAAAAAAAAAACAGTCCATAATTTCAGCGTTTAAGCTTATATTAAGAGAAAAATATGCAGAAATAAGGTTGGTGTTACTCTTAATTGTTGATTCAATAAGAAAGCTGTACAGTTATGTGCGTAGGGCACATCATTTGTTGTTGGAAATAGTAATGTACCAGACAGCATTACCAGGAAAATTGCCACAGGAAATGTAAACCTGGAGCATTCTTTGCTGAAAGGCACATTAAATGGCTTATGACTTAATCCTTGACTAATTTGATTATTGAGCGCCAAAGTCTTTAGCTAAGGAGATAAATCGGAGCACAGTGTGTGATGTTATTGAGATATCTATTGAAACTTTAGAGGAGACAAATGTGAGAACAGCAGAGTCTCCAGCTAAGGAGAATAATCTGAGTATATTAAGTTGATGAGATCTCTTATAAACTTTAGAGGAGACAAATGTGAGAGCTCCAACTCTATCTGAGGAGAAAAATCTGAGCACAGTGTGTAATGAAACTGAGATCTCTTATGACACTTCTGAAAAGACAAGTGTGAGAGCTTCAGAGTCTCTAGCTGAGAAAAATCTGAGCACAGTGTGTGATGTTTTTTAAGTCTCTTTTAAACTTTAGAGGAGACAAATGTGAGACCACCAGAGACTCTAGCTGAGAAGAAAAATCTGAGTGCGGTGTGTGATGTTGTTGAGATCTTTTCTGAAACTTTGGAGGAGGCAAACGTGAGAGCTTCAGAGTCTCTAGCTAATGAGAAAAATCTGTGCACAGTGTGTGATGTTTTTGAGATCTCTTTTAAACTTTAGAGGAGACAAATGTGAGACCACCAGAGACTCTAGCTGAGAAGAAAAATCTGAGCACGGTGTGTGATGTTGTTGAGATCTTTTCTGAACCTTTGGAGGAAGTAAATGTGAGAGCTTCAGAGTCTCTAGCTAAGGACAAAAATCTGAGCACAGTGTGTGATGTTTTTGAAATCTCTTCTAAAACTTTAAAGGAGACCATTGTGAGAGTGTTAGAGTTTTTGTCTCAGGAGACAAGTGTGAGAAGCAGGAGCCTGAGGAAAAGTCTCAATTTGATGTTAAAACTCATTTTTGTCTAGAAGAAACATTTGAGATGTTAAAGAGATCTCACTTTTGATTTTTCTTTACTATGGGGAGGATGAGTAAATGGTGACTTGATTTTCATTTTACAGTCCCTTTAAGCATTTTTCCTCTGATACACACCCTCTCAAAAAAACCCAGCTCTTCAAAGACAGGTCTGATTGGTAAGTTTTGTTTGTTTGTTTTTTGTTTTGACAAAAAAAAAAAAAAAAAAAAAAAAAGAGAAAAAAAAAAGGGACTGTCACAAAGACATGCAGATTTGATTTCACAGCTATTTCACACCTATTTTAGTAATATATTTGTTGGGTTGCCAGGGACATTTTGTGCATTTAAAATAAATAATGCTTATTGTCACGTTTTGTTTGTATTTAGTTTCATTTCATTGACTTTTAGTTTGTTTCCTTTCAGTAACCTGTTTCCTTTGTTCTAGTTTCTCACCACTAGTCTGTTGTCATGGACATTCATTTAACAAGCACACCTGTCTGTATTTAGTTCATCATCATTGTGTATTTAAGTTCCTCTTTGTTCTCTGTTCATTTGTTGGTTCTCGTCAACGTTGAAGTAAAGTTTGGTAAATCTAATCTTCTGCCTGTTTCTGTATTCTGAGTTATTTTAGTTTGTTAATAAAGACTGTTTGAATTCATCATCTTTGTCATGCCTGATAACCAACAACTCACCAATCCATGACACATATAAAATAATAAATCTGCTTATATAAGCTGACAACACTTGAACGCAATAAGTTCTTTATAAACCTATAAAACAAATCTTGCTTCACATTACTCCATTAGTGGTCACTGAGTTTACAGAATTTCTTTTTATTCTAAACCTTGTGCTCTTTTTCTGAATAGCATTGTTGTTAGTCAGACACACAGCAAACAGCAAAGGCAGAACAAGGACACAAGCTTCACGTTTTATTAGTTTATTGTGGTGTGATGTACTGATTGCCACAAAATCAACTCTGTGTACACCAGTATGTACACCGTATATTTGATTATTGCTATTCAACATCTTAAAGTGTAAATTAGTACAATTTAGTACAACTGCATCCTCTTCATTTCTCTCGTGGCCATTGGACATCAGATGTTGTAATCGACTCTCTGAGACTGTTGGCATCATAGTAGTAACTGGTGCAATACAGTTCCTTTCAAACAACCTTGCTTCACTCATGTCATGATTCTGTGGATTTCTCTCTGTCTGGTGTTGTCTGTGTATACATATTTGTACACAAACATTTGTGGATTATATTTTAAGTCTTCTGAAGCCATACAGTATAAGATTGTGTGAGTATACTGACATTTCAGACCTTATTCACTAATAATCTTCCCCTCTGCAGAATCTCTGAAATGTCAGTTATCAAATTGTGATCAAAATCATATGAAATCTTTTTTTTTTTTTTTTTTTTTTTGACAGATGTGTTAATTTAGTTAAATGTACACTTTAAAATGTAATCAAAGCCAGTCATTACAATTTGCTCAAACCATCTTGACCAAACAAAGTACCCAGTGTTATATTCTCTTTGGAAGTTTTTATTCACTATGACAGCTTTGCAAAAACACAAAGACGCACTGAAGTTGTCAGCTGCTAGAAGAGAGTAATGGGGCATAATAGACATCTCACCTCGCTATATCAGTGTTATGAAGAGAAAAGAGATGGCTGTCTCCTTTAAGTGTTTTTGGCAGCTTAACTGATAGTAATGAAACATAACAGCCAGCCATAATAACTGTCACTATTACTTAGTGGGCCTCTGAAGGGAATTAAAAAAAAAAAAAAAAAAAAAAAAAACAGGCACAGACTGAAACTCGGTTCTGTGCTGTACTCTATACTTGTGCGGGTGACATAATTCCCATCTATGGATGTCTGTGTGAGGGAAAGAAGCCAAACTTTGACATGATAATAACACAAGCTTGTTGTTCAGTGTCTGTAGCCTAGTAATTTCCCAAATTTCCCAATCCCTGGACTTATTTTAATATTTTTTACATTAGAAAAAAAAAAAAAAAAAAAAACGATGTGTGTGTTTACATATATTATTACAAATAATATAAATGCAATATAAAAACAGAAATATGTATTTATTATTGTAAATATTTTAGAAATTAGCATGTAATCTTTTCCCTTCTGAAAAGACTGGCATGGCTGTTTTTTTTGTTTTTGTTTTTTGTTTTGTTTTTTTTGGACTTCTGGTGCCCTGCTGGCTTTTAAAGTGGTTACATTTTGCTTGTGAACATCTTGGCAGGCTTGGCTAGCAGGAAATTCATCATGGTGTTTTCAGCAGTATTATTAGAAAGAAAAAGTGATAACAACCCCACAGAACAGGTTCATTCAGACGTTCACTGTGCCTCTAATCATCTCACACATGTAGCTTACATTATATAGGTGTCATGTCTTCCGAACTGATTCTAAACCTTTGAATACTGACAAGCGGCTGCTGAAGATAGAGTGTGCACTGCTCTCTCTTGAGCTGAGGAAATCCCCAATCTCAGGCATGGCTTTCAGCAACAGTGCTACTTTTCTTTCCATCTTGCTGTTGTTGCTTGTGCAGAAGAGGTATTGGAATGTATTTAGTCTTTTGGGTGAAGTTGTTTGTGGTCAATGCAAGTAAATGTTAATTTAAAGGGGACATATCATGAAAATCTGACTTTTTCCATCCACGGCACTGCCATTTTGTTTTTGCAAGTGACAGCGGTGTACCAGTTCTAACACTGGTCCTGGAGTGCACAGTTTTGCTACAATCCTGATCAAACACACCTGAATGTCGTCAGGACTACTAAAGCTACGTAAAGGAAGGTGAGTTGGGTTTGAGCAGAACTCTGCAGGACAGCAGCACTCAAGAATGACCATCCCTGAGCTTGTGATATGTCTCAGCCATGTAAACATTATCACCGATCTGTTAATGGCTATAATAGTAAACACGAGTCTCCATAAACTCCTAGCATCTGAGCCACTTAGGACTCAGTGGTGTAATTTTATTTATGAAGTGAATGTGTTCAGATTAATTAATATACCAGTATGTGCTAGTCATTTTACACCAGACTGCTTTGCACACGAGGGTCAGTAAAACACAGGATTTGCAAAGAAGTTGATTCTCAAAGATGGATCGATACCAACTGTTCATGATGCAATTTCATATATATTTTGGAGACTGTCCTTCTCCAAAAAACGACCCTATAGGTCGTTTTTTTCATGCACCTTATTACGACCTATATTTACGTTTTAAAGTCATGCGCCCTCTAGCGGGTTAAAAATAATGACAGTGTCGTGTTACGTCTGTCGTCATGAAAGGACATACGACCGTCGTTACCAATCAAAATGCGTGTTCATTTAAATGCAATGTGTGGACTTTTTACACGGTCCCTTACCTGCAATTTGTCCTATTTCCATTTACCAAAACTCATTTTTTTATTTATTTTTTTTATTAACGATGACATCTACCCCAACCCTAAACCTACCCTTAGTGATTTATAGTGCATATACACTTTATGAGCACATGCGTTCCCTAGGATTGAACCCTCGATCGCATGATCACATGATTGCATATTGTTGTATATTTTAATGCTCTACCAATTGAGCTACGCAAAACCCAAAGTATGACGTAGATAAAAGGGTACAATGCATTACAATGAAAGTGTCCTGTTGTCGATAGGGGCGCAACTTTAGTAAACGCTCCTATGGGTCGTATTTCATGCATTAAAATTAAAGTGTCCTGTTGTTGATATGGGGCGCAACTTTAGTAAACACTCCTATGGGTCGTATTTCATGCATTAAAATTAAAGTGTCCTGTTGTTGATATGGGGCGCAACTTTAGTAAACGCTCCTATAGGTTGTATTTCAGGGAAGTGACAAACTACCTATATGGGTGTATTGGTTAGAGGACATGTTGATATTTTGTGATGTTTGCAAATTGTCTTTATGAATGTGTTTCGTTGGCATGTTGCTAATATACTGTTAAATGTGGTTAAATTTGCCATTGTTTCTTACTGTGTTCACAGAGACCAGAGCCATGTCGTTATTTTCATTTTTAACCCGAAAACGCTTGTAGTCTTTATAATTCATAAACACATCTTCATTCTTATTGAGTCTCTCCAATAGTGCGTAACTTTAGCCATTTTAGCCGTGCAGCACGCTATCAAACACATTCAGAATCAAATGTTAGCAAACATCCATAAAATACATTCCATAGCTATGTGATCTGATATGCTGCATCACAAACAGTTTGTAATTATCCATTTTGAGAGTTATATTTGCTGTGTGAGCTTCTCCTGTATTATTTATGCCTCAGTGTAGTGGAATCGTGAGCTTGGGGGCGGGGAGCACTAGCTCTTTTGCATTTAAAGGTACACACACCAAATCAGTGTTTCTCCCACCCAAAAATAGGCAGTTAAAACATGGTATAATAAAAAATCCATGGGGTATTTTGAGCTGAAGCTTCACAGAAACTTTCTTAGGGGCATAATAGGTCACCTTTAAATACTGATTAAATGCTGCTTTTATAAATACAGCTTTTTAGGAATAACAAGTGACTGAAGCATTTTAAGTCTAGATGATTACACGTTTTGTTCTGAACAACAGTGATGACTTAGTAATAATTTAATGTAAATACACAGTTTGTGCAGATGGGGTGTCACGGTGACTCCTTCAAAAATTGCAGTTTTGGCATCTTTTTTGGCATGTGTCTGCACTCCTGAGGAGCCCTGCCCTTGTAGTGCTGCTCATGCTCCAAACCTCTGCCTAGTGACTTTGAGCCTGCTGGGCAATAGGCCGCTGTGCCTGGCATCAAATATGGCCGAAATATGACTTCCAGGAATTTGCAGTAATTTTTGCTCACTGCAGATCTATCTATCTATCTATCTATCTATCTAGAATCTATCTATCTAGAATCCAATCAGAATTACTATTGTGGTGGTTTAAAAGACATTGGTTGCACACAGTAATTGTAATGATTATTTGGAGAAACCCAACCATTAGACTTTTACACTTAGTGAAGATGAATCTGCTTTTAAACAAATCTACTCAGTGATCAGGTTTCTACGAGGCTTTTCAGTCTGTGCCAAAGCCAGTTAATAATGGATAATGCCCACAGAGTTAAATTAGCTCTCCAAAGACCAGCATTTTATTTGCTGATAAAATGAATAAACACACAGACACACACACAGGTTTGTTTTGCTATCTTAGTGAGGATAATAAATTTAAATAATGTTTTTAAAGCTATTTTAAATATGAGGGCTCATGAAATGTCCACACACACGTTGGGTTTCCATTTTTTATGGGGACATTCCATAGAGATGATGATTTTTATACTGTGCAAACGGAATATTATATCCCCTAAAGCCTTGTTTATACTTTCACCTGGCTCCGTGCTGCAATCCTCCACTGACTGCGCACGCACATCTCCAAATGGACGAGGCGTTTATACTTGACACGTTCGCCATTGTACTATTTTTTGAAACGACAGGGGGCGATTTGGAGTAATTGTCCTCTTAAACCATCAGTAAGCAGAAAAAGTAAGGCACACACTTGACAAAGTTTGTTTTTTATTATACTTCACCAAACCCACACTATAAAAGAACAAAAGAATCGTGTATAACCCAGTAACCTTACTTATGACATTAGAACCAAATATATGGATACGAGAACATATGTATAAAACTAAATGTAAGATTACTCCTGAACGAAGCCCACCAAATCGACACAACACCACAGATTAAAGAATCAACCCCCACCGAGCCATTCGTGAACCATAAAGGCGAACCATGGAACTAAAATGGCTGACCGGAGATGGCTCTCTCCCATATCTGCCGTTTGGAGATAATTGATTGTAGAAACAGAGCCAATCAACAAAGAGAGTCCTTTTGTTCTGTTGACTTTAGAAAACAGATGGCCCAGTAATGCCTTTTTGACTGTAAGGTGTAAATCCGCAATCCTTATCAGGAAACTCGGACTTGCGGAGACATCCCAAGGTGCAAAGCACCACAGGCCATAAAGGAACTATCTCCAGAACTGTATGAATGTGTGTTTGTGTGTGTGTGTGTGTGTGTGTGTTTTCGTTAGATTAGTCTGTGTGTATTAGAGTAGTTCAATAAAGTCTTGTTTTGATTTTTCACATATATCAGTGTCTTGTGCTGTGTGCTTACCAAATTACTGTCTGAAACTTTTTAGATTTTGCTACCTTTCTCATATCAGTAATCATAACTTTATATTATTACCGTTGGCCACGGGATAATATTTTGTCCAGAATTGGTAAAATACCCTAACCTCAATTTTTCGGTGGACGAATAATTGATAAAGTGTTAAATATTAATTCTGAATCATTTACAGTTTAATTCGGTTCTTATTCACTGTAATTTAATTACCTTTGAGTTAGAATTGATCCGATTGGCCCTTACATAATTTAAACAACAATCTCTTTAATATTTTTTTTTAATTTCATTAAACATTTTCATTTAATTTCATGAACATTTTTAACATGGACCTTTATTTTCATTAAAAAGGCTTATTTCTGCTATTGTAGGCTCGTTTTGTAAATGTAAACAATTAATTTAGACAAGCACAAACTGGGTACTGGTACAGACATATCTGTTCGGCCGTAATCGCCTCGAAGTCGTGCCTCTTCGGAGGTAGAGCTGCGCGTAAAGTTAGAAAAAATGACACGCACGCGAAATGGGATATTGCGCACTCAACGCGCAAGACCTCCCACACTGCAGTGACGTCATTTTTGCTGCGCGCACCTTCACGCTTGTGTGGACACAGCGAGTATAAACCAGGCTTAACCCTAAACCTACCCATCACAGAAAACTTTCTGTATTTTTAGAAAAACATCACTTAGTATGATTTATAAGCTGTTTTCCTCATGGGCAAAAAAAAAAAAAAAAATCCTACAAGGTCAAAGATTTCTGGAATTGCCATTTTTGTGAGGACATTGTCCCCATAACATAGGGTTTACCAGTACCCACACACACACACACACTGGCCATAAAAAGGATGGTCTTTGTCCATGTTTATACTGGAAGATTTGTGTCAGATTTGCCCAACTAAGGCATATATATATAAAACATTTTGCCAAATATATAAATGACTCACTCACAGGGTCTCTTTCTCAACCACTTGTTGTCTTAACACTGCCAAGTGCAGTTTACCTGATGCTCTGAGAGGAGTAGAAATTACCTCAGCTTGGTGTTTGTGTCTGTGCTTGTGAACATAATGTGGGGGATGTCAACAGACATTTCCTTTAGGCAATTCAGATGAGGTTTTGATTCTGTGTGTATAAAAGGGCATGGACAAAGAAAACCATGAAACACTCACATACACTCAGTCTGGAACACTGTGAACACAGACACAGGTGGAGTGAGTAAACTGTATAAAATGAGGTATTGATCATTCCACTAAGGAAGTGCTTTCAGTTTAAAATAATATTGGCATAGCATGTTTAACATTACAATAATATTGGGTCTTTGGTGTTAGCTGTACACCCTGATATCAATGCTTGAACACATCTTAAATTTAAGAGTTGTAGGTCGACTTAAAATTAAGTTAGATTGATCAAGCTGTATGGTCTCATTTGGTTTATTAGTGCAACTAGTTTGTGTGAAAGAATCACCTGCTCATGTCCTGTGAGTGTCAGCAAACAGACAGATAAGAGAGGTGCCAGTGCATGTGAAAGGTGACGTGGTGTCACATTTGAATAAATGAAATATTGATGCCATCAGTCAATTCAAATTCAACATCGGGGATCTTGGGAACAAATTAGAGTGTTTCTAATAAGATCATTTCCATTTAATGCCGCCACTCTACTGCCATGTTTACCACCCCATGACTAGCGGGATCTTTGCAAATGGTCTTTACTTTGTAACTTCTAAAACATTTTAGTGTTAACAACTCTTATGGAGGACAAAGAAACAGTATGTGATGGAGGAACAAGAGCATATTTTATGCAATAGTCGAGTGCAAAGTGCACCGTGACCCTGAAACAGCATTAAACTGCAGCTCCATGCTGATTACCTCCCTTCCTCGCTGTCTCAAACACGCAAGCAACAATAAATCACCCCCCTCAGCAGCCAAGCTAGCTCAGAGCCGCCTGGGCTCTGTCTGCTAGAGCAATATTAGCCCAATGGTAATTGAAGCACTTCTACTGCGTTCACTACATTAAAGAGTTTTTGGCCACCCAAATGTTTGGCAGTGGCTTGTCGAGTGAATCCATTGGCTTGTTAGCACAGTTAGCTAGATGATTTCTAGTTAACCAAGTGGACATGTTTGCAGCTTTGCTAATTTTGAATGAATTTCAGGGTTATGCAAAATTAAATTAAGAATGCCTTGAAATTCTAAGGGTATGTTTACTTGACAACAATGTACCAAAAACGGAAAAGTTTTTCCTTTTTTCACGTAGACACGACACCATTGTAAAAACGATCCCCGTTCACACGGATCCTTGAAAATGACTAAAAACACGGTATTATTCATTCAGGCCAGTAGTTGATGTCACTTTGTAAAGAAACACTATAGACTGAACACATAATGCGCATGACATTACCATTTTCACAAATTTGCATTTTTGTAGTTTACACAGAGACAATAACGATATTCTTTAAAAAAAAAACACTTTGAAACCCATTTTCAAAAGCTTGCATCTTCAGGCTCCCAAAACGCCATTGTCGTGTAAATGAATGGCCAAAACGCATTAAAAGTTTGACATTTTTAGTTGAAAACAGTGTTGTGTAAACAGCCCCTCAATTAGTTCCTGAATTTAAACTGAGGTTTCAAAAATAATGCAGAATTGCAATTCCAATTTTAATGGAAGCAAGTAGAAATAAAATGTAATTTAAAAGTTTCTCAAGATTTTGTTTGAAAGTTTTGTTAGTTTATAAAGTGCATTTTATCGAAGTCCCTTTCAAGGAAAGTCTGTTCACTCGGCGGCCATATTTGCAACGCCTCCGGGCAGCTATTTCGAGCATCCAAGACCAAGTCCTATCTATTTGAATGGGGGAATCCTGAAATCTCAAAAACTGCTTGGCGAACTCAAAATTAAATAACATATTTCAAATCAGCAACAAAATCTGACATTAACTGTCCCATAAATGTTGTTTTTATGCTCAAATATTGTTAAAAAAGCTTATTTTTTAGACTAGATGAGCCAATGCACATGTGCAGTCCTAAGTGTGAGTCTCAGGTTTCTATGGGAACCGGAGCCTCTAACGTCAGCTGCAGTGAGGCAATGACTTTATCAATCAGCGATTGGCTCTTTTACTTAGAAGGCGGGACATATTCCACCATATTGCGTGTTGCAGTTTCTCCCATTCATAACTAATAGGAGTGAACCGTCTTTCTATATCTATAGTCTTTGATTTTATTTAATAAATTATCTTTTATTGGCCAGAGTGGAAGAGCACTTCTTTTCTCAGAATTCACTGCCTGTGTTGAATTTCTTTAAATTGCAATTCAGTAAATTTCAATGTCATTTAAATTCAAATTCCAACTCATTAATTATACTGAAGCTCATTCTTTAGTTCTGAATTTTGCCCAAATCTGGTGACCTCTAAAAGTACCTTAACGTAGTAAAATGACTATTTTCATATCGTGGTATTTAGGGTATTTATTGATTAGGTAAAACAGAAAAAAATCAGCACACCAAAAATTTAATAATGGATTCTCACAAAATGTCACCTGCGAGTCTAACTAAGGATAGGATCAACACATCTGACTGGACATTGTTTGTTGCATACTGTAGATGTGCATTTTAAGTGAATGTACAAGTGGCCTGGTGTTTTTTATTGTAAATCAGCTCAAGTAAAAGTATAATTTACACCTGGAATTCCGAGTATATTCAAATTAAGCGTATGGACAGTGTAATTATGGTTTAGCATTACCATAATTTATGCAATAAAGGCCTTTACACAGCGAGGTGCTTGAGAAATAAGTGATGTATTCATATAGAAAGCACAAGATACATGTTTTGCTCAAGATGCTTTTTGCCCCTTTATACATCAAATCAGTCGTCCCATGTGGCAGCTGTCAGAGTTGCTTGTGTTTTTTTCAGTGCACAGCACAGGTTATTTTTAATGAACATATGAGATTACCAGCTGTGAAAATCAGAGAGCCATCAACACTTCAGTGCGAGTCACAGTATTATTTTAAGAGGTCTAGTTTTCATGTCTGTAATCACAGCACAGTTTCACCCAAGGCATGGTGTCGAATCCATTAGCATCGGTTACAACTGCTAGGTGTGGATGTTGACAGTGTTGAATGGTGTTTGTGTGACTTGTGTTGGCTTTCACACTGGTGGCTATGGTGAGTAAACCTTCCTAACACAAAGCTAGAGTTACAGCCGCTGTGAATCAATGTAAAAGACTAGCTCACAGTCAACACAAACGTGTGTTTTCCTTGCTCTGTTTTTCTCACCCACTACCACGCCATGTCTATTGCTCTCTCAGTTAGTGCCACCTTTTCTTCATAGTGACCCATTGCATCGATGTCTGGCACATTATTCCTGTTGAATGATGTACATTTGGCCTACAGATCCTTTCTCATCACACACGCACACACTGCAGCTGTTTGCCGACCAATCAGTAACCCTGTCATTATTAATGAGAGAAAATGATGGCATCAATTTTTAAGCAGTATCACTGACGAGATGATCACAATGTCCTCTTCTGTACGTGTGCTTCTCTTTGCTTGCTTAAAGGTTTGCAACAGTGCAAGGCTAATGAAATGTATAGGAACATGTTTAAAATGTAATTTAGAACTATGTGTTCAGTAGCATATTAGTTATTACTGTGGTTTCTAGAATAGTTATTTATAGGGCTGTCAAGCGATTAACGTTTTTAACCTAGTAATTACATGATGTGGTGATTAATTTATCTAATTAATCGCAAATTAATCACACATCAAATTTGACTGAGCAATTACCCCCAAAAGATCATTTAAAGTCATTATTGTGTTAAATAAGAAAAGCATCAAATAGACATTAAACAAATTAGCTTTAGAAAAAATATATATTTTATTCGATTCAACGTAGAATTTATTACACAAACTTTTAGGCCATGAGGGTGTATAAATGATGACAGACTTTTCATTTTTGGATGAACTATACTATGGGTTAAAAACCCATAGTATTAATAAAAAACCCTAAACTATGGGTTTTTTTATTAATATGGAATTTTTTTTTTTTTTTTTTTTTATGAAAAGATACTCTAAATAAGAAACTAAATGATTCATTCAGGAATGAAGTAAATGGCTCTCTTTATGAATGGGCCATTGAATCATTGGTTCACCCGATTGATTCACTCAAATGGCAGATTCATTAAGAAATTAAACAGCTGTCTGTTGCTCGGAGATGCACAACAGTTCTGCTCTGGCTTTGTAGGTAATATTTTCATTGGGAAAATTGAGCAAAAGCAGATAATATTCTAAATTTCTAAAATATAACACAAAATTAACTTCTTATTAAAGTGAAAGTGACGTGATGTGACGTGACGTGACGTGTGGCCAAGTATGGTGTCCCATACTCGGAATTTGTGATCTGCTTCTTACCAATCCAAGTGAACACACAGTAGTGAACACACACACACACACACACGCACGCACTGTGAATACACACCCAGATAAGTGGGCAGCCATTTTTGGTGCGGCGCCTAGGGAGAGATTGGGGGGTTAGATGCCTTGCTCAAGGGCACCTCAGTTTTGTAGTAATGAGAGTGGATGAAAGCTCTATTGTGGATGTGGAGTGGATGAAAGCTCTATTCGTTCACTCCCCCCACCTACATTTCCTGCTGGTACTGAGACTCGAACCCGTGACCTTTGGATTACAAGTCCGACTCTCTAATGCCCGGTTTAGACTACACATTTTAGCCCGATTTTGCCATGATCTGCTTGACGTAGGGTGTCGTGGGGATTCAACATTGTTTCATCGATTCATTGTTTTAATTCATGTAGTGTGTCATAGCGGATGACAACTGATGCCGCGTCTGTGATGCTTCGCGATGTCACGACAGAATTTAATTTTTAATTTTTTTTCGGTCATTCATGACGAGTTCCGTCACGTGCGACACTGGCCAATAGGAGCACAAAAGCACCTTCCTACATGCTTTCAAACATGTTGAAATGAAAGAGAGACAATGGTATCGTTCCTGCTAGGTGAAATTTTACAATGGAGGAAATGTTTGTGGAGCTATGGCAACAATACTCCTGCATTAATGATGTTTCCTTGACGGACTACCGCGACAGAGTGGAAAAAGGTAAATAAAACATGTTACCTCAGTTCTCTTTGGAGGAAATCCAAATATCCATGCAATCCAGATATGTATCCACTTTTCTGACGACAAGACAGAGCAAAACACGCTGCTAGCCATTGTTTGTTTATGCTCTCGGCACCTTCTAGTCGATAGTCCCGCCTTCTCGATGACAGCATGCACGTCGTTAAAGGCGGCAAGCAATGAACGGTCGGGTAGCAACGTGTAGTCTGACAAGATTTTTGGAGTCAAAATCGTATGATCTGACAGTTAGTAACTGTCAAAAATATTGTGTAGTCTGAACCCAGCATAACCATTTACAGTTGTGGCCTTATTTATTGAATTGTTGTATAAAATCAATATCACATTTGCACTCCTGCTATTCGGGACATAAACATTACTTTTGCGATATTGCTTAATTATGTCATATCATAAATATTAGACAAAAACTCATACAGGGGCATTTTTGCCCTGATATCTTTAATTTTAGTGGCATTCTAACTGCATCCTATAGGCTTCATCACCCAGTGAGATGTTGCCCTGCTTAATGTTCGTCACCAATCAACTGTATGTAATGGAAGATGAACTAGGTCTGGGGCAGGGCGGGTGCGTTAGAAGTTTCTGAGAATAAGTTCCATGTTAGCTGGGTAAGTAGTCAGTTCTTGTATTTTTTTAATTACTAAAATAGAACTGGTTCTGCATAAGAATCGGTTCTCGGTTCCGAACCCTAGAGTGCCAAGCCTTGGTGCACATTGTGTGTATTGAATAAGTTCAGTGTGTGCTGTCAGGAATGTCACGTGATGTGAGCATTTGTATTTCTTGATGATGCCACGAGCATGTGCTCCATAAATCACACCGTCTCACATACACACATTTAGAGATTAAAAGGCCTCGAGGGCTCCGGGCACACTCTCTCTCTCTCTCACACACACACACATGTTCACATGCAGAGACCAAAAGGCAATTTTCACCAGCATCGTAGTGAGACCCACTTCATTAAAATTGGATAGAGAATGGCAGGCCAGTGCCTTCAGAACAAGAGGAGCGAGAAGGTGAGGGAAAAGGAGAAGAGAGAGCGGAATCTGATTTCCCAGCCTCCTCTTTCTTTACACCCTTCCCCTGCCGTCCGTACCGTGCTGTCAAGAATAGCAGGGGGAAAAGGAAGCTATCTCATTACTTGACGTTCCTAGGGCTATGCGCTTTGGCTTCTGGGTTGGGGCTTTAAAGCTTGAATTAGCACATGCTCGCTACGTGGCTGGTTTAATTTGTGTGGCAACAGAGGAAACGCTCCGTATTGTCAGAACAAACGCGCGGGCCGTGTGTTTGCTGTCACCGTCTGCTGCACTTTGCTGCATAGCTGCTTTTGTTGTGCTGTATCTAATGAACTCATTTGGGGCATGCACTTCATGTAGACCTTAGCAAACTGCTGTAGTGCTTGACCTGACTGTGCTATGTGAGACCAGGGCACTAGCCATTTAAAGGATCCTAATTCTGTTGACTTTGGGATTGTAAGATTATTCTCTCATAATAGAGAACTGTGTTTGAAGTAAATATAATGAGGTTTCAATACCTGAAGTAGAAATGTAAATGGAGAGGTTATGTAATAGTGTGTTTGTTTGTTTTTTTGTTTTTCCCAAGGAAGTTCACCCACAAATGAAAATTCATTATTTACCCATCCTAATGTTGTTACAAAACCGTATTGTGTTATATATATGCATATTATGTATTTGTGTGTGTGTGTGTGTGTGTGTGTTTAGTTCTGGTAAACCCAACATTATGGGGACAAAATGTTCCCACAAACATGGCAATATCCAAAATCCTTGTCCTTGTGGGGACATTTTTTGGTCCCTTTGAGGAAAATTGTCTTTTTTTAGGGTTTAGGGTTAGGGGTTATTCAGCTTGTACAGTATGAAAATCATCATGTCTTTGTCCCCATAAAACATAAAAATCCCAACACGCGCGCGCGTGTGTGTGTGTGTGTGTGTGTGTGTGTGTGTGTGTGTGTGTGTGTGTGTGTGCGCATGTTTTTGTGACATGTGACATGGGTATGACATAGCTATTACAAGGAGAGTGTGACTTATGAGGACATTACCCCATGTTCCCATTTTTCAAAGGCTTATTAATCATACAGAATGAGTTTTGAGAAAGTAAAAATGTGCACAGTTTTCTGTGATGGGTAGTTTAGGGGTAGGGGTAGTGTAGGGCGATAGAAAATACGGTTTGTACAGTATAAAAACTATTATGCCTATGGAATGTCCCCACAATTCACAAAAACAAACCTGTGTGTGTGTGTTAAGGGGTTGGTAAGATTTTTTAAATGTTTTTAAAAGAAACCAAAGGTGCATTTATTTGATCAAAAATAAAGTAAAAACAGTAATATTTTGAAAATGTTTTAAAACATTTCTAGTAACAATGTAAAAAAGTCTTTATTGTCGCTTTTGCTCAACTTAATCCATCCTTAATAAATAAAAATGTGGCAAGTAATTTCTTTCAAAATCAAGGTCTTACCTCAAAGTATGCATCAAAGAAGATTGGCTTTAAAACAGACTTTTACGATATGGACTCGACAGTAATGCAACAACATGTAAGTAACTGTGTTCATTCTAATGCCTGGTCTGATATGTAATGATTCATGTACAGTCAGATTCCTTTGTCTATGTGTCAGTAAATCAAACCAGTGACTTCACTCAGTCAACTTCACATTGTTTCTCTTAGTAGGATGAAAATAATCTGTTATTTAAATGGTGATTAAATTATATATAGAAAGCAATCAAAGAATGCTCCCTTTACAATCGCTGGAGCTGTCAATCGAACAGCACATGCTGGAGCTGTTAATCAAACAGCGAGAGTTTATCAGTGACTGAGTTCTGGACATGCGCCAAAACTCCCGTTTTATTCAACGAATCTCTTAGTTACATCGAGTTTGCACTGTTAGTTATGATGAAAGCATTCGCTAGTGTGCAGAAATTGAGTTGCAATGACGAGATCACTGCTTTCATGCGCTCAACAACATGTCTGTGATCAGCTACAATGTTCATCCCTGCAACCTTTTATGCCACAACCTTGAGAGCCTGTAATAGTAAAAACGTGCTAAAAGTTTTCGAGAGAGTTAAACATGTAACTATTTCTTATTGCTAAGATGTTAGCCAATCACAGCAGTGGGCGTTTACACTGAAGTCTCACAGCAGACACGCCTCTTAAAACAGAGCGTTCAAATCAGGGCTAAAATCAGGGTAGGAAAAATGCCTTTTATTTCTAAATGATGACAATTTTTGTTGTAAAAAGCATACTAACATTATAAGTGCACGCCAGGAAACATTACAAAACAATGCAGTTTGTGACCTCTTTGAAGAGAAATCTATCTTTGCTGTAAAACTTATCATAGTATGTAAAAAGTACAAGTAGTAGCTGCTCTCATGCACAAGCTTTGTAGAAACATGATGAGTGATGATTCACTCTCAATACACTTCTCTTTGTTTGGACTGCTACAAACTAGGTTACAGAGACAAGAGTGGTCAATGCTACCTCAGTATAATAGTGACATGGGACAGTCAGGAACCGGCCCGGTAGTTTTCTTGACAAAGTAATTTGATTTGTTTATTGTGTAATGCTATTAAGGCTTGATAATTAATTTATCACAGGTCTTAAGTGAAACTCTCTCTCTCTCTCTGTCTGATCTGTGTGCCGTTGGATTAGAGGACATTACCTGTGCAGCGAAATGAGGAGAATTAAATAACACCCAGTGTCGCGTTCAGATTGGAATCAGGAAAAAATAACCCTCTTTGAAGGCTGTTATTGAATTTCATCAGAGAAAGATAAGCCCTAACATTTCCCCTGTCTGTTTCCCCTCGCTACACTTTCAGTGCTGACTCTGTCCAAACAATATTACTGTCCGGTCTCTATTGTATAGCATATCCCTCTGTGCTGCGTTCTTTCACTAATGCACACCCACATTTATTGGTTTATACAGTTCTTTGTTGTACCCTATTCACATTTTAGCATATTGTTTCCGATTATTATAAATTGTATAGCTTAAGGTTTGAGGTTATATGAGCCACTTTCTCTGATTAATCTCTTTAATAATAATTCATTTATTCAAATCACTTTTTGGTTCAAATTAATTAAGAATGAACGTGGTTTATGTTGTATTAGTGACTAATTCTCAAAATTTCAATATAAATTTTGCAAATCCGGTAGTATTCACGCACAATTTTTGAGCCAAATTTACATAGGGGGCAGTTCATTTAAATACAACGCATCACTATTTTAAAGCTTTTAACCGCTGGTTAAACTGAATTTCAGGTGGTTAGCTATTAAGAATAAAGTTGCTCAACCGTTTAGTGCCCTTTTGTGTTTCATGTTGCATTCAAGTTGTATTGTAGTTGCATGCATGAATAGGCACAGTTATCAGAGATGAGAGTAAACAGTGTGCCTGAAAATCCGATTCTCTCCAAGGATTCTGAGAAATGGCAGTCCAGATTTATTCATTCGGTGCCATGGGAATGACACGCGCACAGGACATCTGCTCTGGTGCGGCAATCCGCCACAGATAATCCCATTAAAATTGCAGTTTATTAAAATAGGAAAACACAAGAAGGGATACTTTACTTTGCTGCTGGAGGAATATAGTGTTACAGACGGATGAGTGTATTGATTAATGATGGAGCTTGCCAATGGGTTCCAAGAGAGAACACAGATCCCATGAAGGGACAATATTGCATGGTTGTATTCCTTGCTGAATGGTGACCCATGTGTATATGTGCAGAGAAAGGGGCAAATTAACAAAATTATTGTTAAAAAAGTAATAGGTCTATTATGCAATCAACAGGTTAACCATATAGCAATTGTTTTTCTCTGTGCAGAGTATATTTTGATTCATAAATGTGTCAACCAGTGGAACAATTTATTATGAAGAGTTATACTTCATAATCCTGACTTTAGATATGTGTTTATAATTTTTTCTTTAGTGTCTCTGATTTATAAATACTAATATTAAGAATACTGTGTCCATTACACAAACAAATGTACATCCTTATTTGAAAAGGGTCTGTCATTTTTCTATAGCTTTGCACAATTAAAGTATATAACTGACTGATGAATTTCCATAAATCATAACTGATATATATCCACGTTCCCTGTGGGAATCTCTACCCGGGATCATTTGCATACATATTGTCTCACACCTTTTGTTTTTCTCCACCCCCTCTACTCAAGACCATTTTTTACAATCTTTTTGCAGTCGAGATGGCTGTATATGGCAGCTAGTTGAATTTATCTTGGAATCAAACCGCTGAAGTACATCATCAAATTGTATTGTATCAGTCACTATCTGATTTTATTAAAAGAGCATGTAAAGATGAGCTTGGACATGCTTGACAGTTACGACAGCTAATATGTCTGAATTAACTTTTATAACAGAGAAAATTTGAGCATTTAAAATTAGTTTTATCTTCTGGGAATCTGACCAAAATGTAGTTAATCATTTTATTATGCACTTATTTTTAAAATAATTTATTATTTAATTATGTAATATTTTATTTAATAAGTGTAATAAACTTTATATATATATATATATATATATATATATATATATACTCACCAACAACTTTATTAGGTACACCTATTCAACTGTTCGTTAAAGCAAATATCTAATCAGTCAATCACATGGCAGCAACTCAATGCATTTAGGCTTGTAGACATGGTCAAGATGATCTGCTGAAGTTCAAACTCAGCATCAGAATGGGGAAGAAAGATGATTTAAGTGACTTTTAACGTGGCATGGTTGTTGGTGCCAGACGGACTGGTCTTAGTATTTCATAAACTGCTGATCTGCTGGGATTTTCACACACAGCCATCTCTAGGGTTTACAGAGAATGGTCCAAAAGAGAGAAAATATCCAGTGAGAGGCAGTTCTGTAGGTGAAAATGCCTCGTTGATTCCAGAGGTCAGAGTAGAATGGCCAGACTGGTTCAAGCTGATAGAAAGGCAACAGTAACTCAAATAACCACTTGTTACAACCGAGGTCAGAAGAGCATCTCTGAACGCACAACGCATCAAACCTTGAAGTAGATGGGCGACAGCAGCAGAAGACCACACTGGGTGCCTCAGAGTCTCGATTTCTAATGCAGCATTCAGATGGTAGGGTCAGAATTTACCCACCCTGCCTTGTATGAGTGGTTCAGGCTGCTGGTGGTGGTATAATGGTGTGGGGGATCTTTTCTTGTCACACTTTGGGCCTGTAATGCCCATCCCTTTATGATCACAGTGTACGCATCTTCTGATGGCTACTTCCAACAGGATAACATGTCATGTCACAAAGCTCAAATCACCTATAACTGGTTCTTGGACATGACAATGAGTTCACCATACTCAAATGGCCTCCACAGTCACCAGATCTCAATCCAGCAGAGCACCTTTTGGATGTGCTGGAACGGGAGATTCGCATCATGGATGTGCAGCCGACAAATCTGCTGTCATGTCAATATGGCCAAAATCTCTGAGTAATGTTTTTAGCACCTTGTTGAATCTATGCCACAAAGAATTAAGGCAGTTTTGAAGGCAAAAGGGGTCCAACCCAGTACTAGCAAGGTAGTCTTAATAAAGGGACCGGTGAATGTATATATACAGTGGTATAATCTCTGCTGTCTTTGGAAGAAGCCAGTTGCTGTAGTACATCCCTTATCACTACAATGACTGCTGCCATTTCTCACCTGCTGTTCACTGACATTGCTCCTGCTTCTTCTAATTTTTTTTGCTCTAATGCAGGGATCTTGGAGAAATGTTTTTATTTCCCTAGAGATAAAGGTCAGGGACAAAAGACATACACAGATTCCAATTAAAGTGCCCCTATTATGCCATTTTTAAAGTTTCTAAAATTGTTTTGGGATTCTCCTACAACAGGTCTACATGCATGCAAGGTCAAAAAACACTTTTGTTTTCTCATAATATACATTTAATATCACCTAATTTCTCAAAGATTCTTAAATGATTCGTTCAAAGCAGTTCGAAGATTCAGTCTCTCTAAACCCCTCCTTTCTCTGAGCCTATTCTGCTCTGATTGGTCAGATGGCCCAATCTGTTGTGATTGGCTTACCGCTTATAGAGCCTGTCAGAAACGAAACGCTCATTGCCATAACTGAATTACAGCGTAATTACAAAGTATGGACAGAAAAGATGGCATCGGTTTTACCTTATCAATTCGAGCTGAGTCCGACGATGAAACGTCTGAAGTCAATTAACCAGAAACTCAATCGCAAACATGGCTGCAAAATAATAATAATAATAATATTATAATAATAAAGACATATAAAAACATTTAAAAAAATGTTTCAAGAGCAAGTGTTTGAGAAGCAGGCAATAATATTTGAGAAGCAGTCCTCAGTAAAATGACGAGAACAACAAAAGATTGGGATTGTACTGTTGTTTCGTTGAAAAAATGAATTTTAACCACTGATTCTTCGCAACCTTATCATTCAGAAGTGAAAATAAAACAAATGTACTTTCGCAACGTAGGACACAGTGTGTTCTCGACATGATGTTAACTACACGAAAAAGCTACAGTGTTTGGCAGGTCAAATTGTTCGTGGGTGGACAACGTAGAACATAGGCGGACATTAGGCAAATGTGTTACTCAGTGACCCGTCATAGAAGTGGGATTAGAATTACTGACAACTTGTTTAGGCTGTTCAGAGTCGATTATTTATTTCAAGAGACAATAAATACAAAGTTCTGCCATTAAACTCTAGATGGCGCAGATTAATAGGTCCTCAGCTCAACCTGCTTGCAATCACATCATTCTCTATAGGGCACAGCTGATTGGTTCATGCTGTATTAGTACCCAGTGAGCTTACGTGCTCAACCTTCAAATACTTGGTTGGCATTTGCCTTAGCAGTGCAGCGTGCTTTCAGAAACCCTCCACCATCCCCAGCTCCACCTTTATAGATCTGCTAAGGGTAATTCATGTACGCTATATTGTACAGCAGCAGCAGCAGCATGTCTTACTTGCTCACAGCAGTGTGTATTTATTGCAACAGCAGCAAAAGCAACAGCAGCAGCGTAGCAGATCTATTTCTCCAAGACCAAATATATCAACATTATCAACCATTACTATGCATTGTCATGACAGAACTTTATTTATCATGCACTTTCGGCTTCACAACTTGCAGATCGTTTACATTCAGACAGCTACATTACACATTGCATGAAAGTTAATATTCGAAAAAGCATAAAAGGTGCACTTTAAACTTTTAACACTGCTATCCTGAAACCTAGAAGATTTGAGCAAATGGGTTGTTAGAATATTATTTTTTCTGAGGCAAAGGTTCTGTTGAAATTAGGATTTTGTAACCCAAAGTGTTGTACTGCAGTCGTCAAAGGTTTTTACAAATAATTGAAAGTATTATGAGCTTATCATTGCCATTGGTTGGAAATTTAGTAGACATTTATCAAATGTTCTGCAAATGTTTTCTGATTGGATCAGATAGAAAGATGGATGGATGGATGGAACTGTTGTTGTTGGCCATATTATTTCCAGATGACAACAGGAGCAGCTGATAACAGAATCTCTGTGAGCCAGAATAAGTTTGTAAGAGACACTTGTACAGTTAAAGCGCTGTCTATTTCTGCAACCACCTGTTGTATCTGGAGGAGAGTGAGACTATTGCCATGTCAACACCTTTGGAGGTCAGTATGGCTTTGTCTATTGCTTCCACTCATCTGTCACCGTACTGGGGCTCATCCACTGACCTCTGTGGCCCACATTCATGGACAGTGACATGGCCAGGTCAGTTTTACTTTTGAGCTTATAGAGATAGTTCAAAAATTAACATTTATTCACCATCATGTCATTCCAAACCTGAAAGAATTTTTGTGAACTATCCATTTAAATTAATGTTTTATTTAGCAAATGCCACGTGTAGAAGATTTTAAATTAGAAATTGTAGTATTGTATCAAAATTAGTTGTAGTATGAAATACAATCACTTACTATACGCCTAGCCTCATATTACTGTAAGCAGTATTGATTCACTAGCAATACTCTGATTACAATGAATGTTTTTTCATACAGCAGAGTGTACACTTACAAGTAAGTACTCCCCATTTGAGGGGTTTCACAAATGAAATCTCTTATGTCTCAATTGTTTCTCCTAGATTGCAGTAAGATTAAATTGAGATTTTTGCTTAATGGAAGTCTCCTGCCTAGATTTTTCTGAGAAAAGGACTCTAGTAATCTCATATGTCTTTTCTCCACTATTGAGAATAGACCTCAATCGTTTCTCATTTAATTCAACTATGCTATTGAAATTTACAGCACCTTAAACTTACTGCTTGTTAACAACTCTTATTTTTGTCTCTTTAATTTTTTCTAATTAATTTTAGGAGACAGGTCTGAGAGAAAGTAGATACTTAAAGAAAATATTAATGAGAACTACATTAAGCCTCCTGAACTATGAAAGAGAAATAATATGAGTGATAAAGCTATCAAGATAAAGTGATTTTATCATCGTAAATCTACTTAGATTCCTCATTAGCATATTCATGTAGGTATATTGTGTCCCTTTTTTGTTATATTTCCATAAGGCAATCACAGCCTTGCACACATTTTGGGTTCTCAACTAGGCTCAAACTCAATCTCCCAGCATTCAGCTGAAAAATATCTTTCCACTGATAGACACAGAGAAGGTGGGGGAAATGTAGAATGTAAGGCTGACCTGAGAGAGAGCAGGCGTCTGGTGCAGAGACGCTGAGGAGGAGGAAGTGGAGGAGGTGGAGGAGGACCCCTCCCATCTTGGCATGAGTGGGTGGATTTCTCTGTTTATCTTTAAGATCTGGCAGTGACAAAAATGCTAAAAACCGTCTTTTTTCCTCTTTCTTGTATTTCATAAGAGGATCTCTTATGGCACTCTTATGAAATCATTCCCTTGTGTAGATATCCAGAGTCTAATGTGTGAATTGCTGGATGGCATGATATAGCCCAGTGGAGCATTTCTCCCATGGTGCTTTGCTGTTGCTTGTACATGTCTGACTTTGAGGACAGTCAGCTATAAAGATTATGGAACACTAAAAACTAAATATTCCACATTTGATAAATCAAAGCCTACTGTCTATTACAACCTTGTCCAATACTGTGGTTATTGGTTACTTTGTCTATCTATCTATCTTCTATCTATCTATCTATCTATCTATCTATCTATCTATCTATCTATCTAGTCTGAAGTACAGTCTTCAAGAGATCATTATAATATAGTGATAAATGGTTTTAAATATTACTTGCACAGTATATACAGTAGATAATTGTAAATAGTGTATTGTATTATATTACATGGGGAGAGGGTGATATGATAACCAATATAGATTAAAAATGGCACTTCATGTCAAGAAGGTTGCTGACCTCTGCTCTACAGTAACATTGCTGGTTTACTTACCACATAGTAAACATTAGTACATTGTTGGCATTTATTTAGAGCTTAATCAAATGGCATACTTTATTACCACTGGAGATGATTTAGTTACTGATATCATTACCAGCTCTAAATGGCCTGGTCCTAAAGGCTTAATTTGATCTCGGCTTTTACAACACACCATTAAAGATTAAAAGGCAGAAAGAGCATTAGTTGAGCACTGGCTTTTAGAAAATGTGTGTAGCTGGATCAGATTTCCCTAAGGTTGCGATACCCTTCCACAAGAACACAGAAAGGCTCGCTTCTACATCTGCTGCATGCACACACTTTCTCACACTCTAATTAAAAACACTGTCTGACATCACCGGCGCACAGCCAATGAGCAAGCTGTTTGCACACAGAATGTTATTGTAGTTTTGCTACACGAGACGATATTCTGTGCTGGAAAAACTCTCATGGACACACAGAGTGGAATGTACTGCTGAATGTTTTTTACGTGATGTAAGAAAAAAATGTGCAGTGACCTAGAGGTCATTTAGATAGGCCACATTCCTTTTTCTGTTGATGTTTGTGAAGAATCCTTTTAGAGTCAAGAAACGGTTTATTTACAGCTGATTCCACCTGCCATGGTGCTAATGCTTTATATTCCAGATATGTCTGATTTGATTGGTCAGGAGTCAGTTTTTCTTGCTCTTATGAATGGATGAGGCTTTCATTGTACCATTTGCACCTCCCTAAGGATGACCCTGATTTCTTTTATTCTCCTTGATCTTCAACTTTTTCCTTGCATACTACGACCTTATTTTCTGATGCACTGCCGTCACTATCATCAATATTTTCTGGAAAAGGTACAGCTTTTCCTCTCTGTCTTCTATAAAACTTACTAACATAAACCTAAAACAAAGGCAAAAAGGCTATTATTCTGCCTGCCAGTAATGAGCAGTAGTGCAGCTATACAGAAAACATCTATCCCCTAAAGGACTTTTTTGGTATTCGTGTTATTGAATTTACAAAATGTGCATTAAAAATGGCCAAAAACTTTAGAAAACATCTGGATGTAAAATGATTTGTTTTTAAAATTGATATTATATGTATTTTCTAGTCTAAAAAGAACACACAATGGAGCCTTGACAGCATGTGACCGAACATGTGCTCATGTCTTCTTCACGTCCTTGTTGACAAAAATGTCAAGCACATGGCTGAAGGGGATGTCATATGATAATACTAAAATGCAGTTTATTTTGGTTGAATATTATTTTTGTATTTTTATTATTGCATTTATGAATGACGAAACACCATAGAGGGTTAGGTATTCAGTAGGAATTTGGTAGAATTAAGGGATCTAGAGTATGGTCATGCAGAATAAGGCACTAATATGTGCTTTATAAGTACTAATAAATAGCCAATATCTTAGTAATATGGATGCTAATAAGCAACTAGTTAATAGTGAGAATTGGACCCTAAACTAAAGTCTTACCTAGGTTTTATTTACTATATTACAATAGAATAAATTGAATTAATTCTTTTACTCTGTTTCAGTTTTTTGTATTTATTTATTTATTTTTATTTTTTTTTTACTATGTTGATTATTTTTGACATTTTACTATTTTGTATTTAATATTTTGACAATTTATTATACTATATTAACTGTTTTTTTACAAAGCCCCGCACATGACATGCAAGAAAAAAAATTAAATCGTGCACACGATTTACTAATTCGTTCCCTTGATTTACCAAATCGTGCGCACGACTTACTAATTCATTCCCTCGATTTACTAATTATAAATCGAGGGAATGAAATGGAAAATTGTGCGCACGTTTTAGTAAATCGAGGGAACGATATAGTAAATTGTGCACACGTTTTAGTAAATCGAGGGAATTAATTAATATATCGTGCGTACGATTTAGCCTACTATTTTTTTCCTGCATGTCATGTCCGGAGCTCCGTAGTTTTTGGCTATTTTGTGTTTAATATTTTTTACTACAATCTTAGAAGAAAAGGTTCTATATAGAACCTTAAGGGATTCTGTCAGGTGCTTCATATTGGTTCCCATAATGGTTTGATTTTATGGATAAAGTTTTAATTAATTTGGTTTGAATTCATTTTTAATTTTAATTAAATGTTATGAATTAAAACAACTCGTAAACATGCTTTATCAGTAGTGTAAACTTGAAATAACCGTTAAGCATGAAAGTATTATGCAATCATTTAAGACATTTCTCATTTTTGGTATAAAAATTTTGTCAAGAACCCTAGGCTTATATATATAGAACCCTGTTAAACCCCCCTTTTTTTCAAAGAGTACATAATAGAAAGTCGTTAAACGTAAAAAAAAAAAAACTTGATTATTTTGTATTTAATATTTTTTGACTATTTATTACTACTGTATATTGACTATTTCTGACTATAGACTATTTTGTGACAATTTCAAATTCAAATTATTCGAATTCAGAAGACAGGTTTGTGATTATTGTCTGTGAGTGGAAGTAGCCTATTAACATGATTTTCACTTTACAAGTTTACACATCGGGCTGTTAGTATAAGAACAAATATTTATTATACATGTGCTCAGATTCAGATCTACAAGCTCATGAGTTTTACTTTCATACAAAACTTAATGCAAATGTTTGTACTTGGGAGTGTGTACATATTTGTGTGTATTTCTATGTGCATTTGTCAGCAGACACGTTTAGATGCACCGAACTCTCGTTCTGTCTCAGTGCTTTTGCAGTTTGGCGGCCCGACGACCCATAAATCTGTCACTCATGGAGATGAGCAAGTGATGCTTTGAGTTGTTAGAAACCCAAGTGAAACAAGCTACTGTGAGTTCAGTACTTTGGGTTCATAAGATGACACTGTGATTCTGGAGCAACGTTCTGTGAACATGTACATCTGTGACTAAAACACACTCACAAACTCAGTCAAACTTTCCCTAACATCACCAAACAGAACCACAACTGTACATAATATCAATTTTTTCAAATGTCCAACCAGTTTGAGCACCCTTTCCCTCTCTCTTTCTTGCGTTTCTTCCATCTTTCTCTCCCTCATAGCTTCTCTTGACATTTGCAAAGGTTGAAAGACAAAGTAGCTTTGTGTCCTGATAAGGGCGAGGACTCCTCGGCCTGAATGTGAATGTTCTCTCATGGGATCAGAACGGAGCTGTGCGTATTTGACAGACAGGGTGATGGGTCAAGTTTTGGAGGATCACAGAATAAAACTGAATAGCAGAAAAAGGCAGATGTCATATATGGAGGTTAGTCGTCACCAATAGAGTAGAACGAGGGGAAAATTCCCCTTAAAAAAAAAATGTTTTCTTTCTGTTCCCAAAGAAACAGATTTTCCATGATGATGGGGAAAAAGACAATGTATTTTGTATTGAATATTGCGTTATGTTCCATTTATATTCTTAGCTGAAGCTTTCATAGGGAAACAATGTGGCTTTTATGCAGAGGTGTAAAGTATTTGAGTAAATGTAATTAGTTACTGTACTTAAGTATCTTTTTGGCTACTTTGTAATTGTACTGAGTATCAAAGATATTAGGAACTTGTACTCTCTAAGTAAATGTACTTTTTACTCCAATACATTTGTGATGAGTAATGCAATTACACATTACATTTTGCATGGCACCTAACTTTTTCTGCAGCAGTTTGTTTCTGCTATAAAGAAGCGATATTGCCATCTAAGGGCATTGAAGGTACTATATCTTTTGTCGTTTTGCCTTTACTCACCCATACTTCAACAAGGCTACTTTACATGAATGCATTATCAGGTAGTTGCTGAATCGCAGGTTAGAGTTGTCAAAAGTACCGACTTCGCTACCTATCGGTACTAAAATTTTGCTGTTGTGCGGATTCGTAAACACCTCTGATTGGCCATTGTGCTGACGCGCTCATCGGATATGTCTGTGATTGGATACAATGATCAACACATGGCAGCGTTTGAAAGCACACGGAAGTGTTTGATCTGTGTGTATCTGTGTCAGCGCTTTGTGAAGAGCTTCATTGATAACTATTTACAACGTTTTTACAGCGTTGATCATTGAAGCCAATCACAGACATATATGATGAGCCGTGAGCTCAATGGCGAATCCGCTCAACAGCGCTCAAAGCGTCACATTTTTAAAATTTCGGTACCGAAGTCGGTACTTTTGACAACTCTATCGCGGGTGTTTGATTTAGGAGATGAGGTCGTGACTGCAGCCAGTGATGAGCCCGAAACCAGCACATCCAGTGCAAGTAGACTTTGACTAGTTAATTTTACTTAACATTATTTTATTTATCTGCTATATTGGCAAGACCTCTTTGAAGGATATTGGTTTACTTATAGCCTTTTTGTGCACTTGAGCTTAACTGAGACTTGAGTGTGGGAAAATGAGTTTGTAGATGTTTAAAAGGCTGTTGTGTCGACCTTGTTTAATTGCAATATTGAGGTGTTCAGTTTTATTTTGATTTTAGAAAATAAACATAATTTCTCATCTTACAATTCAATTCTCTTATTTTCACCAGCATGTCTATCAGATGTTGAGGACTTGTGCATCTTTGAGGCTACATTCAGTAAGAGTAAAATACTTAAGTACTGTTAAAATCAGATACTCTAAGACTTTTACTCAAGTTGTATTGGAATTGGTTACTTGTAACTTGTAATGGAGTCATTTTTGCTGTAAGGCAGTGTTAATTTCGTTGACGAATAATTTTCGTCATAATTTTCGCCAACAATATTTTTTTACGGACAAAAACGAGACGGTGACTAAATAAAAATGCATTTTGAATGACTAAAACTATGACTAAAAATCTACTCTAATTTTCGTCAACAAATAAAAACGAGACGAAAATGATAGAGAGGGACGATTTGGGAAGATATCCAATCAGGAATGCTGTCCTGTGTGGAAGATGCGCACATTTGAAGTGTTATGTGCTGATTTAACTGCGTGAAAACGCGGCGCTGTTGCGCGCTCTACAGGCTCTCCCAGCAGCACTTCAGACTGCTTCGCAATTAATGAATAACGCACATTTATGTCAAGCGATTGCTTATAAACTAATGTTGATGAATTATGACAATGTTTACTGCACAATGTTTATATGGTAATATGTTTTAGACGGTTGTAAGAATGCATATTTTATCTCCCTCATCTGATCTTAAAGGAGCAGCCTGCTACTGCTACAGTGACTGCAGACAATTCAAAATAAGAGTCACGGTGTATTTCGGGATAGTTCATAATTATTATTTTTTCCTGGTCAATATTGTTACTTTGTTTCCACAATAAACTGTATTTAATTTAATTTCTATTTAATTCAGAGTAAACTACTGTATCTTATGTCACAGGAAGGAAATACTAAGAACATGATTTGACACATTATTCAATATATTTTACAAGTATAAGGGTTATTATAGTTAACTAAACCTAAAACCATAAAAAATCTTCATTACTTGAAATAAACGTTAACTGAAATAAAAAATAAATATAAAAAATGTAAACTTATTTTATTTCATCTAGTTTCCAAGCTTTAGCTTAAAGGATTAGTCCACTTTCAAATAAAAACTTCCTGATAATTTACTCACCCCCATATCATCCAAGATATCCATGTCCTTCTTTCTTCAGTCCAAAAGAAATTAAGGTTTTTGATGAAAACATTCCAGGATTTTTCTCCTTATAGTGGACTTCAGTGGTCTCCAAACGGTTGAAGGTCAAAATTACAGTTTCAGTGCAGCTTCAAAGGGCTTTAAACGATACCGGACGAGGAATAAGGGTCTTATCTAGCGAAACGATCAAAAAAAATCAAAATGTATATACTTTATAGGCACAAATGATCGTATTCCATATTCTTCAAAAAGCTTACGCTGTATGTCCTACGCCTTCCCTATTCAACTTACGTAACGAATGTGGTGCCAGTTCCGTTTTTTCCATAAGTTGAATAGGGAAGGCGTAGAACATTTAGCGTAAGCTTTTTGAAGAATACAGAATCACGTTCTGGTGGAAGCACTTGTGATGCGATCATTTGTGCCTATAAAGCATATACATTTTGATTTTTTTAGAAAATGACCTATCGTTTCACTAGATAAGGCCATTATTCCTCGTCTGGTATCGTTTAAAGCCCTTTGAAGCCCTTTGAACTCAATGACATTTTAGTCAAAAGACTATGACTAAAACCAAATCAAAATTTGCTGTCAAAATTAACACTGCTGTAAGGTATCTGTACTTTTACTCAAGTATGGTTTTTAGGTACTCTTTACTCTTTAATATTTTTGTGGAAACCATGATACATTTTCAGGATTAATAGAAGTAAAAAAAAAAAAAAAAAAAAAAAACAGCATTAATTTTAAATAGAAAGCTTTTATAATAAAATAATTTCAAATAAATTCATTAATGTCTTTCAAAAATAAAATCTTACTGACCCCAAACTTTTGAACAATGTTTGCAGTATAAAAAAAAGAAATGCTTATTAGCTTATCAGTTGTTGTTAACAGGTTCTGAGGATGATACTGAAGGGATTTCTTCCTCTTCTTACTTCTGCTGAACAAGACACTTACACCCAAAGATGCTTCAGGGATTCTGCAACATGGTGGATTTTTCTCCACCACCCTCAGATCATCATCAGCTTTGAGCAGACTATGCTATCATATCAGCCAGGGGCAGATATTGGTACAAAATAGATACTGTTAATTAAGCTACAATTTTAATGGAATAAAAAATGTTATCACTTCAGGAAAAAAAAAAAAAATCTATGCATATTAAAAGACATGAGCCAAGAGCATGTTAATTGCTTTTGTTGTACTGTAGAAGCTTTCTTCTAATTTTGGGTGAAAATCTGCTGACACAGGCTGTGATATTATGAACACCTGCTGGTGAAGAAGTTTACAACCCTACAAAATCCTTCATAATAAACACCAACAAAAATAATGGGATGAAAAAAAACAAAAAACAAAAAAAACACACACACTCAAACACCACTCCATTTGGTTTATTGGTAATTTTCTGTGCTCGTCTTCTTGCCTCTTTAGCCCTGTAATAATATGTTACTGACTCTCAGCATTAAGATGATGAATATTGTTCTTACTCTCGGATTATCATCCAATAAGAAAGTGACTGGTGAGCTAATATTAGTCTGCACCGAGCGTTGGTTTACCCATGAGCAGGTTGCCTAGGAAACGTTACATAATTGGAGCATAGAAGATGCCCCCAGTTGATTGGGTGATGGAGACAAGGTGATAGATCTTCCTCAATGTGTTCTCTCCTCCATGTTCCGTCTATCCGCCTGGAGAGGGAATGACCTCATGACACCACACATAGTGGCTAGTGGTTTGATAGCTTTCTTCTTATGGCACAGAACAGCTTTTCCTTTCATGTCTTCAACAATATGCCACTTAAAAGGAAAAGAAAGTCTGCACATTGCTGTAATGATTTATAAGTTTACGCTGTTCAATTTCTGTATTTTTTCATAGGTGCTGATCTGGGCGGTCTGTTGGATCTTGAGACTCTGTATCAGGGCGTGGAACGCAGTATTAACCAGAGCCGACGAGCCCGCAGACAGTCCCCTGAACGAGCCTACAACATTGAGGTTTTGCTGGGGGTGGACGACTCCGTGGTGCAGTTTCATGGACAGCAACATGTGGAGAAGTACCTCCTCACTCTTATGAACATCGTAAGTGTGCTCGAGCCACCCACGCTGCCTGTTGTGTTTGGGTTACCCTCGAGAAAAATCAAAGAATGATAGAAACTACTCTGTCAACAACAGCAATTCTACAGGCATAAGACAGCATTATAATAAACAGCTGAGATGAAGCTGACTGGTGGTGAAGCATTAGAGACACAGTGTTGACACCAGAGGTAGTGCTGTTTATAGCATTTATATTCAATCCTGCAGTATTTTGAAAACATTTTAGCATCTATCTATCTATCTATCTATCTTGTCTATACAAGATGACTCCATCCATCCAGCCATCCATTCAATCTTGTCTGTCTGTCTTGTTTCCAAAATTTCCAAGCAAGGTCAAGCCAACATTCAAAGTTTGCTTTGATCAACTTTGGGTTTCTAGTTAAAAAATCGTTATATGAATTTCTTTGAATTTCAGTTGATTTCAATTGGACCTGTGCTGGCAAAATCAGTTGGAATGCACACGGGCTAATTTCGAGCTACAAGCAAAACAAGAAAAACAAGAAAAAATGAGTTCATTGAGCCCTCTTCTACTGATCCCAATGCTCTAAATAGCAATTAAACATCTAAAAGTATCTGTATTTGTACATTTTCTGAGAGGAGTACCTTTCCTTTGTCCATGAAAAATGCAGTTTTTCTCTGCTCGCTTTCTCGACTACTGGCGCTTCCCTCAGCACAAGTTTGGTATCGTTGTAAAGCGCAGCATTCCAACTTCGTGAATATTCATAGCGAATTCTCGATGGCATGAGTCTGAACCAATGAAATGTGATTTTCAAACTCATAATGATGTAAACAAAACAATCTTACTCGCGCTGACTGACAGATCTGAAGCTCGCGCACAAAGACGCCTCAGACAGCGCGCGATCCTGATGTACACATACAGAATGTGAGAATAACAATAACTCATTTTTGAAAATTTGCTCATTGCGACTCATTTTGGCAGCCCGGGGTCACATATGATTTTTTTTATATTACTTAATACTTATTTCAGATTTACACTTGTGCATTTTTATGCAGTTTTTAGAACTATAGCATCAGTTTTGTGTGTGTGCGTGTGTGTGTGTGTGTGTGTGTTTGTGTGTGTGTGTGTGTGTGTGTGTGTGTGTACTTGTTTTGACTATACTTGTGAGGACCAAACAAGGTAGGGGTTGGGTTAGGTGATAGAAAATATCATTGACCTGATATAAAATTAATGGAAGTCTAATAGTCTATGCAATGTCCTCACTAAGATAGTAAAACAAACCTGTGTGTGTGTGTGTGAGTGAGTGTGTGCATAAATCTGCTTTTTAGTATAATTATATGAGCATATTATCCACATAAATTAGCCAACTCAATAATTACAAATATTTTTATTCTTTAAAAAAAGGATCATAAGCCGTTAAATTTTGAGATTAATCTCAATTAAATCGTTCAACAGCTCTAGCTTTAAGTGTTTATAAACCCCACTCCTGACTATTTTGGAGCAGTTTTCTGATATTGAAGTAAAAGAATACATGCAGTAGTCAAAATCATATAATCGCAAAGATTTCATGTACTTTCATGTTTCATTTTGTGCCATTTGTCTGTGTAATTGTCAGGGTTTTATTTGTTTGTTTGTTTGTTTTTTGGTGAGAAGGATGTCAAGCTCAGGTAACGCTGGATGCAGTAAATCAGTGGCTTTGTGTCATGTGGTCCAGGGTGACGGTAAGCCAGGGGAGAAAATATGCTTCAGGACAAAACAGCTCTCATCTGCTATGTGTCCTTTAATCTCCACGAATTAAACCTGCGCAGTGAAAGAGAGCATGAGAGAGAGAGAGAGAGAGAGAGAGAGAGAGAGAGAGATAGATCAGCTAGCCAACAACAAAAAAAAAAAAAAAAATCAAGCCCGGCCAGATATTATATCATCAGTAACAGTCAATGATGTGAGGTAAAATCAGACACATATTAGATCAGTTCTGCAGTCATTTTTCTACATCATGGATCACTCCATCTAAGATACAATGTGATGGGATGAAAAAGGCTAGAGAAAAATGTATTATAACCTCACCATTTGTCTCTATATTGCATATTTTCTCCAGTTATCATAAGTCCCCGAACAATTTCTGCAGCTGTGCCGCTGCCATCTCCTTTCCTCTCCTCTCGCTCTCATCCTAGGGGGTGTTTGAAACGCTGCATTCTGAATAAATGACAGGAAAACAGATAAACAGAAATATATAAATAACATCGAGTCTCCTATCTCTCCCACGCATTGAGTTCTTGCTGCTTTCTTCTTGAAAGTTTGCTTTGCTCACTTTTGGAAGGCATGTCTCCCTCGCTCTCCGGGAGTCAAGGAGAGAAAAGAGAGAGACATAAAGCAGGTTTTTGCCCTTTTTTCCTCCAACTATTTTCCCTGACTTCCCCACTTTGCAGCTTCTCTTTTAGTGTTTGTTACACATAAGGGCTGTGTGTGATGATGTTTTATGCGTAGCGCCTAAGTTTGTTGTTTTGTTAGGTTGGATTTGTGTGCGTTGAGCGTGTGTGCGTAAATGTCACTACTCTGTTGCTGTGTTTGCTCAGAGTGAAAAATCCTCTGCAGTCTTTCATTCATGATCTCCTGGTCAGTGGCTGGTCTCTCTGAATGATCCAGCAGGAGGAGAGAGTGGGAGCCGTCTGTCTGTCTGCCTGAAAAGGGATCTGTCTACGGGACTGTACGTGGGTGGCATGGGTTGAGCGCCATTCACAACCGAATTTAGAATGCCTTTAGAATTTCGAAGCCTTTTAAATTCCTGAATTTGATTTGGATTTGAGCTGAAATAACAAAAAGGATACAGAATTGTAATTAAAATTTGAATTTAGACTTAAAATGGAATGAAGTTCAAATACATTCATGTAACTGCTGCAAGGTTTGACAAGGTACCTATAGAAATGCATATTTAATATATTATATTTACATTTAATAGTTATGTTTCATTATATTTAATTAATGAGGCCCTATCAATTCAAATTCCAGGTCATGAATGGAAAAGGAGCCAATGGCAAAATGGATGCATGTAGTATGTGTAAGTGTGTATGTGCCTGTTAAGAACATCATGCAATTTAAATCTTCTATCCTGATCTGAATCATGGATTTGTTTAGAGTAAGGTAGTGTCAGAAATTAAAATTTTATTATAGGGACATCGTATTAGTATTATTAACATTTTAGTATAGTTGACACAGGGGTGTACTCTAGTTTTTGTAGTGAGTATACTGTGATTTTTCCCTCTCAGCTTCATACACGTCCCAGAGTGACACCCCATAAGCACCACCACACTCACTAATGCATATAGTATGCATCTGATCTAGGCTACATGTAATTGAGAGCATTCTGAAAGACTGCTTATGTGTGTGTTATCATGTCAATTTATTATAAGCAACACAAGACTTTAACAGCCAATGACGTTTATAGCTGGAGAGACTGGACTGATTTTCTACTGTTTATTGTCAAACACCATCTAACTCAGCCAGTTAAGATCTACATTTAGTCTTAGATGTTATATGAATATGGTCCCAATTTTCAATGCACATTTAAGAGGGCAAGTTGCAACTATTATTAACAATAATGGAAAGATGAGGCTTATCAGTATGTCACAATATCACCCTGTTTTGACTTTGTTTTCTGTTTTGCACCATTTCCTGCCAATCTGTCATCACAGTTATGCATTTTGATTCACAAGCTTGCAGTTCGATTTGATATCAGTTATTTTGGATATACTATATATCAGGTACAGTACATGGCAAATTTTGGCAAACTAATGCTGTAAAATATATATGTGAATCAATAATAAAGTTATAATAGGCCTACTAACTTTAAAATTATTTCTACTCCAATTCGTTTTTTGAAATATTAACATTTAAATGGTGGCTGTCAACTTGACAGATTTATTTAAACATGCATTATATAGGCTATTGAAGAACATTGAAATCTATAATTAATATGTAATATGGTGCATATATTTAGCTAAATGCTCCTCTCTATAGTTAAATTTTCTAGCGACTAACTAGTATATGGTCACTGAATAAGTTTGTTTTGAGGTAAATGTGACGTTACGTGACATTGTTTACAAGCTGTTTTATTAACGTCTTTCCGCGGTTGAAACACTGATTACGTGATTACATAAGGCATGATACGGATTTCGGTAAGTTGTACTGTATCTTTTAACATACCTTTAGATGTCCATTCATGTTTATTTTGCGCTGTAACTGTTAAAGTGGAGGAGAGGATCAGTTCACGTGTGTTTCACGCTGCTGCTTCTCTTGAACTGAGGCACTACAGCGATCTATCACGCCACATTAAAGAGCGCCAAAACGGTATTTGTTTATTTATTTCATAGTAAAATGGGCAGAATTTGAAATATGAGACTTTGTTTCATGTCAAAAGCAACAAACCACAAAGCTTATTGTGATTTATTGGATGGTTACGTATCCTTGCGCTTTTTTAAGTGGGTATATGGAAATCCTTAAACTTTCCTAGTGGGTATATAGCCCTTATCCACTGAGTTTACACCTTTTTAAATATGTGACCCTGGACCACAAAACCAGTCATAAGCCGCACGGGTGTATTTGTAGCAATAGCCAACAATACATTGTATGGGTCAAAATTGTCGATTTTTCTTTTATGCCAAAAATCATTAGGATATTAAGTAAAGATCATATTCCATGAAGATATTTTGTAAATTTCCTACCGTAAATATATCAATTTATTTTTGTGAGTGGATATGCATTGCTAAGGACTTCATTTGGACAACTTTAAAGGCGATTTTCTCAATATTTTGATTTTTTTTTTCTTTGCACCTTCAGATTCCAGATTTTAAAATACAGAAGTCAACATTTGAAGTTGATCAAAAAAGTTAATCAAAGTTGTCCTAAGAACTAAGTTGTCCTAAGAATTAAGTTGTCCTAAGAAGAAGGTTTTAGGACAACTTTGATGAAAGGTTTTGATCCACTTCAAATGTTGACTACTGTAGTTGTATCCCAGCCAAATATTGTCCTATCTAACAAACCATACATCAGTGGAAAGCTTATTCAGCTTTCAGATGACGTATCTCAAATCTCAGTTTCAAAAAATTGACCCTTATGACTGGTTTTGTGGTCCAAGGTCACGTGTATAGCTTTCTATTTGTTTATTATGTTGCATTTTGTCCTGCTTCATTTCTGACTCTAGTCTAAAGTGTTTGTGAATGTAGTTTTGCGTTTTCCTGAATTAATTTGATACATTAATCTCTGTGTGGGCGTTGATGAATTTGTGAATGGGATTTTTGTTTGTTCTGGAGAACTGGTCCAATGACTTGCTCTGCCCTCAATTTATAGAACAGAGTGAAACAATTCTTTAAAATGCACTAAGATTGATTGGTCCATGGGAAATGATGAGGAATCGATGCGTCAGACAGGGATCAAAAGATCTGGAGGCCTTTTGACTTACGCCCACCCTTCCAATCCACCAATCAGCAATCCTTCACCTTCATTCCACCCCTTTAAGACTGGGACTTTCAGATTTAGTGTTGTAGTCAAGATAATGGACCTGCATTTAATGCAGAAGCTCTTTGTGGGAGAGTTTGTTGTTGTTGATACTCCTTTCTAGTTTTCAATCTTGGAAAATCTCAGAACATGCTGATCTAAGATTTCTTTTAGCACAGAACTGAAAGTATCATATTAGATACAGGAATACGCCATCACAGCCCCTCGACGACGCCCACGGGCTCTTAATTCTTGTACTCAGACTCATTTCATGTATTTGCACGAGTGACCAGCGCAGCCAGTATGTGTAATGGAGCTGAGACCTTTGTGTGTAGCATTAATTGTGTGAATTGAAAGTCGACAATATTAATTGCTTCCCTCTATATCAGTCGCTCCTCAGGAGTAAACAAGACATGCGGGCGGGCGGACCATTATGTAATCAGCTCTTCATAGACATGTTGTTCTGGCCCTCAAATGTCAGACAGGTAATAATGGTCCAAAATGTCAAGTGAAAATGGCAGAGATTCAGTAATGAGTCTGAGCAAATACTGTCCACCAGTGCGTACCCTCATATCTCTGAGCATTCCTGTACATTACAGAAGAATGAAAGGGAGATTGGGAGGACCGCCAGCCAAGAGCCTGATGGGATTTCTCTACTCATTCACTTTCCTCTCCTGGACTAAAACAGGGCGATGATGATTCAGCATAATATATATGTGAGATGCAAGGTGAAATGAGTGTTGTATGGGGAACGGAAGACTTGTATGGGAGTAATTTTGTCTAATTTATTTTTTGCACTGGCAAGAAGTCTTTTATATAGTTGATTTTGAGGCATGAGTACAGCCTGACAATTAGCCAAAAAAGTGGATTCCTCATGAAAGTACCATAAAAATAATCCATACTGTATGTCTTATTTGGTATATTCCAGATCTTAGGGAAGCTATGGTAGCTTTGTATGAGAAATACCGAAGTTTTCACAGAAAATAGGTTTTATAAGACATCAGTCATGTTTGGTTCTTGAGATGCCGGTGTTTATTATGACTGAGGATTTTTGAGTGAACTATTCCTTTAACAGTTTATTGTTAAAACCTCACTCTATCTGTGCTGCAAGCAGGGCGGGGCTGAGAGCCGTGGGAACAGAGCAAGGCTGGTTGCTTTACTTTCGGTTGTTTGATTATTTTATGATTAAAGTTTATGTTTAACGTTCGCCGGTTCCCACCTCCTTCTTCCCTGAACGTGAACTCTGTTACATTGGTGGTGAAACCCGAGAGAAAGGAGGAACGCGCTCGCCCCTGGGGAAATCCGCGGTGCCATCGAGTTGAACAGACTCTACCACCATGGACGCTCAAGGCGGTGGGCTGGAGTGACTTGCCGGGGAGAGCGACAAACTCGCTGCCATCTGCCTGGGTTCTGGAGCGGAGTCGCCACGACCGTTTGCTGTAGGCCGGAGACTGTCGCTGTCCTGCCATGATGGGGAAGAGCAGGGAGCGGGGGACTCTCTCGCTGCCTGCCCGAAACCGGAGGAGCGTCCCTGTCCACAAGGCATCAGAGGAATTAGAGGACCGTCCACCAAGGGGTATCCAGCACCACTGCCAGGCATCACAGAGGAGTTCACCCAGCTGGGGGAGGACCGGATGGCAGTGCGTTTTGGGAACCAGACCAAGAATTTTTTTTCCCTCTTTCCCCTCTGTCTCTCCTCATCCTTCCGTCTTTTTTTCTCTTGCCTCGTCTGTCCTTACGGCCTCCTTCTTCCCTGAATGTGAACTTTGTTACAACCTGTGATAAAGGAAACCTTTTGGCACTTAAATCCCTTCTATCGAAGTTCTTTTTACAGTTTGGCAGGGCCAGATGATAAACAGGTCTGATAAGATAAAAATTGGCCTCTTTAAATGGCTCTTTTTCATGGCTCTTTCTCACTGGTTTAATCTATTTGATAAGGGAATGTTGGTCATTATGCTAATATTTCTCATCACATTATCACCCCAACCACACACACACACTATGCACTGACTACTCATTCGGTCAATGACCACACACACACATAGATTTTTTTTTCTATCCGCACCCTCTGCTATTTTTTCACTCTCCCCTCCTTCCTATAAAGCGGTGAAGTCACAATGCTAGCCCCTGCTGCATTATTAATGGGATATTAATGATTTTCTGACTTGCCGACCTCTAGGTCTCCATTAGTTACCTGTAGGCTGATGAAACCCAGTGCTCCTGAACAAGGCCAGCAACCAGGGCAGTACTAATGAGACCTACACTCTCACGGTCATTAACATAGAGAGAGATGGGTGGGAAGGGGGAATCTATAGGGGTTTTATTCTGTAGGAGGTTGAGGAAGAAACCTATTGGTGTTACTAAAGATTTGTGACTCTAATTAATATTAAGCTTTCCAAGAATGTGTGCATTTGTATATTAGTGGTGGGTAGTATACAACAGCGTTTTAGTAGCATGTTAAAATTTTTAAACCTCTAAGATTTTGATAATACAGCTTTTACAAGAATAAAGTCTTTAATAATCCTCATAATATTAAATGTTATCAACAGTGTTGGGGAAAGTTACTTTTAAAAGTAATGTATTACAATATTGCGTTACTCCCTAAAAAAGTAACTAATTGTGTTAGTTACTTTTTATGAAAAGTATTGCGTTACATTACTTTTGTGTTACTTTTTATCACCTGGGATGGGCTTGATTGTTTATTTTTTAATAACAACAAAAAAAAGTTCTTTTTTTGGCAAATGTTTAGGCCCTTTTACCCCAAAAGTGAAATGAATATGCCTCAGGCTGAAAAAAATGCATATTTACGCCCGTACAATACCGAAAATATTGAAACAGCAATGCATATTGCTGATTATTGCATTTCATTCACTTAATGGAGTTTGTGGTCACAGTTTCATTGGATCGCGGATCCTTTATGTCGGATACGACTGACCAATATTGATTAGCCTACATCTTGGATAAGATTCGCAACTACAACACACACATTCATGCTCAAACGCAGATATGTTCTACGTGTCTAAAGTATAGAAAGAATAAACTCATTGATTTCACTTAACAACTTATAATCTGCATGTATAATTGTTACAGTTGCTATAGTAGCAAAGCACGATGCAGACGAAGATGACGATAATAACAATACTTTAATATAACACAGGAGATTCCAACAGGGTAGATAACATAACTCACGTGTGAACATGAACGAGAACGGACCAGGAGTGAAGGAGAACTCTGGGTATATATACATGTGACCAACAAAGGGAAACTAAACAAGGTGATGAGTTAATTAACGAGACACAGGTGGATCAAATGAACTAATAAAACAGGCAGGGGAAAACTAGGTCACAGAACACAGTACATATAACAATAATAAACCTTAGAAAAATTTTTTTTACATCTGTTGACAAAAATTTTTTGCAGGTTTTAATAAAATGTTATTTATTAACAGTAGTCAATAAGCATATTTCCAGTACGTGCCTCAGGCTTGCATGGTATCATCAACTCATCAGACTCCTCGGTAATCCTCGGCAAACTTCGACAGTTGGTTGAACCTGGCTCAATCGGTTCTTTTTGAGTCGGACGTGCTACTTCAGCTTGTGCGTCGTGCGTCTTGCGTCATTAACCCGGAACCGAACTGAACCGAACCAGCTCGACCGATTACTTCCTGAGAACGGCTTCAACCGGCTCAAAAGAATGATTTGTTCAAGAACCCTACATCACTATTCAACACTATTATTTCTAAATCTAATATAAAGTAATTTTCGCTTATTAGTATGGTAGAATTAGATCATTGAAGGTCAGCAGCAAAGACATTGGTTAAAGTGAGATTAAATACATAAAGTATTTGTGTAATTTAATATAGTTAATTATTACAGGTTTGCGTAAACTTCATTTGGAGGTATACTGAATGTTTTTGTGTAAGTGAGATGAGTAAATGCATGTTCACATTTAGTCTAGAACTACAATAACCATCATGTTCACACAGCGCACACAATGCCTCTGCACTTTATTTCTCTCAACATGGAGACAGGAGAGCGGTCAGTGAATAAATCTGAAAAAGTTATTTAGTTAAAAACGTTATTTATTTAAAAAAGTAAATTGCGTTACTTATTTGAAAAAGTAACTTAGATATTTTGTTGTAAATTGAAAAAGTACTTTACTAGTTACTTGAAAAAGTAATCTGATTACGTAACTCAAGTTACTTGTAATGCGTTACCCCCAACACTGGTTATCAATATATATATTTTTTTAAATATTACTACTTGAATCAACACTTTAGACATTCTAACTATAAGTAACTTTGCAACATGACAACTATCAGTCATTAGAGTATTAGTAGACTGTCTGCTTTATATCTATAATAATACTTAATAAAAATTTGTTACATTTTATATAGCCCTTTTCTGGGTACCAAAGCGTTTTACATATGGAAGGGGGACTCTCCTTACCCACCACCAATGTGCAACATCCACCTGGATGATGCGACAGCAGCCATATTCCGCCAGAACGCCCACCACAAACCAGTTTATTGGTGGAGAGGAGACAGAGTGATGAAGCCAGTCAGTACATGGGGATGATTAGGAGGTCAGGCACTGATGTTGGACGAGAAGGCCTGGCTCGCAGTTTCCGCTCTAATTCATCCAAAAGGTGTTCTATCGGGTTGAGGTCAGGACTCTGTGCAGGCCAGTCAAGTTCCTCCACACCAAACTCGCTCATCCATGTCTTTATGGACCTTGCTTTGTGCACTGGTGCGCAGTCATGTTGGAAAAGTAAGGGGCCACAGAGTTGGGAGCATGAAATTGTCCAAAATGTCTTGGTATGCTGAAGCATTAAGAGTTCCTTTCACTGGAACTAAGGGGCCAAGCCCAACCCATGAAAAACAAAACCACACCATAATCCCCCCTCCACCAAACTTTACACTTGGCACAATGCAGTCAGGCAAGTACCGTTCTCCTGGAAACCGCCAAACCCAGACTCGTCCATTGGATTGCCAGACAGAGAAGCGTGATTTGTCACTCCAGAGAACTTACCAGATTGTCCGACCTCCTCACTCTCTTTCTTCCAAGCAAGATCTTTTTCATTCCTGTTTCTATAAAAGTACGAAGATGTATCGTACAGCGACGATGATTTTGTCCTCCATTGTTGTTCCGGATTTCTGCCTCCGCTCGCTACGTCATAATCACGTCACTACTAGAGCAAGCTCCTGATTGCTTAACGTGGCGCGAATATTTGCCAAAGTTCAGATTTTTCAACTTGCGCGATTCGTGCGAATCACGCGTTACGCGCGTCAAATGCCCGAAATGCTCGATTCGCACCACGTCATTTTCGCGCGAATGACGACTTCTACGCACTGTGCACCTCAGCATGCGCTGACCCTGCTCTGTGATTTTATGTAGCCTACCACTTCGTGGCTGAGTTGCTGTTGTTCCCAATTGCTTCCACTTTGTTATGATACCACTAACAGTTGACTGAGGAATATTTAGTAGTGAGGAAATTTCACGAATGGGACTTATTGCACAGGTGGCAACCTATCATGGTACCACGCTTGAATTCACTGAGCTCCTGAGAGCGACCCATTCTTTCACAAATGTTGTAGAAGCAGTCTGCATGCCTAGGTGCTTGATTTTATACACCTGTGGCCATGGAAGTGATTGGAACACCTGAATTCAATGATTTGGAGGGGTGTCCCAATACTTTTGGCAATATATATATATATATATATATATATATATGTGTGTGTGTGTGTGTGTGTGTGTATCATATATCAGCCTTAGTGTAAACTGTAATAATGTGAGAGAAATGAACTTTTTCTTTGAAGTGAAGTCTGGAAACAAGGCAGTAGCCATATCCCATCATGCACTGCTTCTCCTAATGCAGAGTCCTGAGGTGTTGCACAGTGTGTGTTCCGTATGAAAGTCGTGCCTCAGTTTAACGATCATTAACGTTCAGAACACTGGAGTCATGGTCACCTGGCTTTGCCTTCTATGCCTTTACTAGTCATCTGTATTAACATGGTTACTAAGGCAACCAAGCCTAAGAGCTGCGCTCTTTAGAATTTCTGAAGAAATCTTGGCGAACTCTACGGAAAAGGCCTATACACTAGTTTGAAAGATAAGCTTTTGGCAGCTGCAGACACATATACTGATTTAAAACTGAAGGGGAAGAGATGATGAATTCAGAAAAGTTGTGAATTGTAAAAACAAAGTCTGCAGAAACATAACGAAACACTGACAAACAGACAGCACAACCAGGACATATTCCGACAGTCAAAAGGAATGACAGCAAACGAAGAGGGAATGCCAGGAATACAGAGAGAGAGAGGGAGGGAGAGAGAGGGCTCCGCCCCATTCTGAAGTTTGCCGGTTGCTTGGCAATATAAAAGAGCAGGTGAGTCGGTGCAGCGACACATCGGTTTCGGAAAGCATGTTGTATAATCTTTTCCTTCTTCCTTGCCACCCTCTTTTAAACCCCTTTCTTCTTGTCTGTCTTCGTCTCTTTTTCTCGCTCCCCCTCCCGCAGTCTGTCCATCAGAAATCTCATTATTGTTGGCTGTGTATACATCTCAGTGTCTCATTAGCAGGCTTCCAGAGCGGCAGAGGACACAATGTCTGAACTTCTGTACCAATTTGTCTGCCTCTGTCTCCCTCTCTGTCTGGAAACCGCGTTTCCCACAGTGCATTAGGCCCATCCTTCAGCAAACTGAATAAGTAAAGATGGCTGAGGCACGGGGTGAGAAGTCAAACTGGAGAATCATGGGAATTGAAAAAGGCTCTCTTGAACATTATTGGGACCTCTGTAGTTTGTCTGTGTGTTGCTACATGTGTGCTACATTGCTGTCTCTGTGGGGACCAAATGACCCCTAAAATTTGGTAAAACCTTAAAAACCATGCTGAAAAGTGGCCTGGCCTGAGATGGTTTGCTGGTCTTAGCTGGCTTAAGATGTTCTAGCTGTTCCCCCCCCCCTGAAACCTCTCTAAAACCAGCAAATCAGACTAGTTTGTGTTTTTACCGCTCTGGGAGCCTGCAATATTTTTGAATGAAGTCTCTTGTGCTCACCAAGGCGGCACTCATTTGATCAAAAATACAGTAAAAACAATATTGAGAAACATTGTAAAATATAATTTATTCCTATGATGGCACAGTTGAATTTTCAGCAGCCATTACTCCAGTCTTCAGTGTCACATGATCCTTCAGAAATCTGATTTGATAATAATCAGAACTGTTTCTTGATGGGGAAAAATGTTGAAACTGTTACCCTAACCCTCTTTAATTCCCCCCCAGAATTCTTTAATTAATAGAAAGCTTAAAAGCAGCACTTTTTAAAAATAGAAATCTTTTGTAAGCTCTTAATGTTGGATCTAACACCGCTTTTCTCTCTTCACAGGTTAACGAGATCTATCATGACCATTCTCTTGGGGCACGAATAAACGTGGTGCTAGTTCGGATTGTTTTGGTGGATGCCAAAAAGGTAAGGACCATTGTGTGTGAATTATCAATCTAATGACATCAGATGCATCAGATATCAGATGAAAAGTTTAAATTAAGCATGAAATAAAAATTTTCCCTATTTGCTATTTTATTGCACACTCCTGGTTTTAGTACACAAGATCATCATGTTTGATTCAGTACATCTTTTATCTACATTTAAAAAAAAAAAAAAAAAAAAAATTCAAATGACATCACAAATCTTTGTAGTCATATTTTGTATAATCTTTTATTTAGTGAAATGCTTCAGAGACAAACAATTTGTCTCTTCACTGTGGTTTTGTGACAGTTTTAACATTGTTCAAGGAGTCTCAGGTTGCATTCAAAATCACATACTCTCTTGAGTAGATACTTATTTTGAAAAAGTAATTACTTCATAACCGCTAAAAAAGTATGTTCTATATAGTATGAATATGTGTAATATGAATGTAATCTGGACGTAGTACTTTCGCCATGTTGCCCTTATCACTTACCAGCGTAAGTTGCGTCGTGTCACCGCCATTCACAAATCCTCTCCCGTGGCCTCATGGGATAGTAAAGTGTCCATCGTATGCACACTTCAAAATCTCGCCGGTAGAAGTAGTTCATCTGGGTACTTTTTGCCTACTTTTTTATGAGTACTGTGAATTTGGAAGTCAGAAATCAGTCTTCTTCTGTCACATACTGTTAATAGAGAAGTATGTGATTTCGGATGCAGCCCCATACATTAAGCTGTGGCTCAACCAGTGGCATGAGTTTAGGACAGGGCTAACTTTTTTTTAATCAGATGAAGACGGACGGAGTGATTGGGAAACTTTATTTTCAATTCAGTTTGGTTTCGCTAGTAGCGGAGAAATTACACACTTCTCTTTAATAGTTGGTGTTTCATCTAAGACGGATTTCATGTTCAGACTCTAGTTTTCAATCTGATAGAGCACTGATGTAACCTAGTTACATCAAAAAACATCATTTTTTCTTTTTACAAAAATTCCCAAATGAACCATTTTGCTGTCTGTAGCCATTTAGCACCTTTGCAGCTCTGTGTCATGACAGTTTGACATATTTCATCAGCAACAAACATGTATAGACACACACTCCATTTCTCTCTCTCTTCCACCCTCTGTCTCACACTCACACCTACACAAACACATAAACACACTGCTAGCTTAGCTTATATGCACATCTTTTTCCCACCCCCTTCTGCTGGGTGCTCACCATGGCCTAGGGCCTGTTATTCCACCGGACTGAGCAAACGGGAACTAAAAGCACAGCTTTCCCATGGGAGTGTTTTCAAAGTCGCACGCCTTCACAGTTCAACACCAAAGCACACAGAGTGCTGATGTTATGCAATTGCCTTCCTAATACCCCCACCCCAACACATAAACACGCACACACCAGCACCTCCCCTATGGGACCGAGCAAAGGATTCTGGGAAGAAGAATCAAGAATGCCAGATAAACAATCAATGATGACCCTGCCTCATTCATAAACAGAGCTCCATAAAATGCTACTCTTCCTGTAACTGGAGATCAGGGGGAGGCTGATCTCAGATCAGGGAGCCAGTCTCAGATGTGGTTGACCTGATAGTCACCACAGTTCTAGGCTCAGCTTTCATCTGTCACACACACAAAAAACTAGGTTCTTCAGCGGTTCTTTGGGGTGGTTGAGGTGCTATATAGCACCGCTACTGTATAAAGAACCTGTTAAGCCCGGTATGGTTCTTCAGCAGTTCTTTGGGGTGGTTAAGGTGCTATATAGCACCACTGCCATACAAAGAACCCGTTAAGCTCCTGTATACAGTAGTTCTTTAAAAACTCTCTCTTAGTTTAATTGGGGAAAGGATTAAAAAAATTACATTAAAATACATGTTTCCTGAAGATAATGTGGTTCTCAACCTTTTTGCCCCTAAGGCCCCCCGTAAGTAAATATTCCAGGGCCCCCACATGAGACTTTCTGACCTCAGAAAAGCATAAAAGTGTATCAAAACAGCTCTTGCCATTGTAGTAAATTCCCGTTCATAGCAAACGAGAGTGGAGTAACATATCTAAAATCTAAGGAGGAGAATAGGGTGGTGGTGGGATACAACAAGACAGTTCGGATACTGAGAGCTGTCAGTTGCAGTTTAAATGATGTGGAAGTAGGAATACAATTAGAGGACGAGAGAAAGCTAAGACATGGTGATTGGCTGTAGTTTTTGAATGAATGTAAACTGATAAGAGGTTCGAAAGTAGGAGGCGTTTGTGAAGTCAGTTACATACCGAAATTATGTCACAAACTTTAATGAAAAAGGATATATTCATATATTAACTGCTTTGTGTTATTTATGTAGTCAAATAATTAGGCTATATCTTGATGTTTTATGATTGAAGCATTATGTAAGTAAAGTTTTCAATCAACTCTTATGGTTCTACATAGTACCATTTGACAAAGGTGCTGTATAGCACCTTTAAAGATAGATGCTATATAGCACTTTAAGTGGTTCCCCTATGATTACATGCCAATGAACCATTTTTAGTGCTACAGTATTTAGCACCATTTTTGTTTAGCTCCTCACTAAGAAAATCCCATATCTCTTCAGTATCTCACCTAGAAATGAGATTAAATGAATAGCAATAATGTGCATTACATATGCATTAGTGGTGGAGATTTTTCAGTGACTATTTACGTAGTTTTTGCTACAAACAAGATTTTGGTGTGACAGCCATACGCATTCGACTTGCGTCCAAAAAACGTTAACTTCTGCAACATAGTACACAATGCCATGATATTCTATGCTACGCCATGACGTACTACGCTATGTCTTGCGTTACAACGCAAATACGTTGAATGCATATGGCTGTCGCACTGAAAATTATTAATATAACTCTGTGTTTGGCTGAAAGAAGAAACTCATATAGACGTAGGATGGTTTGAGGGTAAATTATAGGGTAATTTTCATTTTTGGGTGAACTAACACTTTAATTCAAGTTATTTGTGTAAAACACTGATTTATTCCAGAACAAAACAAGTGACTAATGACTGAGTCATTGAATACTTAATTAGTTCATAAATACTGATTAATTCATTCAGGAACAAAACACTTGATTAGTTTTAAGAGTGAATCATTGATTTGTTCCCATTAATCATTGAATCATTCACATGATTGATTGAATCAATCATTTATGAGTGAGTCTTCAAATCATTAATTTAAGCAATTCGTTCAAAACACTTCATTCACTCATTCAGGAACAAACAAGTGACTGCCTTTATGAGAGAGTCATTGAATTATTTACTTGACCAGTTTGTTCGCAAATACTGATACATTTAGGAACAAAATAACTGAATTATTAAATCATACATGAATCAATGAGTGCGTGATTAATTCATTCAGTTATGAGTGAGTAATTCAAACATTTATTCAACTGATTTGTTCAAAAACACTAATTCTTTCAGGAAAGCCACTATTGTGCGTTGCTCAGAGACAAAACTTTTTTGCTGTTGTTTTGTACCTTTTGTAAGAGTAATTGGCAACATTGTGTCTAAAATGTAAGTTGCTCAATTAAGTTCATTAAGTACTCATTAAGTTTATTGAACTGTTGTATAAAAGCAATATCACACTTGCACTCGTGCTGAAATATATTAACTTTTGCTAATGTGATATTGCTTAATTGTCTTATTTGTTTCTATGTTTATTTCTCCTAAGGATATTTAGGGGGTACAAAAGACAAAAGTTTTACTTTAGGTCAAGTATGTAAATTTCATTTTTATTAGAATACTTTCTCTCATGCCAGTTTGACATTTAATTAAGCCTGTCACAGGTTAAATTCCCATAGGTTAATGGGAGTTTAGAAAAGTTATTATTATTTTTTTGTGACGTTAATTCTGTTTGGTCCCACTTCACCTTTAAATGAAACAATCCTGAGACAAACACAATGGAGCTTTAAAAGAGCAATTTTCCTCAGGGAATGTCTGAATAATATGATATCTGAAAAAATACATCTTAATAAATTGTGAAGTTAACACCTACACCATTTATTTAATCAGTTTCAAGTTCAGGAAGAAAGGATCTTTTCTCCAGGAGTGCTATCTAGGTGCGTAACCCATGAGGAAGATATTTTTAAGCCACTTAAACATGACAATCCATCACCTCTCTATATCTGCGACGGAGCTTACCATTACCACAAATGTCAGTTCACCCAGCGGGAGGAATAGCTCACAACGCTATGGTGCCCTCAAATTTTGCTCTTCTTACTGAGACACTATACCACCCCCAGACATTATGATAAATGGTGATTTTTCCTCAGTGACAGATAGTGTGGGGGGTTACATGGTGATTACGTGTGGTTTCAGGTGAGATGGAGAGACAGAGGTCTGCAGCAGGTCAGGCAGATGGCGTTTCCTGCACTGATTTGTGGTGATTGTCCCTCTGGCCTTGTCTTTCCAGGATTAAGTTCTTAAAATGCAAACTGTCCCACATGAACTCATCAAGCGGTTGACACACAGGACTCTCTCTCTCTCTGTCAGTTCTCTCTTCGTCTCTGTCCCTGTGCTCATACATCCTCTGGTTTCCTTTCCATTCTGTCTTTTTCCTTCAGTCTGTTGCTGGTCACGCTTCATCTGCCTCTCACTGTGACTTAAAAATTCCATTCAGGGATGTGGTGGCCACAGGGAGCACCGGGACATTCCCAGTGGGTCGGTTGACCTGTGGGCTGGCTGTCTAAACCCAATTTAGATACAAAATAAATATACAATGATTTTAAAGAGGAAAAAAAACTTTCTGACATCATCAAGTGGCAGATTCTGGCATAGATGGCATGAAACAAAATAAATGCAATTGACTACATCCCTGATACCTAGTTTATGGGCAATTTGTATGCGCGATTTGAACTCAGGTCACAGCAATGTTTCCATCACTGCTATTTTAGTATTATTTACATATATTATCATTTCTATTAACATTTTGAATTAGCTCTTATTTTTTTCAGTTTTTGTTTTAGTTAAATTTTGTTTTGCTTTTTTGTGTGTATATATATATATATATATATATATATATATATATATATATAACCATTGTTTGACTGTGTATGTATGTATGTGTGTGTGTGTGTATGTATATATATATATATATATATATATATATATATATATACATACACACACAGTCAAACAAATTTATTCAGACACCTTAAACATTTCATTCATTAATACAGTTTATTCACTATAATTTAAAAAGATGGTAATAAAATATGGCAAGATCTCAGAGTTAAACTGTGTCAGAAAAAAAATAATCTTAATTATGTCAGATAACACTTAAGCAAAACATGGTCAGATCAAAGTGTCTGAATAATTTTTAGTTCCACATTTTTATCAATTTTACTGGTAGTCCACTGTATGAAGAATTTTTGGGTATAATATGTCACAGTTTACTTTATTTTGCTATCCTCACTTACACAAATGAACTATAGTGTCCTGCACCCACTAGTAAAAATATACCAAAAATATAAAAAATGTCTGAATAATTTTTTGGTTTGACTGTATATACATTACATTTCTTTATTTTAATTAACAAACATGTTTTTAATAGATTTAGTTAATGATTATAACCGTGGTTTCCATCTAAATTGTGTATTTAATTTCTATGTAAAATTTGAATATTTCACAAATATACCAGTTTCCAACCTTCAGTATGTGTTCAAGAGAAAAGAAAAAAAACAAAACAAACATCACTGTCAGTGGGGGATTGGTGCAAAAATGTTTTATTTTCTTCTGAGTGTGTTAAGTCACATGACTTGAGGTAAAGTCACATGACTTTTTTGATGCACATTTTCCAGTGTAGTATATTTGTCTTCTTACTGAATGAAAAAAGTTATCCACCTGTTCACATTCACATGTTGGTATCCATCCAGCTTTTTAATGCAAGATTCCATTTATTTTCTCTCTTTTTTTAATTTTATTTTTATGTTTTTTTTTAATCTTTTGGGCATTTGTTTTAAAACTAAATAATAGAGCAAGCATTAATTTCTATTAGGCTGGAATAGTCCTTTTTTTTAAAGCTGTGTTCATACGAGTACATTTCAAGAATGTGAGTGAATATGCATATTTTTCAAAATTAACACATTCTTACAGGATTGTCATGACAGCAATTACAAAATAGCCAAAGTGCTTTAAATATAAATGACTAATAGCCTATAAAACTAGTTTGTGAAAACATGTTATGTAATTAAAACAAATACACATGCACAGAACTCAAATCATGGCTATCATAACTCAATGTATGCTTAGGGTGGGGATGTCGATGATGATTTTTTTTTCTTTTCTTTTTTCATTATTATTATCTGTTTACTTCCTGTTAAGTAGAGGCACATTAATGCAGTTGTTCCATTTCATTACATATTTGTTAACCTTTATCTCAGCTTCACTCTTTCAGTGTGGAAACCTTTCCACTGCTTTTTCTAATTCACACTCACTCGCATCCTCTAATCACTCTAGATCTCCCACTTATTTCAATAGCACTACCACAGATATACATCTTTCTCCATCTGTATCTTTTTCTCTCCACTTCTCCCTCCCTATTTTTCTCGCTCTTACACAAACGCCTGGTTCTTCCACACCCACTCCTCTCCCCTGCCGCCTCAGCCCCAATCAGCATGCAGCCTCGCCCGTCTTGCCAGCAGGTTGTCCATCATTCCCAATTACTGTGGCAACCGTTGCTGCCGGCAGCGGCACGCACCGATCAACCGAGTGACCCCGCGCACCTCCAACATGATTCCAACATCACAGTCTCTTCCGCACATCTGTTCTGCTCTTCCCCTCACCTAGCGCCGAAAAAGATAAAGAGACCCTGACACGACACACCCAGCATCAATCTACAGAGCGCGCGTGTGTCTAAGTGTGTGTGCGCGCGTGCGTTCGTTGGATCACAGAGACGATAAAGATACCGAGATGTTCTTTTAATGAGCATGCTTGCACGTCTGTCATGTATTCCGTTAACAAGAACAACAAGAGAAACTCTCCTGTGTACAGAATCCCGAGAAACACCCTTCATGACATTATCAACAAACATCTCAGTGATGGAATGTGGATAAGTGAAGATAAATCTTGTGTTTAGTAACTAGTTTACATTAGTTTGCTGCCTGCGCACAAACCTTCTGCATAAAAATCATCAGTCACAAATAAATGAAGTGTAATGAGAGAATAAAGCGCTGGATGCACTTGTGCTGAGAATGATGCTGAGTTGAGTTATTTCCCACCACCCTCTTTCTTTCCCATGGTGCACAGCAAGGCATTGGAATGGTGAAGCCTCCCTCTACTGGTTGATGAAGACATTGCAGCGTAGCTCTCAGAGTTCATGACCTTGATACAATGTAAAATAAGGCACAGGGAGAGAGAGAGAGAGGCAGTTTCAGGACACACATCTGGAAAGGATCTCCTTCTTCCAATGGCTCTCGTGGCCACGTCATCAAAACACAGCCACGCATTCCTGTCTGGATGTTTCTTCGCATACACATTTATCTCCCTGCACAGATTGCGGAAGAAAACCAGAGCAATGTTTACGTCTGTGTTCACACGAGTGTGAAATGAAGCAATAATAACAGCGTCATGGCTGCCATTTTTTCTTTTGTTATTATATAAACATTTCATGTCAAACGTGTTCAGTTTCACTATACAAATTATATTGATTGGATTGTTCAGTACTTTTAACATCAAAGGGTGTTAAATGATTGATGAACAATTGTTTCGTGCTTTTGTAGTTTGTGTTGACGTAATTGTTTAGGAGTCTGTCCTCTGATTAAAGGAGCAGCCTGGGTTCAGCATCTGTGATTTGACCGCAGAAAATAGTTTCGATTCATCCCTCAGAGTAATAACAAACAACAATTTTTCAGTGTTCAGTGATGTAATTATATTGGATGTCTAAGGGGCAAGTGCGTGAGATGCACTTTATATGAAATATACTATAGGTTTACTAGCATTAAAGGCTTAGTTCAACCAAAAGTGAAATTTCTGTCATTAATTACTCATCCTCATGTCGTTCTAAACCCGTAAGACCTTCGTTCATCTTTGGAACACAAATTATTAGATATTTTGATGAAATCCAAGAGGTTTTTTCATCCTCCATTGAAAGCAACAAAATTACTATCATTCAAGGTCCAGAAAAGTAGTAAAAACGTTGTTAAAATGTGACTACAGTAGTTCAACCTTAATATTATGAAGCGACAAGAATACTTTTTTTGCGCAAAAACAAAACAAAAATAACGACTTTATTCAACAAATTCATCTCTCCCCTGTCATTCTCATACGCTTTTTACGTTGCAGTGCTTCCAGGTTCTAAGTCCGAACGTCGGCTCAGTATTGGCTCACGTGAACCGATACTGCCAATACTGTCGAATAAAGTCGATTTTTTTTTTTTTTTTTTTCAAAAAAAAAGTATTCTTGTCGCTTCATAATATTAAGGTTGAATGACTGTAGTCACGTTGACTATTTAACAATGTTTTTACTACTTTTCTGGACCTTGAATAACAGTAATTTTGTTGCTTTCAATGGAGGATAAAAAAACCTTTTCATCAAAATATCTTAATTTGTGTTCCGAAGATGAACGAAGGTTCATCGCTCTTACGAGTGTGGAGCGACATGAGGGTAAGTAGTTAATGACAGAAATTTCATTTTTGGGTGAACTAACCCTTTAAATGGTCAGATTATTTGATATGACTAAAGAGACAATTTTAGCATACGATTCTATTACAGTACTTTCATGTTAACACATATAATGTATTCTGGTTATATACCACTGTGTCAAAGTTTGGGGTCAGTACATTTTTTTTTTTTTTTTATTAATTATATAATAATTAAAGTTAAATTAATTATAATTTATAGTTGATGCATTAAATTGATCCATAGTGACAGTAATGACCTTTATAATACTACAAAAGATTTCTTTTTCAAATAAATACTGTTGAACTATTTATTTCAAATAAATGCTTTATAAAAAACTTTCTATTCGCCCAAGAATTGTGAAAACATTACTGTTTACACAAAAATATTGAGCAGCACAACTGTTTTCAACATCAAAAATAATAAGAAATGTTTCTTCAGCACCAAATCAGCATATCAGAATGATTTCTGCAGGATCATATGACTCTAAAGACTGGAGTAATGATGCTGAAAATTCAGCTTTAATCAAAGGAATAAATTATATTTTAAAAAATATATTAAAGTAGAAAATAGTTATTTTAAATTGTAATAATAATTCACAGTAATTGCTGTTTTTGCTGTATTTTTTGATTAAAGAAATGCAGCCTTGGTGAGCGTAAGAGTTTTTTTTTTTTTTTTTCTTTTTTTTTTTTTTTTTGAAACATTCCAAAATCTTACCGACCCCAAACTTTTGAATGGTAGTGTACATACTACACTAGAGGTTTGATGGTAACAATCATCACTATTCATAACTTTCAAATCTTACTCACCCTTGTGTCCTTCCAAACCCTAATGACAAGATGGAATACAAATGTAAAGCTTTGGAATAGTAGTTGGTTTTATGATAGAATTTACATTTTTTGATGTACTGTTCCTATAAAGGGTTAGTTCACCCAAAAATGAAATTTCTGTCATTAATTACTCGCCCTCATGTTGTTCTACACCCGTAAGACCTTCGTTCATCTTCGGAACACAAATTAAGATATTCTGATGAAATCCGAGAGTTTTTTTATCATCCATGAAAGCAACAAAATTACCACATTCAATGTCCAGAAAAGTAGTAAAAACATTGGTAAAATAGTCAACGTGACTACAGTGGTTCAACTTTAATGCGACAAGAATACTTTTTGTGCGCAAAAACAAAACAAAAATAACGACTATATTTAACAATTTTCCTCTTCTCTGTCAGTCTGTTAAGCAGTTGGCGCAGTGCTGCGTTTCCATGTTTACTTCCGAACACCGGCTCATTATTGGCCGGTTTCTGCGTCAGCATCACACGCATGTTAACAATGTTTTTACTACTTTTCTGGACATTGAATGTGGTTATTTCGTTGCTTTCAATGGAGGATAAAAAAAAAAACCTCTAGGATTTCATCAAAATATCTTAATTTGTGTTCTGAAGATGAACGAAGGTCTTACGGGTGTGGAACGACATTTTGAGTAATTAATGACAGAAATTTCATTTTTGGGTGAACTAACCCTTTAATAGTTTGTATTGAACCTACAACTTAATTTAGATGTTTAGAACACACCTTCACCAGATTCCAATAGCGAAATCAAAATTTAGCTTTGAGTGTAACATCCTTCTCATGTATGCTTTCAGTCCACGAGTCTCATTGAGCTGGGCAACCCTTCTCAGAGTCTGGAGAATGTGTGTCGATGGGCTTTCGAACAGCAGAGGAAGGACACTAATGATAAAGAATACCACGATCACGCCATCTTTCTCACTCGTCAAGAGTTTGGACCCACGGGGATGCAGGGTAAAATGCACAAAGACACTCACCAACACAGCATCATCAACCTCCAGAGTTGCTATTAAAAGCAGATGATTATTCAAACATGAACACACACACACTACAAGAACATGCTACAGTGATCTTGAAATGATCTTGACCTCAGGCCTCAGATCAGTGGAAAATAAGAGCTAAAAATGTGTTTATAGTGATGAAGATGTGAGGAGGACAAACTCAGTCAGGTGTTCTTATGTGTTGCTAGGTTACGCTCCTGTCACAGGCATGTGTCATCCCGTACGGAGCTGCACTCTCAATCATGAGGATGGTTTCTCGTCTGCTTTTGTGGTGGCGCATGAAACCGGCCATGTGTGAGTACCTGCTGCACCCCTGCTTGCCTAATAATAGTATGTCAAAAGCTATCTCATATATTTTAATTTACACAACAGTTAGTTCTGGTGTTTGAATCTTATAGGTTGAGCTGCATTCGAACAGATGACTTTCCACTTTTTAGTAGTGGTGATTTTATAGTGATTCTTTCTGCAAGTTACATTAAAATGCCCATACAGTATATGGCAAAAAGTGACTGAATCAGTAAATCATTGGATTGTTCACAATCGATTTGTTTAAATCACTGATTAATTTATAAATAAACAAGTAACTGGCTTCATTTGAAACTGTATACTTCCCAACTATATAGTTAGCGAAAAGCAGTATGTGAAAAGATTAGTATGTCCCTATTCACAGTATTCATACTTCCGCCGTGATTCTGAAATGTGCATCCGATGTACATTTTACTGTCCCATGAGGCCATGGGACAGGATTTGTTAACGGAAGTGAAGTGATGCAACTGATGCTGGTTGGTCATATGACAACGGATGTAGGGCCTCCAAATTACATTCATACTATACAGAACATACTTTTTAACATTAGTGAAGTAATTACTTATTCAAAGAAAGTACCTACTCAGAGAATATACAATTTCAGAAGCAGCCACTGTCTTTATGGGTGTCATTGAGTGATTTGCTCAACCGATTAGTTCATAAACAAAGTCATTCAGGAACAAAGAAAGTGACTGTGTATACGATTGAATCATTGAAACACTCACTCAACCAATTCATAGAAAAAAAAAAAAAAAAAACAATTCAGGAACAAATTTATGTAATTCCATAAATATGGTGTCTTCCCTAAGTTGTCCTTAAAAATGTAAATTGTTTGTGTGTGTATATATATATATATATATATATTATATATGTGTGTGTATGTGTGTGTTATAGGTTGGGAATGGAGCATGATGGGCAGGGGAACCGTTGTGGAGATGAGGTGCAGATGGGGAGCATCATGGCCCCACTGGTGCAGGCTGCTTTCCACCGGTTCCACTGGTCCCGCTGCAGTCAACAGGAACTAGGCCGCTACCTGCAGTGAGTACTAGATGTACATATACACCCAATCAATCACAACTCTACTATACTGGATTATATTCCACCTCATTCTGCCTCTGTAGTTCATATGATTGTCTCCGTGATGACCCGTTCGAGCACACGTGGGAGGAGCTTCCACAGCTGCCTGGGCTGGATTACTCTATGAACCAACAGTGTCGCTTTGATTTTGGGGCCGGATATATGATGTGCACAGCGGTGAGTCTTGAATTAAGTGCCGCACAGGCCTTTTCATTCAAATAATGCATTATTTTTATGAGATTGTAAAATCACTACAAGCATGTATAATTCTCGTTGACAACCATCAGCTTGCCATAACAATCACCATTTGTGGTCATTGGGTTCACCATAGACTGCCGTGACCCAGTATTATGTGTTATACATGCTAATAATGCATTATGAATGTAACACAGTATGTTGTGTTAAGTGACTGAGTTTTGATATCGGTACTGTACTTGCTGAAGGGAAAAAGCTTAAAGGAACAGAATAGTGCACCAGAAATGTTCAATTTGTCACTATTTCTTACGCACATGCTCTTTCAAACTCATATGGCTTTCTTTCTTTGTGGAACATAAAAGCAGGATTTAAAAAAAAAAAAAAATTCCATGGACACAAAAGCACCTTTAATAAAAAATTTCATAAAAGTGGTCCATATGACTTTTTCTTTTTTCAAGTCTTCTGAAGTAATGCAAGTTATACAGACTGAAAGTCTTTACTGAACATTTCATTAATGAATTGTGCTTTTGAGTGTGATCTTTTCAATGAATCTTTTCATAATTTTGCAAGTTTGCAAGCCTTTTGAACATTCTGTGTGTTCCGTGAAAAAAAAAAAAAAAAAATTGTCATATGGGTTTACATGAACGTGAGAAAATGATGAAACTTCTTTTAATTTTGGGTTACCAAATCTTTTAGTGACTGAGAAGGACCAAGTTGTAAAAAATCTTTCATACAACATCAGCTGGTTTTATTTTCCAGATTCACAACAAAACATACATTTCAAAATGATGTCAAACGTCTATCTGAGAAAAAAATGTGAGGCTAATTATATTGTTTGCGATTCACTGTTGGGGGAAAAAATATTTTTAATTAAAATTGATCAGATAAGCAAAACCAGATGGTTTGAGTTTGAAATCACTTGATGTTGCTTTAACAAAACTGGATAAATATGATTTCAAGAATCATTTCTGCACTAAAAAATGAAATTCCAGCTGAACACCACTGCTTGGACTGTACTTCACTGTCTTGTTAAACCATTCCCTTAGCTGCAAAAGGTGGGGCCATCAGGAGCCCAGGTAAGGTGTTCTCCTCAGTCCCAATGTGGCCTCTTTCGTTTGAACTTGGTTCAATTCAGATGGTCTTATTGTTAATCATTACATGTTATTGGTTGGTGTTGAACTCATTGTCATTTTGCAGACATGTACGCAGCAGGATACTAAACCCACAGTCGTCTTTTCCTCATTTCAGAATTGATTGGCACAGTTTTCTCCCACATGAATTTAACAGCCTGTGTGACATGAAGTTACATGAAGGAATGCTTGAGTTCAATACAAATGTAATGATTTAAATAATTTCAACTTGTCCTTCAGTTTCTAAAAATAAAGAAAAAATGTGTGTACAGAAATGCACAAATTGATGTCCATATATGTGCAATATAAGCACATGAATACTCAATCATCTGCAAAGTTCTGTTTACAACGAGCTCCACACAGAGGAATTACATATTTTAATGCATATCTGGAGGTTCATCCACCCAGAACAGTAGTCTCACCACTTAAAGGGTGTTTTAGACAGCTTTACATCTTATATAACACATTTTATTTGTTTATTTATTTATTCATTTTTGTATGCAAGAATTAATATATTTGCTTCAGCAAAAACACGAGAGGCACTTTTCTGCTTCTAAACTCTCTGGAATGCCTTGCCCCTTGACTTAAAGGGTCCAAAAATGAAAATTATGTCATTAATTACTCACCCTCATATCGTTTCACACCCGTAAGACCTTCATTCATCTTCGGAACACAAATTAAGATATTTTTGATGAAATCCGATGGCTCAGTGAGTCCTCTATTGCCAGCAATGTCACTGAACCTCTCAAGATCCAGAAAGGTACTAAAGACGTATTTAAAACAGTTCATGTGAGTACAGTGGTTCTACCTTAATATTTTTTTTGGCGCACTAAAAATATTCTCATCGCTTTATAAGTACGCTTTATATGTCTTTAGTACCTTTCTGGATCTTGAGAGGTTCAGTGACATTTCTGGCAATAGAGGCCTCACTGAGCCATCAGATTTCATCAAAAATATCTTAATTTGTGTTCCGAAGATGAACAAGGTCTTACGGGTGTAGAACAACATGAGGGTGAGTAATAAATGACATTATTTTCATTTTTGGGTGAACTAAATTGTAAAAACACTACTGTGAACACATGATTTCGTTTTTCGAAATGAGGGACAAAATTATTTTCTGTGGTAAAAAAGCATGCCACAGATTCTCTCAATACAGCTCAAACTTCCTTTGAACATCCCTTTAATGTCAAGTTAACCAGGTCATTGCAGTCTGGTGACTTTTCAGTGAGTTTTCTATATTCATCAGAAAAAACATCCATGAATAGATCGCCGACTGGAGCAAGTTTAATCACAATACAGTTCCCTGAAATGTCTAAAATCTCTTCAGATGCTAAATAATCATCTAGCTATTGGCCTAGCACTATTTTCGCTATTTAGCTTGGCAAACTCTAAACAATACTCAAACTGAGATAACGGAAGCAGCCAGCTGGCTACTGCTGAAAACTGTGAGCCATTATTTTGCACTTAGTGTCTTGATGTGTTTGAAACGCTTGTTGGGTTTAGGATCCTGCTAAATGGAGTGTCATCATTAGTACCACAGCCAGAGATTCTGGTCCTGTCTACTACGCCTCTCCAAGGGAGGAAAAAAAAAAGAGAGATTTTGCTTACATTTGAGGCCATATCACATCACTGCCCAGCATTCTGTTGTCTGCCTGTGCTCTTGGTCAGAAGCTGTATCATAACTAATTGTTTTGTCATTGTTTTGTTTTGCCTGCATGAGATTGCTTTGTTACATAAATGTAACCTGTCCATTACTGAAAATGTATCATACTGTTTCATTATGCAGAAAAACAAACAGGTTATTTGAACAATATATACAATTTATTTATTATAAAGACAAAGCTTAATGGACCTTTTTTCGATTATTGGAGATTACGGGGCTATTTGCACATTATCTCATCTTTGTAAAGAACAGTTTACTATATTTACCCAATCTGATGTCCTTCAGATCCTAGCCTTGTGACTTTCTGACCAGTTGCATCTTGTTGTAAGATTCATCTCATTCAAGAGTGTGTGTGAGAGGTTGAGAATAAATTTTCTTCTCTCTATTCCTCTATTTCTCAGTATCGCTCATTTGACCCCTGTAAGCAGCTTTGGTGTGCTCACCCAGACAACCCCTTCTTCTGTAAGACCAAAAAAGGACCACCCATTGATGGTACCACATGCGGAGATGGGAAGGTACCGCCACTCAGCCTTTAATGCAGATATGTCCTGATGGGTTAGACTCACTCGCTTCCTCTGTGTTTATGTGTTTGCTTTGTTCTCTTCCCCCCTTAGCACTGTTTTAAAGGCCACTGTGTGTGGCTGACTCCAGACATCATAAAACAGGATGGAGGCTGGGGGATGTGGAGTGAGTTTGGCTCCTGCTCTCGCCCCTGTGGAAGGGGACTACAGTTTCGCACCCGAGCTTGTGACAGTCCACGGTGTGTACATCCATCCATCCATCCATCCATCCATCCTTCTTTCTATCTATCTATCTATCTATCTATCTATCTATCTATCTATCTATCTATCTATCTGTCTGTCTGTCTAAATTGTTCACATGTAACTAATTCTTTTTTCCAATTCCTTTAACCTCCTCCAGTCCAGCTAACGGTGGACGTTCTTGCTCGGGCCCAAGCTATCAGTTCCAGATGTGTAATACACATGAGTGTAAGGACCCGTACCATGACTACAGAGCCGAGCAATGTAGCATGATGGACAACAAGTTTGAGTACCAGAATACCTGGCACCACTGGCTGCCTTATGAACACCCTGACCGTAAGTAATACAGCGGACTTCACAGACTTGACAGAGTTGACAACAGATACTGAGCTACAAAACAACTAGACAAATACTACATCAAATACTACTGACACAATTTTAAAATAAGTATAAATAAAAGAGTACCCTAAAACAGTACAATACACCAAAAATATATCTGGACACATAAGCCACAATACCCACCTTGAAAACTTAAGGTACTAAATACCCTTAATGTACTAATACAAACCTTTTATGGATGGGTGAGGTACAAAGATGTACTTTTGAGGCCTAGTGACAAGCTTTTTTTTTTTTTTTTTTTTTTTTTTCTGTGCAATAAGCAAAGCCAAATACTATGTAATCTATTGCTATATTTGTACATTTTATTTAGATCACTCACTCCTGTTTCTCACTCCTGTCCTGCACAATCAAGATCAGTTCGTCCGCCAGGCTTACAACCGGGCTGATGTAATCCATCGCTCCACACAGCTGCTCTCACTTAAACAGTGGGCACACATGAGAATATGATTTCACTCAAAACCCCCTCTTTTTTCCATGTGTACTTCTACACCATTCATGACATCAGTGAGAACATGAAATCCCTCCAGTGTCATTAGCGCTGAGGACATCTGCCTTAGTTTTACTATCAACACAAGTACATCCAAAGTAATGCTCATATTAAGAGGGACTTTTTGAGTCTTTTATTACTGTCATGTCAATAATGACTGAACACAGAGTAATTCACAGAAGAATGTTTGTGGTTTATGTCTCATACCATGAAATTGGCTTGGATACTTTTGATTAGATGAAGTAATCAACACACACAGAGTGCAAGTAAATGCTTTTAAATTGCTGGGATATCCAACAGTCATCACATTGTTCATGGATAACGTTTGGTCTTTATGGGAAATTGAATTGTACTTCTGGAACAGAAGTGTCTAGTTTTGGGATTATACACACCAATGCTGGGAATCCGTCTGGGATGATGTAATGTACAATGCATTTATAGAAGACCATTCAAACTTAATCAAGGTTGTTTTTTTCTTTTTTCTATAAACCATGGAATAACATTAGCCTATGTCTATCCTCTGTTGGACCAAGATGGACTAATTGTGGAATAGATTTTCAAAGCATTTTGTAATTTTTTTTCTAAACATATGGAAGCTGTTTTCTTTTAAGAATTCAAGATCTTCTCAATCCTTGTTAATATGCACTTGATCTTTGTGTTGTATATCTTAATCCGTCATTCAGGGATCTCTCTTGTCTTCCATAGCTAAGCAACGCTGCAAATTGTACTGTCAATCCAAAGAGACGCGAGCTGTAGTCAACATGCAGACTCTGGTGGAAACTGGAACACGCTGCTCCTACAAAGATCCCTACAGTGTGTGTGTGTACGGAGACTGTGAGGTGAATAACTGTATGTACCTCTTGTAAATGTGTGTGCTTAGTTCCCTTTTGCTTATGGTGTCTTTCTCCCTTCAGAAAGTGGGCTGTGATAATGTAGTTGGATCAGCTCTTCAGGAAGACAAGTGTGGCGTCTGTGGGGGAGACGGAACCAAGTGCAAGACTCACAAGTTTAACTTCACCTTTGTAGAGAAGAAAGGTACGTCTTCCCAGCACACATGTAGGCTTGGTTCCAAAACCTAGTGGAGGCTGCATTTTAAGGCATCATAAGCTTACAGTCCAGACACAATGGCTCTTCTAAACATTGGCATAATTATGCTGCCTCCTAAGATAAATTCTTTTGGCCAAATTCTTCACAAAGGCAATACCATAACTCAGGGTTACCTTTCAGTCAGTCACCTTCAACGTTAGGTCAGAACTGAACTGACAAATTGGGATCTCACCTGAGATATTAATCTTAGGGGGTACTTCAAGAAAATATTTTACATCTAAGGCACATGTGTCAAACTCCGCTCCTGGAGGGCCACTGTCCTGCAGAGTTTAGCTCCAACCAGCTCCAAAACACCTGCCTGGAAGTTTCTAGTAATCCTGTAGAGCTTGATTAGCTAGTGCAGGTGTGTTTAATTAGGGTTGGAGCTAAACTCTGCTGGACAGTGGCCCTCCAGGAACTGAGTTTGACACCCCTGATCTAAGGGGTTCAGCTTAGAAAAAGTTGAAACCTTAGTGGAAATTCCAAGAAATAAATGTTGGTTTCAAAATTCAATACTGAAAGCATCCATAAAAATAATTCAGTCTAAATAAAACCATTTTGCACTTGTTTATAAAAGCTACTTAAATGTCCTAATTGAACTAAGGCCTAATCCTGACTTAATATAAGCTCTGTCTGTGAAGCCAGGCCTTAGAGTATTGTTGGATAATAGTGGTAGTAATAGTGATTTGAAATTGTTTTGCATTTGGTTTAGGTGTCATTAAGGTGCTTGAAGTTCCCAGAGGGGCGAGACATCTCTTCATCCAGGAACTTAATGGGACTACTCACATTTTAGGTGAAGCCTGATCTTTTCCTGTAGTTTCTCATACAGTAAGCACTGAAGTGGTCACTGTTTTTGCTTAATTACGGCTCTCTCTCTCTTCATTTTTTCACTGAATAGCTATCAGGAATAAAGCGTCGGGTGATTTCTTTCTCAACGCACATGGAGACTACCCAGAGACGCGCTCAGTTATCGAAAAAGGACTGGAATGGGAGTATGAGAATAAAAACAATAAGGACACCATTCAAACCAATGGCCCCCTGAAAAACGATGTGGTTGTCATGGTAATTTCCCATAGGAATTCACACACGCATGAATGGACACACACTCTTTTAGCTTGTCATAACTGATTGTTTTTATTTGTGTACTAGATCCGAATGCATGGATCGGCCAAAGTGAAAGTGTCGATCAAATACATCACTGATAATGACAGACCAAGTGACAGTGCCAATGAGAATAACATGGTTCCTGATAATGCTGTGCCATACTCCTGGGTGGTGAAGAGATGGGCACCTTGCTCCAAGACCTGTGGAGGAGGTAGTTCACTGCAACCCTCACAATCATTTGTCTGAGAATAGTTTGATATAGATGCAGGCAGATGAGTTTCCCCTACATCTCTAATAAGTTTCTACTATAACTGACCCTTTGCTAAGTCTCTCCTTCTGACCAATCTGAAAATGAAAATGCCTTGAGCTTGTGTTAATCGCAGACTTTATTTCAGGCATTTAAAGGGATAGTTCACCCAAAAATGAAATTTATCCCATGATTTACTCGCCCTCAAGCCACCATAGGTGTATATGACTATCTTCTTTCAGACGAACACAATTGGAGATATATTTAAAAATATCCTTAGTCCTTAGTTTATAATGGTTGTGAATGGGGGGCCGTGTTTTGAAGCTAAAAATAATGCATCCATCCATAAAAAAGTAATGCATATGACTCCAGGGGGTTAATAAAGTCCTTCTGAAGCGAAACAATGCATTTTTGTAAGAAAAATATCCATATTTACAACTTTATAAATTCAAATAACTAGCTTCCGGAGGATGACCGTATGCAGAATGTGCAAGTTGATTTGCGCCAAATGAGTAATCCTTTGAGGCGATTCTCTTATATCGAAATCCTCCAAAATTTCTTTTTAAAAAATTATCATTTTAGACTTATATCTCCGCATTCATCATTATGTTGTGTGTCAGGTCAAAGGATACTCTTCCGCCACAAATCGACTTGCGCATTCTGAGTACGGTTTTCCACCGGAAGTTAGTTATTTGAATTTATAAAGTTTTAAATATGGATACTTTTCTTACAAAAATGCATCGCTTCACTTCAGAAGACCTTTTATTAACCCCTGAAGTCATATGGGTTACTTTTTTTATGGATGGATGCATTCTTTTTGGCTTCAAAACGTGACCCCCCATTCACAACCATTATAAACCTTAGAGGACTAAGGATATGTTTAAATATATCTGCGATTGTGTTTGTCTGAAAGAAGATAGTCATATACACCTAGGGTGGCTTGAGGGTGAGTAAATCATGGTATAATTTTCATTTGTGGGTGAACTAACCCTTTAACCAGAAACCAATTTTAAAAAAACCTATTGACTTCAGGACAATGGAATGCTAAATGCTAATTCTGTGTTTTTTGGGGGGTTTTGGCCTACAAAAATATATCATCCTTGCAGCACTCTATTCATGTTGTCCTGTTATTTATTTATTTACAAAACCTCCTGTAAGAACAATTTTGACAATATTTGGTACAATAGTATGTTAGCTTACATTATTTTTTTTATTGTACTTCTCTTTTCATGTTCATGAGTATTTGATTCACTCCCTTTAGCTTTTTAACAAAACTTTGTAGTTTTTTTTTTTCCTCCAAAAAATGGACTTGACCCCCAATTCTGACAATATTTAGTCCAATAGAATGTTAGCATATCTTATTTTGATTACATTATTTCGAATTTCTCTTTTCATGTTCATGAATATTTCATTCACTTCATTCTTATGGACAGGCATTCAGATGACACGTTATGGCTGCCGTAAGAACACAGAGATGAGGATGGTCCATCGCAGGTTCTGTGAGAAAATCAAGCAGCCTCCGCCCCTGTTTAGAGACTGTTACCTGAGAGAGTGTGCTCAGCCTATGTGAGTTTGTGCACCAGAAGAGCTTTCATTTCCAAATCAGAGTATTGTGTATTGTTATACGAGTTACAAGGATATTCTTGTTATTTTTTATTCATATTTTCAGTTTTGAGAGTAACACAAGTTGCTTAATTAGATTATGTTTTGAAGTATTTTTTTATTTTTACATGTTAATGGTATTAATCTGCATTTTAAACCCACCTTTGCTGTTGTTATCACTATTGGCACCTTTTGTTTTTTAATCATCAGTGCACGGGATGCAACGTAGAAATCAACATTTGTCAAAAATGTGATACAAATGTGATACATTGTTTGCTGTGATTTAATGTACAATGGGATCCAGAAAGGCTTTTAAAGAAATAACCAATACAATTTTATTGCAAAAAGTATGTAAAACTTTTAAAACTAGTGTTCCCTACACATATTTTACATTTTGTAGTCTAGTTTTCTGCAACTATAGTCTATCTCCAGTAGGTGTCATTGTGATACCTGTTTTTTTCTGAATAAACTGTGACTGTGTGTTTGATTTTATGTGTTTAGCTGGGTGGCTGGAGAGTGGGGTGAATGCAGTAAGTCTTGTGGGAAGACAGGCACTCAGACACGCTCCGTACGCTGCGTCCAACCTCTGGTCGACGACAAGTACAAATCCATCCGCAGTCGTTACTGCAGCGACGAGCGCCCAGAATCTCGCAGAGACTGCAATCGCAACCTGTGCCCTGCTGAGTGGAGGCTTGGCCCCTGGTCACAGGTACAGACATGAACATGCTTTGTTTTTTTATCAGTATAGATCTGAGCGTTGGATTAGTTTGACATTCTGTTTGTGTGTGTGCTGTTGTAGTGCTCAGTGACGTGTGGTAATGGCACGCAGGAGAGGCAGGTGCTTTGCCACACCCGTGACAACACCATTGGACTCTGCTTGGACTCCAAACCAGCTGCATTAAGACCCTGCAGAATGGATCCCTGCCCAAGTTCGTATTCCATTTTATGGTCACGCTTTCTGTCACTTTCATTAATAAGTCTGAAATAACAACCCAAAATGTCTAACAGATTAGTACATTCATAATTAAAGTCAACATGAAGCCCATTTTCTGTAAAATGATGTATCGAAACAAGATATTAGAGTAAAAAAAATGTGTAGGGCAGGACTTGAATTGACTGGATCGTTAAAAGTGGGTGTAACATACCAGATTGGATCCAAATGGTTGGTTGGAGGGGTTAAAGGGTTAGTTGACCCAAAAATTACAATTCTGTCATTAATTACTCACCCTTATGTCGTTCCACACCCGTAAGACCGTCGTTCATCTTCGAAACACAAATTAAGATATTTTTATCAAAACCCGATGGCTCACTGAGGCCTGCATTGCCAGCAAGACAATTAACAGCTACTAGCCCAGAAAGCTACTAAAGACATATTTAAAACAGTTCATGTGACTACAGTGGTTCAACCTTAATGTTATGAAGCGACGTGAATATTTTTTGTGTGCCAAAAAACCCCCAAAATAACGACTTTATTCAACAATATCTAGTGATAAAGCTTGATGAAGTTCATGAAGCTTCGAAGCTTTACGAATCTTTTGTTTCTAATCAGTGGTTCGGAGCGTGTATCAAACTGCCAAAGTCACGCCCCCCAGTGATGAACCAATGAAATTTCGAAACACTTATGACGTAACAAACCTTCATTTACTGAAATCACGTGACTTTGTCAGTTTAACACACGCTCCGAACCACTGATTAGAAACAAAAGATTCGTAAAGCTTCGAAGCTTCATGAAGCAGTGTTTTGAAATGGCCCATCACTAGATATTGTTGAATAAAGTCGTTATTTTGTTTTTTTGGCACGCACAAAATATTCACGTCGTTTCGTAAACATTAAGGTTGAACCACTGTAGTCACATGAACTGTTTTAAATATGTCTTTAGTAGCTTTCTGGGCTAGTAGCTGTTAATTGTCTTGCTGGCAATGCAGGCCTCACTGAGCCATCGGATTTTATCAAAAATATCTTAATTTGTGTTCTGAAGATGAACGAAGGTCTTACGGGTGTGGAACGACATGAGGGTGAGTAATAAATAACAGAATTTTCATTTTTGGATCAACTAACCCTTTAATGTTGAATGCAAAAATATATTAAAGGGTTAGTTCACCCAAAAATGAAAATAATGTCATTAATTACTCACCATCATGCCGTTCCACACCCGTAAGACCTTCGTTCATCTGCGGAACACAAATTAAGATATTTTTGTTTAAAAATCCGATGGCTCAGTGAGGCCTCCATAGCCAGCAATGACATTTCCCCTCTCAAGATCCATTAATGTACTAAAAACATATTTAAATCAGTTCATGTGAGTACAGTGGTTCAATATTAATATTATAAAGCGACGAGAATATTTTTGGTGCGCCAAAAAAACAAAATAACGACTTATTTGGTGATGTCCGATTTCAAAACACTGTTTCAGGAAGCTTCGGAGCATTATGAATCAGTTATTCTCGTCGCTTTATAATATTAATATTGAACCACTGTACTCACATGAACTGATTTAAATATGTTTTTAGTACCTTTATGGATCTTGAGAGAGGAAATGTCATTGCTCCCTATGTAGGCCTCACGGAGCCATCGGATTTCAACAAAAATATCTCAATTCCGAAGATTAACGAAGGTCTTACGGGTGTGGAATGGCATGAGTAATAAATGACAGAATTTTCATTTTTGGGTGAACTAACCCTTTAAGCCAAGTATTCATATTTGAAGTATAGTCAATTGGGATTATTTGAATGTACACATACTAATGATCTGTCAAGCTTGCTTATTAATGTTATTAATAAAAGTTGTATTTTCTGTACTGATTTAGTGCAGAAATAACAGACTAATTCATGACATTAACAAATGCACTAATATAGCTGATGAGTTTTCTCTTGCTTTCTCTCTCTCCGTCTCCCGTGGCTTTCTCCTTCCCGACCCCACTCCCTCCTCTTCCCATATGCAACAGGGAGCACTTCCGACTTCAACAAGCACGGCAACTTCCTGATACAGTGGTTGTCGCGTCACGACCCCAAATCCCCCGTGCAGAGGATGTCAAGTAAAGCGTCTCTCTCCAGCCACGTTGTCGCGCTGCGCTGTCTCAGCTCTCTCAGCTGGATCTTCTCTCTGTCACTCTGCCTGGCTTTACAAGGCAAACTCCCCTGACTGCCTCCCTCTTCTGAGGCTTGCACGCTTCTCTTTTTCCTGGGTGGTGGTCCTCTTTTACGGGGCGTTTCCGATAGGGGGAGGTTTCTCTGTTTCTCTCTCTCTCTGTCTCTCGCTCTATCTCTCTCTCTCCTTTGTGGAGCTCTGTGTTGTGAACGCTGGCCAGTAAGAAATTGTTGACAAAACAAAACATGTAAAAAATTTGGGGGATGTTCGTTAAAGGAGGGGCTTTGTGGTTGGACGGGCAGCTTGCGGAGCTAATGATTGCGCTGAGGTTTCCGCAGGGGCGACGCGTTTGTTTGAATCACTGCCCTCTGCAAGCTGTTTCTATATGGCTCACGCTCTCGAGGCGGACGCTGTTTTACAGAGGCGCCGTCTGAGCTGCAGGTGTGAAGGGGAAAAAAATAAACATGAAAAGTGGCTAAAAGATTAAAAAAGAAAAACAAAAGACAAAAAAAAAGCTTTATTGTGATTGTGAACTTGTCACAATGAGGAAATCTTTGCTAAGTGCTCATTCCACATCCTAGTTCATTCTCGAAAACCGATGGGACAAAAACAAACACTCAAACTAACAAGTTAAGATGTTAACATTGGACGTACTGTTGAACCGCCATCATGCGTGTTGGTGGCCAATGGTGAACATGAGGTGGAACTTGCTAAACAGGGTCGCTTTACTACACACGTTTGAACGCCATAACCACCTCATCCTCCATCCTCTCTTTGACTGTTAACAAATTCAATAAATGCAGCTTATTTGTGCTTGCAGACTTTAAACAAACATATAAATATATTTGTATTTATATATGACTATAAATCTATATGGGTACCAATAATATGAAATATTAATAATTTGTTTTACCATGAATAAGCTGTAGCTTATTAGCCTAACATTTTGACTGCTATTGATCGCTTTAATTCTTGACTGTTACGTGTATTTTTTTATTGATTTTACATAAATACAGAACTATTGCTATTTAATAACAGAAGTTAAGTGTTTCGGGGGAAGGGGAAGACCTATATTATGCAGGACTCGCTCAGCCAGTTGCCTCTTCATTTTATTTTCAGAGAGAAGTGATTTCATTTTATTGGATTCATCCTGAACGAGAGGGATTCATGCACATTAAATATATCCATGTGGTTATGAGACCGGCGTGCTTTTTCGTCATGCCTTCGTGTGTGCGAGTGTTTCCGACACAAGTGTGTGTCCGTCTGCCAGCATGTGTTTTAACGTTGGTTACCAGTGGCCATACGAAAGACAAACGACACATAAATATACCTCATGAACTTTCATCCACATCCGAGCATATTCTTTTCGGGGTGGGTGGGTGGGTGGGGCGGTGATGGGAAAGGGGAGACATAGAACAATGCCTTACACTACAATTGAATGTATCGGCATTTATCTGTGAAAGTGATGGCTTAGCGCACAGAAACCAGAGGCAGCTTCAAACAAAACCTAAAATAGAACCAACTGATCAACCAATCGTCACACACATCCGAAAACGGTGGCTAACCCATTGGATACGGAGAGCGTTTTAATGGAAACTTACACTCAGCATCTCTTTATCACTTCAGACTTGTCATTGTATCGTGAAACACATTTCTGTTGTGACTATGTAGCGAGCTATCCGAATTTTCATGCTCAAAGCCGTGAAGAAAACACTAGGAAAAGCCAGACCTTGCAGTGAGATACTGTAAATAAACATTGGTGTTTACTGTATTTAATAACATTTATGACTGTTATCTCCTTACTTATAAGAAAAAAAAAATGCTAATATTATATACTATGAGTAACTGTCATGTTACTTCACTGGCCTAACTGCGTCTTGGCTGGCTGTTGTGGGGGAAATGTCTGGGGAACATTCAGATGGACTTACGTGCACTGCGTCTATATGCACTTTGATTTATCAGGGAAACTTTATTAATGTTTTGTAAATGTTTAATATATGACACTTGTATGTGCCATGCCAGTTTTTACATCATCATGGAAATCCTGTATTTTATTTAACTAATGACCTATTTATTTATTTACCTGTTCATCTGAATTACCAATGGATTAATTGTTCTCAAAGTAATGAAGTGTTTAACCAAAGTTACTGTGACCTTGTACCTTTCAATACAGTTGATTTATTTTTCTGAAGAAGATAACTCTATCTGTATGTTTAAAGGGGGGTGGGAGTGCATTTCATTGTTTCAGTTTCTGTCATGATCAACTGCAAAAGTAGGAATAAAAAAAATGTGTTATAAAAACAGAAATCTTTTCTTCTGGCTTTTCCCTGTCTGTGTTGGTGCTCTGCTTTCTGTCTGTCTCTCTGAAAGTATGATTCCTAATTCACAACGGTAAGCTTGTAATAATGTTTTATAATTCGGGTGGGTTTTCGCCGCGGGAAATTCGAGCATGTCGCCATTTGTCTTTGCGTCATTGCGTCAAGTCTGTTTACATAAAGAAGGAGTCCCAGCTAGTAGGCTATATAGCATGTGAGGAGGATCATTTATAGCCTTTTCTCACAGCAGCTGCAATAAATAAACTTATCATTTGGATGGCGGATTGTATGGTATGACAAATTAACGTTAGAGATTAGACTGTACAGAAATTAAAATCTACATGTAACGCTAATACACATTAAATACACATAGTCACACAATGCTGATGTTGTTAACATTAAAAAATTTGAGAACAAAGTATAACAATAATAATAATTTGCATGGTTTGATGTGATCCAAGCTAAGCAATCGTTAGATTTAATCACCATTTGCAGCGCGATTTATTGTAATGCTTTTTTTTTTCCTCAGTTGGTCAGAACAAAAGTGGCAGACATGTTACTTACTAGTTCAGATGACATTTTCTGGTGAAAATTCTTATTTTGGTCATACTTAAAGACTACAATCTGTGATTCCGAAGTATAGTATCCACACCGGTGTGGTGACTGACAGCAAACATTAGATTCATCCGCGCTGAGGAGCACAATTGCAGGTTTCAAACAGAGATGGTGACAAAAATGCAAAACTTACGAACTGTAGCTTTCACTAACCATTCATCCTAACATGCTTGGTCCTCTAGTATGCATCTACATCCCTATTTTGACAGATTTGCTTAATGGTCAGTTCATAACTTCTTTTCTGCCTTTGCCTTAACTTATGAAATATTTTTTCCCCCCCATTTCTGCTTATTTCTTGCTTAAACACACTTGTCAAACACACAAAACAAGCTTAGAAGTATTTTATCTACTTAGCTTCGCATACACTCCTGGGCAAAAATGGGCCAAGCCCAAAATGTCGAAACACTAAGCTTTTAATTCTTAATCTTTAATTTTTAATTCATTAATTTTTAATTATTTTTAAATCTTATGTCTTAACCACAAATTATTGGTCAGGAAATTAGCAAAATTTAAGCAAATGCACTACTTAAAAAGCCATTGATGTCTTAGAAAAACATCAAGACAGAATGCAGTTTTTGGCAGAATATGGTAAGTTGAATCACAATGGAACACGGGTTGCATGGTGATGCTCCAGAGCGGTGTCTTCGAAAATCTGGTGAGAAATATAATAATAAATGCATCTCTATACCACAGTGAAGGATGGAGGAAGAGGTGTCATTGTGTGGGAGGTCTTCACGGGTCCACTTGTATCCGAAAACCGAGACCCGAGCGGGTTTGGGTCCAAAACTTCGACGAGTGCCTCGGACATGGGTTGAGTTCGGTATAGTGGCTGTCTGGGGTAATTTTAAATAAATGTGCTTTTTTAGAATGGACCCAAGGAGACACAAATTTTTGTAAACTTTGTTGGGCATTTAATAAGTGATTGACATTTCAGCACTTCAACAAGTAGGCTGCTTGCGCGTTTGTGTTAAGTGCATTTTTGAGAAACGCACGTAAAAAGTAACAAACGTCTGTAACCTCGCACACAGAAATCCATCTTATAGCTATGAGATCCATCAGAAAAAGACATGCTGCATGTTCATGCAGCGCTTTTCTTTTTTGTGTGTAGAATCCCTTCGCCAGAAATGAGGTAAATAGGCCTAGCATTGCAGACAACGCTAGCAAATCCATGATTTATTAGGCTATCGATTTCATTTTAATCGAGCAATCACATTTATTTTTCCAATCCATTGCTAACAGTTGAAAGCTGAACTCAGAGATAACTTGATCCATCAGGCAGACAATAATATAGGCTAAAGTAAATATAAGTAAATTAAAAAAATGAATACACACCCTCATGTCGTTACAAACCTGACTTTCGTTCATCTTAACAACACAAATGAAGATTTTTTTGATGAAACCTGACTGCTTTCTGACCCTCCATAGACATTGATGCTTTAAAAAGTTCATAAAGAGATTGTAAAACTAATCCATATGAATTGAGTGGTTTAGTCCAAATTTTCTGAAGAGACTCGATCGCTTTATATGATGAACAGATTGAATTTAGGCTTTTATTTACATACAAACATTGATCAGCGAACATAAACAGAAGCTCAACCGAACCTGCTTGATGCGCAAGAAAAAAACCTCTTGCGGAAGCTCAAACGTGCCGCGTAACACACAAGAATGAACCTCATTGGTTCCCGCACATCAAGCGAACATGCTTGAGCTTCCGTTATGTGTGCGTTGATGAATGTTTATATGTGAATAAAAGCCTAAATTCAATCTGTTCTGATCGAGTCTCTTCAGAAAATTTGGACTAAACCACTCAATTCATATGGATCAGTTTTACCTTCTCTCTATGAGCTTTTTGAAGCATCAAAATGGTAGCTGTATATAGAGGGACAGAAAGCTCTCAGATTTTATCAAAAAGATCTTCATTTGTGTTCTTCATTCAAGTCTTACGGGTTTGGAATGACATGAAGGTGAGTAATTAATGACAGAATTCTCATTTTTGGGTGAACTAACCCTTTAAGACCATTAAAAGACCACTAAATATTTTGCCATATTTGGCTTGGCCAATTTTATTTATTTATTTATTTTGCCCAGGAGTGTACAGTACATTCCTATCTTCACAGATTTGCTTAATGGTCAGTTCATAACTTCTTTTCTGCCTTTGCCTTAACTCATGCTTACCTCAAGATTTCCCCCCTATTTCTGCTTATTTCTTGCTTAAACACACTTGTCAAAAGCACTAAACAAGTTTAGAAGACATATTTTATCTACTTAGTCAATAAGAACCTCTTTATATATTCATCATAGATTGTAAAAAGCATTAACTTGCTAATGTTACCTTAAGAAGCCTTTTCTACATGATCTAACCCTTAGATTTAATTTTGGTAGTGTAACCTATATGTATTTTAGCTTGTTGCTTAAGTATGATTTCAGTGTATACATATGTCTTATCATGACCCTCTCCTGTTTTTCAGGACTGCGTTGTCATGGTGACCGTTCTGCGTTCTGTCGCATGGAGGCGCTGCAGCAGTATTGTTCCCTTCCGGGCTTCCAGCGCATGTGCTGCAAATCCTGCAAGGTTGATAATTCCACAAAAATCACTGTGATCACAAGTAGGCCACCATCCAAATCAAAAATAACCACTAAAGGACGATCCACCATAACTCACAGTCCCACACGCACAGAGTCCACCACACTGTGGCCCTCCACAGCAGCCTTTCTGCAATCAACAGAAGGGAAAAGTGCCACTTCTGTGAGCACACCTTGGTTATATACGGCCTTAGCAACGTCAACTGATCCTCACGGATACACAACAATGCCCATTTTTCCGTATACTACAACTCCTATCTATAAGCACGCTAGTCCAGATTTCCTTCCAGAACAGAGCACATCCTTTGCCATTACTACAGCAACTAGGAACACATCTGCACCTGGTAATGACATGGCAAACAGCACAGAATTACCTGTTAGAACTGTAATCCCCTTCATTTTCACTGATGTGAATGATGCCACTCTCATTCCCAACACCACCGTCCAGTTTGAAAAGTTTGATAGGAGTAGTGATGCACCAAATGTAGACAACGGTGTGGTATTGCAGTCAACGACAGAGTATGGTGTGAATGAAAACGAATTATCAACATCGGACACCAAATTACCTGTTAGCACTGTTATCCCCATAATTTTCAGTGATGTGAAAGATGCCACCCTCATTTCCAGCACCACCGTCCAGTTTGAAAAGTTTGATATGAGTAGTCTTGCACCAGATGTGGACAACGGTGTGGTATTGCAGTCAGTGACAGAGTATGGTGTGAATGAAAACGAATTAACAACCTCGGGCACCAAATTACCTGTTAGCACTGTTATCCCCATAATTTTCAGTGATGTGAAAGATACCACCCTCATTTCCAGCACCACCGTCCAGTTTGAAAAGTTTGATGGGAGTAGTGGTGCACCAGATGTGGTACTGCAGTCAACGACAGAGTATGGTGTAAATGAAAACGAATTAACAACCTCAGGCAAGATGGTCCTCAGCATCCCAGTGACATCTATAGCAGAGGTGCCAACTACCACAGAAGAACCTGCTCCAATGGCAACGACCTCTATATCTACAACTTCCAGTACACCACAGTCAAGTACGACAGCATCCAGCACAGAGAAGACAAGCAGACGGCCGAATAATTTGGAAGAGACAAGCGAGAGCAACGCTATCGATATGCCTTATCGAATAATCCCATTGGACATCGAGTTTCCTCCAAATAACATCATCCCCAGGAAAGGGCGCGTGTTTCTGCGTGAGAAAACACGGAATAAGCGCATCCAGGAACTGCTTGAGGAGAAGCGAAACTTTTTGAGACGGATGAAAAGAGCACAGGGGTTTTGAACCCTGTCCAGTTTCTCTTATAGAGATACAGCTGCCAAATGCTACTTCTGAATCCAGATTTCATCTTGGTGCTTGGGTCAAGAACTGGAAAATGGCCAAAATATTTAATGAACTGATGCTTTTCCCTCTATTAATGACGTGGCAAACTGATCTTTGTGGAACAAAACCACTAGCATGTGTTTGCACAGTGTCTTTGAAACTCAACTATGTCCCTTTAGGAGGTTTCACTGAAGGATCTTCTAATTCGAAGTGATTTATCATCTTAAAGGATTAGTTCAGCCATAAAATGAAATTCTGTCATCATTTATTCAACCTCATGCCATTCCAAAACTGTATGGCTTTCTTCCTGATGTAGAACATTTTACATAGTTTTCAATACCATATAATTGAATGGTAATGTGGAGCTATCAAGCCCCAAAATGACAATAAAGCATCATACAAGTAATAGTCTTCCGAAGCCATTTGCTTTGTGCAAAAAACAAGTAATTTTCAACAAACAATATCATAATAGATCATAAAACATAAATCCTTAATATTCACATTTCAGGATATTCAAATACGGTTCATCAAAAAAAAAAATTTATGGTACTTTTACGGTTTTGTTTTGAAGCTTGACTGCTTCTGGTCCCCATCCACTTTTATTGAATGGAAAAAAAAAACAGCATGAAAAAGAAAAGGAAGTCAACAAGAGGGTGAGTGAATGGTGAGAGAAATTTCATGTTTGGGTGAACTAAAAACCATAGAAAAAGAGTTGAATGAATTATCATTTGCACAAATGTGTTTTGCCCAAATATGCTAAATGACAGATACGGACAATAGGCACATACTGTATTATTGGTAAATTACAGGATAGAAATGGTGTACTATTTTATTCATTTGGCACCAGCCTGAAATGTACATGTTGGCTATGGTATGTTTCAGCTGTAGATTTTATCATAAAAATGTCTGATCATTTTACAGAGTGAAAAATATGGAACCCATGGTGACAATATGGCAGTTCAGTATATTGTGAATATACTGGGAAATAAAATTGAGAGTCAATAAGTGAATCTGCAGGTACTTAATGTACAGTAAATGCTCTTTCAGTATGTAAAATGAATAGCACTAAATTACCCCAGAGAAGTGAATCAGAGTTAAGTGTGTATAGCCAGACATGACATGCAGTTAAGACATTTCCATTACTCAATATTCTAACCTATATCACCTATATGTTTTGACTTGCATGTATCTGTCATGAGAAAAATTACACAGTTGTTTTCACTGGTGAGTGATTTGACAAGAACAATTCAGGGATGCACCATACAGATATTAATTTTATGCTTGTGAATTATATTTCCTTTCACCAGTATGCAAGCTTATGCTGAAACTTTATTAAATCAGGTCAAGAATATATATATTTTTATTTGTGAGATATTGATGATTATGAGTGCTCTACAGCCTTACCCAAAGATTTCTAAGACTCCATATGTAAAAAAGCAGAAGAAAATGTCAAAAACAGAAATAAATTTTCTATATTGCAAGAGTTTCGTTTCACATTCCTCTTATACATTTTCTTGTGCTTTTACAGACCTTTTTTAGATTTTGATAGAATTATTTCAATTTCAAGTTTATATCTGTTTCATTTAAATGCTAAAACAAACATATACGGTACATATCACCTTCATTTTTTTTTTTAATTTATTATTCTTCATGTTAAAAAATTGTATATGCCACTTGCATGTTAAATAATTAGGACAAACTTTTTACAGCTGTTTAATTAAGTAAGTTACCTTAAAGGTTTAGTTCACCAAAAAATGAAAATTCTGTCATTAATTACTTACCCTCATGTCGTTCCACACCCGGAAGATCTTCGTTCATCTTCGGAACACAAATTACGATAGCTGTCTGATTCCTCAATAGACAGCAATTTAACAACTACTTTCAAGGTCCAGAAAGGTACTAAAGACACTTTTAAAGTAGTCGACGTGACTGCAATGGTCCAACCTTAATATTATGAAGTGACGAGAATACATTTTGTGCGCAGAAACAAAACAAAAATAATAACTTTATTCAACGATATCTTCTGTTCTGTGTCATTCTGGTATGTTGTTTACATCCAGCACTTCCAGGTTCTACGTCAGAACGCCGGCTCAGTAAACTTTAGCAAAATGACGCCATTTCCATTAACTGATGTTATGAGACTAAAACTCTCGCGATAAGTCATTTTCTAAAAGATACTTCTTTCTGAGAGCATTATTCAGAGCGTAATATTTGCCACGGCTTCTGGAAGCCCTTCTCCCTCATATATGCTTCCCTTTTCAATACTCCAATGGATGCTTCCTCATTTCTTCACTCCTCCATCCTCCAGCCTGTGACCTGGAAACCGATCAAAGAAAATCTCGAAGGCCATTTTAATTCTATAAAGGCCATTTCAATTCTATAAATGCACCGCGAGGAGGTGAGGAACGAGGAGTGAGAAAGCTTCCTGAGGAGCTATGAGCGACGATGCACAGGTGCATAGACATTTACTATTAGTTTCTATTATGTTAATTATTAATTGTTAATAGATTAATGCTATTAGTATTAGATGTCAAACTTCAATAACATAAGATCACTCAAGGCTCGAGCGCAGCTGATGACGCTTTAAACTGACGCTCGAGGGATCAAGAATATTCCAATATAAAAATAAGATTTCCTTCGATTACCCCATCCTCATTTTCTTTTCTTGCATCCTCCCGCTGCATCTATGGGCTGAAGCTGAGGCGCGAGCAAAGATATGCATAAATAAGTAAAGAAAGGCACCCCGTCTCGTCTTCTGTACAAACATACAGCGCTGTCTTTGAAGAATGATGATTTGACTGTAAATGAGAAAAAAAACTGTTTCCATTGCAGTTTTGCGAAATATTCCTTTTTCGAATTGCTTGGAAAAACCACCTCATGCGAGCGTAAAAACTTTCTTGCAATATTTGGGAGTTTTTTTCCATTGAGCGTAATTTCAATTCGCAATTACAATTTGTGCAATTTTAAGGGTAATGGAAACGCGGCTAGTGTCTTTAGTACCTTTCTGGACCTTGAAAGTGGTTGTTAAATTGCTGTCTTTTGAGTAGTCAGACAGTTATCGGATTTCATCAAAAATGCCTTAATTTGTGTTCCGAAGATGAACGGTCTTACGGGTTTGGAACGACATGAGGGTGAGTAATTATGACAGAATTTTCATTTTTGGGTGAACTAACCCTTTAAGTAAGTTAGTTTTCTTTAAAAAGACTCATGTACTCTTCTCATTATTTTACATATTTGCATTAAGGTTTTCTTGAGAAAGAACAGTACTAATTAGAACAGAAGAAATTAGAGATGTACCTCTGCCAGGGCTCCTTGCTTCACTTCATCCACTTCATTAGCTTTCATCTTCACCACAGGTGAAAGTCTGGATGGACCAATCAACACATCCATTACATACAGACTCATGAACTAAGCAGGACCCATATGAAATAAGAATCACAAATAAAAAGAGATGAAGATCAAATCTTTGCTAATGTCTCCTGTTGAGAAAAAGACATTAGTGTTTCCCCTAGAGTTTTTTCATAAGATAACAATTAAAAACTTTGCCAAGGTAGGCCTACCAAAATCTGCGAATATTCAGATATTTCAATATAAATCTTTCTCTTTTAATTCTGTGCTATTTGTTTCATGTTTTCCACATGAATTGTAGCTAGATATATATTTTTAGTATACCTGTATGTCGACAATTGTCTCATTTGTATCTCTTCTATATCTTATAAGGAATTATAGGAGAAACACCGAAGTCAAGGTTGGTATAAGCTCCTGAGCTATGAAACATCAGCCTCTGAACAATTTCCTCTTCTCTGCAGAAGATCTTGAATTCTAAGGTAGGTTGTTGAATGCTAAAGTTGTTGAAAGCTAAACTGTTCACAATTTTGTTAATGCTGGTGTAATTTCTTCATCACTAGCAGAGCAGGAATGAGTTGGTTTACAGGTCAGTCCCTACTCTTTGAGCGCGAATATGCCACCCGTCAGAACAAACAATCAGCTAGTTAGCCCCACCCCCAACTTATGCCATCCCTTTGTTAAGTCTGATATCACACTCTATATCAGATGCCAAAAGCAAACAACAAACGGTGTTTGCTTTAATATAAACTCACAGTGTGATGTAATCCTGTCCATAACCTTTATCTCCATACTGAAATCTCAGATGGTCGGACATTCATTCATCTTTTATGAATCTTTAAAATGTTGGTGTTCAGGACGCCATGAGCACAGAGTACACAGAAAGTTTTAAATAGCTTAGTTTAATGTGTTATATATATATAAACTATGCTCATAAATAGCTGTTGAAATAGGATTCTCAAGTGAAATGAGTAGAGGCTTGGACCTGGAAACAGTCTTCCTTATGTGACAACTTAACTAGGGGATTAGTCGAGTCAGTGTTGTTGTGTAGGACTAGACAGGGCACTTCAAACGAAAATGAGAAATTTCTTAGCGCCACAGAGACATATTTTTCATAATCGAGAAAATAACCTACGGATGTCTTAGTTGTCTCTGCATAGCCTAGTAAGCTAAGAGAAAGTATTTAAACACCAAAAAGTTACACACTTAAACTGTAACACTTTTTTTTTTTCTAAAAATGTAAGGGATATTCTCCAACAAGACTTGACAAGCTGGTTGATATGGTGTTCAAATTATCTAGAATCAAATAGTACACTTGATTCTAGATAGTTTGAACACCATATCAACCAGCTTGTCAAGTCTTGTTTTTTCCATCTTCGCAATATTGCTCTTATACGACCTTCACTACATTTCAAAGATGCTGAAATTGTTGTTCATGCTTTTATAATGTCGCGTTTGGACTATTGTAACTACCTGTTTTATGGCCTAACCGTTAAAGCCCTTAATCACTTGCAGCTAATTCAAAATTCATGCCCTTACATATACTAAAAAATCAGCCCTCATCACTCCTGTCCTACAGCATTTACATTGGCTCCCTGTTATTTATCGTATTCAGTTTAAGATATTTGTCCTAGTTTTCAAGGCTCGTCATGGTTCAGCACCTTCTTACTTCTCTGAATTAATTCATGCCTATGTCCCTGCCTGTACTCTGAGATCGAGTTCTGAGAATTAGCTTGCAGTAGTGTAGGTGGTAGGGCTTTCAGCATTTCAGCTCCTTAGCTCTGGAACAAACTACCACGAAACCTCTGTGCTGTCTCTTCACTCCAGACCTTTAAAACTGACCTCAAAACTCACTTATTTACAATATGTTTTGTTAATTGTCTGCCTCAATTTCCAGTTCCATGCTTGCTGTCTTGTATATGATATGATCTCTGTCTGCTCTATTTGTTTGATTATGTGTTGTATACTGATTGTATATTTGTATTCATGTTATCTATCAACATTATGTACAGTGTCCTTGGGTTCTTGAAAGGTGCTATATAAATAAAACGTATTATATTTAAAGATGACTATAATGATAACTATTTTAGCATCCATGCCAACGTATGATATCGTTCTGTAAGTGTATGCTGCAGTTATGTTGTGCGTTGCCATAAATGTTTGTCCTCTATAACATCGGGTGGATTCTGATTGCTGTCAATGGGTGGTTCTCAATCAGCTCCCTAGTCCAGTAGTCAGGGCACTGATCAGGGAGTCTATTTTAAGGCTCAATTGCAAAATTCTTCCAGTGCACTGAAACGTGCACTGAAACTCACTAAAAAGAGCCACAATGCACTGTGAAAACCAGGGAGCATTGATGATCTATGGCTGCATCCGAAATCGCATACTTCTCTACTATATAGTAGGTGAAAAACAGGTATGTCACAAAAGAAGTATGTCCGAATTCACAGTACTCATAAAAGAGTAGGCAAAAAGTACCCAGATGACCTACTTCCGGCGAGATTCTGAAGTGTGCATACTGGACACTTTACTATCCCATGACTGCGTTTAACTCCACTTTTAGACATACACTCGCGTCCCTAAGCACTTCCCCTCAAGAGAATCCCCGCCGCCATTTTGAAGTGCGTTCAACTTCGTCAAGTGAACGAGGGAAGTTTATTTGGACAGACCCTCGACCCCTCCACTTTGACAGAGGGAGCTAGTCTACTCAGTTTACTATGTAAACTTAAGGCAGATCCATAGACCACAATTTAATTCAAACAACTTAATCTTAACAACATAAACTTAAAGGGTTACTTCACCCAAAAATGAAAACAATGTCATTTATTACTCACCCTCATGTCGTTCTACACCCATATGACCGTCGTTCATCTTCAGAACACAAATTAAGATATTTTTGATGAAATCCGATGGCTCAGTGAGGCCTCCTTTGAGAGCAAAGTCTCCGTCTCCTCTCAAGATCCATAACGGTACTAAAAACATATTTAAAACAGTTCATGTGAGTACAGTGGTTCAACCTTAATATTATAAAGCGACGAGAATACTTTTTGTGTGCCAAAAAAAAAAAAAAGACTTATTAAGAATATCTAGTGATGGCCGATTTCAGAACACAGCATTGAAGCTACACAAATCTTTTGTTTCGGATCCGAATCACTGATTCGAAACAAAAGATTCAACGGTGACTTTGCTCTCAAAGTCTCACTGAGCCATCAGATTTCATCAAAAATATCTTAATTTGTGTTCAGAAGATGAACGAAGGTCTTACGGGTGTAGAACGACATGAGGGTGAGTAATAAATTATATTATTTTCATTTTTGGGTGAACCACAATTTCAAACAACTTAATTTACCCCCACCCCACACGACTGTAGTCTATGATACTGGAGTTATTTTGACATTTAATACTTGTAGCTACCCTAAGCTTTTTGTTGTTGTTGTTGTTGTTGTTTTTTTTTACATGGTTATAGTTTATTGTATTATCATTTTTGTTTGTTTAAACAAATTTATAAGGAAAAAAACTGTAAATAATCAGCTCCATATCGGATCCCAAATGATCAAGTGCTTAGGGTGTTCCATTTAAACACATTGCAAGAGTTCCACCAGTAGTAGGCACTCATGCAACGTATGATGTACAGCCGCGTGAACGAGATTGAGGGAAGTTAGTGAGGGAAAGGTGCCAACTCACACGTGGTAAAAAAAAAAAAAAAAATGTCCCGGGTTACTTAATGAGTATGGTTCTCTTTCGCTTTAGGGGGAAACTCCTTTTTCTCTGAAGCCTGATTTGTTAACGTATGGTATTTCAGCCCGCTAAAACGGGCGGGGGGCGACTGCCTATATAAGTCGGCACCGAATGCCATTTCATCAGATTCTTTCTCCATCAATGCGAAGATCATCTCCTCGCTGGACTCCGAAGAAGAATGAAGTCTGCTACTAGCTGTACAAGAGCCCTGGCAGAAGAAAAAACACTCTCGCTCAGCTCTTCTCCCCTGCGGCCATCCAGTGACGATCTAAGAGCAAATTTCACTTCTAATTGAGAAAATTTCTGCAACGTTTGGTTCAAAATGTCGTGTAATGAGTGTGGCTCATGCAGGCGTTGATTGCCTGGGCTGTACACACGCTGAGGCAGCGCCCACGAGCACAGACTGCTCTCATTACGAGAGCATGAGTCTTGCCTCTTTACGCTCGTGGATTACTTTCTTCAGTGAAAGAGGCCACCCCTCACACTCTGCTGTTTTTCTACTTCCAGGAGCTAAGGAGAAAGAAACAGCGGAGTCAGAGGGCTGAGCATGCGGGTTTGAGCAAGATCATGCCGGCGCAGGACACTATCTGCTTGCTTGGCCAGGAGAGAGTGAATTTCTGCCCGTAATAGTGGAGCGCTCTGCTCCGACACTTCTGTCATGGTCAAACTGCACACTGAAGTGTATATCTGTTCTTTGTGGTATTGATAACCCACTCTGAGACTGCTGGGAGGTCTGCCCACACACTCAGGCAGTTTGCCGGTGAGACACCGCTGTCTCGATCTCGCCTGAGCATCAGCCTGCTTAGGGAGAAATTGCATCATCATTTTTATTGGTTTCTGCTGCTCTGAGAATTTCTCAGAGAATGCCCCAACAGCATCACCAAAGAGGCCTTGGGGATTCACATGGGCGTCAAGCAGCGGCGACTTATCCATGTCACACATCTCCGTAAGCGTGAGCCACAGGTGACACTGCAGCACTACTAAGCTGCCCATGCTGCGGCCGACTCCTTTGGTAACTTTCTTCACTGTGCACAGGGTGAGGTCCACTGGTGTGCGCAATTTTTGAAACTACTCCAGGTCCAGTCTTTCCTCGTCCAGGGACTTGAGGAGTCTAATTTGGAATACTTGCAGGACCGCTATTGTATGAAGGATGGATGCTGTGTGTCCAGCTGAAATGTATGCCTTCTCAGTGATGTGGGCTGTGGCCCTACATGGCTTTATGGCAGGGAGGGTTTCAAACCATGGGACGGACACAGGTTAGCCGCGATGGCCTCTTCAACGTAAGGCAATTAGGCATACCTGTGTTTCTCCACTCCTTCCAACACTGAAAGGAGGTGGGTTCCTTGGGCATGGGCTCGGACTAAATGAGGGGAGCACCATGACTGCGTGAGCTACTCATGAAGCTCAGGAAAGGAGGGAGTTCGTCTCTACGAGGCATCCGAGTGGCGGCCTGCACTGAGATAAGATCCATCCATCCACTTCTTCATGGGCTGTTCTAAGGCTTACCACTCCAGCCCCATATCACTCACAGCCTCCGTGAGGATGTTAAGGAGCTCTATGTCCAGAGAGGCTGAGGATTATTTGTCTCCTCCGTAAGAGCCTCAGACCAGGCACCCACATCTGAGGTGTTAGTGGACATCGCATCCCTATCTCCACATCCGAATGAGATTAGGTCCCGTGCTTCAGGGAAAGGGCAGAGCATGTCTTTAGCGTAGGAGACTGAGGGCACGCGATAGCCTGCGAGGCGTTGTGAAGCACAACAGCCAGCCTTGCGTGGAGGAGCTTGATTGGCAGGTCATCACTTGGCAGGCTTTTAACAACGCCTCGGTGTGGGGGCGTAGCCCAACCACAGCGCACAGTCGCTGTGCGAGTCCGGAAACTCGATGGGTCCTCCCCACATGCTGCATCCTCTAAGTGCATCTCTAGCCGGATTGCAGGAGGGGATCGCTTCTTGTATCATCAGCTCTTCATGCACGTCTACGGCGAAGTAGGCTTCCAAGTGAAGTGCAGCGAAGGAGAAAGATTCTGAGGTAAGCTGGCACTCGGTGCTGCTTATAAAGCGACTGAGCCCGCCCGCTGCACGAGCACCATTGACTATTGCAGCAATTGCGTGATTCAATGAGGCTTTAGGATTTTCTGAGAAAGGAGTTTCCCCAAAGCGTAAGCTATTATGCAATGTAGAGTGACCGACTCAAAAGGGAACTGTTATTTAATACTGTTACAGCGTAAACATATGTACATCGCTAGACAGGTTATACACGTAATCTAGCTAACATTTATAATTAATTTATGGCTGAAATGTTTCAGGTATATGTAACAATCAGAGTATTTATTATAATGTACTTTAAATAATGTAAATAAATAAATAAATATCAGAGATATCAGTTTGGCCGTTGTTCAAAAATACCAGTAGTGACATAACGTTCACTATCCCACATCAGTATCCCAACATGTAGTGAGCCATGGTCCTGCTCCTGTCCTTTCCAGTGCCCAAATTCATGTACACAATATACTGATTGACCACCTAGGGAGCTAGGGAGGGTTTTTATCGTTCAACCACGGCTGTAAAATAAATAAATAAATAAAATAATAACAATGATAATAATAATAATAATAAAAACCCTTTCTGAATGATTCTCTGTGCCATTATATCGTTATAGTTGTGGTTGACTTCAGTAGTTACCACGGATTTACCCACCACGCAAAGCACGCAATTGCGTGGGGCCCCCGCGATTTCTCCCGAGGGGGACCTCACGGTGGTGTAGTCTACGTGATACGCAGGTATATGCCGTGTACCCACTAGGAAAGGTCAAGGATTTGCATATACCCGCTTTAAAAAGCGCGAGGATACGGATTTGGCGCTCTATAATGTGCCGTGACAGATCGCAGTGCCTCAGTTCTAGAAGCGGCAGCCTGACGCGTAAGTGAGCTGATCCTCTCTCCGCTTTAATTAATACCAGTTACAGCGCGAAATAAACATGAATGAACGACTAAAGGTAGGTTAAAAGTTCAACTTATCAAAATCCATATCATGTCTCGTGTAATCGCGCTCAGTCATTGTTTCATACAAGGAAAGACGTTAATAAAAACGCTGGTAAACAAACAAACAAACAAACGTAACGTCACATTTACCTCAGAATAAACATTCATCATGACCATAAACTCGTTAGTCAGCTAGAAAAAAACGAATAAAACGAATTGGAGTAGAAATAATTTTAAACTTAGTAGGCCTACCAACTTTATTATTATAAAAATTTCCTTAAGTGTAATTTAAGTTTGTATACAAATAAGTTCATTTTAACCTACAATATTAATGTAGTACCAACTGATTCCCATGTATATTATACAGCATTAGTTGAGTTTTTTTTTTTTTCTTGAGAAAATTTGCCATGTAGCCTACTGTACCTGATATACAGTATATCCAAAATAACTGATACTGAATCGAATTGCAAGCTTGTGAATCAAAATGCATAACTATGATGACAGACTGGCAGGAAATTATGCAAAACAGGAAACAGGGTGATATTGTGACATACTGATAAGCCTCATCTTTCCATTATTGTTAATAATAGTTGCAACCTGCACTCTTAAATGTGCATGAAAATTGCCAGCTGATAAACCCCCGGGAACGCGATCACGGGGCCCCCTCCTGGAGATTTGCTTAGGGCCCCCAATAACTTAAACACGCCACTGGTTGACTTTGCTATTCTTTTATATGTAGAACCATTTTTAGTTCTAACTATATCTGTATTGTATCGTCCTTGGTGTGAACGGGCCTTTAAGTGATTCCAACCATATCGTTTCTCGTTGGCCTTTTTAGCCACCTGTGACATCAATGGTCCAGCAGATGGCGCTATTTTACAAAATAGCAAACATCAACAGCGTCTACAGGACAGGTATTGCACGAGCAGTAGGAATGAATAATAATTGCTCACCCAAGTGTCCTGTCACTATTTAAATTACATTTTTAGAAGCTGTTCTACACAAATGTCCTCTCAGTTTTAATGTATTTAGTGTTTTAACAAGCTGTTGAATTCTTAAGTGTTTTACTGCTAATATATGGGCCGGTGTTATGAGACTTATTGAATACTGTAGGTTATATAGCCTAATAACCTTGCATTGTTTGGCAAGCAACGGACTTTTTGAAAGTCCGCTATATATGATTATGTGAGTAGTAGCTAGTTTAAACACCAGTAGAAGCCTATTCAAAGTTTGATCTCAAGGAAAAAAATCATGTTTTTTGCTCTTGAAATAAATTTCCTGAAATATTTTATAGTGTATTATGGAAGTGAGTTTAAAAGGAAATACTCTCTTAAAACAAGAATGGGAAGGGAAAGGAAATAAACTAAATTTAAATAACGAAACACAAAAAAGGGAAGGAATGGAAAGGTTCTAAACAAAATGGAACAAAAGAAACGGCAACACTTTACAATACGGGTACATGAATAATCATGTACTAATACCTGAATTAATACTTAATTCAACATGAACTAATTATTATTTACGGCATGAAGTAATTATGAACCAATTAGAGCTATCATCTACAACTGGAGATGGATTCACACATGAATAACAGCAGCCTTAACTACATGTTAGTGCATGTTTGATAGTTAATGCATTAATTAACATTTATGGCTAAACCAAAACAAACAGCCTCTTTAAGAAGAAATAAGAAGTACTCTATTTATAATTTAAATAATATTATTATAGTTATAACTTTTGACTGTAGCTTTTTCATAAATATTACTGGATGGTGGATGGCACAGGATTAGTTGATGCTCCTAATTAAACGTAGAAAATATTAAATACACTAATAACTTATCTTAAAAGGTCTTTATCTCTATTGTGTTGTTCTCTTTCCCTTCAAACTCACCCTAATGCGACTTATCCACAGCTAAATAAAAAATAAAAACCCACATTGGTGGAACAGTTCCCAAACAAATGACCAAACTGGAATCATCATTTGACGCTTCAAAAAGTTCATAAAGAACAGTTTAGTCCAAATTTTCTGAGGAGACTTGATCGCTTTTTATGATGAACAGATTTAATTTAGGCTTTTACTCCCATATAAACCTTGATCAGCGAACATAAACAGATGTGCAACAGAACCTGAGTGACACACGAGAACAAACCTCTTGCGCAAGCTCAAACGTGCTGTGTAACACACGAGAATAAACATTGCTTACTCAGCACGTTTGAGCTTCCGGAAGAGGTTTGTTCTTCTGGGTTGTTGCAATGTGATCTCATGAGAATACATGTGTATTTTTACGTAAAGTGTGGTTCTACCACATATACACTTACTTACATTTTCATACACACAAAAACGTACAATATTGACGTATTTATAGCACTAAAACGTAAAATACTTACGTATTGACAGCAATAAAACGTAAATTATTTACGTATACAAGTGTGAATGTGTATGAATTCCCATGTATTAATATTAAAATCGTGGCATTAATGTTACAGAGTACAATGTATGACCTAGTTTGAATCTGAGAAACAAAGCTGACTTTTCTTGAACAAATAATAAGATGTTTTTGTAGTTTTTATTAAAAGTATGGTTTAGAAATGACACATCATTTTACAAGCTAAATAAAAACAAGAGGATTAATTGGATCTCACACCCAGAAGCATCAATCCGTGGCTGTTTTCAGACATTGAATTTATAATTGACCAGATTAGACTTGGCTGATGAATATACTGTAGGATTACAGACGCTCTCTCTCACTGTCCAGAGGCCAAAAGGAGCGGAACTGTTTATGACTAATTGTGTTTGTTCATAGATCAGGACAGCCATCTGTATAACAAACACCCCTTGCCATGAGTGTATGTGTGGTGTACAAAGGTGGGCTGTTCCTGTGGCAGATTCTATTGCAGTGTCTGGATGTGCAAAGAAAAGCTCCCCACAATCCACGCATATGTTTGTATCTTCATTCAGACCTGATTTTCTGGTTCCTGCATGGGCGCATGGCATGAAATTGGGAGAGATATTCCATTACAATCACTATATTCAGTTTTCCCGCCCACAACATTCCCATTTAAGGAGGCTTGCTGTCACTGCCTTTATATTCAATACGTCACGTTGATGGAAACAGACTGAAAAAGCATATTTTGGTGGTTATTTGTAATACTTCATAAGCTGACCTTTAATCCAAGAGCCACAAAGGCAGCACTGGCAACAAATTTATAAATCCCTCTCATAAACTATTACTACATATTGGCTGCATGCACACAAATTAATGTCTATAAAGGTATGGTTCACACAAAAATTAAAATTCTGTTATTAATTACTCACCCTCGTGTCGTTCCAAACCCTTAAGACTTTCGTTCATCTTTGGAAAACAAATGAAGATCTTTTTGATGAAATCTTTAAAAAGTTCATCGTAAAACGAATCCATATGAATTGAGCGGTTTAGTCCAGATTTTCTGAAGAGACTCGATCGCTATATATGATGAACAGATTTAATTTAGGCTTTTATTCACATATAAACATTGATCAGCGAACATAAACAGAAGCTGATCCGAACCAGCTTGAGTGAGAGAACAGACCTCTTGCAGAAGCTCAAACGTGCTGCGTAACACACAAGAATGAACCTCATTGGTTCTTGCACGTCAAGCGAACATGCTTGAGCTTCCGTTTACCACAACTGATGTGTGAGTTGATTAATATTTATGTGAATAAAAGCCTAAATTCAAACTGTTTATCATATAAAGCGATTGTGTCTCTTCAGAAAATTTGGACTAAACTACTCAATTCATATGGATTATATGGAATCTCTTTATGAACTTTTTGAAGTGTCAAAGTGTCAGTTGCGTAGCTGTCTATGGAGGGACAGAAATCTCTCAGATTTCATCAAAAATATCTTCATTGAGTTCCGAAGATGAACAAAAAGGGTGAGTAATTAATGACAGAATTTTCATTTTTAGGTGAACTATTTGTTAACACAAGGTGATAATTGCTTAAAAATGTTCTTAAGGAAGGAGATCAAGAAGAAGTTCCTTTTTTAAAGAATGAGAGTCTTCATGTGAAACGCTGTGGTGAGAATGGCCAAGGGTGTTCTGTCATTTACTTTAGTGATCTGAGGAAAGAAAAAGGTTTGAGTATTGGATCTGACTGTTGTACTGAATGAGTATTGGCACTCACAGTGACCACAGTTCTGGCTGGATGCTCTATCTGAATGTAACATGCATTGGCCATATGGAAAGTGCTGATTATTATTTTTCAGGTTTATATATATTTTTTTCTTTTCTTTCAGTAATTATCAGTGTGTGTTTTTACATCTAAAAAAACCTAGTTGATTTGATGTTTTATAACATTTATAGACTTTGTATTATAGTCATACCTTTTTATATTTATACTGTAGTGTCAACATCAAAATATAATCTGAAAAGACACCTGGAAAGAATGTGTCTTTTAGACAGCAACATCCATTTCCTGCAGTGATGAGTGGGACCAATCAGCTGCCAGCCTGATGAATAAGAGATGCTATAGCTGCCAGGGTTAATATTTAGATACTGATTAAATCTCATTAAATTAATATGACGATGAAGATAGATTTTCTGATGAAACACAAACTTAAAGTGTATTAGCCCTGCAGCTGTGCACATCATAATCTTATTATATTTAAACAAATATCACAATATTACATTATTCCAGCTTATAGAGATTTTGCCCTCTGTAAGTCCCTCAGCTATGACAAATATTGCTATACTATAAGTAAAATCCTATAAAGTAAAAACCCAAAAGCTCTTTATACCAACATATATAAAGCCGACATTCTGTTTGACTTTCAATAAATCTAAATATGTCTAGACAGATCTTGCACTTTTATTTTCAGTTCTCTGAAATGACTTTGTGACAAATAATACTAACCTTTTCCATAAATTTCACAAATTTGGCAGATATTTTTCTACAGTGCATCCAGTGCAATGATTTCTATATATAATTTATCAATACTGACTACTTCTTCAAAGCTCTTCAGGCAGTCTGATTTAACCGGATATGATTATTTTTTTGTTGTTGTTGTTGTTTTGATACCAAATGCATTCCATGACCAGATCTTACAAAATTCATGAAATCTTTGCTCACTTGCCACTTGGAAAACTCTATTTTGCACACATTTACATGTTTTTAAAACTGTTACATTTATGTCCGTAAAGTAAACTGAGTAAGAAAATGTGGCTTAGACATAATTCCATATTCATTTGTTTTGTTGATTATAGTGCATTTTGGCAGAAAGATGTCAAGTTGCAAGATGGAAATGACAACTGTGTGAAGAGTTTGGAAACACTGTGTTCAGTATTGTGCAATGCGCATAACCAATTGTTAAAAAAAGAAAAAAGATACCTCCTTTTGAAGAATCTTTTGAAATTTGTGAAGAAAGAGGAGGCTGCAGCTGAGGTTCTGATGTTGAGGCGAACACCTTATCTGCTATAAACAGACAGTGTTGAAAGAATTGGTCCTGAAGGCTGGCCATCATCTGTTCCTGAAAGGACTGACAGTTTCTCACTCTCCTCTCCTCTCCTCTCCTCAAACACAGACACTGCACTGCTCGAAGAACCTCCAATTCTTTAGGTCAACACAGATGCCTGAGACAATGATTATGGGAATGCTGTCTTTTTCAGTTCTGATGGAACTCATGTTTTTTAACGTGGTTTTTCAGAAGCCAATGGAGCTGTTTTGCATAGTGTAATGATTTGAGACTTTACATTTAGAAAAATAATGAATAAACAAACAAACCACTACAGATGTTCGCCGCTGATAAGAGTGTGGGTCTCTTTGAAGCACCAGTAATAATGGAGCGGAGGTCTTTGATATGAGGGCTGCTCGCTCATGTTGATTAATAGTGGTGGCAGCTACTTCCTCACAGCCTATTTCAGGGTCTTGCATTTTTCTTACAGGAAACAGTCTGTGTCATCATGGCATGTTGTTCCTGACATGCCAAATTATCATAGCTTTGAGATCTGCTAACATGTTACTCACAATATCGTATATCTTATCAATATGTTATATAGTCCATATAGCCTAAGCTGCGAATACCCAAGCCATTTGTTGACTTACTGATTAACATTTTGTACACTATAAATTACTATAAATTCCCTCGTTTGAGGTGTACCATAAATCCTACATGATAAAATGTTGGTCATTTTCTTTCAATCTGCCAATTACGGAGGCTTCTGTGTAAGTGGATCTACAGCAGCTTTTGCGCCTTTGCTCTGTTGTAATGTATCGCCATCATTGTCCCGCGTCTGATTGGTTTGCTGGCATATGGAGAATTTCGTGGGCAGTGAAAGCTGTGAGCGGATTGTTCGCCCAAGAGGAAAAATGTGCTGCCGCTGGCAGATCTCGATTACTGAAAATCACATTGTATTTGAGGCAAAACTAACTAGACTAAATCAAGTGGGGGGAAAAAAAAAAGTCATAACTGAAACTATTTTCATAGTATTTCATTTTCTCCGCAAGGAAATGTATTTTTAGCAAAACCTTATAAGCTGTTAAAGACAGACCTACAGTAAGTAGACCTACTGTAACTATCCGAGGCTGTTAATCGATAGTCTATGATTATGCGTTTGTTAGTCATCAATTTGCATTTTTTCAACTTATTTTTTAAAGAATACTTACAAACCCGATTCCAAAAAAGTTGGGACACTGTACAAATTGTGAATAAAAAAGGAATGCAATGATGTGGAAGTTTCAAATTTCAATATTTTATTCAGAATACAACATAGATGACATATCAAATATTTAAACTGAGAAAATGTATCATTTTAAGGGAAAAATAAGTTGATTTTAAATTTCATGGCCTCAACACATCTCAAAAAAGTTGGGACAAGGCCATGTTTACTGTGTGGCATCACCTCTTCTTTTTATAACAGTCTGCAAATGTCTGGGACTGAGGAGACAAGTTGCTCAAGTTTAGGAATAGGAATGTTGTCCCATTCTTGTCTAATACAGGCTTCTAGTTGCTCAACTGTCTTAGGTCTTCTTTGTCGCATCTTCCTCTTTATGATGCGCCAAATGCACATCATAATGCGCATCTTTCAGCATTGATGGTGCCTTTCCAGATGTGTAAGCTGCCCATGCCACACGCACTCATGCAACCCCATACCATCAGAGATGCAGGCTTCTGAACTGAGCGCTGATAACAACTTGGGTTGTCCTTGTCCTCTTTAGTCCGGATGACATGGCGTCCCAGTTTTCCAAAAAGAACTTCAAATTTTGATTCGTCTGACCACAGAACAGTTTTCCACTTTGCCACAGTTCATTTTAAATGAGGCTTGGCCCAGAGAAAATGCCTGCGCTTCTGGATCATGTTTAGATATGGCTTCTTTTTTGACCTACAGAGTTTTAGCCGGCAACGGCGAATGGCACGGTGGATTGTGTTCACCGACAATGTTTTCTGGAAGTATTCCTGAGTCCATGTTGTGATTTCCATTACAGTAGCATTCCTGTATGTGATGCAGTGCCGTCTAAGGGCCCGAAGATCATGGGCATCCAGTATGGTTTTCCGGCCTTGACCCTTACGCACAGAGATTGTTCCAGATTCTCTGAATCTTTGGATGATATTATGCACTGTAGATGATGATAACTTCAAACTCTTTGCAGTTTTTCTCTGAGAAACTCCTTTCTGATATTGCTCCACTATTTTTTCGCTGCAGCATTGGGGGAATTGCTGATCTCTGCCCATCTTGACTTCTGAGAGATACTGCTACTCTGAGAGGCTCTTTTTATACCCAATCATGTTGCCAATTGACCTAATAAGTTGCAAATTGGTCCTCCAGCTGTTCCTTATATGTACATTTAACTTTTCCGGCCTCTTATTGCTACCTGTCCCAACTTATTTGGAATGTGTAGCTCTCATGAACTCCAAAATGAGCCAATAGTTGGCATGACATTTCAAAATGTCTCACTTTCAACATTTGATATGTTATCTATATTCTATTGTGAATAAAATATAAGTTTATGAGATTTGTAAATTATTGCATTCCTTTTTTATTCACAATTTGTACAGTGTCCCAACTTTTTTGGAATCGGGTTTGTATATTATCATTGTACTTACGTTTATTATAATTATATTGACTTATATTTTATTTGTAATAGGCTACTAATATGTATTATATTATAGGTCTTGGAGTCTCAACTAATGAGCTGATGATCTGAATCAGGTGTGTTTGATTAAGGAGACATGGAAAATGTGTGTTGGGGAGGCTCCAGGAATGTGTTTGGGAACCCCTGTTCTAGAGCAATACAATCAGTTTTGGGTAAGAAACAGATTAAATATTACTCCATTATAAATCTTGACATCTGATTGTATTGCTTCAAAACACATGGATTATATATTTCTTTAAAGTTCTGAACCCCATTTAGTTGCATTGTATGGATATAAACATCTAGAGAAGAAAGGAAGACAAATGTGATTGAGACAACAGAGTGAGTAAATGATAATGAATAATCATTTTTGGTAAACTATCCCTTTCAATATTTCTTACAGGAAATAAAATGTCCTGTGATACCTTATTTTTAAATTCAGTAATGAACAATAAAAGTGATCCAGTACACAAAATACAGTCACATCTAAACAAACAACATTCCTATAAAGATTTTCTGCACTGCCTCAAACGTGTTTAAGTCCTACTGTATTTTCAATATTAAGCGCATGGAGAAGTCCAAAGAGTACCATGAAATCAGTGGGAAAGTCAGATCCTCCATGACCACAGTTTCCTCCAGGATGATGCTGAAGTTTAGACATCTCTTTGTTGCCAGTGAGAGGTTGTCCTCCATGACTTCAAGAATGCCCACAGTTTCACTGTTCTTGCACAGGTCTCCTTTAAATCATTTTCCTAAGAAGTACATACATTTAATGGCAAATGGCAAATAATGTGCTAACCTGATGTAAACATTTGAGGGAAAACTCAAGCATCCTGTAGATCAGTGAAAGGTGGGTGCAGCAGTGATGCGTGCTGCAGTAGCACTGTCATATCTGACTATAACATGTTATTTAGCCTATAACACGCTCTCACACGTTTATTTTTTATTTTTGGGAGGAGTTAAATTTACATATGCGGTTTCAACAACCAGATGTATTTAGACTTGCTCAGTTTTGACTGGAATGCGTCCCAGACCACCTCCTGAAGTGGTTTGAGTGATCGGATTTATATCCGTCTCGAATGCTATTCACGATCGGATAGCTATCCGATCAGAGAAAACGCATGAAGTGACCAGGTGTAAACAGGCCCTGAGAGTCGTCCGGCCAGAGCCCACCTTCTGCATTAGGCTAGTAATGCGAGCTTCAGGCCCTGCGGCCTCCTTGATCTGCCTAGGTTGAGCTGGACTCCTCTTGTTATTACAGTAAAAAGCGATATGCTGAACTACAGTTCCCTAGTGGTGTTAGGCACAGACAAATAGCCAGGTGTCGCAGAGAAAGCCTCCCTTGTGGATGTCCTCTAGGCATTGTTAGGGGGCGTTCACACAGAATGCGTCTTTGTGTCTAAAAACGTGAGAAGCAGCGCTCAGGAATGGTTTTTTAAAAAGCGCAGCGTAGAATGTGAGGGTCTCAAGACGCGCTTTTGAGGCGTGATGCAATAACGACAATAATAGAAATAATAGAAATAGGCAAACAGCAGAATTGATAGAAACGAGTTTTGACATGGAAAAAAAGAAAATAAGATAATAATGAGCGCCTCCTCCGCCATGTTGCCGTCAAATAAAACAGTTGTCATGCCAACTTGCTACTGTAAACAGAAGCTCGCAACGCTTGCCCCGCCTCCGAGTTCTTCTGATTGGTCCACTGTTTTGGAACTGACATTGATGAGTGGCGCTGCGTGTAAAAGTTGAAATTCTTTTAACTTGACACGGCATCTTAAAAACGCTGCGCTCATGTGCGAGGTGCTGCAAAAGACGCGAGACGCGAGCGTAACGGTCATGCACGTCCATCAAGCGCGTTTACATAGAAAAATAATGGGAAAGTAGCGCATTGGAACAGAAAAACGCGTTCTGTGTGAACGGCCCCTTAGGCTTCCTCTTGTTTAGAGAGTGAAAAGCACTATGCTGAAGCCTCCGCTCTCTATAGCTTTTGTTAGTAGCATTATTTAGCTTGTGGCTTTTTAGAGCAGGCTCTCCTGTGAAAGTTCCTTGATTGTGGGGTTGAGTGTCTTAGGCCTCTTCCGAGGAATTTCATCCTGTTGAGGCCTCCACTCCTCCAGAGCTTAGCTCAGACAGCAACCTGTCTTGGAGCGAGAGTCATTATTTGTTCAGGCCTCCATCCTTAAGCTTTGTCTCGGGTCAAGCTGATATTAACTCTCCTTGTTCGGGGTCCTCTAAGAGTGCTTTGCTCCCAGAGCTCTGCATCAGGCCGCCTTGATGGCGATCCTCCTGGTCGAGCTACATTCCTAGCACTTCTAGCTAGTTTGAGTGTCCTGGCTCCCCAGAGTACACAGATTGAGTTCACGTTGCAGGCTCCACAGGAGCCTCCCTGATTCTAGCCCCAGAACTTGGTTTATACTCTACTCGGTCAAGCCTAGGTAGTACTCCCCTCTTATTAGAGGGTCGTTCTGTAGAGTACCTTGCTCCCTGAGTCTGGTCAGAAGGTCGAAGGACTCTTGTGAGACCTTCCTGGTAGATCAGCTTTTTAGAGCTGTAGGTACTCCCTCGTTTGAGAGGGTCATCCTAAAGAGAGCCTCCTTCCCTAAGTTTGGTCTGAAATGTCAAGAGATTCCTGTGAACCCCCTTGCTAGATCAGCTCCTTATAGAGCTGGAGGTACTCTTCTCATTAGGGACCCTATGTAGAGTATCCAGCCTCCATAGTGCTTTGAAAAAGAAGCGCTTTGTAGGTCCAGGGTCGAGCAGAGTAACTCCCCTCGTTTGTAAGGGTTTGGAAAGCACTATGCTAAGTCCTGCTCCCCAGGATGCCAGTCTCTTTGTCCGGTGTGAGCTGGTTACTGCCTCTTCTGCAGTTCCTCTCTTCTGGTTACCTCTCATGAAGCAAGTATGGTAAGAGGCTCTGTTTAGGAAACAGAGGTTGTTGGTTAGACTAGGTTACAAGTCAGACCGGGTTAGCCTCTCTGGTGGCTCTGGGGGTTGACACAATGTCCCCCTAAATGTGACTGGCCAGGACTCCTTTCGGCCCCTGGCCATATTCCCCGAATGAATCCTCTTCCCAGTTAAAATGCCTCCCGTGCATATGAATTTACCAAAGTCTCAGTATGCTAAGGTTGAAAATGTTTTTATAGTGCCCTGTCCTTTTCAATGTGCAATATTGGTGAATAGGGATTCTTTACCTAAATCAGTCCTGTGCAGAAGTATGATAATACTCTTGCTTTTAATATCTTTATATCCTATATCATTCATGTTATATCTTCATATCCTACTCCAGAAGATTTTAAAAATGGATCTTGTTTAGGTTTTGTTCACCTAAATGTATGAAGTTTACTTCCTAAAATGGATGCGGTACACATATGGGCAAGGAATACTGATGCTGATGTGCTGGTAATTTCTGAAACCTGGTTTAACAATTCAGTTTTAGACAATGGTGTTAATATTTCTAGGGTATAATGTATTTAGGACTGATTGACTAAAAAGAGGAGGTGGGTTCATGATTTATATAAAAAAAATAGATATGAGGTATCTTTGTTGCTATCCAAATCAATATCTAAACAACACGTAAGCAGTTGTTGCAGTGAATGCAGTTCAGCGCTGCCATGTTTACGTCCGAAAGGCGGCTCAGTATTGGCCGGCTCCTGCATCAGCCTCGCCCAATACTGAGCCGGCGTTCTGACGTAAACACAGACGCGCTGAACTGCATTCATTGCATCAACAGCATATGAGACTGACAGGGTAGAGAAGAAATTGTTGAATAAAGTTGTTATTTTTGTTTTGTTTTTGTGCACAAAAAGTATTATTGTTGCTTCATAACATTAAGGTTGAACCACTGTAGTCACATTGACTATTTTAACGATGTCTTTACTGCTTTTCTGGACCTTGAATCGTCATTCGTTATTAAATAGTAATTACTTTGCTTTCTATGGGGGATAAATAAAACCCCTTGGATTTCATCAAAAATATCTTAATTTGAGTTCCGAAGATGAACAAAGGTCTTACAGGTTTGGAACGACATGAGGGTGAGTAATTAATGACAGGAATTTCATTTTGGGTGGACCATTAATAGGATTGTCTAATAACACTATATCCTGGTTTGAAAATTGTTTAGTGGACAGGACACAATGTGTGTGAATAGAACGTCTTTCATCTGCACCTTTACAGATGAGTGTTCCTCAGGGGTCTGTTTTGGGGCCTCTACTTTTTATTATCTATATCAATCTTGATTTTAACATTAAGAATGCCAGTTTTCATTTTTATGCTGATGACAGTGATTTATTGCAGTGCACCCAAATTACATCAAGCTGTGTCTTTATTGAAGTCTGCTTTCGATGTTGTGCAACAAAGGCTTTGTTGCTTGAATTTGATTCTGAATGCTAATAAAACTAAAGTCATGTTTTTTTTTTTTGTTTTTTTTTTGTTTTTTTCAAGATCAAAGAAAGAAGCAGCGAATCTATTATCAGTTACCACCTTACAGGGTACTGAAATATAAGTTATGACAGAAAACAAATATCTTGGTTTTATATTTGATGAATCTCTTTTCTTTTAAATCTCATGTGCGTAAATCAATTTAGGACTAAACTCAAGCTAAAGCTGGGAGTTTAGAAACAAAACCTGTTTTTCATTTGAGGCAAAAAAGAGATTTGTCTCTGCTACCTTTATGCTAGTTCTTGATTATGGAGCTGTTTTGTATAAATTGGCACCAATCAAACTTTTATGTTCCTTTGCACTCTTTATCATGGTGCTCACAGGTTTATAAAAAAAAATTTGTAACTTCAGAACTCATCATTGTGAGCTGTATAATAATATTTATAATAGTATTCTTAGATCCCACTCTCTGTTCTCTGTGTTGCTGATCGTGTGGGACCTCACCCAGCCTTAGAGCAAGCGCACATGTGCCAGCAGGCCTCAACTGAGTGTTCTCTGGATGAACAGATTAATTGATTGTAATATTAATTCAGCAACATCAAGTTAATTCAATTAACTGATCCAAATGTTTATATTTATTTTTAACAAGTTATGATTATTTTTTTATATTTCCCTTTTGCTAATTTGCTACATTACTAATAACCCTTTGATGCATAACATGGGTCTAAAATGACCCGACTGAGTTTTTATTTTCTATATCTTTGCAAAAAAATTAATTTCATCATTCAGTATTCCAGGTATTCCTCAATGAACTTGTTTTTGATCATCACAAATTCTTATTTTCATTTTTCTTTTCTTACTTTTTGAATAAAAATCATTTTTGTATCACTACCCTTCTAATGCATAACATGGGTCTAAAATGACCGTATTCATTCCCTATGTTATTTCAACCATGGCTGAGAGATTCTTTGCTGAATCTTTGAAAGAAATGTATTTTATCATTTATTATTCCAGGTATTCATTAAATATCTTGCTTTTGATTTCCACAAATCATTATTTTTCCTTTCTTACTTTATAAACAGACACAGTTTTTGCCTCAATTTTGGGTCAAAAATGACCCATATAGAAACCTTTGATATTTGCAAATTTTTGCAAGTAGGAACATATTTACTGCAGAAAACTATTCACCTGTCACTCAACATGGCTGATTTTGTATATTTGATGCATGTAAGTCATATATATATATATATAAAATATATATAGAAAATATTTGCTATAACTGGACATAATGTCTGAATGTTAGGCCAAGGTTACCTTGACCTTGAAATCTATTACTAGAGAGAAAGAGAAACATTTCCAATACTATTAGCTGAAATATTTAATAAGTTTTTTATGAGTTGAAATATTACATATTTATATTTATATTACATACAATATCGAATATATCGTTGCTGTCTGTTGGAAACCTTGTATCTACATTTTTTTTTGTCATAATTAAATGCTCTTGGTCACCCTTTATGTCTGTCAGTGTTCCTGAAAAGTAACAGTTTTGTACATACACAGCATTGGTTTAAAGTGACCTGACTGAGTTATTATTTTCTATATCGCAAGAAATTATTCTACCCTGAGTGGGGGGATGCTCGTTCCAGTAAGACCCCTTTTTACTCAACTGGGTCTAAGTTTCCTCTTCAGGGGACACATCAGTGGAGAATGATTTACACCTACAACTCCAGATTGACCCTGTGGCACATAGTTTAGGTCATCAGCAGGACTAAGAATTGCATCATCTTCCTCATCCTGTTCTGTATGCAGCATTTCAGCCATTTTAGTATGGACCAACCATACTAACACTCTGGATAAAGAAAATCAAAAGCACTTTAAGATTAAGATATTTTCAAATGCACATCAAACCGTTGATAGAGTATATACTTATAATATAACGTCACTGTCGGACAGAAACCTTGTATGTCCAAAACTGTTACTTTTCAGGAACACTGACAGATGTAAAGGGTGACCAAGATCATTGATTTATGACTAAAAATTATAAATGATGAAATATAATATATAGCCTATTGTATGAAATATAATAAGACACACGCATCAAATATATAAAAAGCAGCTCTGTTGAGTTGTGAAATGTGTGGCAGGTTAATAGTTTTCTGCAGTAAATATGTTGTATATGTGAGATTTCTATATGGGTGTAAAATTGATGTAGAAATACAAAAACTGTGTTTGTTTATAAATTAAGAAAAGAAAAATAAACAATGATTTGTGGAAATCTAAAACAAGATATTTAATGAATACCTGGAATAAACAAAGGATAAAATACATTTCTTTCAAAGATACAGCAAAAAACACTCAGCCTTGATTGAAATAACAAAGGGAATGAATACGGGTCATTTAGACCCATGCTATGCATTAGAAGGGGTTTGCATAGCTTATGCATCAAAGGGTTAAAATCAAAATTTCCTTGTTGATATTAGTTAATGCACTGTACACTGTACTAACATTAACAAATAATGAATATAACAACTTTTTACTAACTCACATTAACAAAGATTAATAAATGCTTTAAAAGTATATTGCTCATTTATATTTAAGTTAAAGTTAACAAATCAAACCTTGTTGTAAAGTGTTACCATTTTATCAAACATAATATAAAAAGTTTTTAGATTACCGTTTCTCCACAAATGGCTAATCGTGAGTTCCGACTCAAAATGATAAAGAGCATCACATTCGATTTAATTTTATTTTGGGTAATTTATTTTTACTCTTATCTAAAATTAAGTGCAAAATGTATAATATTTGCATGTGTATGAATATTAAATTGCATTAAGTCAGACATTTCGTTTTTCTTCCCTGTCCGATTCTCTGTGAAAACCCAGTTGTGTCTAAAGGTTGTGGGACTATATAATTTGTTTTGGTCCATCCATGAACATTCACATTCTCAGTTCAAATGGGCTATTTAGTCTTATCACTGAGCTGTCAGGTGCACTGATAAATCTTCAAAAGAAATAGATGCAAAAACACCCAGGCTGCTCCAGTAAAGCCTCCAATGTGCACTGTAATGGATTGAAATTTAGCAAAGGATATAAAAAATGTTTGAAGGTCTCCACTGAAAATTTTACTTGTTACTTTGTAAACTGCTATATTTCAGCTTTCATAAAATCAAGCTGACTTTTCCAGGGACATGTCAGGTTTCATGGCAAGATGAGACACATGAAACCACACTTAAGACTGCGTGTGTTTATGTCGTTTTTTTTTTTTTTTTTTGGGAGATGGCATCAAATGTTTTTGAACAACTTCCTGAAAATGCTTCTGTCAAAAGGTTCTGAGAAACGGTTTGAAGATATGTCATTTCAAAAGAATTCAGAAAATTACTGAATAAAACTATTTTTAATGAATAAAAATTTAAAATGTAATGAATATATATATATATATATATATATATATATATATATATATATATATATATACAGTGGGTACGGAAAGTATTCAGACCCCCTTAAATTTTTCACTCTTTGTTATATTGCAGCCATTTGCTAAAATCATTTAAGTTCTTTTTTTTTTTTTTCTCATTAATGTACACACAGCACCCCATATTGACAGAAAAACACAGAATTGTTGACATTTTTGCAGATTTATTAAAAAAGAAAAACTGAAATATCACATGGTCCTAAGTATTCAGACCCTTTGCTGTGACACTCATATATTTAACTCAGGTGCTGTCCATTTCTTCTGATCATCCTTGAGATGGTTCTACACCTTCATTTGAGTCCAGCTGTGTTTGATTATACTGATTGGACTTGATTAGGAAAGCCACACACCTGTCTATATAAGACCTTACAGCTCACAGTGCATGTCAGAGCAAATGAGAATCATGAGGTCAAAGGAACTGCCTGAAGAACTCAGAGACAGAATTGTGGCAAGGCACAGATCTGGCCAAAGTTACAAAAAAAATTCTGCTGCACTTAAGGTTCCTAAGAGCACAGTGGCCTCCATAATCCTTAAATGGAAGACGTTTGGGACGACCAGAACCCTTCCTAGAGCTGGCCGTCCGGCCAAACTGAGCTATCGGGGGAGAAGAGCCTTGGTGAGAGAGGTAAAGAAGAACCCAAAGATCACTGTGGCTGAGCTCCAGAGATGCAGTCGGGAGATGGGAGAAAGTTGTAGAAAGTCAGCCATCACTGAAGCCCTCCAACAGTCGGGGCTTTATGGCAGAGTGGCCCGACGGAAGCCTCTCCTCAGTGCAAAACACATGAAAAAACACCTGAAGGACTCCAAGATGGTGAGAAATAAGATTCTCTGGTCTGATGAGACCAAGATAGAACTTTTTGGCCTTAATTCTAAGCGGTATGTGTGGAGAAAACCAGGCACTGCTCATCACCTGTCCAATACAGTCCCAACAGTGAAGCATGGTGGTGGCAGCATCATGCTGTGGGGGTGTTTTTCAGCTGCAGGGACAGAACGACAGGACGACGGTTGCAATCGAGGGAAAGATGAATGCGGCCAAGTACAGGGATATCCTGGACGAAAACCTTCTCCAGAGTGCTCAGGACCTCAGACTGGGCTGAAGGTTTACCTTGCAACAAGACAATGACCCTAAGCACACAGCTAAAATAACGAAGGAGTGGCTTCACAACAACTCCGTGACTGTTCTTGAATGGCCCAGCCAGAGCCCTGACTTAAACCCAATTGAGCATCTCTGGAGAGACCTAGAAATGGCTGTCCACCAACGTTTACCATCCAACCTGACAGAACTGGAGAGGATCTGCAAGGAGGAATGGCAGAGGATCCCCAAATCCAGGTGTGAAAAACTTGTTGCATCTTTCCCAAAAAGACTCATGGCTGTATTAGATCAAAAGGGTGCTTCTACTAAATACTGAGCAAAGGGTCTGAATACTTAGGACCATGTGATATTTCAGTTTTTCTTTTTTAATAAATCTGCAAAAATGTCAACAATTCTGTGTTTTTCTGTCAATATGGGGTGCTGTGTGTACATTAATGAGGAAAAAAAAATGAATTTAAATGATTTTAGCAAATGGCTGCAATATAACAAAGAGTGAAAAATTTAAGGGGGTCTGAATACTTTCCGTACCCACTGTATATATATATAAAGGGTTTCGCCTCAGAATAGTGCATAAAATTTAGACTATTTTTCTTAATTGTGGTTTTATATTTCAAAATTGCAGTGTTGAGTGTAATGCATTACTAAGTAATTAATTACTGTAATTTAATTAAAGGGATTACTTTCTATTAATTTTACAGTTACTTCTGATGTAACTGCAATTTTACATATAAAAATATTTTATATAAAATTATAAAATAAAATTATATATATCAATAGTGGATTTAACATCAAAATTTAACGTTAAAATGTGTATGTCACGGTTCAGGGTGCATCATCAGTTTCCCCTGTTGTTTGTGTTTCATGAGTTCACACTTACAAATAATCAGATAGAGTAAAATGCATATTTGGCGTGCTGTCCGAGGAAAGGGCTCCGAGCTCGGGCTCGAATCCAGAGTACTCCCCTTGTATCCCTGGCTGTGATAGAAGTCCGTCGAAATGAGGAGTCGGGGTGGAGGGGGGATGCTGAAAACTGTCGAGGAACATGTGAGTCAGCTGTATATATATATATATATATATATATATATATAGGGCTCCTCTAATGCTGACTGGATAGATCATTTGAACGTGTTCCTCCCAAACTTTGTTAATAAAACATCATGTGTCTTGTCATTTTCTGCAGCTCGTGACCTGGGTAATCAGCACGGGTGCATGTGGATCACAAGCTGATTGCCCTCACCTGTCACTTTATATTTTCTATTGTGTCTACCCCTTGTTGTCAGTAGATAATTCCATAATTCGTCATGTCATATGTTCTTGGAACTGTTCTGTGTGTTATTTGTGTCTTACCTCTGTTTGCTGCTGTGTCCAGGATGCTTAGACGAGGAGTGACACAGCTGGTCATTCTTTCGCTGTTCTCTGTCTCGTCTTGTTCCCTGTCCCGTTGGGCGCTGGGTGGTCTCCACAGCCTGTGTGTCTGCTCTGGAGCTCCCATATATTTCGTTTTATCTGTTCACTTGTGTCACTTCACTTTGGGGGTTGTTTTTCCTGAAGTGTTTGTTTCACAAATAACCGTATAATGCAAACTTCTCCCTTTAAAGTGCTCCTATTATGGATTTTTGAAAATTACCTTTCATGTAGTGTGTAACATAGCTCTAAGTGAATGAAAACATCCTGCAAAGTTCTAAATCTGAAAGTGCACCGTATATAAAGTTATTGTCTCTCAAAGTAAGAGTCGACTCTGAGTCAATTAAACAAGTCGTTTGTAAAACGAATCCCAAGCCGTTTCATTGTGACGTCACAATGAAACATTAGCATATTGCCCTCCTACTTACTGTGCGCGCAGACGGCAGGGAAAATTAATTTTTCAACAATACCACAGCAGTACAATCTTTTGTTGTGTTCCCATCATTTTACTGACGACTGCTTCTCAAACCTCGGGGAGTTTAACGCAGGATTCACAAAACGCTTGGTCTTAAAAGATGGATCAGTGCCCAGTTTATTTGGACCAGCTTGCTCCTCTGAATCTCAACCTGTAAGTATGATTAATGATTGATGTTTATATTTTCTAACGATCATTCAAAATATGTAGTTTTGTATGTTATGTTGTGAAGTCTGTATGTCTCCTGCTAACCGGCTAACTCACATTTCTCATAGTTCTGCTATTCAGATGTGGGTCCAATATTGTCTAAAAATGTGTCAATTAATGCGGTTTGTATGTCTTATTACTTGGAGTAATGATCAAGAAGCACGACATTTGTTTACAAAGTGTAATGCATTATCAGCTATTCACATTTGCGCTCGGCTAACGTGGGAGTTTACAACATAACTGTGGGCTCGGTTCGCTTACATAACTAAAACGAACTGTTTTTTTCCTCTGCATTTTTATTATTACAGTAGAGTGGAGCTCTATCTGTATTGTAATAGGATGTTAAGATGTAGGATGTTCTATGTTGGGCATTTAGAGGAGCTACTGTAATGTTTTTGAATTTTGTGGCTACCTTTATGCAGAAGAGTGGCGCCTGTGTTTAGGCTGTGAGCACTCATATACGCATGCTTATAGGATGGAATTCCTCAATTAAATTGAGTTTGTTCAATGAGTTATTTTCTGAGTGCATTTTGTAGAGCAAATGGTTATTGCTTATTAAAATAATAAATGTGTCATACTTAATACTTAAGTAAACTGTACATATAAATATTATGTAACAGTGACAAATTCAAATGATTTGTATTTACTCAAAGAAATTTTGTCCGCTTTACTTGATTTTCTTTTGTTCATACAACTAACTTGTTATTCGTACAAATTACTCATAGTTGCGTGGAACCACTTGCCACTGCTTTTTTAAGTAAATCCAACAATTCATTTTTTGAGTGTATTTTATAATGTATTATTATATCTCAACATCATTTTTTGGTGTCCTCATCTCTTAAGCTAAACCACTTTTGCATCCTTACATGGCCTCATTGTAGATCTTGTATTTCATAAAAGTAGGATATATTTTAATGCTTAACAGTCAAAGAATGAACCTGCTGACAGCTATAAAGCACTAAGATGCTGAAAGTAACTGATTTAAATATATATATATATTTACTTTAAGGAACTTTATCTTTTCTAACTTCCTATTGATACGTGGCTCAAGGTCAATAAGTAGCTTACAGTATATGAACATATTTTTCTATGGTTGATATACTCCTGATATGCTTTAAAATCACCCTGTCGTGATGTTAAAGAGTTGCCAGTTCGGGCACTGGAGATAAACAAGAACCTGGTTCAATGTAATGTATAGTGATTTAGGCTGAGATCACCACATCAAGATTTATAGCATCCTTAAATATTTTGTAAGTTTAATTTATTTATTTTATTTATCTATTCATGTAGGCCTACTAGTGGGAAGCCAGGTGGAGGCTGATGGAAAAACTTCAAGAAGCATATCAAAAGGCATAGGGGGGATATTTTCTTAAAGAGATATTTTATCTTGTTCTACAGAGACCATCTTTTCACTTTATAGTGTCAGAAGTGTGTTGTATACTTTAGAGATGCTTCTGTGCCCATCTGCAGTAGATGTCTTAAATGTCTGCCTGGAATATATAGGCTGCCTATATCCAAATGGGTCATTGCCCACTGTTGGTGAGGAAATATCACTTATGCATCTGTAAAAAGAGCTGCAATCAGAATGATTTAGATGCAGTCGCAACACCCTGATTCTTTAAAAGGCACAGTTCAACTAAAAATAAAAATTCAGTAAGTGTTTTCATATTCTCATGTCATTCCAAACCTGTATTTTTTTTTTTTTCATACATCAGTTCATACTGATCAGTCACGTCATTCTACATCTTGAAAGTATGACCAAAATAAGAATTTTCACCGGAAAATGTCATCTGAACAAGTAAGTAACATGTCTGCCACGTTTGTTCTGACCAACTGAGAAAAAAAGCATTACAATAAATCGCGCTACCAATGGTGTTTAAATCTAATGATCGCTTAGCTCGGATCATGTCAAACCGTGCAAATTATTATTATTCTTATACTTAGTTCTCAAATTTGTTAATTTTAACAACATCAGTATGACTATGTGTATTTAGTTTGTATTAGCGTTACATGTAGATTTCAGTTTCTGTAGCCACTCCACAGTCTGAAGTCTTTTGCTTTTGACTACGGGTGAATGTCCAGTTGTCGCTGAAGTTTGTCATTTGGACCTTTCTGGATTACAATCCGCCATCAAAATGATAAGTTTAATTATTGCAGCTGCTGTAAGAAAAGGCTATAAATGATCCGCCACCTACAGCATCCTCACATCTGATATAGCCTACTAGCTGGGACTCCTTCTTTATGTAAACAGACATGATGTAATGACGCAAAGACGAACGGCGGCATGCTAAAATTTCCCGCTGAAACCCACCAGTACCACTCTTGTTAGAAAACATTATTACAAGCTTACCGTTGTGAATCAGGCTAAGGTAAGGAGATACTTTTGAACAGTTATGTTCTTGCTCAAAAATTGACTTTGGATCATTTTTAACTAAAAAAGTTATGGACTGCAGCTTTAATTGCACTTTATTTATTACATTTATTCACAGACTGGATGTCAGTAACATCAAATGTCATTGGTTCTTGTGTGTTTTATGGCAAGACATCATTGTTGACCCTATTTTTAAGAGTGTAATGAAAAATGTAACACACATTTAATGCTTTATGTCTTCATAATTTCAAAGCAATGTTCATTATGCATAACTTCTGTTTGACCATTAGCTGTTCTAACCCTTTGAAACACATCAGTGACATTAAGTCTGAATGTTATCAAAGTCATCCCAGCAGTCATGCGGCTCCTGCCTGTACCCCTTGCTGGCCTGCAGGAGCGTGATTTGCTGACTTAGTTTGTCCCAGCAGTGTGACACCGTACCTGCATCTCCCATCCTTGGCTGTGTGACCAGTTAATTCAACTATCATTAAAGAACTACTGTGAAATTCCCCGCTGCGTTCAAGGTCGGTATGACTGTCTGCACTGATGAAAACTTAGAACGCAAAAAAACAGAAGAACTGGGTGTCTGGTGAACACTTATATCACCAAACAGGCTCCTGAGGAGGAAGCAGGCGCTGATGAGGGAGAAAAAGAGAAAAGAGGATTTTTCTCTCTTTTAAACTCCTCCCACTCACAGACCTTAGAGGCCCCTGTGTGGGCTGTCAGATGATTCCACCCATATGCTCCTTGTCTGCTCAAGAGGAATAAAGAATTGAGGATCTGTCATATGTCTCTGCACTGCAGTGCTGAGGCAAGACTTCATCTTCTGCAGCGTATAAGCACTGATGTCTTGTCAGTGGCCTTGTTTTCTTAGGACAAGCACCCTGGAGTGCATTAATATCTCGGATGATTTAAAAAAGATCTTAATCTTGCCTAGTCTGAACCCAGCTGAGGGACACAACTACATATAGGCCTACATAGGTCATGCCAGGTAATAATTGGAGTAGCAATTACACCTGGTGCAGTGGTTGGTTCTGATGCACAGTAATAGAGTGGAACATCTCACACAGCTGTGGAGGTACTGATAAGAGTAAATGCAAGACCATACCAGATATTTTACCTTATAGTTGATTGATATTACAGAAAGTAAATTCAACTCATTTTGTTGGTATAATCATATGATCTGTCTTCTCATATGACCTTTTTTTGTACTTTATAATTTTACTAAAAGCCATCTACTAATCAAAATTATAATGGATTGGAAAAATAAATTAATTTAATATATTTGAAATGGTATACGTCCCCTATTGGAAAAAAATCGATGTAAACATCCAGCCACTTCATAATTGACCCTTTTCACTTGACATCACGTAACTTCCGTTATGACTCAAAGCGGTGCATAACATCCACCAGCAAAGTTCACCCAATCTCTTGTACATCTGCCACAAATACTGCTAGAGGATTACTGCAGCCGCCTACTCTCTTCTACTTTCAAGGCGAGGTGTTTAGCATCTCAAACAAACTTACCGATCACTAGATTTTCTGCTTGAAGTCAGGAGAGGAGTTGAAAATGGAGCACCCAAATCAGACACTCTCTAATTCCTGTAGTGCTGCTCACACAGTGTATGCTGTCTTTTTTTGCAGTTGGTTAGATGCATTTGTCAGATAAACAGACATTCAATAAAGGTGCAGTATGCGATTTCTGAAATCACATGCTATGCAACATAGGTAACGACTATGGCGGAATCTGTTGTGCCTGCCACCCGAGGGTATGATGCCATCAATAAGTGAAAGCAATTTGTGTTACTATGATAATTCAGGTCAAATGTCTAATTGTTGTTTACCTCCTCTACTCCTTCAATGGCAAACTCATCCCTTTTATCACAAAAAACAAACACAATTTTCATGAACAGCTCCCTACATGACATGATAGTCCAAGTAACTAATATATTATAAATGTAACAAGATTAAGGGGTTATAGCGATCACTAAAATGTGAACCAAAAGAAAAAAAAGAAAAAAGAAAGGTAACACTTTATTTTACAGCGCCGTAGTTACATGTTACTACGTGTACTTACTATAGTAATAACAGTAAATTATGTATAATTACAAGTAACTAACCCTAAACCAAACCCTAACCCTAACCGTGACTCTATAGTAAGTACATGTAGTTAATTAATAGCACTCAGTACTTATTTGAGTAATTACAATGTAACTACGGCACTGTAATACAGTGTAACCAAAAGAAAAAACACATATATACTGGCAAATATAGAAAGATGATGTAAAACTTATTTTTTTTCTTATTTTTCCACAGAATGTAGGAAATGTGTTGTTGGATATCTCAGATTAAAAGTAACGACATTATAATTTTGATAATTTTAGCAGTTTTGTTTCCAATACAGATAATTTGTTTGATTGGTATCCAGCAGTTAAAACGTTTATCTTAGTATTCCTGTCTATTTCCTCCTGAAATGCTATTTAGTCTTTAAATGTGAATATTAGTATTTAAATTTAGTATTTAAATGTGCAGTTCGGGCAGTGATCATAATGCTGAGAAATTGATCATTTAACAAACAGCTGTGCTAATGATTCTCCCTGATAAAATGCGTTGTTGTTCAGCAAGTATGTGAAAAGACTTGAAATTAATGTATTTAACTGTTGTATGTGCACTGTTTACTTATTCCCTTGCATTTTATGCAACTCATGCATTTAGTGCCTAATGTAATCATTCATGGTTGCATTGTCTGGACCCTTTTGAACCTAGAGTACTTACCCAAGCATGGGTTACATATGCAAAGCAATAGAAAGAACAGGTCATAAACAAATCACGACTTAGCAATTATAAAACCAGCAGCAGAAGGGCTGTTTTATATGTGAATGATAATAGCATACTATTTTTTTTTTTTTTTTTTTTGATGTTTCCTCAATGTTAACAGCTCTTCTACCCATTTTACAAATTTCTGCTAAAAGACATGCATATTCTTTGGGTAACAATTTAGCCTGTCAGACACAAGGACTAAAAACATACATCTTTAGAGCTAAAAAGGATCTTGTGACATTCATTATGTGGTTTCCACCAAAACAGGTTCATCAGAACTACTAGAGGACTTTGATGCTCCAACGCTAATGAAAGAGGCAATCACTCTTTGGCGTGCCAAAATCTGTCTATTCAGAGTTAGCATAGACAGCCACACTGCTGTTACTGATGAGACTGCACTGAAACCCTTGAGATTTCATTTTTAACACTTTGAGCATAATAGCAGGTGTGCTTTGAAGACCTGATTCTCTTATTGTCATAGCATAATATATAGGCTATTCTTTCTTGTCAGCTGCTATGAAAGAAAGCCCCTGCCGATAACATAGATGTGTTTGGAAATCTCATTTACAATTACAAAGCAAAATGTTAAGAGAAAACAGAAGAAAAGGGCAGAGAGAGAATATAGGATAGAATACAAAAGGCTCTAACTGCAGAAAACATAAAAGGTGACAAGTAATGTATCATAAAAATGCATTGTAATGAGGAGATTATCATAATAATGGACATATTATTGAACCGAAATGAACTGCAATTCCAAAAAGCAATTTCAGGAATAAGACCCCCCCCCAAGTGAGTTCCATTATATCAAACACAAATTATTTTCCAAGATTAATTAATATCAACATGCGTCTTGGGAACATACCCGTTATTTCATTAATCTTGCAAAAGGACAACTAGATAACTATTATGCACAGTAAGAAGCAGACCCGACAAACAAATTTGATGTATAATTGGACATTGACAGCACATTTAATTGTTCAAATTCTAAAACAATATATATTTACAGGTGCATCTCAATGAATTAGAATGTCGTGGAAAAGTTCATTTATTTCAGTAATTCAACTCAAATTGTGGAACTCGTGTATTAAATAAATTCAATGCACACAGACTGAAATACTTTAAGTCTTTGGTTCTTTTAATTGTGATGATTTTGGCTCACATTTAACAAAAACCCACCAATTCACTATCTCAATAAATTAGAATACATCATAAGATCAATCAATAAAAAAAAGGATATTTTAAACAGAAATGTCAGGCTTCTGAAAAGTATGTTCATTTCTATGCACTCAATACTTGGTTGGGCCTCCTTTTGCATGAATTACTGCATCAATGCGGCATGGCATGGAGGCAATCAGCCTGTGGCACTGCTCAGGTGTGATGGAAGCCCAGGTTGCTTTGATAGAGGCCTTCAGGTCATCTGCATTGTTGGGTCTGGTGTCTCTCATCTTCCTCTTGACAATACCCCATAGATTCTCTATAGGGTTCAGGTCAGGCAAGTTTGCTGGCCACAGTAACACCATGGTCATTGAACCAGCTTTTGGTACCTTTGGTAGTGTGGGCAGGTGCCAAATCCTGCTGGAAAATGAAATCAGCATCTCCATAAAGCTTGTCAGCAGAAGGAAGCATGAAGTGCTCTAAAATTTCCTGCGTTGACTGTGGACTTCAGAAAACACAGTGGACCAACACTAGCAGATGACATGGCAGCCCAAATCATCACTGACTGTGAAAACCTCACACTGGACTTCAAGCAACATGGTTTCTGTGCCTCTCCACTCTTCCTCCAGACTCTATGACCTTGATTTCCAAATGAAATGCAAAATTTAATTTCATCTGAAAAGAGGACTTTGGACCACTGAGCAACAGTACAGTTCTTTTTCTCCTTAGCCCAGGTAAGATGCTTCTGACGTTGTCTTTGGTTCAGAAGTGGCTTGGTACGTGGAATGTGACAGTTGTAGCCCATTTCCTGAAGACGTCTGTGTGTGGTGGCTCTTGATGCAATGACTCCAGCTTCAGTCCACTCCTTTTGAAGCTCTCCTAAGTTCTTAAATCGGCTTCGCCTGACAATCTTTTCAAGCCTGCGGTCATTCCTTTCACTTGTACACCTTTTCCTACCACACTTTTTCCTTCCAGTCAACTTTCCATGAATATGCTTTGGCACAGCACTCTGCAAACAGCCAGCTCTTTCAGCAATGACCCTCTGTGGCTTACCCTCATTGTAGAGGGTCTTGATGATCATCTTCTGGACAACTGTCAAGTCAGCAGACTTCCCCATGACTGCTGTTGGGATTACTGACCTAAACCCAGTATTTATACCCTGAGAATGGTAATTTAATAGAACTTGAAATTAAATATTCTAATAATTTGAGATACTGATTTTTTGATTTTGATGAGCAGCAAGTTGTAATCATTAAAATGAAAACAAAAAAGTCTGGAAATATTTTACTTTGTCTAATAAATCTAGAATATATTTCACAAGTCGAATTTCCTCGTAGCCACTCCGATGGGGCTGATTCGAAATATTTCAAAAGGGGGGTTGTCGAACGGGCCGATCATGAAACCTGACTCGACTTCTTTTTTGATCAGTTTGTCTACTACTTCTAGTTCTGCGAGTGCGGATTGGAGATTATTACAGATGATAGACTGAGTGAGCGGGCATTCCACGCCGGGTTTAAAGCCGCGTTCGAGACCAGACAGCAGATAATTAGTAAAGTCGGCATCCGGGTGGTGAGCCAATTTGATTTATTTTTCTGTTTTTTTATTGAGTGATTTAGACACTGGGCATACGTCACGGGCATGAGTGCCGCCGCAAAAGTTGCAGATATGTAAATATCTGCAGCGCTGTCTGAAGCAGCCCCCAGTGTTGAAACTGTTACAGGGCTGTCTGCTGTCTGTGAGAGGTGGGGCTCTTCTCACATCTTCATTAGCGAAGGTTGCTGGTCTTGGCACATAGCTGGTGGATTTGACTTGGGTTGTGTCCGGGCAGGGGGGAATGGAAGGGTTAATCTGTGGGCACATCATAGTAGAATGGGCCACTGACCTGCATATGGCACACGAAATGTTTCTGCAGCCTAAAAACACCCTGCTATGGAGATCGGCATTGAGTGCACCCCAGTAAGGGCACTGATTCCACTGGGCGACTCGCACACCACATTTTGCAGAAAACAGTTTGTGGTAGGTGTAGAAGTGCCCGCCCCCATAAGACAGCGCCAGCTCAGCTATGATTGCCAGATAATCATTCAGTTCGCGCCGCCTATGGGGGAAAGCTGAACAGATTATTTCAGTAAAACGAGAAAAAGCAATAGAAAACTCAGAAAAAGAAAGCAGGCGAGATGAATGTGGATTTGGATTTTTTAGGGTGACTGAGAAATTGCCGCAGTCTATTTGACAGTTGGAATCTGGAGCAGGTAATAGAGACAGAAGAGATGATAAATCTACGTCCGCACCTGCCAGGATCTGCGCTCGGATGTTTTGAGCTGGGGGGCTGGGGCTGGGGCTGGGGCTGGAGCAGGGGCTGGGGCTGCGTTTGTCAGCAGCGGTGGCCTCATGCTTAAATCAGCCTCTGGGGCTTGAAAAGGAAGATTTAATGGAGCATGAAGGTGGGCTGTAAAATCTTGAGCTGAAGGCGTAGGCGCCCTCGTGTTAACTTGCGCTGCCTGCCACTGAGAAGGGGCGGGGTTAGAAACGTTCGGAGGGAACTGATGAAAGGATTGAGCCTGAGTTGCCAGCATACTCACGCTAGTGTCTGCGAAGGGAGCTGGAGGCCACTGAAAAGAGGGAGGGTTATGGACGGCGAGAAAAGGCTGAGAGGCTGAGGGGAGGCCTGTTGGCCCGGCCGCATACGGTGTTGCGGCGAGAGAAGCCGAGTAGAAATGCTGGGCTTCAGCGAGAGGCAGACTAGGTCTTACGGCGGAGGCATCTGGGGCACGGCCCAGGCTCGCCGAAGGCCTGTTGCTGCGGCCCGACGACTGAGTTGAGCCAGATCTTGTGCGGGAGGAAGGAGGAGTTGAGCGAGGCGAACGTTGGACTTTGCGGGCTTTGCTCTGCCTGTTGGCCGTCTTGGGAGCTGGAGTGGACTTTGGAGAGAGGTAGGCTGACTGTAAATTGACATATAGCTCGTACAGTTCCGCTTTGTTCAGTTTCCGCGAGAACTGTACATCCGAATTTGCCAGCACTTGCCTCAATCCTACTACTGTCCACTTCCCAATAGGTGGAATCATTGGGACGGCTGAACGATAGGAGGACGCTGGGGAGGTATATTGAGGTCTCGCCGGTAAAGGCGAGGGCTGAGCTCGGCGTCTAGGCAAGTGTGTAGCTGCACGGGCAGGCGGTCGGCCGCGCCTGGAAGCCTGGGGCTCGGGTGCGGTGTCGGGTGGAGGAGGAGTTGTCGAGGGGCCGGCAGGTGGAGGCGCAGGATCCTCGGGGAAGTTGGCTTCGTCGTTGGACGGAGAGACGTTGATTTGAGACATGATAGCAGAATGGCGAACTGAAATGCTGATAAACTGTCAGTCGAACAGAGGTAAGTCTGCCGTATATATACCTCCGTTGGTTGATTAGCTGAATGCTTTCCACCTGTGATAGTCTAATTATCTGCACCTGCTCCTCCCGAATTTTGTTAATAAAACATCATTTAAGTTTTACTTTTTGAATTAAATTACAGAAAAACTTTTTCATGATATTCAGATTTATTGAGATGCACCTGTGTGTATATATATATTGTAAGGGTTCTTCCATAAAATGTTCAGAAGGCACTCATAGAAGCTTAATTTTTTTTTCTTTTTTCATTTTATTAATTGCCACACTCATGTACTGGTCAAGAAAAAGAAAAACAAAGAATAAAACTAGATAATAAATTACACATCAACAGACTGAGTTCTGGGCCTCAGATGTTTCTCAAGGGATCCCTCACCAGAACTAACTCAGCCACAGAAAATTCAACCCTTTTAACAAGACAGACTAAATCATTTTATAATTATAGGGGGTCTCCATTCAGTAAATCAAATCTTGAAAAATATATAATATATACAAATAAACTCCATAAACATGAAATTACATTCACCATAAAGCAATGATGAAAATAAACACAAAAATAAACTTTACAAAAAGACATTTAAGTGAACAAACAATCCAAACACATATGGTAACCAAAAACTACATTTCCCATAATTCCCAGCAAAGGATATATAAAGGACATAAGGAAATGCCACGCTCTTTTTAATAACAGGCCTTTGTTCCATGCTGCAGTCACGGATCCAGGCGGAACCACGGGTAAGACACAATTATCCAAAACGATTAAATAAAGAAACAATATTAAACCCATATCTTTGTCTTGGTTTTATTCAATCACTAGCGTGCACTCTAGCAACGAATTATCGCCTTTTGATATGCGCACATAAAGAGCATGCACCTTTAACAAAATGGTTTTGGGTAAATAATATTAAAGAAACAAAATAAATGCATAGAAATTTATAAACAAGCAGAAAAACAATTAATCCATCAAACAAAACGAAAAGCCACAGGATATATACAGTATATATATTGTTCCCATTCAGTCAGGTCTCGCCTGGGAGCTCAATCACCTACCCGGATATACGGGAGTCACACCTACCCGGACATACGGGTATAAATATGACCGGCATTACTCACTTTATTCATACTTCAGAGCCGAACGCTTGTGACAGCTATCGCTCATTCCATTCATCCTTCAAGAAGGAAAAAGTGAATTTCTCTGCAGAGAGCAAACAGCCATTTTAATTGCTAAACAGGAGTACATCTCCGAAAACATTTTAATTGCTTTGCAGCAGCTCGTCATGGGAGATCTCTCTGCTGGTGTGAGGGCGCATCCAGCAGTTGCTGTTACAGCAAATGTCTCCAGAATGGGTTGGGGCACTGTGTGCAATAGGCATGCAGCTTCGGGCTTCTGGACAGGACCTCGACTGCACTGGCATACCAATTGCCTGGAGCTGCTGGCAGTGTTGTTCGCCCAGTGCCGTTTTCAGCCATTGCTTCAGGGCAAGCATGTGTTGGTCCCCATGGACAACACTGCGACTGTTGCGTACATCAACTACCATGGCAGAGTATGCTCACATCGCATGTCACAACTCACCCGCCATCTCCTCCTCTGGAGTCAGCGGCAGCTCAAGTCACTTTGCGCCATTTACAATCCGGACAAGCTCAATAGTGCAGCTGAAGTACTCTCAAGATAGCTCACGCTTCCAGGAGAATGGAGACTCCACCCTCAGGTTGTCCAGCTGACCTAAAGTCATTTCGGGGATGCACAGGTGGACCAGTTTGCCTCCCAGGAATCCTCCTACTGCCAGTTGTTCTACTCTCTGACTGAGGGGACCCTCAGTATAGATACGCTGACACACAGATGGCCCTGTTTCCACCAGGCTCTGTGCAAGGTCAGGGAGGACGAGTAGCAGGTCTTGATGGTTGTGCCTTACTGGCCCACCCAGTGCTTTTGATGGTAGGTCACTGGGAAAGCACGATCTGGTCATCATGTTCCTGAGAGGTCCCATTTTCGGTCAGCGAATCGTGCCTTGAGATCAGACCAGCCCTGTCTCATGTGATCCTGAGACCCCGGCCTGGATACATCCCCAAAGTTCCCACCACTCCCTTTAGGGACAAGGTGGTGAACTTGCAAACGCTACCCCTGGATGAGGCAGACCCAGTCCTCGCATTTTTGTATCCCGTTCGCGCACTGCATCTTCAGAATCTCAGAGCAGCTCTTTGTCTTCTTTGGAGGTCAGCAGAAGGGAAAGGCTGTCTCCAAACAGAGGTTGGTCCACAGGATAGTGGATGTCATCACCTTGGCATATCATTACCAAGACCAGCCATGCCCCCTTGGACTCCACTCGGGGTGTTGCCTCCTCCTGGGCATGACATCTGCAGAGCTTCAGGCTGTGCGACACCTAACACATTTGCGAGAGTCTACAATCTCCGAGTAGAGCAGGTCTCTTCCCGTGTGTTTGGTACAAACAGGTAATGTGCGGGAAGGCTGGCTCGATGTCTCGCTTGCAGCTTCATTCCCCATTTGGCAAACCCTGAATTGATTTCCTCCAGCATCCTTCTGCAGTCAGACGTGGTGGAGGCGTCTGACGCCAGGCCCAGTACTCATGTACATGCCTGGCCGATCAGCCCTTGTATTGGGCGAGATGCCCATATGCTCTGATTCCCCCTCCGTAAATCCATGCGTGTAATGTCCACAATACGGTTTCCCTGTCGGTAAACCTGTGTCTTTCCCTGGGCAGTTCTGCTCTGCCCCATCTCAGCATCAGTAGTAGCTCCACGAGCCAGTCCATATGTGTATCCACCACACGTTGCCTCCCTTTCTGCAGGGTGTGGTCTCCGTAGCATCCCTTTCCTTTGGACTAGGCATGTTTCTCCAGTGTTAACAACACTGGTCATGGCTGATAAGCATGGGAATTGAGATCCGAAGTTCTCTTCCCTGTGAAATGTCACATTAGAGGAACAGCAGCTACAACCATCCCCAGAGTAAGCCCAGTCCCTTCATCCTGTTGGTATGGAGGACTATTCCTTGGGCTTACATAGGGGGCTGAGTAGGTAGACGGCAGTTGCCAAATGGACATGCAACAGCTTGCCAGCATCTGGTTCTCCAACACTTGTAACACAGTTCAGTGGCTGTGGCACTTTCCATAGGGACCCCATTGATTGACTGAATGGGAATGTCTCGGTTACTGATGTAACCCTTGCAGCCCTGAACCACCGCTGAATGGCCGGGATCCCTGTCTTGGCTCCTCAGCAAAACATGAATGAAGTAATGCCAGTCATATTTATATCCGTATGTCTGGGTAGGTGTGACTCTGCATGCAAATCTCACTGGCCAATGTCTATTGGCTCATTTAGTTACCACTTCGAGGTTATTGGACTTCCATGCGAGATCCCATTATGCTAGTATTGACGTAACGTCTCCATTCCCTCCTCCAGGGAATGAAGGTTACATCAGTTACCGAGACGTTCATGGTGGCTAGAGATGTAGTAAAGGTTAATAGAATGATCTGCTAGTAAGTGAAAGGAATCAGATAAGTCAATGATGTTAGAAATCTCTACGGGTGCCCCCAGGGCGAGAACTGCTGATGGGATTGCCAACCAACAACAGACATGAGCGGTAAAATCCGTCTGTCACAGAAAAACGCACTGTTCTAATGTTTAAGTTTTATTACAGAATTGCATCCAGAGAGCCCTGGGGCTTTCTTTAGTGCTTAAGAATATAGCTGAAAGAGCCTGGGTGATTTGTGTCAGATGTCAGATTTAGTCTTTGCTGAACTGAACAAGATTTTTCTCAAGCACCCAAGCATAATAAAAAAAGGGTCTGCCTGCTGTAACCATGGAAATAAATAATCCATAGAAATAAATGTTCAAAAAATAAATAAAAAAATCTATTACTTAGAAATATTAACTCTATAATTTTAAGTTGTAAATGGAGAGGGGTTTTTGGTAACTTTATTTTGAGGGTCCACTTTAGACATTAGACATAGAAGTTCCTCGCCTGCCAAAAGGCAGAACCTGATTTCACCAAATGCAACATGTTCCTGGATCAACATCTTTGTTGATCCTGGAACAACATTCCATTCGACCAATCAGATTTGATGGACAAGTTTACAGTTTAGGTCAAGTTTAGCCCTACAACCAGGGTTAGGTGCTTCTACATCAGTGATATTCACCTATCATTTCCCTTTGGTTTTAGGGATAACTTATGTGTAGGGTTAGGTTTAGGGGTAGGGATTTGGTTATGATTAAATTTCAGACAGGAATGTTGTTTCAGAATCAACAAAAAAATGTTAACCTACGAAAGTGAGAAGACATACAAGAAGCTGAGCTTGTGAGATGCTGTCAGAAGAGCTCATGCAGTCACTGATAATATATTGTTATATCCGAAGCGTAAAACTGAAATATTTACATTTACATTCAAATTAAAAGTTATGTTCTCATTTATTATTATCTCTTATTATTACTTTTTAACTATTGCAGGTGTTTTTCATTGCACTTTTTTCAATTTAAAAACCTAACAGTCTACTACAGTCTAGGCTGCTCAAATGAGAGTTAGTTGACATGTTGCAAAATAGAATGTCTAAAGTGGACCATCGCAATAAAGTGTAAAAAGGTTAAGTTTATATGTTTTCTATTTAATTTGAATTATTTAATTCTATTTAATTGGTTAAATTATCCTATTAAGATCTTTCAAATGTAGGAAATTTTTGGAGCTGACATTCAATGTACATTCCTTATGCAATTTTAATGGATGTTATTGCAAAAGACTTCAGATATAATTGTCAAGCATTTCCAAATTATATTACACTGTGGTTAATGACACAGTAAATACATCTCTGTATTTTGCATCTCTGCTTTAAGTTGCTGTCAAATTTAAACATGCTTTTTGGATAGAAGTGGGGAACACAAATACCTTGAATTGGCACATGGAATGAGGTAGGCTTTTTGTCCTCAATTGCATTCTTTTGAGGAAATTACTGTACACTAACTGTCTTTAAATATAAAAGAAAAATTTTGTTTAGTCTTAGCACAAGTATGAAATTTCTAGGCCATCAGCATGATGCACTAAACCACATTTCTTCTTGTTTTAAGGGAACCATGACATACTGAACTAAAGTGTTTTGGAAAATATTTTTGGCATACATATCAAGTTTGACTACATTTCAGGAAAAATCTGTGATTGAGTGGTTGACAGGAGTAGAGCAGACAAACAAAAGCCGGAAAGAAATACAGAGAAATGCTTGAACGAAATGACTAAGTTAATCATTTTTGCCTGCTAGGAGTCATATCTAGGATAGTTTTTCTTTACATTTATTTCATGAGAGATGCTCGGATGTAGAGTTTAAAGGTTTCACTGAAAACTTTTTTTTTTTTTTTTTTTTTTTTTGAGCCAATTGTTAAAACACATTTTGTTTACATGAAAGGAAACATCATGGGCTGCATTTGTGAGAGTCTCATGACCTATATTTTCTCAAGAATGTGTGAGAATTATTAGAAAATTGCTGAAATGCAGCATAATAAATGGCAAGAGTAAGCATTTCCAGAAGAGAATGGCTGAAAAAGAAAACATATCTTTATTCAGAGTATGCTGATTACATATACTGTTTACAAGCATTTATTTCAAGCTGACTTGTCTGACTTCTTTTCTGGCTCATAGGCCTACTGTACCTGACCAGTAACATAAATCGTAAAGGACAAGAAACTTTACACAGCATGCACCGGGCTTTACACTGCTTGTTTCTGCATAGATATTAAAAACCTCACAGATGGGCTTCAGGGAAGGAATCATTAAACTAAGATCAGGAACTGGAAAACAGTGTGGCTCCTGTAAAAACTTATCTCATACAGCCTTTAGGCAGTTTTATTCATGCTGAGATGGACTCTCTCACAAAGGCGAACTGCGACAAGTGGGGAACAAAATTGGCTGTGACAAGATATCTGCAGTTATTTTTGCTCTCCGAAATACTGTGACTAGTACAGCTTGACTGCCAAACAGACAGTCCCAAACAAATAACAAACATGAAGACATGTCAGCTTTTGTTAGTGTACATAGGCTTATAAGCACTTATTTCAATCCCAATCATGTAAACAGTGGTGGAGAGGCTGATGACACATGCAATTGGATAGAGGGTGGTTGGTGTGAGGTAATGCCCCTGTGGTGTGTAGTGGTTTCGTATTGGCTCCAGGTTGGTAGAATGGAAGAAAGGTCTTGAGGGGATGCTCACATCCTAATGTCTGCCATAGGAGATAACAGCTGCTATGATTTTTGAAGTCTGCCATCAAAACACACTTGCTCACTGTTGTGCTAATATGTGATGATGGCTCTTTCATAAGGTCAGTGGGGAAAGGCATGTCAGTGGCATGTCCTTGTGAGATTCTTTGGATATTCATAAGCCAAAATTTGTGAGTGATTCGAATAAAATATCTATAAAGAAACTAGCTTTTCTACTTCTTTTACCTTTATGGAAAAATTCAACACATTTTTTTTCTAGGGTCATGCAAGTTTTTCTGGATGGTTACATGACTCATTAATAAAGACAGTGGGTGCTTCTTAATTGGAAGGCTGCATCCCTCCTAGACCTTCCTAGTCTTTCTGAGGCTTGTAGGCTTGAGACCTCCTCAGCATTGAATGCTAAAATGAAACGATATAGTAAGTGCGCATGGCTACGTCATTGTTACATGGCTGTTGAGTCAAAGAGAAGCATTGGATTCAAATGCAGTTAACAGTTATTTAAACAAGACAACAGAAATAATTACAGGCAATCAACAAGGTAATCTAGACACAAGAGAACAGGGAACAACAACTACTGCGCACAATACATCCATGTAAGGACAACACCAGACAAAGAACATGAGAAACACTTGGATGTTTATTCACAAGATAACAAGGGGCTGATGAGCACAACAACGAGTTTGAGATGTTGACTTGGCCTCCAAATTCCCTCAGATATTAATCCAATCGAGCATCTCTGGGATGTGCTGAACAAACAAGTCCGATCCATGGAGGCCCCACCTCTCAATTTTCAGGACTTAAAGGATCTGATGCTAACATCTTGGTGCCAGATACCACAGCACACCTTCAGGGGTCTAGTGGAGTCCATGCCTCAATGGGTCAGGGCTGTTGTGGCAGCAAAAGTGGGACGAACACAATATTAGGAAGGTGGTCATAATGTTATGCTTGATTGGTGTATTGTATTAACAAATCATCAATTAAATATTTACCATCTTATATTCTGCATAATTGGGTGTTTTTAAATGAACACTGACAAAAAAATATACAAGTTTTAGGACTGGATGATATATATAACATTGATATAAGTGATCACCTGGATTTAGACCTAGCTATATTGTATTAAAACAGTCACAGGCAACCATGTTTTACTCATGTTTTCGCAGTTAAATGTTAAATCCAGTCATGCAGCAGGCTCTTTTGCCACTCAGTCCGGCTCAGGGGGCGTGTTCCGGCGGGAAAGTGACGTCAATGCATACCCTTTATACACACATTCACTATTCCCTACATTACTCCACTAATATAGTCCTCTTGAAGGAGTGGATAAAAACGGACACTGAAGTGTGCCAGAAGGGCTGTCGCTTTTGCATAGCTTGTGCTTGCTATTTAATAATCATTTGAAACTTGGCAAACTAGCAGCTCCAGTAGTAATGAAATGATTTATCTTGAACTCTGTCATGGAAAATAGCATATGTAATTAAACAATTTAATAATCAATTAAAAAGGAATTTGTACCATGATAATACGTTGTAGCCACATTTGACCAGCGGTTTGGAAAATGGATGGACGGATGATTCAGCTGCAGGGGGCCATCTCTGGTCAGACGCGGGAATTAATTTGGCGTGACCATCACAGTGCATTATGGGTATTCTTTAGCTGTTGAGCATACTTTGGTTGTACATTTGTTATTGCAGTGAATGAGTGCACTTGATAACGTCCACTATGGTTTCAGACACCACTACAAATGGCTGTCCCATTAAATAGAGCCCTATTTAAGGGTATGGGGGCGATTTTGGACAGCCAAGGTAACAAGTTGTAACAAATTGAGACAACCTTTGATGGCGCTCGATGACGTGGCAGCCGAGATATGCAGCCTTGCTAGAATACAGCCTTTAAATTGGTAAGCACCCAGCCACTTGTTTCCTTCCTGAATGAATCAGTGTTTTTAAATGAATCAAATCGAATTTATAAAGACTTTGGCTGCATCTGAAATCACATACACTCTTGAGTAAGTACTTATTTTGTATGTTCTAATCTATATAGTATGAATGTGTGTATGAATGTAATCCAGACATACTACATTCGCCATGCTCTTATTACCATGTGACCTACCAACATCAGTTGCGTCGCTTCACTGTCATTCATTAATCCTCTCTCATGACCTAATGGGATAGTAAAGTGTCCATCGCATGCACACTTCTCTCGCTGGAAGTAGTAGGTCATCCGGGTATTTTTTGCCTACTCTTTTATAAATACTGTGAATTTGGACATACTACTCTTGTCACATACAGTTTGCCACCAACTCCAGTGTAAGGCATTTTGGAAGTATGCTGTTTTAAATGCAGCATGTCACATTTTTTTTAGTGAATCGGTGAGTTTGAACTTGTTTGAATTTAATGATTCACTCATTCATTCATCACTATTCGCTCTTCACTGGAACTTGCTCAACGCGTCATTGAAAAATCCAACCAATAATGCACAGAACAGGAACAAAAAATATACATGTAATTTAATTAAAAATAAAACAATTCAAAATACAGCATAATGGTTAGTAAGGATAATTATGGATGGTACATTTTCTCTGTTTGCTCTCCAATGTTAGGTGTGGCAAAGGGTTTATGCATGTATGCGGCTATGTTAAATAAGCCTGTTTTTGTTTTAATAATATTACCATTGCCATCATCTCCCCACAGACTGTACCATTGAATGAATCCCAATCAGAGTTTTGGACAGAACGTCATGCATCTCAATGTTCTGTGTGCCAACAGAATTGTAAGTATATGTGCATTATCCAGTTGCTATACCTGTGCCTTAAGGGACCCTGCCAAAGCAGCCTCATTATGAATGCTAGAAAAAAATTAATAAATGGAACACCCCAACTTGATAAATCTATTTTGAATTAAGTCAAACATTAGTTAAAAGACTCTTGCACATTGGAAGACTGAATTTGAAATGTTGTGTGGCATATCCCCCCAACCAGATGACAGATATAGATATAAATATGATGCCTCATAAGTTACATGTTTAAATGGCAGAGCTTTTCAAGTGGCAGAAAAGTTTCAGAAAAGTATTTTAAATTTTTAATATGTCAAATCACAGTTTTGGTGTGTAAGCGACTGGGGGAAATGTGTGTGATGTGAAATAATCATATCTCATTGGTGACAGGTGTCTAGAAATATACATCCGCAGTCAAGCAAATGATTGGATTATGCCAAACAACTCATCCCTTATTGATGATGGAACTAATATATATATACACCAAACATGTGCCCTTTTATTTTTTATCTTATCTTTTGCTTTTAATTCGGTAAGAAATCAAATACACTGCTGAACAATGACCGCTAATATCTATAATATTTTTTCCTATATTTTATGACAATTTTATGATTGGTTTATTTACTAAAAACACTTGTGCATTAACTCCTCATGGATTTTATACAATGTAAAAAAAAAATATCGCAGAACAAGGCAGAAAATATACAGTAAAAGTTTGGAAACATTACAATTAATTAATGTTTTTGAGTCTCTTCTGCTCACCAAGGCTGCATTTATTTAATCAAAAATACAGAAAAACAGTAATATTGTGAAATATTATTGCAATTTAATATAGCTGTTTTCTATGTAAGTATATTGTAAAATGTAATTTATTCCTGTGATCAAAGCTGGATTTTCACCACCATTATTTCAACATAAGAAATGTTTCTTGAGCAGCAAATCATCATATTAGAATGATTTCTGAAGGATCATGTGACACTGAAGACTGGAGTAGGCTTAATGATGCTGAAAATTCAGCTTTGATCATAGAAATAAATACATTTTAAAATAGCATATATTTACATAGAAAACAGCTATTTTAATTTGTAATACTATTTCGCAATATTACTGTTTTTACTGTATTTTTAATTTTAATGCAGCCTTAGTGAATGCAAGATTGTGGAATGCCAAACCTGCCAAAACTAAAAATAAATCAATACATAAATAAATATACAAAGAAATGTAAAAAAGCAAAAATCAATAAATAAATATATAAATAAATATACAAAGAAAAGCAAAAAAATCATATATATTTTAAAACATATATTTATTTTATAACATATATATTATAACATGTATTTTTTTTTTTTTTCACATTTATTTATTTTTTCTTTTATTTATTTATACATTTACTCACACCTTGTGGTGTGCCTGACATACAAGAAGTGACAGTCAGAGCATCACTGATTGTAATGGGTTCTCTTGGTGTTAGTCTCAACCTCAGATGTCAAGCCCACAGACCGTTGGCTGAATGTCTGATGCATATGGCACACTTAGCTGGAAACACTTCAGGAGTTTCGAAGTCTTCATCTGGTTGGTTGAATTCTACAGGATGTCCGGGAGAAGTCTGTGTCGCGTTCTTTAATGTTTTGCCTGGAAACAAATGCTGTGACGCCAAAGCCCCTCGTGCAAGAAGAAAGCCGTCGTGTTTACAACTGTGTCAACGAGCGCTTACCAGGATCAACTAAAGGCAGCATTTTCAAAAGTATGTGAAGTTCGCGGCTCCACTGTTGCATGCCGGTCTGTTATTGTAGGGACATCGACTTTCATTTTCACCCCCTAAACCTGACGCGGAACAAAACGAACTGTGATTGGTTGCGTTACATGTCAATCAAACGTCTTCTTGGGCGGTCCTTGATGGCTTACGCTTCATCAGTCAAAACATTTCTGCTTTTTTATTCAACTGCTGTTGCCCGTATAAGGGATTTCCAGGAACGTCATAGGTTATTACTTCTATGAATCCATTTTAGACTTTCTTTGAGAGAACGCCCTCCAGCTTTGTGTATGTTCGGTCCATAGTGTTCGGATCGCTTCGTTTTGGATCAGAATAAAACGACAGGTCATGCATAAACTGTCTTGTCTCTTTTGAATTTAAGTATAAGCCTTAGGAATTTAAACGTAGACACATTGGCCTCTACGTGAACACACTTGCCCGAAAAAAAAAAAAAAGTGCGGTGGACATATTTACATTTTGGGTAACACTTTACATTAAGGTTCCCTATGTAAAGGGTTTATAAAGGTGTTTGTTAATGTGTAATAAGTCATTTACAAATGCATTATAAATCATTAATAATGCAGTTATTAATGATTAATGCAGCCTATCCACAGCAGTGTATAAAAACTGATTTCTTGTTTTTTAAGATGAAATTCCAACTTTATTTTGAAAATAAAACATAAGATAATAATAATAACCAACTTGATGAGATATTAATAATGAAAATTTAATTCCAGTATTAGTTACCTGTGAACCTTAATGTAGAGTTGACACTTGTGAACCATTTATTCATGAGTTATAAACATTAATAACCTGTGAAAGTGAACCTTAATGTAAAGTGAACACATGTGAACTATTTATTAATGAGATATAGCATTAATAACCTTTGAATGTGAACCTTAATGTAAAGTGGAAACCTGTGAACCATTTATTAATGAGTTATAAACATTAATAACCTGTGAAAGTGAACCTTAATGTAAAGTGAACACATGTGAATCATGTATTTACTGTATTAATTATTAATGTACACACAGAAGATAGTATTTTTTTCTGATTAAATTTATTTTTGATGCATGTATCAATAAACACAACTTTAAACTTGAAACAAAAAAAGTTTAAACTTTTCTTTTACAGCACAAAATTACTGAGCATGACTTCTCATGAAAAGTGGCTTATGCAAGTAAACTCATATAAAAAATTCAGAGAAACAATCAAGTATTCCAAAAAATATAATAAGCATCATACCTATAAGCCAAACATATTTGATAAATACAAGCTGAATAAAGGCACCTAAATATATGTATTATTTTATTTAACAGTTGTGTAAATCATTAAATCAATGACCGAATGCACCGTTACAGAACATTAGCATATTAATATGCATTCAATAATTATTTTTTATATCACGATAATGGCCATCGTAACTTGAGTATTTGGCTTTGGCCATCCGCACTAGAGTATATGTCGAACGTCACATGACCAAACCGGAACCCTGGGTTAATCGCTTCCGCTTGTCGCTTCTTAACGATAGCTTGTGATGGATAGGACGTTTGTTATTGTTATTTGTATTATTGTTAGTGTTGTGTTCTTTTTTATTTTAATATCTGAATGTCTGTGAGAAGAAAATGCCTTTGTCAAAGCCATAAAGTATCAGAGGCGGAAAAATCCTAACAGTGATTTCTGCTGTGTACCTCCATGCACGATGTCGGGGCAGTTCAATTCAAGCGTAAGTTTCTACCGCTTCCCAAAGGATGAAACGTTAAGAAAACTATGGATTCGTAATGTGAGACGTGAGAATTTGGTTATTTAGAAGAACACAGCAGTCTGCAGTAGACATTTTGTATCCACGGATGTCATTCAAGGTGGGCAATGACGCTTAAAAGAGGGGGCTGTGCCTGTTTTGTTTGCCTGGAATGACTACGCTCTACCAGCAGCCAGATCAAACGTCTGGGAGAGAACCCAATGGCCAGAGGATGAAGGAACTGAGGAGGAAAGTATGGATGTTGAAGTGTTGCTTCAGTGCCATGATTACGATGCCAAACCAGAACCGTCAGCTTTGGATATGGCTTGTGAGAAAATAGAGGTGCAACAACAGGTGATTGAAGAACTGCGAAAGAGGCTGGAAGAGGTTACACTGAAGCAGTCATTTGGCTTGGAGAAGTTTTTAGCATCGGACGATGACATCAGATTCTATACCAGGTACATATTGTCTCATGATATTCATATCCCTGTGGTAATGGCTTTGTTGCAGACCTAGACTGTTCACAATCATTAATTAAATGACCTTTATTTATACTGCTTGACCATTATGAGCAACACGTTCATAAGGGGAACACTATGAGCACAGGATCATATTTAAGAATATGAATAAAAGCAAGGTGAGACTTAAACATAAAACACATAGGCCCGGTTTCACAGACAGGGCTTAGCCTAAGGATTAGGCCTTAGTTCAATTAGGATATTTAAGTAGTTTTTATAAACGTACCCTACATTACTGGTATGCATCTTAAGACAAAATGGCACTAACATATTTTAAGATATGTCAGTACAATTTGCTTTTAGTTAAAACAGCTCAAACATGCATTTTATTCTAGGACTATCTTAAGCCTTGTCTGTGAAACCAGGGGATAGAACATCAAATGTACCAATGCAGCCATAAAAAAATAGATTATGCTCCAGTTTATTCAAACAGGACAGTGTAAAGGCTAAATAAATAATGGGGTATGCTTTGAAGGTAATAAATCAGTTTCATTCACTCTTTTAGATTTGCCAGCTACCGCCATCTACATGCATTTTGGAGAATGATTGAACCTGCAATGAGGAGACACCCAATTCCTGCACAACAACATCTCCTGACAAGGCAGCTGATCCACCTCGTTGACCGGTAGGCATGGCGCATACTACATCATGTGGTTACATGTTACAGTGTAATTTATACAGTGAGTAATATTAATAACATGTACTTACTATAGGGTTAATTATGCATAATTACAGTTAAATTTTGCATAATTACATGCAACATGTCTAACAAGGACACTACCTTTACCCATTATTTTGTTTTTTGTAACGCCACGCCAGCAGAGTGAGCCATCCCCTGAATACTGACTGAGATCTGCTCCCTCTGCTGCTTCTACCTTGACTTCCTGTTTGGTTACTAGCCAGAGAATCTGCATCCATGCTTTGCGAAGTATTGCCATTTACACTGTCTTACTGAGTGTTTTCCTTGTTTTCTTGTTTGCTGACCACGTGTATGATTCTGCCTGTTTATCTTTGATTGTCTGGATTATCCCTTTCTGATTTGGCTGCCTGATTGGACTGATATCTGTGTTTGGACCTATTGCCTGCCTGCCACTCTGCCTTTGGATTCTCCCTTGTGTATGTTCACAGATTGGACTGATATACTGGTATTGACCCATTGCCTGTCTACGATATTTGTTTGTTTCTGTTGCTGCTCAATAAACCCTCTGAAAATGGATTCTACTTCAGACTCCGCGTCCTCTTTACATTTTTAAAAGCAACTTGCTGATTAATCAGCACCTAAGACAACAGTAATATCTATTTCAATATAAAAACATACATTCATACATTTATTATGATTAGGAAATGATTATCAGTATTGCCACTAAGACTTGTCCCCCTGCCTCCCTACCAGAGTCGATGCCTTCCACTTATTGATGAAATGTTCCTGTTCTTGGTCTACCTGTCACTGGGTCTGAAGGAGAAGGATCTGGGTGAACGCTTCAACATTCATCAGTCCAATGTCAGCAGGATTATAAAAACTTGGGTCAATTTTTTATATACTTTACTGGGTGCTGTTGGAATATGGAAGTCTCCTGAGGACATTAGAGCCACGATGCCGAGTGTGTTCGGCAAATACTCTGACACCCAAGTTATCATTGATTGTACAGAGCTGAGATATCAGACACCTTCATTTTTACTCTTACAGTGTGAGATGTTTTCTCAGTATAATTCTCACACTACCCTGAAAGGAATGATTGGTGTGTCACCACATGGTGCTGTTACTTTTGTTTCCTCATTGTATTCTCAAACACAACTATTAAAAAAGGTTCAAACATTCACTGATGCTCCAGAAGGAAACACAATGCATTTAGAGCCGGGGGGTGAAAACTTTTGAATTTGAATATTAAGGTGAATTGTACTTAATTTTTCTTCCGGGAGACATGCAACTATCTTCTGTTGCTTCCGAAGGGCAGTACTAAATGAAACCCCCTGGCTCTTAATGCATCGTATTTCCTTCTGGAGCATCAGTGAATGTTTGAACCTTTTTTAATAGTTGTGTTTGAGTCCGTTAATTGTCCTCAGTGTGAAAAGATGAATCTCAAAATCATACAGTCACTGCCAGAAAGGGTTCAAATATGCAAAAATGATCTGTCTCAGCTGCTCACTGTACCTAAACACACAAATGATTTCGAGAAAATTACTAGCAGTATGTGCACCACTTTCACTAGTACATTAGATACTGTTGCACCGATGAGATTAAAAAAGGTTAGAGAGAAAAATACTGTACCATGGTACAACAGTATTACTCACGCTATCAAAAGAGAAACTCGTAATCTAGAACGCAAATGGAGACAAACTCGTTTAGAGGTCTTCAGAATCGCATGGAAAGATAGCTCGTCCCGTTATAGAAAGACTCTAAAAGCAGCCAGGGCCGAGCATCTCCGCAAACTCATAGAAAATAACCAAAACAATCCAAGGTTTCATTACAGTTTAGTAGCGATGACTTTATGAATTTCTTTACTGAAAAAATCGAAAGCATCAGAAATACAATTGTAAATGTACAACCCTTGACAGAGTTTTATGATTCAGCCTCAATTATCGTCCCTCAAGAACAGTTGCAGTGCTTTACAACTATAGGACAGGAAGAGCTAAATAAACTTATCACAGCGTCTAAACCAACAACATGTTTATTAGATCCAATACCCACTAAACTACTGAAAGAGTTGTTACCTGTAGCAGAAGAGCCTCTTCTCAATATTATTAACTCGTCTTTATCTCTAGGTCATGTTCCAAGACCGTTCAAGTTAGCAGTTATTAAGCCTCTCATTAAGAAACCACAATTAGATCCAAATGTATTGGCAAATTACAGACCCATTTCAAATCTTTCATTTATATCTAAAATACTAGAAAAAGTGGTGTCGGTCCAATTGTGCTCCTTCTTGCAAAAAAATGCTATCTATGAAAAATTTCAGTCAGGATTCAGGCCTCATCATAGCACAGAAACTGCGCTCGTTAAAATTACAAATGACTTACTTCTAGCTTCTGACCAAGGCTGTATCTCAATACTAGTGTTACTTGATCTCAGTGCTGCGTTCGACACTATAGATCATAAAATACTCCTAGATCGACTACAGAATTACACTGGTATCCAGGGACAGGCATTACGGTGGTTTAGGTCGTATCTATCAGACCGTCACAATTTTGTTTATTTAAACGGGGAAAAATCTAAGATAACGATAGTAAATTATGGAGTGCCTCAAGGATCTGTGTTAGGCCCTCTGCTATTTTCAATATACATGCTGCCACTTGGTAATATTATAAGAAGACATGGAATTAGTTTCCACTGCTATGCCGATGATACTCGGTTATATATTTCAACACAACCAGATGAAAACTCTAAATTATCCAATCTGACAGAGTGTGTTAAAGAAGTAAAACATTGGATGACTAGTAATTTTCTTCTATTAAATTCAGATAAGACTAAAGTATTACTTATTGGGCCAAAAACCTGTACACAGAATCTCTCAGACTACAATCTGCATTTAGAAGGATGTACTGTTACTCCATCCTCGACAGTTAAAGACCTGGGTGTTATATTAGACAGCAACTTGTCCTTTGAAAATCATATTTCATATGTTACAAAAACAGCCTTCTTCCACCTCAGAAACATTGCTAAGATACGGAATATGTTATCTGTTTCTGATGCAGAAAAGTTAGTTCATGCTTTCATGACGTCTAGACTAGATTACTGTAATGCATTACTAGCTGGTTGCCCTGCTTCCTCAATAAACAAGCTACAATTAGTACAAAATGCAGCTGCTAGAGTTCTTACCAGGTCAAGTAAATATGATCATATAACACCAATTTTATCATCTCTACACTGGTTACCTATTAAGTTCCGTATCGATTATAAAGTACTGCTAATGACCTATAAGGCTCTAAATGGTTTAGCTCCTGTGTATTTAACTGATCTTCTATCGCCCTACAATCCTTCACGCTCTTTAAGATCACAAAACTCTGGACTTCTGGTTGTACCTAGGATAGCTAAGTCCTCTAAAGGAGGGAGAGCGTTTTCACATTTGGCTCCTAAACTCTGGAATAGCCTTCCTGATAATGTTCGGGGCTCAGACTCGCTCACCCAGTTTAAATCTAGATTAAAGACACATCTCTTTAGCCAAGCATTCACATAATCCATCTCATATCAGATCAATTGCACATGACTATCTTTGCTTAATGTTATGAACAGCAGCTATGCTAATTATTCTCCATTTGCTTTTCCGGGCGTCCCGAGGTGACTAGAGAGTACATCAGTTTCAGTTTGGATCCAGCCTCTTAAGAAGACCTCAGATGACTAAAACTTTGGAAGAGACGGCGCCAACTCCTGCGAGGACTTCAGAAGATGCAACATCTGGATCAACACGCACATTCGCAAATTTCTATATATCCTAATTATTGTTAATATGTAATTCATTTTTCCAGGAGCTCTTTGCTTCTACCTTCAATTAAATTGCTAACAGTGATTGTATATTAATTGCCTAAATTATTACATTATTAGCTAACTGCATTCTCCAAATTGTAATGTTGACATGCATTCTCTGTAAAGCTGCTTTGAAACGATATGTATTGTGAAAAGCGCTATACAAATAAATGTGAATTGAATTGAATCATGAACAACCATCACAAAACAATAAAACAGTCGTAGATCATCCAAGTAACCAAACACAGTATTAAGAATCAAGGGCTCACATACTTTTGAACAGGGTTATTTGAATAAATTCAGCTTTTTTTTTTCTTGTGGACTATATATTAACATCTTTTATGTAAAATATCTTACTCGGGACAGTACTAAAAAAAAAAAAACATGCATTTTGTATGATCTCTCTTTGTTAAAATTATTCACATTTTCACAGATTCTGCTAGTGGTTCACATACTTTTTCTTGCAACTGTATATTTTTTTTCATCATTTAATCACCTTCAAGTTGTTCCAAACCTGCATGAGTTTCTTTCCTCTGCTGAACACTAAAAAATATTTTGAAGAATGCTGGAAATCAAACAGTTGATGGTAGCCTTAGACTTCCATGCAAGGAAAAAAAAAACTATGGAAGTCAATGTCTACCGTCAACTGTCTAATTACAAGCATTCTTCAAAATATCTTCTTTTGTGTTCAGCAAAAACTCATGCAGGTTTGGAATTTGGAACAATTTAAGGGTGATGAAAATGATGGAGAAAAAAAATCAAAAAATTGGGTGAACTAACTCACATTATCCGGCATCAATCACAGCCTTTTGGAAAAAGACAGGTACTTTGGCATGTACACATTAAAATGAAACTGGTCCTTCAGGTCAACATATATTCGCTGTACCATCATATCTGGGCGCAGATCAGAAAATCGCACCACTGCAGGCCAGTGATCAACAGTTGGCCCTGGATCTGCCAGAAATACGAGTGGCTTTCACAAAGTGCTGAAGTGCCATGCTGCATTTGAAGATATTTGCAGTCCATGTAGCTTTTTACATTAGGGCACTTGATTTCAACAAGTCCAAATGGTGGCTGTGTAGACGGGTCGTAAACCAGGCCATCTGGTGAGGCGCCAAGCCAAGGGGGAATCGGGGTAGATGACGAGGCCACAGGGTGTGTAGCTGACATTTCTCATCTTGCAGTACTCCACTGCGGCCTCAAACTCCATGTCAGCACCTCTTTTCATTTCAGCAGTCTGCTTGGTTCCTTTGAGGATTCGTTCAGCAAGAGACTCTGCAGAACTCACTCCACTGACAAAACACACCTCTCTAAAACATGAAGAGGTGATTCTGGGCCTCCGGAGCTGATGCCACTCCTGCTCTGCTGCTTGCTCCCTTGTAGCAGCCTCAATCTTATAGGCCATGTCCAGTGTCACCATTAAGCTTTTAAGGTGGAAGTGCTCCTCTTCCGTGCACACATGGACACATTCTGTTCGGTCGAGCCTATATTGTCCAAGAGGCAGTGGTGGGAAAGGTGGGCAATCTTGGTGCAAGTTGACCGACCTCGTGGGCAATATAGGCTGCTGGTAAGAGAGCACACTCCCCTTCTGTGCCAAGCCAAACGCTGTCTCAACAAGGGTCTTCTCTTCACATATACCCATAGTTGCTACTAAAGGTTTCTCTGTAATAGCAAAGTCTTTGAATGTGTCTTCAATATGCACTAAAGACATGTCAAGTGAGTCCCCAACCAAGCCCTTGTACAGTTTAGTTCTGTAAAAAGACAGTAATAGTAAAAATGTAAATGCAGCAATGGTCACGCACTGACAAGTAAATATGTTAAAGAAACAGTTTTACCACTTTGGAACTTTACCACTTTACCACTGAGTGCAGCATGTCCTATGACTTTTTTCCCCACTAATTTTCAGTAAAAAGCATTTTTAACATTTCATCATTTCTTCTTGCCGGTCGTCCGCCATGTTTGTTTACTCTAAAGTCACGTTTGACGTAAGAGATTTTGCGAGATTTCCCATGTTCACAGATGAGACTCTGGTTGTTTGTGAATGGAATCTGTTAGTGTGTGGTGTGCGGCCTTGATCATAGGAACAAGTGTGATCAAGTGTGATTTTTTTTTTTTTGGCCATGTTTGTGGTCTCTCACAATTTAAAAAAAAATCTTTTAGTGTGGGCCAGCCTTAATTAACTCACCTTGGGCCTCATTTATAAAATGTTGTGCAGAAACCGTCCTAAATTTGATCTTACGATCATTTCGCCGACGTGCGTACGTGTGATTCATAGAATTAACATTCACCCAGAAAACGAGCGTACGCCTCTCTTTCAGATGGGAAATCTATAAATCGCAAATGATCTTGAACTTGCGCGCAGCTGAATGGTTTCAGTTCTCCGCGTTTTAAACGACACTAAATTAATGTCTTTTACATATAAAAGATCACCAGTCATCGTCCAAATCCTTAGCGAACTGCAAGAATAGCTTAGATTTCCAAAAACCTGCAGTAATCTGACCAGGAAAAGTGTGTACGTCTGCTCAGACCCTGACGTGACTCTAAGCACTCTAAGCACTTTAAGACCTTCGTTCATATTCAGAACACAAATTAAGATATTTTTAATAAAATCTGATGGCTCAGTAAGGCCTGCATCGCCAGCAATAACACTCCTTTTTTCAATGCCCAGAAAGCTATTAAAGACATATTTAAAACAGTTCATGTGACTACAGTGGTTCAACCTTAATGTTATGAAGCAACTAGAATAGTTTTTGTGCACCAAAAATAACAAAATAGCGACTTTATTCAACAATATCTAGTGATGGGCGATTTCAAAACACTGCTTCATGAAGCTTCGAAGCCTTAAGAATCATTTGTTTCGAATCAGTGGTTCGGAGCGTGTATCAAACTGCCAAAGTCACGTGAACTATTGAAGTTTCAAAACACTTATGACCTAACAAAGCCTCATTTACTGAAATCATGTGATTTTGGCACTCTGAACCACTGATTCAAAACAAATTATTCATAAAGCTTCGAAGCTTCATGAAGCAATGTTTTGAAATCGCCCATCACTAGATATTGTTGAAAAAATTTAAATATCAATCTGCATATGCGGGGGACATCAGTTATGTTCATATTTGCTCGCTCCTTTTAAGTTATCTTGAATAAAACAGCTATTTTTTTCATGAAGCACAAACAAAAGACCTAAACCGGAAGCGATCTAATCTGTTTTACAGAATACGGAAGTTAGACTACACATAACCCTATAATGTGCTGTTTGAAACAGCAAAGCAACAATGTTGCACACTGCAGTCCCAGCTACACACGAACACCGATAAGAAACCAGGATGACAGGGTCTGAATCCCGAAGAACAATCTGTACAAAATAAACCGAGAGAATTATTATTTATTATATATTATATTGACTAAAGTATCAGTGTAGCTAGGTTGCTGGGGCAAGTTTGACAATGCCATTAATACTAAAAATAATTTTTATTTTGGGATGCCTGATTATGAATAACATAACAGGTGGCTCTCAAGAATCCAGGATTTCATTCAACTACCCAGTGACCTCACTATCATCATCTTTTAACAAGTGGAGAAACAACAATGAACTTTAAACAACACTTAACCATAGTTTTACTACAAATAACACCAAAAAATGGTTATTGTAGTTAAACCATTGTAACCACAAATTAGCCATAATTTTGCTTCACTAACCATAGTTTAACCATGTATTTATAGTAAAACTGTGGTTATACAAATGGTAATTAATCCGCCAAAAAACTATGGTTACTACACTTACTACATTAAAAGCATGGTTAATTTTCGTAAGGGAACTGTGCACGCATTTACCAAGCCTCTCAGGATAACAACGAGACTTGGTCATGATCACAGATTCGTCTATTCGTATTCCAAATCTGAGCTGCTTAATAAAAACTGTCCCCGAACTGGAACAGACATAACTCGAACAGAACGCCCACACCATCCCTAACGTTACTCTCAGGCTGTGTGGCTTCTCGTTTTTCCTCATAGACCTGTGACAGGCTGCCCTGATGCTGACATCACCAGTCAGCCTGTCTTTATTTGATACTGGTGAAAAAATTCACAACGTGTTATTGTGATTATGTAGATCCATACGTCCATAAAAATACTAAGTAGGTTATGTTAGCTAGCTAGTGGCATATTGTACAGCATTTCCGTTCCGCTAGCTTACATACCCTCGTAGTCCATTAGGTATGAGGAAGCATATAGCTTGAAACCCTTGTCCGGCGTTTGGACGTTAATGGGCATATCCGATGGACCTCGGATATTCTAATTTTTGGTAGCTCCTGAAGGCTTTGTGAGTAAAACAGCGCCATGTCAGCGTATACCAGAGCTTACAGTCTAGAACCGGGAGCAAAGTACTATGGTTTACGGAACGCGGAAGTAAGTTGCGCATATATCCTCTTGCAGTACCGCGGGAGCGGTTATTTGTTTAAGATAATTACAAACTAACACAGCGATTACTCATATAATATAAACACTTGAAAAACAGTCTGCGATTTCACCACAGTTAGCTTACCCATCAAATCAGTAAACACAAATTTTCACTTCAAAGCATGTTGGAACAATGTTATGCTGCGTTCCAGGCAGGAGCGTTTTGAGCCCGTAAGTCACGACTTCAAACCACGACTTTGTAGCATTCCAGGCAAGTCACGCCAAACTGCCTGAGTGTAAACAAACCAGCATGGCAGTCCATACGGGGCTTATGCTCATTTACAATTATTTCTATCTCCAAAGGTGCTTACTCCTTGCTTATTTGAGGGAAACGGAGGAGGAAAAACGGCACATAAGGCAAGAGAAGCTGTTATGCCTTTTATTTTACGTTATTTTACCGTGCACTTGCATAAACACCGCATCCGTAGGGGCTGCCATTGTTGTTTCATGGGCTATGTGACGTCAGAGTGCGGAACTGGGAGTACATCGAACTAGTACGAGTTCACGGGTGGGAAGTCACGGGTTTGACTGCCGTTCCAGTGCACTTTCACGGGTAGAAGGTTGGAAAAACACGGATTACGGGTTGCCTGGAACGCAGCATTAGTACTAACCATAGACATCATAATAAACACTAGACGCCCTATTGGCCGCTGGACCGTACATCAACGGCGCCGCCATATTGTGCGGGGCAACGTTCCCATAACGCTCATAACTGGAATTGAGAAAAATGCCTGCTTTGTGTGCTGCTTGGGGCTGTACAAATCGCTGCACAATTGAAAACAGGTCTTGGGTAATGACCTTTCACAGGTAAGAATGAACATTTGTTTCCGGTTGTATTTGGTCATTATATAATTATATTGATAGTAGTTGGCCACCGGAGTCAGTCAGACTAAAATAGCTAGCGATGGCACTAGTTAGCTGTGAAAGTTGAGACATGAGTTTCATTGATTTCTAATATAGTTTTAGCTTATATTATATCTTATTTATAAACTAAATTTCCTGAAATTTAAATATGCATCTTTATTTTCTTAAAACCGACTTTTATGACTAGTACTCATTTCGGCTAGGTGACTGACATTTTGTTAATCTTACTGTAACGTACGTTAGTTGGCTAGCTTTTCACACATTTAAGGTTTCCCAAAGACAAAGAGTTGAGCTGACAGTGGGAAGTAGCTATAAGAAGGGAAGGTTTTTCCTCAAGCGAGTTCTTTGTGCTATGCAGTGGGCATTTCAAGCCGGAAGACTTTGACAGGACAGGTCAGACTGTCAGGATGGAGCTAAACCATCGGCCTTCTGTTTCCCGACTCATCTACAAAGAGTAGGTTTATCATCACTAGATTATTTAATAGTTTACAATTAAACGTGAATTTCAAGAGACCCTTTCAGAGATCCTCCTCTGCCTAATGCTGTGAGTATTTGTTCTAGTTAAACCCAGAACTGCTGTGAGCATTATGGCCCTGGTCGCATTCAAACCTCTCTGTCTCTCATTGAAAATGAAATTTTGATGAAAACAATAAGTCATAATTTACTCCCTCTAATTCCATCACAGATGAGTATGACTTTCATTGTTTATCTGAACACAACTCGAGATTGTGTGTGTGTGTTTGGTTTTTAGGGGGATGGAATAATAGTCCTACTGCAGGCCAGTTTCAGGGCATTTTCTGGCGTCTCATGGTCCGGTACGGTGTCTCTCCAAGCACTTCAGGGAACGTGGCACCACAGGATGAGGCCGTGTCACTATCAGCTGTTGAAATGTCATCTCTAGCAGTAGACGAGGCCAAGGAGCTTCCATCCCCTTTTGTAAATGTTTCTGCACTTTTGTGTGACCACAGCGACCTGCCAACTCGCTTTGGTAGCCTTGCGGACAATGCCCTTGTGTACATTTCTGGTTTTGTGGTGCGTCAGATTTTGAGAAAGCTTCCCTGTGGTGTGTGCCATGCTAGCTTGGTGGCAGATGCTGTACCTGGTTTATTTGACCAGAACTACCACTTACTTACTCTGAAAAACAATGGAGGCTGATGATTCCTTCCGAAGGTACAGTAAAAGTGATCAGATCAGTGGAGCGGTTTATTCGCCAGTCATCCTCCGGGAAAGCCGTCAGAGTGTCTTAGATCAGTCAGTTTGTCCAAGCTGAGATTGGTTCGAAGGATGTGTTTTTTCTCAAGGAGCACATTCAGGAAACACAGTTCGGAATTGACAACCATCATTTTTCTCTCTTGTCATTAGTTGTGTCTGTCTTTCACAAACTGAGAATGCACCACATTGCCAAGCTGAACACACAACGGAGTGGCAACTCAAGAAAAAAGCTCTGCAGAGCAGTTCTGTTCAAAGAGTATTAGCTCTAACTCCCTGTGACTGTACAAAGGATTAGCAATTTTAGATGATTGATGGAAAATGTATAGCCTTTTGTTGTTGGTGTTATTATACCAATACTATATTATTTTGCACTACACAACATCAGAAAAATCAGGCCTTTTCTAACAGAACATGCAACACAACTTCTCATCCAGGCCCTGGTCATTTCTAGGCTTGATTACTGCAATGCTCTTCTGGCTGGACTGCCATCATGCGCAATCAAGCCTCTACAAATGATTCAGAACGCTGCAGCACGTCTCATCTTTAACGAGCCCAAAAGAGCCCATGTCACACCTCTCTTCATCTCTCTGCACTGGCTACTACTTGCTGCTCACATCAAGTTCAAGGCGTTGACGCTTGCTTACAGATCTACCACAGGCTCAGCACCCCACTATTCCACTCATTTTTGCGAGTCTACATCCCTACCAGAAGCCTGCGCTCTCTAAAGGAACGAAGGCTTGTGGTACCATCACAGAGAGGCACAAAATCACTCTACAGAACATTTTCGTTCACTGCTCCATGCTGGTGGAACGATCTTCCTGCCTTCATCCGGAATGCAGAATCCCTGGCAATATTCAAAAGACAGCTGAAAACTTTGAGCACTTAACCTCATCTTAAAAAACAAACAAAAAAAACCTATCCTTTCATCTCCTTTAACCCCTCTTTATTGTAGCTTATGATACTCTGAGCAATGTCTGAAACTTGTATTGTGAGCACTTCTTGTGTCTATTTGCCTCTTCATGATGAATCGCTTGTTGTATTCCTCACTCAAGGGCTTGTAATAATGTCCATGCAAGTGTTCTGTCACTTGAGGGGTGGGACAGGGATGAGAGGGTGTTTAGAAAAAATAGTTTACTTGTATACTGAACTGATTCTGTAAATTGTTCATTTGAAAATAAGTATATTGATTAAAAAAAAGGTTCAATTTCATCTTGATAAAGCTGTGGATAGGCATCATGACCTTTTTGGAGAGTATCATGGGTAAGACAGAAACTTCTGGTAAGCAACATAGTAAGAAAAGTGGCAGTCATGAGATATTAATATGAAAACCACAAATACAACACCCTTCAGTCTAATTATGATAGTTAATTTTTGCTGCATCATGAAATAAACCAGGAATCTGGTTTTAAGTTAAATAAGTGTGAATAAATACATTTATTAAGCATTTATAACATGTGAGTTAAAAACGGCTCACTATTTGGCAGGTATTGCGTTAAAGTCGCCCTTTTTATTCATGCAGTTATAACTGCATTATTAATGATTTATAATGCATTTGTAAATGACTTATTACTCATTAACAAACACCTTTATAAACCCTTTACAAAGGGAACCTTAATGTAAAGTGTTACCACGTTTTGTTAGTCCGGGGGAATTTACTTAAAAAAAAAACACTGCAAACACTCTTTTGATCCAAACCAAGTGGATTTTTATAATAATAATTACTGAAATCAGAAAACTTAACATGAGTGGGAGGAGTACAGCTGACATTCTTTTTAACATTTACATTTTAATAAAGAAACACGATTAAATGTGGAATCTTTTAATGATGTTTTTGGAATGTACTCAACTTTTGTTAGTTTTGAAGAAATGATTACTTTTATCCAGCAAAAAAAAGCATTAAATTAATCAAAAATGAGTTAGCCTAATACATTTATAATGTTACAGAAAATTTCACTTTCAAATAAATGCTGTTCTTGTGAACTTTCTATTTATCAAAGAATCTTGGGAAAAAATGAATCACTGAATCCACAAAAATATTAAGCAGCTCTATTGTTTTCAACATTGATAATAATAAGAAATGTTTAAGCACCAACTCAGTGTCATAGATGGGAGAACAGACAACAGGATGAGTGAATCCAAAGCTTTAATTGAAGCGAACTTCACCAACAGACAACAAAGGAATGTATGGCACTGTATGGATCTCAGGCAGGCAAATTAGCTTGATTTAATAGTCTCTTGTTGTTGTTGTTTTTTTGTTTTTTTTCAGCAGGTGAACGGACTGAAGAAGAAGCCGAAGCTGTGGGACTGAAGAAAAAGGTGAAGATCGCCAGGAACACAGGTAAGGAGCCAGCTAAGTCTTGCACATGTAGGATTGACGAGACCAGACAATGGTGTGAGGGAGTACTGGCTTCATGGGAGTTTGTAATGAGCGATGATGGGTGCAGATTTAGTATTTGGGTGATAGTGAGTCTGTGACATTCAGTATATTAGAAGGATTTTAATTAGAAGGATCATGTGACACTGAAGACTGGAGTAATGATACTGAAAATTCAGCTTTGCCATCACATGATTATTTTAAAATTTTAAATATATTACAATAGAAAACAGTTATTTTAAACTGTAATTTTATTTCACCGAATAACTTTTTTTAATTAAATAAATGCAGCATTATAAGAGCACCAGTAGGCATAAAAAATGTATACCAACCCCAAACATTTGAATGGTTGTGTACTTTGTTTTTTTTTGTTGTTTTTTTAATTGAGTAAATTATTGGCACAGTGTCTTTACTTTGAAGGGTTAGTTCACCTAAAAATGAAAATTCTGTCATAATTACTCACCATTTTACATTTACATACTCACTTTCATGTCGTTCCACACCCGTAAGACCTTCTTTCATCTTCAGAACACAAATTAAGATATTTTTCATATAATCTGATGGCTCAGTGAGGCCTGCATTGCCAGCAAGACAATTAACACTTTCAATGCCCAAATTAAAGACGTATTTAAAACAGTTCATGTGACTACTGTCACATTCACCAGCTCAGTCACCTTCCCTGCACTCCATTTCCCAGCATCCCTTCTGTTCCTCACTGGTACACCATCATCAATCACCTGCACCTGAAAGCTATCACCATTGTTAGCACTCATCAGCACACCACTACTTAAGCCCCATGTTCAATCCACCACACTGTCTGGTCTCGTCTATGGATGTCACGACGTCAATGGATATCACAACATTACGCGTACCTGGACTACTTCCCTGCTACTTACCCAAGCCATCCGGATCTTCCTCCTCCCGTCTTCCTTCGTCTGTTCTCCATCCATCGTTGATTCCATTCCTGCAAAGAGACATTCCTCAATTACTCTTCAACTAAGTGATTGTTCATAAGTGCTTGTGCCATTACTCACCTGCATTCTCCGTCTGCCAGTTTCCGTGCCTCTGATCTAAATAAACTACTTGTTATACACTTACCTGTCTGCCTCTGTCTATGTCCTGACAACTACAGTGGTTCAACCTTAATGTTATGTAGTGACAAGAATACTTTTTGTGCACCAAAAAAAAAAAAAAAAAAAAAAAAACGAAATAACGACTTTATTCAACAATATCTAGTGATGGCCGATTTCAAAACACTGCTTCATGAAGCTTCAAAGCTTTATGAATCTTTTGTTTCGAATCAGTGGTTCGGAGCATGTATCAAACTGCCAAAGTCACGTGATTTCAGTAAACGAGGCTTCGTTATGTCATAAGTGTTTTGAAATTTCAATGGTTCACTACTAGGGGGCGTGACTTTGGCAATTTGATACACGCTCCGAACCACTGATTTGAAACAAAAGATTCGTTAAACTTCGAAGCTTCATGAAGCAATGTTTTGAAATCGCCCACCACTAGATATTGTTGAATAAAGTCATTATTTTGTTTTTTTGCCGCACAAAAAGTATTCTCGTCGCTTCATAACATTAAGGTTGAACCACTGTAGTCACATGAACCGTCTTTAGTAGCTTTCTGGGCATTAAAAGTGTTAATTGTCTTGCTGGCAATGCAGGCCTCACTGAGCCATCGGATTTTATCAAAAATATCTTAATTTGTGTTCCAAAGATGAACGAAGGTCTTACAGGTGTGGAACGACATGAGGGTGATTAATTAATGACAGAATTTTCATTTTTGAGTGAACTAACCCTTTAAGTGCAATTTCTCATGTAAGAAAGTTATTATTATAAGTGATATTTTTGATTGTTTTGCAAAAAGAACTGACAGAGAAAACCTTTTGCTTGCAGTAAGGTTCTTTTCCTCTATTGAAGAGGGATTTAAGATCAACTGGTAAATAAAAACTTAAAATGCTCCAGTATTGCCACTACCAAAGGCCATTTGAGGCCATGGAAAAATGGCAGAGTAGGCTACATATCAAAAATGTAGAATCCCTACTTGAAGAAAACTTTGCTGTTACAGACAGAGTAGTCGAAGGATGTTCGTCAGAATTATTCAGGAGTGGGATTTGCATGCTGCTTCCTCCCAGTACTGCTTAGCCCTTCGTTCATTATCCCTCTAGGAATGGACCTGAATATTTTACTTCCACTGACAATTTTTTTCCATCCATCTGCCTTGACAAGCAATGTGATCTCTTCCCCAACCACACTAAAATTTCCTGTCCTCAGCTTATATAGAGGTCACATTACAACTTGTCCATTACAGAAAAGGAATGATGGGATGATGGTGTCAGGCAGCTCAAGGGCTTAATCTCTGTCTGCGCGGCAAAAGCTAACGAGACACCATGGGCCCATCAGTCACCCTAAACTTACATACCCTCAATGTCTCTCCAATCCCTCAAGAAGAATCAGAATTAAGTCACTATGGCATGTCTTTATAAGCCGTTGGCATCTTCATCCTTTGTAGTATCGTTATGACAGTGAGATTTCAGTCGAACGATCACATTCATTTAAGCACTCAGCATTCAGAGCTCTTTAGTGCAAGACTCTGAGCATAGACATTTTGAAATGAGACTATCACTAGTCGAAGCAAGACTTGATCACACATGGCTCAGTATTTATATCTTCAACTGCAGTCAGACAAAGTCCATAGCACTGGCTTAGAAACTGAAAGAGTACGGGAAGAAGATTATGATTAGAATCCCTGTTGTGCTGTTAAGAGCAGAGTTTTTTTTTTATCGAGTCTGTTCTGCTGTGGAAGTCCTGTCATTAGACTCTACAGCGAACTCATTCTGAGGGCACAGACAAGATTGTTCTGTGTTTGCCATTTTGACAGGCAGTATGGTGCCTGGCATCAATTTTCCTGCCATCAGATGTTTGATGGGAGCGCACCTCCAATGCTTGTGCATTCAAGGTTGGAAAAGGAGGGAGGGGAATTACACTGCAGACACTTCTCAAATGATAGAGTGCCATAAATGCTTACCATGAGGTAGCAGTCAGTAGAGGCACAGCAGACACAGCGCAATGTGTTGTTATGTAAGTAAAGCGTGTGGATTAAATTAAATCTGTGCTGACGGAGTTGTGAAACAGAGGGGTTGCCCTCTTCTTTCTCTTGTCAAGATAAAACAGTGGGGCTGCATGGGATTTGGGATGTATGGGATGAGAGAAGAGAGGCTATGAAAAAGAATTAGGTCTTATTCCTCTCAAAGCTTTTACATTTTTTTTTTCTTTTCTTTTTTTTTTTTTCAATTGCTAACTAGCACTGTTCAATACTGAAGCCACATTTTCAAAAGTCTTCACACATTCAGTGAAACAGAAGTCTATGTGGACCGAACTGTGAATCATTTTTCGTTGCTTTCACGTAAAATGAATTCAGTGACCACGTTTTTCAAAATCCACAAACGCAACTTTCATGAAGTAAAATCACTAAAAGCCTTCCTTCCACCGGAAAAAAATAGTCTCTGACCGTGAACAGCAACAGAAGTTACGTTATTATGCCAGTAGATGGCAGCAAAGACAGTCTTTATGAGTGTGTCAGTCAGTAGCGAAGACTTTTATATTGAAAAGACTGAATTGTTGTGAACACGGAACAAGAAGCAACTGACAAATGCTTTGACTAGCGCTGTCAGTCACGAGAAAAACCGTTAACTGTTAAAAGGACAAGATATTGCAGTGGACATTTAAACTGATTTTTTATTATGAACAAAAGGACTGACCTGAAGAAAAATGCTAAATCTGAATGGAGGTAATGCTTTCTCACAATACTCTTCTACATAATACAGTAAGTGTCAATGAACAATATAAATTGAGATCAAACAGTTTACGTTGCTAAGAGTGGTTGCTAAGGGTGTTGTGTAGTGATACATAGAACTGTTGGGTGAAGCTCTTCAAGGAAGACACATTGGTGGGGAAAGAAGAGTGGCAGAGAATGAGGGAGGACTAGAACCCTCACAGTACTGTACATCCATCCATCCATCCATCCATCCATCCATCCAACCACTTGTGTATGGTCGTGGAGAGGCTGAAAACTTTTCCAGCATCTCTGGTCATATAGGCAGGAAAACACTCTGGACAGATGGCGGGTCCATCACAGGGATGACACATGCACACATTCATATTCACACTCACACCTACAGGAAAACTTACATTCTCCAATTCACCTGTCCTGTATGTGTTTGGATTGTGGGGGGAAACCCAGAGGAAACCAATGTCAATACGGAGAGAACATACAAACTCCACAGAAAGGCTCCTGCACAGATGGGACTCCAATACTGCACATAACTCATTATACTATACATGTTGTTGATGTATGAGTTTTTGAGGTGAGATTAACTGTTTGGCCAAGATTCATGTTGGTAATGCAGACTGTATGAAGAGTTTTGAAAATGTGGCTTCAGTATTGAACAATGGTTGTTAGCATTTGAGGAAAAAAAAAAAAAAAAAAAAAAAAAAAAAAAAACCCTGTAAAAGACCACAAAGGCAACTGCCTAAATCACATGCTATGCAAGAGAAGTTCATGATGGGAAAATAGGGGTAAATCAGTGAAGATTATCTGTGCACAAGTCTATCACATTCAGTAAAAATATTTCATAATGTTTGATTATCATACCACTGTTTTTATCATATGTTCATCAAAATTATGTTATCTCTAGAAATTCCAGTTGATCTTATTAACATACCAGAAATTGTTTAAAAGGAATTCATTAAAAAGGATAATAGGGGCTGTTGAATGCTTAAATCTGATTGGTTGATGAATACTCTAAGGTGTGCAATTATTTTCAGGGAAATGAACAGCTAAAGTGGTTCCAGGCAGGTCTTGACAGCATTACAGTTCCACATCACGTTGCCAATTTCAGGGATCTATGAGGGCGGACTCAAATGCAGGATGATTGTAACAGGTTTATTTAAACAAGACAATAGACAAGACAAGATGAGGAGGTGAAAAGTCCAAACAGTAGGCATGGATGAGGCACAATGACGGGCAGGGTGAGAGAGAGTGCGATCGCGGAGTCCAACCTAGGATGACAGTAGGTTTGGAAGCAGAGATGGTAAGGCAGTGCAAGACCGAAACATACAGCTCAAGAGGATATACACTTGTGGTCTCACAGACACTGCACCGGTCTTGCTGCTAGGCAGACAGAGAGAGCGGCCAGGGAAGCTCAGCTTGCTGGACAGGACTGGACAAGACAAGGCAAGAGAGACAGCAAACAAAATAAGACATGACAAGGCAGACTGCAGAGTAAAATGCTTAACAATAGCTGGAAAACCTAAAACTAAAAGTAGTAACCTAAAAGGGAGAAAACTAAGAACTAAAGCAAGGAATAAACTAAAGGAACTAGTAAATGTAAATGCAAAATGCAAGACTAACTATAGGAAAATCTAAATACTTAAGTAAACTGAAAACACTAGAAATAACTGAGATAACAGAGGAAAAAATACTAAACAGCAAGGATACTGCTGGAACTGAGGACAGAACAGGACACAACTAAGCAGGTTAGAACTACAAGTAACTTAAACAATAAATCACTAAGGACGCTTAACTATTTCAAGAGAAGTACAAGGTAGCATGAAGCAGCACAATGTATAAAGAATAACGAACTGGCAAACCATGAGGGAAAGAGAGCACATTATAAAGGGAGCAAAGAACATGAGGAACAGGTGAGCACACTCAGACAAATGAGGACTAATCAACGACTAAACAAGAGGGCATGGTAATTGGAAATAAGGAGGTGGGAACAGAGAAACACATGGCCAACACATGAGCTCAAGCACATCACAAACAAAGATGCATTTAACAAAGACAAGACTGACAGAACTGTCAGAGGAGAACCCTGACAGCCAAATTATTTCAGTTATTTTAAAGGTCCTTACAGCCTAAAACAGCAAAAGAACCAAAACCCACAACGAAACTGACCAAGTAAATAAATATAGTAAACAACAGGATAAAAATGAAAAATTATTTCTCTGTTTTCATCGCAACAATATTACATTTATTATGTACGGAAAGCACATACTCTTTCTCCCACTCACTCTCCCACTCTAACGCACACACATACGGACACCCGTGCGTGTGGTCAGCATTGCTCTGACAACTTTATAAGTAAAATAGTTTAACAACTTAAAAGCTACATGACATTTATCACTAGCAAGGTAATAATGCAGCTGTTCTTGGAGCAGATAAACTTACAGTTTCGCTATTAGAAGAGAGTAATGTTAGTAATAGTTAATATATATTATCGTAATGTTGAGAGAAAACGTTCTTAGGATAACATTCTCTGAAAAATATGTTCTTAGAATGTTTTGCTAACATTCCCACTAAGTTATGAAAACGTTATTTCTGAATGATTTTTAAACATTCCAAACATACAGATTTTACAGTTTTTCTCAGTCGCTTTGGTACATTTCTTGAATCATCCTTAAGATTTGCAAACCAGAAAGTTCATTTTTCAAAACAGTTAGTACAAACAGCACCACACAATGGATTACCTGCAAAAGACTGTAACTTGCTTAAAATCCTTAGTTCATCTCTTAAAAGTAAGTATTGATGCCAATGAACATATCAGTGCCATCAGAATGAAAAGTCCTTGTGTCATTATTCACAAACAAGACAGTCAAAATGTTTAGCCATGTTGTCAACAGTGTATTTTCAGTATTTGTCAGTATTTTCAGATGTAAACTATGGCTACGATTTTGATGACATAGATTGAAAATGCACAAGATTGTGTATATATAAATTTCAACAGTACAAATTTACATGTTACTCTAAGAGGGATATTGATTGCAAGAGACTGGACGAGATTCACAGTTTCACTTTTACTGTTCGTCTGTCAACAAATTACAGTACAATTGTGATATAAAGAACAATACACTATATATATATATATATATATATAAGTGGCGTACAGTGGTGTTCTGAAATTTGTAATATTTACGTGTTTTATTTTTGTAAGATGGATTATTTTCTTATTCTAATTTTTTTAAGGGAGGTACTGCCTCCCTTGATTCCTCGGAGGAAACGCCCCTGATATATATATATTACGCTTCCCCATTTTTCCTGCTTCTAACACAAAGAACACTTTCTGATTACATACCTGTTCTGTCTGCAAATGTTTGAATTATTGAGCACACAGTAGTTCTCCCAACATTCAGCTGTACCTTTCAACCCGCTTCGGCCATAAGGTCATGATTGAGAACATGGTCCACAATAGTGGCCCTTATTTCATCAGAATGTCTACAATCTTGACCTCTTCCACTGTTTTGCCTTCTTACCCTTCCACCACACATCCTTACTCCTCTTCTTCTTCCCAGCTGTTTCCTTATTGTTCTTTCATTGTCAGAGTGTGTAACACTGTGTTGTGCTCTGTCTATATATGCTTCACAAATCAAGCTTTATTAGATGCACATCTGAGCTATTTTAGAAAACTGGTTGATCATTGGTTGATCTAATGCTTTACATGTTAAGGGGAAAATCACAAACTATCGTTTACCTTTTATTTACAGGAAAAATATGATGTGTGAGAAAGAGAAGTTCTTCACTATATCCATTTCCTGTGAAAACGTAAGGTACATATACGAGCTTAACTGAGCTGTTTATATAACATGTAAGGTTCCCGGCTTATTTCTTTTCTCACAAGTTCAGCATTTTTTCTTAACTTTCATTGGTGCTGTGCAGTGCAGTAATCCGACAGCTTAAAGTTTACTCTTGAAGTAACAGAGTTACCAAATATTTGCTCTGTGGAATCTAGATTATGTTATTTCATCATCTGAGAAGATGGTGTTCCTGTTTAGCCTAGCCAAGGGTCCTTCACTTGGAATCGAACGCGATGGAATTGCAAAACACACTTGAGTAATGAAATGATCTCCCTCCTGAGGTGGTGAGCTTAGAGGAGTTCAGAGAGCTCTTACATCTGTGTAATCAAAGACAAATCTGGCTGAATATTAACTGAGCTGCAGTGGGGTGTCTCCTGTTTTCATCTAATGACATGTTTGTTCTCCACGCCCAAAACAAACAAATTCTCTATGTCTCTGAATTAATTTACATGTTCAAATGTCCCTTCACTACTTGTTTAGGCACCATGAATCCAATTACTGGCAATGAACATCACCTGCTCATGAACATTGTTCATCATTAATAATTCATCTGGTGACAAAGTTGACTCACTTCAGTCTACGGCAGTTTGCTATCAGTGTATCCAATCCATCATAGAATGTTTTGGTATATGCTGCATTACAGAAATAGGCTCTGAAACAGCATGTCTATTAAAAAGTTAGTTTGTGCAGATCACATAGTTTGTGAAAGGCACCATCTCTTGATCAAATAAAAGTAATAAACTAAAGACATTAATTTAATTTAAAAAAAAAAAAAGCGTCTTCAGAAATCTTCAGAAAGTTTTACTTGTAGAGTGCTTGATAATGACCCGGGTCTGGAAAGAGGTAACAGGAATCCTCAAGTCATGTGCATTACCATCAGGTCTGTTCACAAACCGAAATTATGCATTTTTCCAGTGCTATTGTCATGATAGCTAGTTAGCTCTCAAGTTAGCTACCTAGTTTAGATGAATAGCTAGCAAGCTGATGAATCTATGTATAATATCAATTATTGTATAATGAATTTTTTTTTTTTTTTTACATATATTTATTATTTATATTAAATTTTTGTATTTGTATAAATTTATATATATATGTATTCATGTTTTATTTATGATTTATGTCTACAATTAAGTTTAACACCATTATACACCGATCAGGCATAACATTATGACCACCTTCCTAATATTGTGTTGGTCCCACTTTTGCTGCCAAAACAGCCCTGACCCGTCGAAACATGGACTCCACTAGACCCCTGAAGGTGTGCTGTGGTATCTGGCACCAAGATGTTAGCAGCAGATCCAGCAAGTCCTGTAAGTTGCGAGGTGGGGCCTCCATGGATCAGACTTGTTTGTTCAGCACATCCCACAGATGCTCGATTGAATTGAGATCTGGGAATTTGGAGGCGAAGTCAACACCTCAAACTTGTTGTTGTGCCTCTCAAACCATTCCTGAACCATTTTTGCTTTGTGGCAGGGCGCATTATCCTGCTGAAAGAGGCCACAGCCACCAGGGAATACCGCTTCCATGATAAGATGTACATGGCCTGCAACAATACTTAAGTAGGTGGTACGTGTCAAAGTAACATCCACATGCATGGCAGGACCCAAGGTTTCCCAGCAGAACATTTCCCAAAGCATCACACTGCCTCCGCTGGCTTGACTTCTTCCCATAGTGCATCCTGGTGCCATGTGTTCCCCAGGTAAGCAACGCACACGTACTCGGTCATCCACTTGATGTAAAAGAAAATATGATTCATCAGACCAGGCCACCTTCTTCCATTGCTCCGTGGTCCAGTTCTGATGCTCACGTGCCCACTGTTGGTGCTTTCGGTGGTGGACAGGGGTCAGTATGGGCACCCTGACTGGTCTGTGGCTATGCAGCCCCATACACAACAAACTGCGATGCACTGTGTATTCTGACACCTTTCTATCACAACCAGCATTAACTTCTTGAGCAATTTGAGCTACAGTAGCTCATCTGTTGGATCGGCCCACACGGGCCAGCCTTCGCTCCTCACGTGCATCAATGAGCCTTGGCCGCCCATGACCCTTTCTCCGGTTCACCACTATTCCTTTCTTGGACCACTTTTGATAGATACTGACCACTGCAGACCAGGAACACCTCACAAGAGCTGCAGTTTTGGAGATGCTCTGACCCAGTCATCTAGACATCACAATTTGGCCCTTGACAAACTCGCTCAAATCCTTACTCTTGCCCATTTTTCCTGCTTCTAACACATCAACTTTGAGGACAAAATGTTCACTTGCTGCTTAATATATCCCACCACTAACATGTACTGTGATGAAGAGATAATCAGTGTTATTCACTTCACCTGTCAGTGGTCATAATGTTATGCCTGATCTGTGTATAATGTTTTAATAATGAAGATTATGCTTGTGCTTGTGTGCATGTATAACAGTTTTACATTGATGTAATTTTCGTCTTCCTGTCAGTGCAGCAGATGAACCCTTTTAAAATTCCATCAGTGTGAACAGGACAAGGTCAAAACGGTTTGATTTTCACTGTGTGAAACGGTAAGAGCAGGGACTGCGTGAGGCACTGCTCTTTTATGCAAATAATCAGATTTTCACCGTTTTACACCAAAAATGGAAATGACTGAGAATGTGAAAGTAATATCAAGCATGCAGTAATATGATTTCCTTTATTAACAAGCAGGAAGATTTCATTTTGGCTCTCAGATGAATAAATTAGCTTAACTAATGGATTTGACAAAAGCTCCTGAATCTTTTTTACCCGTGCAGAGTGGTTTGACTTTAACACAATAGACGGGTCTATTGATAATTTAATTCAATGGATGGGTCTAGTGATTTTTTTATGCTTTTATTCTATTTAAACTAAGGTGTACTCCTTAAACCTTTTGGGTCTTTTAAGCTAGTCTGCACTGTTTATTTGAGCCACAAGGAAATTTCCATTCAAGACGGAGTTGTTAACGTAGGATTAAAAACCAAACAAGCTCTAAATCCCAAAGGGAATCTGCAGTTGATAAAGCTTTCAAAAAACGAACAGTTGAAAGCACTACTTTCCCATAGGAGGCAAATTTGTATGACAGTATTCTGAAGTGCATGTTCATTTCCAAGTGAAACGGGATTTTTGTTTTTGCAACACACTTGTTAATGCATCAGATTACAGAAGTAAAATGTCTTATGAATGCTAGCTTTAGGGCACTTGACCTAAATGCATCCTCCTCTCGGCAACAAACTTTTTCATCAGTCATGTTTTTCCCCTTAATTGATCAGCTTAATAGTGGTAGAAATAGACACACCAAACTGCTTTACATAATCTGGCTCATTTACTTCCCTTCATTTTGCAGTAGTCAGATTGTCATTTAACCTACTGTCTGTTAAACCAAGTTGTTTATCATTTGCCTCTCTGATTTTCCAGGCTTTAATTGCGAGGGAATGTTTGATATGTTTTATTAAAGCAGCTTCCTCACTCTTGCTATTTTTATCTCCATTTCTTTTCACTTCCCCTTCCCCTCTCTATTCTGCTTCTAATGGGACCATGATTGGATAATTGATATGCTAACAATTTCTGTCACAGCAGACTTGCTTTGTTTGATGTAAAAGGCTTCTCTTCCTCCTGCCCTGCAATTACTGTTTTTTCCCCTTTATTTCTTAACAATGATGGCTCGTCAAATAGTACTCTTGACTTTGCAGGGATTCATCTTTCAATGGTCATTTTGCCAAAGAATTAAAAAAAAAAAAAAAAAAGAAAGAAAGAAAGAAAAGAAAATCCAATATAGGGAGATGGTGGTGCTGCCATTGGATTGAGCTTGAAGCTTAATTGTGTCCTCAGCCGCCTGCTGAATCAGTCATATGTCAGAAATTAGGGGGAAAATGCACTTTTTTTATACTACTTGTATACTTCCGAAAATATTTATTTTATAATATATGGCACAATATTTATTTGATCTGCAACTGTTATGTCCCAAAAGAATATTCTAAAAAAATAAAAAATAATAAAAAGAAAAAGTGTTGGATAAGTGTCAGCTATGTAAATAAATGCAATCTTATGTGTTTTCTCCTGAGAAAGACATTTTATTTTTGATGTTATAAGCATTTTGAAGTCCTTGAGTGGAATAGTACTAGACCCCCATGTAAGTGATAAGTGGTGTATAGCCAGAGGCAATTTGCTTCAAGAGCTGATGTGAATTTGTTGACTCTAAAATGTTTCTAAAGCTGATGTAGTGCGAGGAACATGCCTCTATGTAAAATTCTTTCTAAAAACAACTGTTTCATTTTCACCCTATTATTATTATACATAATGTAGATTCGAAGGACTATTTAATCTGTTTCCCCCCTAAGGGGACTCTTTGTGTGGGAGCCATCTAGACATTATCCTGGATTGTGGTTGCAAAACAAGAATCTTTAATCCAGTTGGCAGGTCGCTAAAGAAGGTGTTTTTCTCTTGTGTTGGACCTCTCAAAAAACAGCTAGCCTTGCTGTTTAGATTAACATCATTAAAAAGCAGCCGTCCTCTTTCCAAAAATAAGACATTCATCAAAAGTATCCTCATCTATCTTTCCACTGCTCTGCAGATTCCCCATAGTGTGCAGTTATACTTCATTTAGCACATAATTTAAAATAAATACTGTTATTAAGTTGGCTTGAAAAAGCCAACTTACTGATATATATATATATATATATATATATATATATAAACGTATTATTCTGCTTCTTCTTCTGAGCCAAATTTTAGACTGCATCTCCTCCTAGAGCTTTAAAGCTACAACCACCAAACTTGGCTCAGACCTTCAGACTGTTCTGACTTAGTGTACCATATCTTTTCAGACTGATCCGACTTACGGTTTTCCTAAAAATGCTGATCAAACCTTGGAAAAACTCCCATAGACTTGCACTGAAAATCTGAACATTCCATCAACCTCCACCTGTCACAAATTCAAATCTAAACACACTGAAGCCAATTAGACTCAATAAAGCTGCCATTCTATGTACTATCTATAAGTCATTCAAACTCATAAAAACTCATAAACTATCTATCTATCTATCTATCTATCTATCTATCTATCTATCTATCCACCCACACACACACTCACTCATTCACTCACACACTCAATCTCACACACTTGCATACTCGCATACTCACACTCACTCACTCACACACATACACACACACACACACACACACACACACACTCGCTAGCAAGCTTTTAAACTACTAAACTAAAACACAAACTATTTCAAACTGAAAAGCTTCAAACTTCAAACTTTTAAAGCTACTCCAAACTGGCTAGGCTTTTTCAAGCCAACTTAAAGTTTGTCTACAAACTTTACTCATCTAGTTGTCTTTGATATAACCCTGATCTTGCGTTGATGCTTGTCTATACAATAATTTTCCATATCATTATCGATTTTTTTTATTTTTTTATAATTTTGTAAAAAAAAAAAAAATGCACAATTTTTATTTCTGTATAGTTGTGATTTCTCTTTCAACAGGTCCATTAACCAGTCTCACTAGACTGCTCAGAAGACCACTGATGCACAGATGACCTGTAATCAACAGGGATCACTTGGCTGAACAGCTTTTAAGCCAATTACATGGGTTGACACATGGTCTTCATATAAAAGCCCTTCAGATCCAAAGGTTTTTAAAGACTTCCTATTGAATTTCTTTTGCCAATCAACTAAGTCTTTAAAAACCTCTACCAACGTATCATTCATTATCTATCTGTTTTTATTGTGATGTATAGAATACTGGTTCCGGATCGAAGCCTCCACTTCATTTTAACTGAGAATATATTTAAATCTCAAAAGCCATTTATGAGCACCATTTAAGCCAAGCTTTTAAAAACTCACGCTGTACACTACATTCTTCAGGCTCACGGCATCCCAGACACCAATATTTTAATGATTCATAAAAAATTAATCACTGGCCAACTGAATGAGTTATGTAGTGATATTATTTGGGAGATATTTATATTTAATGAGCTTTATTTAAATAATAATTTTGTCATGAAGTTTTGTTGTTTTGTTTTTTTTTTTTTTTTTTTTTTTTTGCCCTCTTTGATATAGTTTTTATCCAGTTTCTGGAGCTTGAATCTAACCCAAGCTTTCTTGCTTTTGCACCTTCATACTAAATAGACATATGCTGCTACTACTCCCCAAATACCTTGTATAAAAATAAATGTGAATTTGTTTTAAACTGAAACATGTCATGACTCTTGAATAAGCTTTTGAAATTATTATTATAATGAATTATTTACATTCTGGAGCAAGTGATCTTTTTGTACATGTTAATTAATGTATGTGATCTGGTTGCTTTTTAAACAAAGCATTTTATGTGTTTGTATCGACATAGATGAAATGCAAGTCACTGGCAATGGTGCTACTCATTGCTGTCCTTTTATCATTACAAATTTATTTGGATAGCGCTTTTTACAATCCACGTCACTTTAAAGAAGCTTCGCAGAAAGTGTTAATGTCTGGAATGCCTTAAGTCTTAACATTAAGCAGTTTTAGAGCTAAATAGTTTAATCAGTGAGCTGTTAGAGTCGTAATGATTTAATCACCTATAGTTAGCAAGCCAGAGAAGAGTAGACTGACAGGGAACCAAAAGCTCCATTTTATTGTTAACAGGAGACAAAATAAATAAAAAAAGCTTGTTCTTTTCTGGTTAAACAATCTGAACATAATTTCAACTTAAACTTAACAATTAAGTGTCTTTGAGGTTTGTCTCTGCTTCACTGATGAGGTGGACATAGATTTTGTGTCAGATTGGATGTGGTAGCAGTTCCGGCGTTGTGAGGTCAAACATGGAAGATAGGAGTTTCTTGACATTTGGACACAGTGTCATCCTGTCAACAAGTGCCTGCAACAGTGGATTTCAAGTACTCTCTTTCTTTGACTGATGTAAGAGAACAGGTTGAAAGTAAGTGTCAGTTTTCTCCCGGTGTCCTCTTTGGTTCTTTGTGGCAAAGCTGATTTACAGCCGGGATATGTGATCTCCAGTTGAGACTAACTATTAGTTCACCCAAAAATGAAAATTCTGTCATTAATTACTCATATCGTTCCAAACCCGTAAGGCTTGCGTTCATCTTTTGAATACAAATCAAGATCTTTTTTAATTTTTAATATATGTGAATAAAAGCCTAAACTAAATCAGTTCATCACATAAAGCAATCGAGAAAATTTGGACTAAACTGCTCAATTCATAAGGATTAGTTTTACGATCTCTTTATGAACTCTTTGAAGCGTCAAAGTGGTAGTTGAGTAGCTGTCTATGGAGGGTCAAAAACTCTCAGATTTCATCAAAAAGATCTTCATTTGTGTTCTGAAGAAGAATGCAGGTCTTACAGGTTTGGAACAACATGAGGGTGAGTAATTAATGACATAATTTTCATTTTTGGGTGAACTATCCCTTTAAGTGAAATGTAATCTAGATAATCTTTGTGTATTCATTAAATATATAAGAGCAAAAGATTATTTTAGAAATTATTTTCAAAGTATAATTAATTTGTTAATAATTATATCAGCTTTTATGGAGCAAAATTGACTATCATGAAATTTTATTTAAAGCTCCAGTCCGTTTTGCCTCTTTGTCGCCATCTCTGTTTGAAACCTGCAATTGCAGTTATTTGTGGAATTATCATCTTTACGTGGGTTGTGCATCGGCACGGCTCCTCAGCGCAGATGAATCTAATGTTTGCTGTTAGTCACCACATCGGTGTGGATACTGTACTTCAGAATCACAGATTCTACGTCTTGGAAGTATGACCATATTAAGAATTTTCACCGGAAAATGTCATCTGAACAAGTAAGTAACATGTCTGCCACTTTTGTTCTGACTGACTGAGAAAAAAAGCATTACAATCGCGCTGCCAATGGTGATTAAGATTAGCTCGGATCACGTCAAATCGTGCAAATTATTATTGTTATACTTTGTTCTCAAATTGTTAATGTTAACAACATCAGCATTGCTTGATTATGTGTATTATACATTGACTATGTGTATTTAGTGAGTATTAGCGTTACCTGTAGATTTCAATTTCTGTAGCCACTCCACAGTCCGACGTCTTTTGCTTTTGACTACGGGTGAATCTCCAGTTATCACTGATGATTGTCATTTGGACCTTTCTGGATTACAATCCACCATCAAAATGATAAGTTTAATTATTGCAGCTGCTGTGAGAAAAGGCTATAAACGATCCGCTACCTGTAGCATCCTCCACATGCTATATAGGCTACTAGCTGGGACTCCTTCTTCATGTAAACAGACGTGACGTAATGACGCAAAAACGAACGGCTACCAGTACCGATTTTTTTCTAAAACATTATTACAAGCAGGGAATTGGGCTAAGGTAAGGAGATAGTTTTGAATACTGGCTGGTTATGTACTTGCTCAGTAATTGATTTTGGATCATTTTTAGCCAAAAAAAGTTACAGACTGCAGCTTTAAATAGTTATAACTATTCTCATTTTATCAGCAGTTATGTGCATCTTACAGTTGCATTTATGTTGTTTATTTAATGTTTATTGCATTATTTTAATGTTCTGTGTGTTTTACAATGCTTTTTGTCAATCACAGCCACCTTTTTAAGCATTAATTAAACATTATTTATTTATTTATTTCCATTTTGTATGTAATGTACTTTGATTATTTACCATTACCATTGGTTTTTCAAAATAATGTTGATTCACAAGAAAAAAATGTTTTGACAGTCTGCAAGATTGACAAGATGACAAGATTGCAAATAGACAAGAACTTTAAAATAGTCTGAGAATGTTTTTGTTGTTGTTTTTGTTTTATGTTTGTTTTTCCTGACATTTTCCCTTCATTTCTGGATGATCACGCAAGTCTTCATTATTTTCAATGTGCATCATCAACTTAATATTGATTGTTGTGCTATATGATATATGACTGAACAAAAGTTATTTTTCTATGGGTTTTGTGGGTTCTTTCTTTTTTAAGATTTAATATATTACTAAGAAATGTTTCACTTTGACATTATATGGGTCCATTAGTTGACATTTATCAAAAAGCCTCAGTTAAATGCATCAGTGCTGTAACTCAATAAATTATGAAGAAGTCCAAGGTTGGGTGAGTAATTTTGACAGGCATTTTTGACATGTTATTGCTGACACCCCCTCAATCAAACCCCTTACAATCTTTCTTGCCTATATATATATATATACACACACATATATTTATATATATATCTTAGATGTATTGTGTTTTGTCTGAGCGCCGTAGGAAAAGATTACATGTTTGCTGTTTGTTTTGTTTGTGATATAGATTTTCGAGAGAACTCATTTTACTGGTTCTCAGTTTGATGAGCTCAAGACATATTCAAAAGTCACTAATAATATATATCAATGCAGCACAGCTCTTGTTAGGGATGTTGTTATCTACTATTTAAGAGAGCATGGTGTATATCCCTCCTCTGATTAAACCTGCATATTGCCAATGATATATGATGAGTAATATATTTGCTTTAAATAAAACCTAATTTGTATCATATACAGCTGAGAGGGAATAAAATACAAGCAGCTAAATCAGAGTTTGGATGTATTAGCATCATTGAATTTCTTCATTCTCTTTCTCTCAGGTTTTCCTGTGCAGTTGTGGATTCTGTCCAGTCCTGTGTGAAGCATTTAGCCAGTGGAGATGCAGTACGGGTCTGTTCGCATTCTCCCTCATCACTCACAGTCACATGTCATCGTCACATTTCTCTGCAGACCTGCCAACTAGAGGTGTCCATCTGGATAATGGGTGAGATATATCACTGGATCAATCAAGTAGAATCCTCAACACCTGTATGAGTGTATCAGTGGCCTACTTAAATTACATTGATTTCCGTCTTAGCCTTTCGATGGACACATGAAGTTTGATCCTAGCAAAATGAAACTAACAGTCACTAAGCCAAGGTCTTCATGCTGATTGTACTGTTAAACCTAAGGTTTCTGAATTTTTTGGCCCCTTTTCCTTCATGGTATAGTTTTCCTGACTTACCTCAGCAATGTAGCTAAGCTACCATTAATTTAAAAACAGGGAAAAAAGTTCATTTTGATTGAAGATGTCCCAAAGGGTGCACTGCAGTGAGATGATTATATAATACATCTTTCTCAAAAGGCTATTATCACAGTGACATTGAGACAGAACAGAAAGTCCTGGCGAGACAGTAATGTTTCAACAGTTGTACTTCTGAGTTCAGAATGTTTTTGAATACCGAGAGTAGGACAGAAGATTGGCTTGCTTGTCTTGACTAAATTATGTCAATTTTAGAATTGCATTTACACTAACCTACTTAAAACAGACATACTTAGTCAGACACACACTAAAATTTAATATAGTTAAACATTAATTGATTTTAGGGTCTCTAGTACTAAATGAGTCATGGCACTCCACTTAGAAAAGTGATTTACCTTATACCACCCTTGTGACAACAGCAAGGGAAGACGTGAGAAGACATATTGTGTGTATTTGTGTACATTACCGTTCAAATGTTTGGGATCTGTAGAATTTGTAATGTTTTAGAAAGAAATCTCTTATGCTGCCCTAAGGCTGAAAATGTATTAAAAATGATACCCACAGAATTTTACTTCTGTTTCGTTATAGTTTAAATTTAAATGATTGTTCAGTTAGGCAGAATTTTTCAGTTTAGTTCTGTATGGCGCAGATAGTGTATATTCATGATTGGTTTCATGAATCGGCATTTACATTTATTCATTTAGCAGGTGCTTTTATCAAAAGCTACTGCATAGATCTGCATGGTTCTAACAGTGGATTTATCGAAAACGGAAATAAAGCCTCTTTCAATTACACTAAATGAGCATCTATTATTCACCTCTTGGTCTGATGAAGACTAATGGATCTGATAGAAAACTAGCGAGAAGGGAAAACAGAGAGCACAGGGCATGCTGGGAAAACTCATCTGCTGGTGGAGATGTCGGGACAGGTTGGTACAAGGAGGATGTTTTAATGTGTGTCACAGCTTCCTCTATCACTTAGCAACCGCAGCTAATAGAAAAGAAACTGAAATAATCATTCTCACACAAAAATGTGCCGAAACATCAATGATTTGCTTCCTCATAATTGAGTTTGCATTGATGTGTCTAACAGCAATTGCCTTGAACATTTTTTAATTTCTTCAGCATGCCCAGAAACCACAGCAGTGATGAAGCTCCTCTGGAAATATGCATCCCTCCCTGAGATTAGCTGCCCTGGAAAATCAGCTCTCTGGTTCGTATTTATGAGAGTTGAAATAGGGTCGGTGTCAAACCGCAATCAACAGAGATATTGAATTCAGCGTTTTTTGTTTTAACCTGGAAAAGAGCAATTTAGAGACAAAATAAATGAGGTGTCAGATTGCCGGAATGGGTCATCAGGTGCCACTCAAGACTTTCACTTGCCAGTTACTCTTAAGAAAAATGGTTTTGAACATTTTTAGATTAGGATGCTTCAGCTCGTGCACTGTCAGAAAAACAAAATGTGCAAAATTGTACCTTTAGGGTTACAACAGCTTGTCACTGAGGCAGTACCCTTAAAATGGCAACTTTGTAGCTTGTCTACCCCTAAAAGATGCATTTTCATACCTTAAAAAGGTGCATTTAAATGCAGATAGATAAGGTCCAAAGATCTCTTTAAAGTCCACCTAAAATCAAAATTTAAGTTTTTTAGCTTTTAGTATGAATATGTTAGCCTTAAGGTTATGAATAAGCTGGTGTTCCATAACAATGACAAAATTCACATTTAGGAGATATAAGCATTCAAAACATAGTCTCTCACTTCTGCTAAAATGGATCACAGATTTTCATGACATCACATCACACTTCAGCTTCTCATCAAAGATCTCACCCTCCTACACTATAAACAGATGCTGAAGCTGCGGTTGAAATCAGTCACTTGTTCACACATTTATAGTTTCTGTATGGTGAATGGCACATAGTGCACCATATAGAGCATAGGGAACGATTCAGACAGTGTAAATGCTTTCCATTGACGCGAATGAAGTCTGTTTTCACATTAGTGTCATGTGAACCGCCGCAGCACGAGCAGTCTGCTCGGGTCCAGAGACATGAGAGCACAGGGCGGATCATATGCGCGAGTCGGCGCAGACCACAAAACGTATTGGACCCATTTGAATTCTGCACAGAATTCTGTATTTTAAAGTGATATAGAGGAGATTAGGGGGAGAAACGGTTAGAGATTAGAAGGAAATCAAAGCTTTACCGAGCTCAGCAGCTCTGGCCGAGCTGTGATAAAAACGAAACGCTATTGGCTATTTATTTTTTTTAAAGGGGGGTAAATCCTGCCCTGTCTTCCTGTTTCAGTTGAAATGACGTCAACACATTGAATAATGCTGCGCATTCCAAGACACTTCAGTGGGCCTTTAATGGTACTGCTCCAGTGACAAGCTATTGTAAGGTACGAATTTTTGACTTTTTTTTTATTGATATAGTGCAAAATGACATTGGTCTAACAACAGTTATTAGCTGAATATGTTAGAAATGATTATTGTCTTAATGCTAAAACACAAAATACTGTAAATGCAATGAAGGTGAAGTTTCAGTGAAATATATACAGTCCTCTATAATGTCTTTACATCCATCATTATGTGTGCATTTTGGGCCCTATTTACACCTTGTATTAAGATGTGTTTTGGTCGATCGGATCACGTAGACGGTCTAGTAGAGGTAGGAGCATGGCATCTCATGCACAGAAGCCACTGGCACATCTCGCTGTGCTTATTAACAGAGATGGGCAGTATTTTAATTAAATGTATTTAAAATATGTATATAATCACTTTTGAGTATTTTGTAACTTGTATTTTGCTGACATTAATTTGATGACAGATGTAATTTGTAATTAAAAACTTTGAGAGACTGTATTTTGTATTTGAAATACTTAAAATACTTAAATATGATTCATGCTCTAATAATAATAATAATAAAAAACATTACCAGTGTTAATAGGGTAACAAACTATAGCCTTATCAGGCAATGACTTGTAAGGCAGCGTTTGTGCATGAAGGCACCTCACGAAACTGATTTCGGACTTCTGAAGCAGCGTAACCGTTTAATGATCTACAGCAAAATAGCACGAGCTTTGGTGAGAACTAACCAAATATTTAATTACTACAGTAGTAATTTCTCGCTAGAAATGACATCAAAAGTGGAAAATGTTGGTCAAAAACGTACATTTACACACAAACTGACCAGCAAACACAACTTTCGGATGCCATCTTTATTTTTCTAGCTCAACTGTCACGAAAGGAATGCACTGGATTGTGGAATACCAAAGGCAGCGAAGGACATCTGCCTTCAAAAATTGATCAGATGAAGGTATCTCAGGAAACAGGAAGTGAAGCTAACATTGGATTCGGACGTGCCTTGATGCCTTCCTACCTTGAAATGTGTCCTCCGAAGGCAGCATTTTCCAGTTTTCAGACGCAGCCCAAATCTTATGCTGCCTTCATGTGCTATCGGAAATTTGATAATTCCCACTTCTGAAGTCGTGATTACGAGTTCATTGCATTCAAGTTTTGAAATGGGAGGGCGTTCATGTGCAATTTTTATCTAGGAAACTCTTATTTACAATAATTCCGAGAGCACGTGAAGGCAGCAACAATCTGCCCATGGTAGGATCCAACTAGAAAAAAAAAAGAAAAGAAAAAAAAAACAATGAAAGAAGCTGCTTTGGTGCTCAGTGCATACTGGTAAAGTATGTAAAATATTCTATCAGGTATTGCTCACTGAATGTTATTACATGACAGAAGAAAAGAGCAAATATCTGTGCTGCTCAAGGACTTGTGAATTTACTTGCTAGCTGATTAGTGATGTTAATTAGCTACTTGTTTCTATAAACATAATGAAAGTTTTAAAGGGGCTCGCTGTATGAAAGAGTTTTCATGTAATAATTGCTTTTTTATTTCCTATGTGTGAGCAGCTTGTTAAGAAACTTAAAGGGTTACTTCACCCAAAAATGAAATTTCTGTCATTAATTGCCCACCCTCATGTTGTTCCACACATGTTGTTGATGAAATCCGAGAGATTTCTGACCTCCCTATAAATAGCAATGTCATAACCAATTTCAAGGCCCAGAAAGGTAGTAAAGATATTGTTAAAATAGTCCATGTGACTGCAGTGGTTCAACCTTAATGTTATGAAGCGATGAGAGGCTGTCGGAAGCTAATTATTTTAGTTTTTAAAGTTTAAAATATGAATATTTTTCTAACACAAATGCATCACTTTGCTTCAGAAGGCCTTTATTAACCCCCCAGAGCCGTGTGGTTATCTTTTATGATGGATGGTTGCACTTTTTTGGGCTTCAAAGTGTCATCCTCTATTCACTGCCATTATAAAGCTTGGGAGAGCCAGGATGTTATTTAATAAAACTCCAATTGTATTCGTCTGAAAGAAGAAAGTCATATACACCTAGGATGGCTTGAGGATGAGTAAATTATGGGGTAATTTTCATTTTTGGGTGAACTAGCCCTTTAAGTGAACATAAGAAATTAGGAGAAATATGGATCAATATATTTGGATCCGTGTATCTGTCTTAAAGTGACAGCAGCCTAGCATACCTGCTGCTGTTTATATCCTTATTTTTAATCAGATAATAAGACATCAGATAATCAGATAATAAAAAAATCACTCACTGCTCTTGACTGAATAACTTGAGTAGCTTTAATAAGGATCAATCTATACAGTAAAAGATAATGTTTTTATTACTGAGTTTTCTCTGTCGAAGGTCAGTTTTGTCTTCTCAAATGAAACGTTTTACAATATGAAGAATAAATTGAAGTGAATAGACTCAGTCCTGGCTAATGCCTATATATCAGTAATTTTTAAGTGTCTGGTTAGGTTTAGAGAATGTTGTTTTATAAGTTAAGGAGAGGAAAGCACTTCTCTTTTCTCTTACATGTGTATCTAACTCCACTATTACTAAATGTCTTTTATCTTATTGGCACAGCCTCCTGCAATTCTTCAAATGATTGCTTAAATATATTTGATGAGCAAGTATTTGTAATTTGTAACAAAATACTTTTTGATGTATTTGTGCCCATCTCTGCTTGTTTGGCATATCCGGTGGCACGTCCGGTTTTGTTTGTCATGATTTACTAGCAGATAGTTGCCGATGGATTGCATCATGTGCCACTGACAATGTTGTGGAACATGACGCCGTATGTTGTGGCATCTCCAGTAGTGACAGATGAGTTGAGCTTATACTGACATAATTGTGAATTTTTTTTAATATATAAATTAAACGTTTTTACAAATCGGTTGTTTTTTTCAAATAGGCCTATATGTAAGATTGTGGAACATCTGTATTTGAGTGGCATACAGTACGTGTCACGATCACTGTCTGTTCCTGTCAGTTCCTGGACTCCATTTCCCATAATCCTCCTTGCCAATCACATGCACACTCCACACCAATCACCAGTTGCCACATACAGCTTAGCACACTACCTGGACTATAAAGGACTTACACACACACCACCTCATTGCGAAGTCTTGATTTGCTGTGGTGATCATTACTGAGCGTTTTCTTGTGGACTGTCTCCTGGTTTCCGGTTGGATTGTTTATTCTTTGTGATTCTCTGCTGCCTGCCCTGAACCTTGCCTGTGTACTGGACTGTGTTTGTTTGCCGCCTGCCCTGATCTCTGCCTGTGACCCGATACTGTTTGTCTGCCGCCTGCCTCGAGCATTGCCTGTCCCTGTTTATGTTCCTGCCTTTGCCCCTGTCTACCTGTGTAAATACTGTTCTTAATAAAGCTTGCAAATGGATCCCCGCTCTGCCGACCCATCATTACAGAAGACTTCGCCAACACATGGATCCAGCGGCTCTCCTGGAGAACACTGGCCCGGTATGAACATTGCACAATTATTATTATGGCTCAAGCAGGGCACCCGGTCGTTGGAGGAATACATCAGAGAATATTTGGATGTTGCATATGGTTCAGATCTGCCAGACTGTGTACTGATAGACTTTTTCTGTGAGGGTGTTAACCAGCCACTTAAAAAACAACTCATTCGTGAGGGACCCCGTTCATCTCTAAGTCAGTTTCTGGATTATGCTTTATTGAATGTGGGCTCTCCCTTTACTGTGGGTGTCGCGGAGGAATGCGACACCTCGTCTGGTCGTGTAATGGCTGCCGCGCCAGATGACACTCACAAAATGGCGGCCACCACTACTACAATTCCAAGTCAAGTCCAAGTTAAACTTCCCGAGTCACGTCCCATCTCCACTGATCTTCTAGATCTACATCACGTCTCTGGATCTGTTTGGGAGCGGTGTGGGTTGCGTTCCAGTGTGGCTGATCCACCGCTGACTTCAGCACGAGCGGCTGGCATTCCTAAGCCTCCGCCGGCCGCTTCGCACTCAAGCTCGCCGGTGGCTACGCACTCAAGCTCGCCGGTTGCTGCGCACTCAAGCTCGCCGGTTGCTACGCACTCAAGCTCGCCGGTTGCTACGCACTCAAGCTCGCCGGTTGCTACGCACTCAAACTCTCTGGATGCTATGGACAAGATGGCCGCTTTGCCAGTGCCCACGGGCAAGATGGCCGCCCCGCCAGTGTCTGGGAACATAGGGGTCGTCCCAGCCAGTGAGTCCGCTCCACCCCGTGAGCCCGCTGCAGCGCCCACCGAGGAGGTAGGCACAGAGCCACCGCCTCAACCATGCAAACGGAGGAGGAGGAGGAAGAAGGCTTCCTCCAGCCCTCAAGGCCCGGAGGCCTTCCCAGAGCCCGCTGTAGGCCCGGAGGCCGTCCCAGAGCAGCCCGCTGCCGTCCCAGAGCAGCCCGCTGCCGTCCCAGAGCAATCTGCTCTTCCTGATACGGCCACGGAGGCCGGCGCCGAGCTCCTCGCCTTGCCGGCGCCAACCGAGCTCCTCGCCCTGCCGGCGCCACCCGAGCTCCTCGCCCTGCCGGCGCCACCCGAGCTCCTTACCCACGAAACCGCCACGGCCTCCGTTGAATTCCCCAAGAACTTTTTTGGGGGGGGCCATATACCTGAGGGTGGGGAGCTTGTGGGTGGGGACCCTGCACGGCCGCGATCATCAGCGGCCTCCGAATTGCTTGAGCTTGCGGGTGGGGACCTTACACGCCCACGGCCTTCAACCGCCTGTGAACTGCTGTGGCCAGCTACGGACCCTGACCTGCCGTGGTCGCCCAAGCCACCTGACCTACCGTGGCCGCCTAAGCCACCTGACCTGCCGTGGTTGCCCAAGCCACCTGACCTGCCGTGGTTGCCCAAGCCACCTGACCTGCCGTGGGCGCCCAAGCTACCTGACCTGCCGTGGCCTCCCGACACTCCTGACCCGCCGTGGCTACCCCTGGAACCTGACCCGCCGTGGCTGCCCGTGGCACCTGACCCGCCGTGGCTGCCCGTGGCACCTGACCCGCCGTGGCTGCCCGTGGCACCTGACCCGCCATGGCTGCCCGAGTTCCTGGACCTGCATTGGAGACCCCGTTCCCGTCTGCCAACAGGTCTCCAATGTACCCACCCCCCCTCCCTATCTGTGCCATTTACGCCGTGAGGACGCGCCTTCCGGAAGGGGGGCATTATGTCACGATCACTGTCTGTTCCTGTCAGTTCCTGGACTCCATTTCCCATAATCCTCCTTGCCAATCACATGCACACTCCACACCAATCACCAGTTGCCACATACAGCTTAGCACACTACCTGGACTATAAAGGACTTACACACACACCACCTCATTGCGAAGTCTTGATTTGCTGTGGTGATCATTACTGAGCGTTTTCTTGTGGACTGTCTCCTGGTTTCCGGTTGGATTGTTTATTCTTTGTGATTCTCTGCTGCCTGCCCTGAACCTTGCCTGTGTACTGGACTGTGTTTGTTTGCCGCCTGCCCTGATCTCTGCCTGTGACCCGATACTGTTTGTCTGCCGCCTGCCTCGACCATTGCCTGTCCCTGTTTATGTTCCTGCCTTTGCCCCTGTCTACCTGTGTAAATACTGTTCTTAATAAAGCTTGCAAATGGATCCCCGCTCTGCCGACCCATCATTACAGTACGTGCCACAGAATGTTATGTAATATCAGTGCTACTGTATGCTGTTGATCACGCAAACTGCCCATTCTAGGAAACACACAGAATAAATATATTATGGGCCACTATGAATACCGCATTAACAGTCGCATCCGTTAAACCTTTGTTTTTGCATGACGATGCTGCTTTCACGCCGGTAGATGTCAGTAAACCTACTGTATATTGGCCAGCGCAAGATAAACCAAAACTTACGACAGTTGAGGAAGATCCACAAATTATTAAAAAAAAAAAAAAAGAAAAAGAAAATTATAATAATGAATATAAATACATAGAGCTACAACGGGAAACGAGAAAGATATTAAACATGGATAAGCCTAATGGTTGTTGTAAATTACTCCGGGTTGTAATAAACTATGTTTGAAAGCAATGTATTATTAATTAAATGGGTCATTCTTCAATTGGGGTGGCAAATGAGAGGCAGAAACTGTAAAAATGCTTGTTTGTTTTCTTTTAATAAAATGTATTGCATTTAAAATAAGTTTAATATGCTATATCCATTAAAATTGAAGCTTAATAACATTTTGATTTTTAAATAATTTTAATCAAACACTGGTGAAACAACCACTTATGTCTATGGTGATACCAATATTTGAAGGAAAATTTTGGTTTGATCTAAAATGAGCAGGGATATGCAACTTTAGGTAATAATGAATAAATTAATTAATTACTTTAAGGACTCAGTTTCATTGATCATTTAAATTTCATTTTTTAAATAAATGTTAATAGCTTGTCCGCTATTTTTGCCAAAGAAAAATTGTTTCTTTTTTTTTTTTCTTTTTTTTTTTAAATTTGGATATACATCAAAAAAGGCAGGAACAATGGCCTGTGCTACCTTTATAGTCTTTATTCTAAAAGATTAAAACCACTTTACAGTCTAAAAACATTAAATTATAAGATTAAATGGCTCTGAAGGAAAGAAATTTCAGATACATTTTGAAGTAACACCACAGACATAATATAACACCACAGACTTCATATAGCATAAAAGGTTTAACAATTAAAAGTTTATTGAGCAAAATAATGAAATTCATCATGAGTAGGATTACAAGTATCTACTCTGATAAAAGAACATTTAGAGAAAAACTAAGAGAAGTGAAACCTAAGGGTTTTTTGGGGTTTTTTTTTTTGACCAGTGATGAGGCATTGCTTCCCTTAAGAATGTTTATTGTTTTGGTTGTGGGGCTCTGAGGATTCATTTTCAGCATTTTCTTCTTTAGACGGGCACATTTTGTTTTGTATTTTACAGCTTTTCCCCCCTCCATTTCAAGTTTATGTTGCAGTTTTTTCAGTGGCCTTCTCTCTCTGCGTATTTTCTTTTTTCCATGGATTTTTTTTTCCTGAAATATGTCAAAATACGATTAAGCCACATGACATCACTTACAAATGGTTAAGTATACAATTTGAATTATTTACATACAAAATATGATTTATAGTTAAGATCCCTTTTATCCATCCTAAAACCTAACCTGGATGTGCTGATTATCCTCCTTGGACTATCTGAACTTGATGGTGTGTCTGGTGGAGTCAAGGTGCCCTGTTTTGACTCTTAATCTTGTTAATTAATCAGTTAATCTTGCCATACCTGACAAGAGAGATACAATTATATGATTATAAATATCCTATGTGTTTTATTAAAAAATACAACATTTCTGGTTGTATATTGTCTGTGGAGTTACTAGAGTCTGTGGTGTTACCAGGAAAGACAGTAACACCACAGACAAATTAGCCTAAATCCAGACTTTTCTCAAATGGAGGCTGCCATCATGATGATTTCAAGATCAGGGGACATTTTGGAAATATTAATAAGTATGTATTTATCAAAATTTTGATTAAAATATGTAAAATTCTGCAAGTTAACACCACAGACACTAATAAAGTGTGACACATGAAATTGTCAGAAATTTAGATAACTTTTAAAAAATTAATAAAAAAGAATGTACTCACCATGCACCCCTCAGATTAACCAGCATCTGCAATGACCTTTACACACAGGAAGTAGTCCATTGTTGTAACACCACAGACATGAATTTGGGGGACACTACTTTTTTCTTAAATATTACAAAATATGTATTTTTTAAAACAATTTAATAAAATTGTACATGTTAAATAAAATCTATATTCATAATATAGCCACTTTATTTGTGTTAAAAATGTTATATTGTTGCAATTACATTGATACCTCTCTGAGGTATGGCGGGAACATATTTTGTTACAAATGCAATCTCCCAAACTTAATTAATTATGTAATTTAAAACAAAAATGTAACTATTAATAGTGAACAAATTGTGTTTATTCTACAGAATACAAACATGCAAAAAAATTATAATTTATTAGTATTTAAAGTTTATTTCAACTGTTGTAAAGTAGAGCTCTGCTCTGACAGCCGCAAGACCACGCCGAACGCTGAGTGAGCTGAGTAAGTGTAAGGAATGATGAGAAAACATTGTGCTGGGAATGTTTTTCGTCTTCAAACCAAACTTAGATCTTCATTAGCCGACAAAATTTAAATCCTCTATGGCTAGCGCGCTTCCCATAATGTCTATGCATTCAGTATGAGTATGTCGGTCTTTTGTGGATGCACTTTTGAGTTTAGTAGCCAATTGTCAATGGGCAGTAGCTATGTGAGCTCTTCACAATGTTGAAAGCAAAGTGGAGAAGAAGAGAGAAGTATAAGCTACTCAACTGAACAGATCAGCTCACACTTATGATCTGTTAAAAAAAAAGTGAAAAAAAAAAAGTCATGATTGGAATCCAGTTACAATTTGAAAATGTAAAATCTATAGACACTTTAAGAATAATATCAAGTACCAGTTGAGAGTGCATTTACAGTCTGTGTTGGATGGTTAAGCTAACAGAAATGTTACAGATACAGATTTAAAAAAAAAAAAAAAAAGTCAGCAATAAAGAACCCTAAACTCTAACACAAAGAAGCATTTTAGCATAAAATGTTTCTACAGGATTATATATGGTTCTAAATAGAACTGTTACTATAACTTCTAAAGAACCATCTTTTTTTTTTAGAGTGTACACTAGTCCCCAGTGAACAAGCAACTGTTTGCCAAAATGATAAACAAAAAAGTATAAGCAAAAATGATATTTTAAATTCATGTCTGTTTAGTACACAAGAGATATCATCTGCTATAATGAGAAGTCTGTGTCGTAGGAGTCACTCAGAGTATCTGGGTCATGAGGCAGAGGGAGGTTAAAGAGAGCTCACTGTAAACTTATTCAGGCCGTTAACTGTAAATTAGCTATTGATTCATAATGTTTCTCTGTGTAGCTCTAGGTGTGTGTGTGTAGCAAAACTCTGGGGAAATGGAGCTAGAGATCAGGGTTGCCAGGTCAGCGCAACAAAACCACGGACTTGGAAACACTGCAAGAGTTGTGATTCAATTAGAGACCCATAATCATGGATATCAAGAAATCTTCTTGGTAATTGAAAACCTTTTTTTTTCTTTTCTTTTACAGACAAGGCTTCCATCTGTGTCTTTAATATAGTCCTCTTTGATCACCACTGTCTGGCATGAAAATGGGAATGTTTCCCCACTGAGCTGGTGACCCAGAACTGGACTTGACTGTGTGAAGGAAGGTCACATTCTGGCTGTTGCACAAGGACAAGCTGTCCCAGTGTTTCTTCATCCAGGGTGTTATGCCATTGCCATTCTGCCATTCATGAAGGAAATGTCATGTAGATGTGGGTGAACAGGGCAGTGCTTACAGGGCAGAGACAGTGTGGTGAGTCATGATCGTCCTGCTAAAATGTCGCCTTGACAGCATTTTGAGAGCAACTGAGGGAGGGGCACAAATCCTGCCGTTTTACAGAAAAAAAACAGGTAGCTATGCAGATTGTCTAAAATACTTTTTATTAACATCCACCATATTAACACAGGTGGTAAAGACAAAAGCCACATGATGAATTAAAGTTCATCACAAGTATAGCTTTTCCACAAGCTGAGGTAAATGCTAATAAATATATGGTGCACATGTTATGCAGACAAATATCATGCACACAAATATTATAACGTTAATTTAACAATATAAGATGTGAAATAAAACCCTAATGTACAAAATCATCATGGCATCTTTTTAGTGATTGGGATATATTAGGCAGCAAGTGAACATTTTGTCCTCAAAGTTGATATGTGAGAAACAGAAAAAATGGGTAAGCGTAAGGATTTGAGCGAGTTTAACAAGGGCCAAATTGTGATGACTAGATAACTGGGTCAGAGCATCTCCAAAACTGCAGCTCTTGTGGGGTGTTTCCGGTCTGCAGTGGTCAGTATCTATCAAAAGTGGTCCAAAGAAGGAACAGTGGTGAACCGGCGACAGGGTCATGGCCGGCCAAGGCTCACTGATGCACGTTGGGAGCGAAGGCTGGCCCTTGTGGTCCAATCCAACAAATGGTTCAAGAATGGTTTCAGAAGCACAACAACGAGTTTGAGGTGTTGACTTGGCCTCCAAATTCCCCAGATCTCAATCCAATCCAAGTCCGATTTATGGAAGCCCCACCTCGCAACTTACAGGACTTAAAGGATCTGCTGCTAACATCTTGGTGCCAGATACCACAGCACACCTTCAGGGGTCTAGTGGAGTCCATGTCTCGACAGGTCAGGGCTGTCTTGGCAGCAAAAGGGGGACCAACACAATATTAGGAAGGTGGTCATAATGTTATGCCTGATCGGTGTATATATAGGCCTATATATATATATATATATATATATATACACACACACACACACTGTATATAGGCATATATATTATATTAAATGTAAGGTTAGATCTATTACATTTTTTTTCATGTATAGCAAGAAACTGTAACTGTTAACTGTTTACACACACACACACACACACACACACGCACGCACACATATATATATATATTAAATGTAAGGTTAGATCTATTACATTTTTTTCGTGTATAACAAGGAAACTGTTACCAATTAACAGAGTTTTAGCTTTATTTCAAAGTTTAATTAAAATGTGTCTGAGAATTTAAACAGAGAACATTTTGGTTACCAACAGCACAGATGTATTAAGCATCACCCCCTACACTTGTTTTCAAATTTAAAGTTAAGCGATGTAGTTCATTGCAAAGTCCCTCCCCCAGGTGTCTGTTCGTTGTGCATGTGCGTGCGCTCTCTGCACTCAGTACCCAGTCCGCGCGCGCACAGGAGCGCACTGAGCATCTCGGCGGAACAGTCAGACCTTTCCAAATCCTGCAATTCGCACACAACTTTCTTTTTCTTTGTTTGAGGAGGCTGGCAACAAGGAACTGCAAAACTCGTTTTGTGTGTGTATGTATGTATGTATATCAGTCAGGGGAACATAGAGGGTTTCAACTGTTGTCGGATATCACATTCTCAGTCGCCTTTACCATGCAAGTTCACATCGCCAGCATCTTGATGTGTGGAGTGTCGGGTGAGTTGTTGTGCTTCAGGTGTTTTCCTCATTCATTCTAGAAGAGAAAGCAGCCTGATTTCATGATGTTTAACACTCAAATCAACTTTCACTATTAACAGTGAATTTTCACTATCAAAAATAGTTTTAAATCATGTCAAATTTTGCCTCTTGTGGAAGCGTGCATTATTCCGTTGCTTTTGATACATTGTCGATTACTGGTGAATATTAATTAATTTTATTTTACGGTTATCCATTGAGCCACGTGCGAATTACTTTCAAGGGTCGACTTTTTAGTTATTTTACTCGTGCATTCGGTTGAGGTTCGTCTTGCAGCCTTAGAGACGCTTTGTACGTTTTATTTTGAAGACATTTTTAACAAAACACCAAAGACTTTGTGATATGTAAATCCATAGTTATAAGGTTATTAGAAGAGCACTTGTATTGTCAACGTGCCCTCCGATACAGACAATATCAAGCCGCTGTTGCTATGGTTACCTCCTCACGCAAAGGCGATTTGCGAGTTTATATATTTAGCGCAAATCTGACTAACTTATTGTAATATAACGTTCGTGTTGTCAATGAATCGTTTAAACGGTGTTGAAACTTTTGTAAAAAATTAGACATTTATATATGTATATATAGAAAAATAATAATAATGGATATTTTTAATTCATCCATCAAACATTTTATAGTAGGCCTATAATAGTTTTTTTATAGTATAATATAGTGTGAAAAGTAGCCTGTGAGTAGGTCAGGTTTTGCCTACATTGAGGGAGCCAGCCAACGGTCACCACAAGGAAAACCAGCTGAATAAACATACTAAACAATGTTTTAATTAAAATCTTTTTTAAAAAAAAATGCAAAAAAGTTAAGTTTAAGGGTCAGTGGATAGGAAATATCTTGAATTTAGTATAAAAAAAAAAATAGAAGTCAATAGAAAGTCCCCACTGTGGTACAAAAAAGGCGTGTATTTGAATACCTATTTGGAATCTACTGTATGATTTGTATAATAACAATAATAATAACAACATGTTTGTTTTATCTTAATTGTTGCTTATAGTCTATGTTCTCCAATTTGTAGGATGAGAGATTTATCATAAGAAGCACTCAAAAGTAGAAAAACTCGTTTTCTTGATCCAAGCACCACTCAATACAGCTGCAGGTCCTCAAAGAAATGTTTTTTTATTGACTTGTACTGCCTGAATAAGAAAAGTTAAGAGAGCAATTTGAGCAGGATGAGCATTTGTGTGGTTTGCACATAGAACTGATGCAATGAGAAGCAGTGCATCATGGCATATTGATTTATTGGTTTAACTAGAAACCCAAGAATATCTTAATGGAATATTTTATGATATCATGGAGGGGTTACCTTTCAAAATGATGTTATTTGTTGAAAATATCATAATTAGGATCTGATTAAGATCATGTTAATTGTTATTATTTGCGGTGACATTTTATTTTACACTTGAAACGTTATAGAACACTTCGCAATATATAGGCACCCATTCATAAGCTTTTTATAATAATTATAGTATAATGGTTATTAATTATTAATCATGACCTGTAATACATTTTGTATTTTAGTGGATAGGAATAACATATGCTGTGCAGAATCATCCGTTATGCTTAAGTGTTGTGTATCATCTATAAACTTTTCACAGCTTTTATCAATAAGATGCTTTTGAAGTATATCTACATTCTCTCTGTTGTATAAATCCATCCTAGACCTATGCTGCTTAACTCCCATTCAAAGAAAGAAAGAAAGCTACTGCGTGATAAATAGCTCTGCGCTGCACGGTCTGCCTCCGAGCTTTTGCTACACTACAGCAATTCTTCACAATGACACACATCTACTTCTTCTGTTGAGATGTATATTCATATAGGTTGCTTTGAGAATGACTTGCAGTAATTTGAGTCATACAGAACGGTTGTGTTGAAACATCGAGTGAAGAATAAGAATAAATCCTTTCTTAGATTTTTATCAATCATGAGAAAAGTAGCTATGCAGTGATTTTGTGATGTTCATTCGTCAAAGTGGTCATATTTCAGTATGCATTTTAGAAGTTTTTCAAGGAGATTTGGATGACTTCAGGTAATATCTTTGAAAATATGTAGGAAAAGGGGCCATTTTAAGTTAACGTGATTGAACGCGATGAATTAAATTTAAAAATGCTTTAATATTTTTGAAAAAGACGTTACACCTCACAGTACAAGAAACAGACAAATGCAACAGTGCAAGACTGAATAAATAATTCTCAATTTCTCTCTTCCCCTTTGTCTTTGTTTCTTGTGAAGTGGTCCTGACCATGTTTAATGTATCAGAGGATCAGGCTCACTGCCCGCTGGGCTACTTCCCCTGTGGAAACCTCAGTACCTGTCTTCCTCAGCTACTACACTGCAATGGCGTGGATGACTGTGGGAATCAGGCAGATGAGGAGAATTGTGGTTAGTTCAGATTCCTTCCTGTCTGTCTCTTGTTATTTCCTCTGTGTGCTATTCTTCTCCTTTATTTTTTATTTTATTTTACATTGTACCGTAAGACAGTTGTATTGATCTTTTTTAATACCACACAGAGTCGGTTCTAATTCTGATGTATAGTCTGTGTATGAGTGATTTTTCAGTGACTCTTTCTGCAAAATCGTTAAAATAGGTGGTTTCTTTCAAAAACACTGATTCATTCAGAAAGATGAGTCATTGAATCATTCATGCAAGGGAAAGGTTCTAAAATGTTGATTCATTTATGAACATAAATATATATATATATTTATATTATATATATATATTTATATTAGGGGTGGCACGGTACATGAAAAAACACCCGAACCGTTCGGTTCGCTTGTTTCGGTTCGGTTTGTGTGTGCGTCGCACGGTTCGACGCATGCGCAATGTAGCCCCGTGCTCAGACAGTTTCACCTCAGACAGTTTCGCGCGAACATACATATAGACAGTAAAAGTGGAGTAAGGAGTGCTGCAGAAATGGCAAGTGGATGAGATAATGAAGGCTGCCCGGAGTTGGCGGATGCGCCCGCGTCGTTCAAATCTGGTGTGTGGGAACATTTTGGATTTCATGTTACTTACGATGACAACGGAAATAAAACAGTGATAGAACTGCGACTGTGTGCAAGCATTGTGCAAAATGCATTCAATATGCTAATGGGAACACTTCTAATATGACAGTTCATTTGAGAAGACATCACGCCAATGTGTCGATAAGCACAAACAGGAGAGAGCCGGTTAGGAAACAACTTTTACTGTCCGCAGCATTTAAGCAATATATATATACAGTGCCACTTTAATCTCTAGTTTCCAAGTACTGCACTTTAATTTCAAGTGAAAGAAATGTATCCTCACTCTCAGGGAATAGAAGCATTGTTTATAATGTTTTTGTGTTAAGATGGTTAAACTTATGCTTGACTTTATGATTATGGCCTTTGCTATTATTATATCCTCATTGTATTATGTTATTACATTATATTATATATTTATGTTTAAAGTATTTTGACTTGTTTAAAAGACAGAGCTTTAAGAGTTCCTCTCTTTTTCTTTTAAAATATTATTTTTTTTTTGTAAGAGCTACACTGAAGTTGGCAGTTTGATAAATGCACGTTAATTTCAATCTTTGTGTGCTAAAAAGGCACAAGTTCCTGTAGAGATAACAATACACATTCTCCTTTTTTTTGCCAAATAAACGAAAAGCATGTCATCATCAATGTCTTCTCTCTTGCTGTATCAAAATCTCACCTAGCTTTTACTCAGAGATTGTCCCAATAATGTGCTTAAAGTCAAGTCAAATTCAGTTAGTGCATGATTACATTACAAAAATGTTAATACTGTATCCTAAATTGTGGATAATTAAGCCAATAAGCTATATATCATATGCTGAAGGAAATTTGTGGAGTGTTAAAGATTAAAAGAAAAAATAACAACAAGAACCGTACAGAACCGAAAACCGTGATACGAACCGAACTGTGGGTTTTGTGAACCGTGCCACCCCTAATACATATATATATATATATATATATATATATATATATATAAGTTCATTTGCAAAAACCGATAAATGCCGCAATTAAAAAAATTAACTGACTGCTGTGCATTATTCTCCATATATAGCATGTACTGTTTTGTCAGAAAAGACGGTATTGTCCACTGTCAAGGCATTGCGAGTTCATGTTTTACAGCAGAAACTGACAAGCGCCCTTGTTGTTTGTGTACAGAAACCGATAAGTCTGTTTTAGCGGATCAACATGCAGCATTCAGGTCAGGTGACAAGGCTTCTAGTCACTTCAAAAAGATGTGCTAGCTGAGGGGAGTTTCGTCAAAACTGACTAAAAGTGATCAAGGATTTATAATTTCGACTCCTGCAAGTCCTTGTACACCCTACATGTCTTACTTGCTGAACCCTTGGTTGTCTTTTTGCGTTTGTGTGTGTGCGCGTGTATGTGTGCCGATCTGTTAGTGTATGTGTGCGTTTGTGTGCACACGTGTGTTTGAGTGTGTCTAAATGCAGTTACAAAAAATTACTTGGTTTGGTTTAACATGAAATCTGCTTTTGCTAAAAAACAAACTTTTAATATATAAAAAAAACATACTTTCAATGAACTTTAATTTTGGAGTTATTATTACTTACAGTTTTTCTCAATCGATTTGACACATTTCTCCAAATGAATGTAGTTTCTCTGAAAATAATTACCACAGCAAACTAAACACTCTTATGTTGGCAAAACAGTTCAGTATTCACTGCATAATGAAGCTCTGCAGTTTTTTCTATTAATGCATTTATCAAAAATAAATACTAAAAACAAAACTACAAGTGTGTTCTCTGTTGATTTGATAACAAATTCAGCTGTAGATACACAAATACATGAATGAAAATACATGTTTTTTTAGTTCTTTAATCGTGTTATTCAAAGTTCTTTAATGACAAGTTTAGTTGTATAGCGATGAGTTTTAGCAAATAAATGAGTAAATAAATAAATAATGTACTGTAATCATTATAGATCATTATAGATCTTGCCTCTCATTTACATCTGGCCAAAGAATTTGGCAAATCAACATCTCAGCATATATTTTCACGAGTCATGCATCGTGGAAAAAAAAGCAGTGAATGTTGGATCCATCCTTGTGCCTCAACTTCCCCACAGGCCTCTTCCATCACTTGAAGAAGACTTACTTGGTTGTAAGGGTTGTAATCATATGCTTTCCATCTCCAAGAGAAGAATATGCTGGAAGGAACACCGTCCTGAAACGTGGGTGATGTTTGCTCCTAAACACCCTGTGGAAAGTTGATTTCATTGAGGGAGTTTAAACATTTTAGAAGCCTTTCTGTGTTGTGTGGCCCCAAGACAGCGTTGTGTGCCACACTATCAGTGGATTGGAACACTTGTTGTCCAGGGACATTGACTGTGGCACAATTTTTATATTGAGCTGAACTATCTGTCCAGCTTCTGTCAAGGAAAGACCATAATTTATGACACGGCCAATTAGGTTGGCTCTGATTTCATTTGAAACTCGTCTGTACCCTATTCTTCTACCTCTCCTCCCTCTTCTTACACCATGCTCTTCTCTTTCCCTCTGTCCATGTCTTCTTATATTTTCTTCTCTTGCTCTTTCCACTGATACCATTGCCTTCCATTCTACCATATCTTCTCCCTCTACTCCGGCCTCTTCTCGTCTTCCTACATCCTCAGCTCTTCTTGCTTCTCCTACATCCTCAACTCTTCTTGCTTCTCCTACATCCTCAACTCTTCTTGCTCCATCTCCTCTTCCTATATCTATTCCTTTCCCCTCATCTCTTTCTACCTCTTCCACTGCTCCTCTCCCTCTCAGTATTACCCTTCCTCTATCCCCTCCAAAACCTCTCTATCTTACATCTCTTCTTTTTCCCATTGTTGTTGTTTTTCTTTCCCCTTTTATAGTTTTTGTAATTGAGATAGCTGTGTAAACAGTTAGGAAATTCGCATTTCCTGTGTTGTGTGTATTACTAACTCAGTAGATATTTATTTGGGTCTAATTGAGAACATTCCTAGTACAACTGAGATTTTAACAAATAATTTTTGTAAAACCAATAAAAAGAGCTGCAATTGTTTTTGCCTGATATATTAAAGTTTTGGTTGGCTGTATGAACTACTGTGAAAACATTTGGGAATTTTGTGCAGTGCTTTAAGAATGAAGGAAATGAAATGAAGGAAAATTTACAACCTGTTTAGGTCAATTACAAAGTGTTCAGATTACTGTGTTAACTGTTTTGAGAACAGTGACCTGGGTTTGGAGAAATGTGTCAAATCGATTGAGAAAAACTGTAATCAAAACAACCCAACTGCAGTTTGATTGATATTACTTGGAATACACGATAAAAAAAAAAAAAAAAAAAACATGATTTGTGAGAATTAATAAAAACGGAGTTAGGCTAAACTCTTCAATATATATCTATACAGTGCTCAGCGTAAATGAGTACACCCCCTTAAAAATTAACATTTTAAACAATATCTCAATGAACACAAAAACTATTTCCAAAATGTTGACAAGACTAAGTTTAATATAACATCTGTTTAACTTATAACATGAAAGTAATGTTAATAATATAACTTAGATTACACATTTTTCAGTTTTACTCAAATTAGGGTGATGCAAAAATGAGTACACCCCACAACAAAAACTACTACATCTGGTACTTTGTATGGACTCCATGAATTTTAATACAGCACGAAGTCTTCTAGGCATGGAATGAACAAGTTGGTGACATTTTGCAACATCTATCTTTTTCCATTCTTCAAGAATGACCTCTTTTAGAGACTGGATGCTGGATGGAGAGTGATGCTCAACTTGTTTGTTCAGAATTTCCCATAGGTGTTCGATTGGGTTCAGATCAGGAGCTTCTGAATCACTTTCACCCTGTTCTTCTTCAGAAATCCAACAGTGGCCTTAGATGTGTGTTTAGGATCATTGTCATGTTTGAAAAGTGCACGACGACCAAGGGCACGGAGTGATGGTAGCATCTTCTCTTTCAGTATAGAGCAGTACATCTGTGAATTCATGATGCCATCAATGAAATGCAGCTCCCCGACACCAGCAGCACTCATGCAGCCCCACATAAGGACACTGCCACCACCGTGTTTCACTGTAGGCACCATGTATTTTTCTTTGTATTCCTCACCTTTGCGACGCCCTACAGTTTTGAAGCCATCAGTTCCAAAAACATTTCTCTTGGTCTCATCTCTCCAGAGTATAGAGTCCCAGTAGTCTTCATCTTTGTCAGCATGGGCCCTGGCAAACTCTAGGCTTTTTTGTGCCTGGGCTTTAGGAGAGGCTTCTTTCGTGGAAGGCATCCATGCATGCCATTCCTCTGCAATGTACACCGTATTGTGTCACGGGAAACAGTTTTGGATAACTGCAGTGAACTTGCATGCCGATTTTCTTCAACCCTTCTCATCAGAAGTAGTCTTCTGTCGAAGTGTAAACTTCCTTTTACGACCTGGACGTCTCTGTGAGATGGTTGCAGTTCCATCTTTTTTAAATTTTTGTACTACTTTTGCTACAATATTCTGACTGATAAGTAAAGCTTTTCTGCTTCTTGTAGCCTTCACCTTTCTGGTGTAAAGAAATTATTTTCTTTCTCAGGTCTTGTGACATTTCTCTTCCATGTGCTGCCATTGCTGACAGCATGAAAAGGGAAGGGGTTTTAACACCTATACAGGGGTTTTTATAGTCAGCTGTCTGCTGGACACCTGTGTAATGAATAATTAGACTCACCTGTGGTTGAATTCTTGTGTGTATATATATATATATATATATATATATATATATATACTTTTATTACAATATCTAGATATATCTGTATTAGTATTTCAGCAATAGAGATGAGGCAATATGGGTAGAGTATATTCTCTCTGTTTTGCTGTATCCTTTTTTATCTTCTATCATTTTTGGTGTCTTATCTTTGATTCTTGTGCTATTCTGACTGTTTCTCCACCCTCTTCTCTGTTCTCCATTCTATCCGTGTGAGATGCAACCATGTGCCAGTTGAGTTTGATTTCACTGCTGGATGTTGACTATAAAACACAATCAGTCAAATTAAAACAAAGATTTATGCAATTTTCATCTGCACAAAGTGTCATATTTCATTTATCATCTCATCCATCTCCCTGAATAACGGCAGGCCTATCAGTGAAACAGTTTGGTTCATCGTGGTTTATCAAGCCCCAATTGATATTCTTCCCTCTGCAGGATTATCCTCTGCTAGCCCTCAAAGGTATCTGCTGAGAAAGTACTGATGAAGAAACAATTAAGTTGTAATTGTCCTCCCACCTTAAAATCAAATAGCGTTCCCTGATTTGTTAACAATTACCTTCTGATGTTTTGTTTTTTACAAGACAAAACCCACAGTGCTGTTTATCTTGTGAAGAGGCACTGTGCAAATGGGTAGTAATTTCCCATTGATTCCTCAGTGATCATTTACTCCAGCAATGTCACAACATGTTATAATGGAGGTTATGTAGGCAGTTTTGAAAATGTCATACTTGTCAGAAACAGAACATGCCCAGCCATTTGGCAACTGTCTCACAGCATCTATCAAAGCAACTGTATCAAACTCAATCTTATGTGTCAACATTTGGCCCCTACAGCAGTGGGCACCATGTTTAACCTTGTCTTACTCGCTTTCACAGCCTTTGTATGATGGAGAACAGGGGGAGATTAAAAGGCCTCGCGTCAGTACCAGACTGTAAAAGGTCAGGGCGAAGGGAAATGTCACATTGTACATAATATCTTAAGACATTTACTTAGCCCTGTATGTTAAGTCAAGCAGAACAGGATAGACAGCAAGTGAGAAATCCTCTAATGCTTTTCCAAATCCTTGAGATTGGTATTCCGAGCATTTGAGATTCAACTCCCACCTTTCTTATCGCATTCCCCTTGTCGTAACGGAGTTATCAAAGCTTTTTCAGGGCCAGAAAGGTCACTGTTGGATATCTCTGTAAACGATAGGCATGAATCATCCAGGCTTAGCACCTGGCATGCATGGAGACGATTGCACCCGCTGTTCTTTAAAAAGTTGGGTATCAATGAAAGACCAAGTGACCTAAGTGATAAGCTGTACTTGAGCTCTCAAAGATGATAAAAGTATTTTTTCGAACTAGAAAGAAAAGAAATAGTACCTTTTAGATCTGATAGATAATAAAGTTTTGGATAAACAAATTGAATATAAAATGAAACTGAGATGCGGGCCCACCCGTAGTCAATCTCATTCTGTCTTTCTCTCATCTGCACTCTCATGAGGATGAAAGACAGGGACATGGCCACATTTTGACTCTGGGTGACGCCACAAAGAAAGCCATTTGTCATTTTTGCCATGAACGCTTTGAACCTCAAGAGCTTTGTCGGATTGTAAAATTCGAGTCCCTCAGGAGCAGAGTATTCATCTCTGGGCTCATATACATTTTGTCATCACTAATGGTGTGTAGCTTTGATTTAGCATCGGATTAATCTTTGAAACTGAAGATAGATTGCTGCACCACGGACAGTCATCCATTATGACAGTGGTTTAGTCTATTCAAAATAATCTTCTATCTCCACATCAGCTTTTTTACTTCTCTAAAAGTGATTTTTTTTTTTTTTTTCAATCCTTTTGCTGCCAATATTGACTTCTGTGTGGATTTTCTTCTTCTAGAAAACTTGTTTCCTGTAGCTTTTGTGAATTGTTTCAACAGTGGTTAGAATTTGATTGTTTTGCTAGCTGGCAATTGAGACTCTGACTGTGTCATTTGAAGGTTGGATTCTTTCTCAGCAATCCAGCGAATCTAAAATATCTCACCAGGCTTTCTTCTGATTAAATGTTTTGTAATACCAAGTAAACAAAGCATTACGTTAATCTTGTCAGTCAACAAACTGTTATGTCATCCCACCTGTTTATTACTGTAGGCCGCAGGTACCTTCAGCAGGGCCGGCTCTAGGCATGGTCAGGCAAATGTTGGCCTTGCCCACCCAATAAGAATTTAGGAAATCAATTCTTTTTTTTAATCAGCTTAGCGGAAAGTAGCCTACGGCGAGGTACGTTACACTCACGCGCTTCAGTGTGTGGCGGAAAAGCAGAGGCTGACAATACGAGCCAAAACGGGCAGAAAAATTTGCCTAAATTACTTGTAAATATTAATATATACATTTCTGTAACTTTGATTGATTTTAAAGTGCCATTTGGCTGTCGGCGCATACTAAAATGGGTCATATGATGATCAGTTAAAATTGATTCAAGAACGTGCATTTATTGCATGGACGGAGCAAGAATATAATGCAAGTGTTTAAAATGCATATGCATTGTTTATTTGAAACCTTGCCCTCTTTGGGTTGCTGTTAAACTGAATGTATGAGCTGCAACACTGAAGTAAGAATGTGCTGTTTATCTTTGGACCAGTCACACAGAACGCGTTTTTGACGCAGGTCAGTGCAGGTATAGAGACGGTTTTTTTTAAAAGTTGAGCTTATTTTAACTTAAGCGCCGCATTTTTAGAACATCGCATCATGCAAGAGACGCTGCAAAATTATTATTATCAAAATCCGTCTTGCGCGTTTACATTGAAAAACAATGGAAAAGCAGTGCAATGGAATGGAAAAACGTGTTCTGTGTGAACGGACCCACTCTGTGTAATTAAAGTTAAGTTCATTACTAAAATAGGCTTCCGTCGCATTTACTTTCCAAATTGTCACTGGGGACAGTGGTGAAAATGGTAGCATTTTATTTGAAGTGTAAGATAAAAACTCCCATATCATGGAGAGGCATGTTATAAAATCTTCAGTATAAATATAGTTATTAAGAATAGGCTATCTACAGTGCTGGTCAGAATTATTTGCCCCCTTTTAAATATGATCAAAGATGGCTGTAAAAAATAAATCTGCATTGTTTATCCTTTTGATATTTTATTCAAAAAATTAGCAAAAATCTAACCTTTCATTGAAGTAAAAGAATTGAAAGTGGGGGGGAAATAACATTATGACACAAATGTTTTTCTCCGAAACACTTTGGCCACAATTATTGCCCCCTTTTATTAATTACTTTTTTTCAGCCTCCTTTTTCCAAGATAACAGCTCTGAGTCTTCACCTATAATGCCTGATGAGTTTGGAGAACACCTGACAAGAGATCAGAGACCATTCCTTCATGCAGAATCTCTCCAGATCCTTCAGATTCCCAGATCCATGTTGGTGCTTCTTCTCTTCAGTTTTCTATAGGGTTCAGGTGAGGAGACTGGGATGGCCATTGCAGAAGCTTGGTTTTGTGCTCAGTGACCAAGAACATTTGAAAAGTAAGTGACACTACTGGAACTTCAAACGGGACGGGTTCTGTGGTCAGATGAAACAAACAAACAACAACAAAAAAAGCTCTTTGGCAGCAAACACTTAAGATGGGTTTGGTGCACACATGGGATAAAAAGTACTCCATGTGTAAAATGAAATACACTGCTGGATCTTTAATTCTGTGGGCCTAATTTTCTGCCAGAGGTCTTGGACATCTTGTTCAGATACATGGTATCATGGATTCTATCAAATACCAACAGATAAAAAATCAAAACCTGACTTCTTCTGCTAGAAATCCTATAATGGGCCATGTTTGGATCTTCCAACAGGACAATGATCCAAAAACAAACATCAAAATCAAAACAAAAATGGGTCACTGAGCACAAAACCAAGCTTCTGCAGTGGCTGTCCTAGTCCCCTGACCTGAACCAGAAAACTGAAGACAAGCACCAACATGGAGCTGGGAATCTGAAGGATCTGTAGAAATTCTGTTTGGAGGAATGGTCTCTGATCTCCTGTCAGGTGTTCTCCAAACTCATCAGGCATTCTGTGAAGACTCAGAGCTGTTATCTCAGCAAAAGGAGGTTGGGAAAAGTATTTAATAAAAGGGTGGCCAATTTAAATAATTGCGGCCAACGTGTTTTGGAGAAAAACGTTTATTTAATAATTTTATGATTTTCCCCCCTCTTTCAATTCTTTTACTTCAATGAAAGGTTAGATTAAAATAAAATAAAAAATTGCCCATCCAGTATATCTGCCAGCCCACCCTTCTCTAGCTGCCAAGAACCGGGCCTGTTCAGCAAGTTATGGTGTAAAGTCAAGCATGATCTAAAACAGCCACATAAACTATTTTTTTTTTTTATGAAAAGAGGGGAAAACATCATCCTGCACCAACATAAATTAGAAAGCATATTAAACTACTCATGACCACCTTTACTAAAATTGATCACGTTCTGTTGTATTTATTGTGGTACATTTTGACTAAATTGTTGAAGAATTTATAAAAGATAATCTGTTAAGGGAAGAGATTTTTCATTAAAGTTTTATATTTCAACTGTGGCTATAGTTTCTAAATGTGTAGGTTGCTAATTTTCATGACAAATGCTATAGATCAGTAAAAAAGTCAACATTGGCCTAAGCATGGTAATAAGAAGCCATCAGTGGTCTTACCTGTAATTATTTCCGTGTTGTAACGAATGCTATAGTTAAACAATTACAAGAACTGTTACTTTTTCATAAGGCCAAGTACAAGCTTTAAAGTATGGACCTCCTTATATTATAGACTAAACAACTGGTTTTCCATTTGTAAAATGTGTTCTGCTATTAATAACAGATATAGGAAAAAACTGGCTTTCAGATATTCCAAGAGATGACAGAAAATTAAAATTTTTAGTATTAGAAAAATTTAAGTAAAGATAATCTTACTTCCCATGGCATTTTGTAAACAAGTGATCGTTAACTAGCCTTTAACTAGCAATAACTACTTTATTGCAGTTATGTTATTAACCAACTTTGCATGTGGATGATGCCAAAAAAGATCATTTTGCAAAAATAAATAAGCAAACAAACAAATAAACCTCATGAGGGAGCAGCTAAAATGGTTCACACTTCAGCCCCCAGTGTTCAAATCAAAACTATGCCCTTGCAACCAAGGAAAAAAACCAATCCCTTGTTTTTGGAGGCAGTCCAGTTGATGGTTAGAGTATAAACCTATACAGGGAGTTTAAATGGTGCATCTCAAAATTGATGAAAAATGTTTGTGCTCATATTGAAATTCCTGACTTTTCATTTTAGATTGTGATATTTTAGGAAATCTAAACACAATTCGGATGTTGTTGAGAGCCTATTTCCCTGAAGAAAATTCTGAGAACCAAAAGTTTTCAAAAGTCTTTGATTTTTTATTACATTTCTTAATTACCTTTATTACCCCCTCACCCCACAAGTATTAGCCATCTCAGTATTTAATGAATGGCCTTCTAGTTTAAAAGAACAGCAAATCAACAAGGTCATGATGCACAGTTGGATATGTGACTCCAGGCAACTGCTGAAAATGCTTTAATCTCTGATGGATTGGTTAAAGGATTCAACAAACATATTATCATTCATTTTCATATGCTGAGCATGTCACTTTTGTTTTGTTTTAGGAAAACGCAAAAGTAAATCCTATTCATTTTGTTTGCTTGGCTTAAAATGCAGACTGCAGTGTTAATAAGGTGCCACACTGTGTATTGATTCAGTGTCCATTCATTACATTCCAATCAGAGAGCCATTGTTTATAACTAATTTACAATGCCATTATCGAAATGTATAACTAAAGGATTTTTCAGCCAAGGGTCCATTAAATAAAACTAGAAAAACAAAGTTGGCTGCATTTGCCCTTGCACTGTCAGTTTTGAGAAAGAGATGAGATGATGACTCAAGATGCGGAGTTGATGGGCTTTATTAATCAAATAATAATAATAATAATAATAACAACAACAATAAGAATAATAATAATACAAACAAAAACTACCCCTTGGGGAGAAACAGAACCAGCAGTTGGACTTGGCAGGAAGCAAGTAAACACGACATACATAAGATGACAATCTGGCACAGGACTGAACACACAGGGAGAATAAATAGAGAAGGAAATCAGGAGGGTAACAAAGGTGGAGCAAATAAACCAATAATAAAAAAAAAAACCAACAACAAAAAAACACGTGCTATGCAGTACAAGACATCAAGAAAGCATACAACTGATATAAACATGCACCACAGAACACAACAACACAGATGCGGATAGAAGAGCGTACAGCCCAAGACCAGAGCACGTGTTCTTACAACAGAAGACTAACACACGGAGCATAAATGTCCGACCTCCAACACAGAAACGAAACCAAACTAGAACGCACACAAAACAACTCACCTCTCAGACGAAAAAGCGTTTGGTCCGAGCAAACTCAGAACTGCACACTCACAAAGGCAAGACCGTTGGAGTGTCAGGGCTCTGTCATCAAACAAGAATAAACCAGACCAAAGTGACAGAACCCTGATATGCATAGTAGTTAGAGATAAATTTGCCATTTTGTTGGTTTGTCACATTAAATGGGACAGAAATTGTGTCGCATTGTGCCATATTTATTATGGAGGAACAATGTGAAATGCAATAAACTCATGATGCTGTTTTTTTTTTTTCAGCAACCTGAATTGTGCAAACTTTGGCAGTCCAGTGATTGGTTCCTCCACTTAAACACTCATCATTTTAACACAGTTGCTTTTAAACCCATTTTTGTTTCCAATCTCATAGGAGCTTGCAATTTTTCAGAAATACATTCCAGTCTTGTGTGCAATATGTATCAAATTATCTGTAAAAAGGACTGTGGGTGGTCCATGAGAGTGCCTTACTGATAAGCCAAAATAAATTGACTTAAAACAGCAAAGGGTGCCTGCAACTCTAAGAAAGATTAATGTACCAACGTAATAATTGATTAGCAGTCTCTCTCTCTCAACGCCTGGTAACCTTGGTCATGCCCCAACAGTTCTGTTATTGGAAAGTGATTTCATTTACTGTATGTGCTGCATTTTCTGCACTAAAATGTAATGAAAAATTATTGGAAATGTAATGATCTGCTTAAATCTATCTATCGATCTGTCTATCTATCTATCTATCTATCTATCTCTAGACTTTTGAAGTATGTATATATAAATGTGTAGTATATCTTCATGCAGCATGCATGTTTTGGATATTCATAGTCCAACGTGGATAAAAAATACATCACAGAAATTATATAATTAGGTTATGCAAATACAGTGCTTAAACATTTACAAAACTAGTCACATTAATATTCATCTGTGCTTGAGTATCCAGTAGTCCATAGAGAAGAGATGGATAGTGCAATGTATACTTAAAGGGTTAGTTCACCCCGAAATGAAAATTCTGTCATTAATTACTCACCCTCATGTAACACTCGAGAATGAACCTCATTGGTTACGCAGCACATTTGAGCTTCCAGAAGAGGTTTGTTCTTGCACATGTAGCAGGATTGGTTGAGCTTCTGCTTATGTTAAGTTTATGATCAATGTTTACGTGCGAGAAAAAGCCTAAATTAAATCTGTTCATCATAACAAGCAGTTGATTCTCTTCAGAAAATTTGGACTAAACCACTTGATTCAATTTGTAAGTTTTCCGATCTCTTTATGAAGTTTTTGAAGCGTCAAAGTGGAAGTTGCAAAGGCAGTCAATGGAACGAAATCTGACAGCATTCTGTCATCAAAAATATCTTAATTTATCTTCCGAAGTAGAATGAAAGTCTTACGGGTGTGGAACAGCAAGATGGTGAGTAATTAATGACAGAATTTTCATTTTGGGGTGAACTAACCCTTTAAAAATAGATCCTCTTAAAAAATGTCTTATTCACCTTGTACTCTTGAAGCAGTATTAACAGTTTGTTGAAGCAGCATAATCATACATTTTGCAGGTATTTAACAGATTGTTTTTATTAAAGCGGACATGAATGAATAAATGAACCCAAATGGGTGATGTACTGGAAGTCAAATTAATGAGCCTTGGGGAGATAGATGAAAATGATCAAAGGGCCATTGCAAAGACATCACAGCTCCTCATAGAAAGTAAGATCTTTTGAGAAAAAGAGTCAGGCTGTGGTGTAAGTACCACAGGGTGCAACTTTGTTTTCTTATGGGCTTCAGCTCTAATTTCAAGCTGGAATCAGACCTTCTCTTGTTGTACAGATATATGTTATCTAAAATTGGTCAATGTAGTAATTTAGCATTTAATGAATTATTGATGACTTCAGCTCTGTGGACATTAATAGAATCATAGAGACTTACAAGACCTGAAACAATGGAAATCTTTTCATGTTCACAAACGCTCAGTGTTTTTTTTTTTTTTTGTGGCTGACCCCTACATCCAGAGCTTTGTTTATGAATTTTAGATATTTTTAATGAAATATGTATCAAAGCCTGTATCTTAGATGTAAAAGAAGGCAATTTTGTTTATATCAAGATGAAAGTGTTTAATGAACATGAAAAGATCTGTGAGAGATTAATGGGTAGTAATGATGATGATTGTTTTTGTTTTATAACAATTAAAATTGTGATAATAGTGTGTAACCTGATCTCATTAGTATTCATTATTAGTATGCCGTACAACTTTATAGCACACATACATCTTAAATGCTGTTACGTTACATATAAATGTATGAAAAGCTTCTAAAGCATAAACACTTTTACTCGCGATGTAAAAATGTATCCTTTGAGGTTCATACAGTCTTTCTCAATCGCTTTGGCTCAATTCTCGATTGAGACTTTTTTTTTTCTCAAAACAATAAATTCAGGTCTCTGAACAATTAGTTTCTTGTTCACATTAGATTTGGATTTATTATTGATTTAAGCAATTTGCATGTGTTTTGACACGTTTGCAAAAGAGTACAATTGTCTACAATTTGCACAATATCCAAATGCACATGGCTTGTTGATCAACTGAGCTGATTCTCAGTGAGACGGTCAAACTATTCACAACGTGTGAGCCTCCACATGCAAAATGATCCATTCAGTTATAAAAATCTGTCAGACATGCATGTATATTCCATAAATACCTATGACATGGAATATTTGTAATGTCTGCTGAATTGGCAAATGGCCTCCATTGTAATGAATAAGAATAACAATCTTACAAATCAATCAATCAAGTTTTGAAGCATACAGTAGGCTATATGGAGTTTGCCCAGCATAATCATTGCCATTTTTGACCATACTTACAAGGATACAGTGTCAACTAAAAAGTAGAAAACACACGCAATTTGTAAAAAAAACATCTAAAAAAACATCTAAACCTTTTGACCAGTGTGGCTCGATGACAACGATGACAAAAACACTATTTTGGTGGCACTGGCCAATTTACTGACACAATAACTAGGTTTTGAAGGATGAATTAAATGTTTTGGGTGAGTAACTACATTTTGCAGACATACAATTGAGTTCTGATGTTCCAGCGAACAGTTGTGACAGTTGCACTTAAAGTTTAAAGAATGTTAAGACAGTAAAAATGTGCAAAGCGATTTAGAAAAACTGTAATTCTAATATTAACACCTATCACACACACACGTACTTCCAATATTTTTCCGGTTGAATGATATGGGTCAAATTGCAATCGAGTACTTTATTTTTTAAATTGAGCACTCAAATTTAATCGAAGGAATTGTGACAGCCCTCTCTTGTAATGAATGTCACTTCAGTTCTACTTTCTGAGTATGAATGATCATATGCAGTAAAAGACAGAACAACACAATGCAGACACTGTAAAAGGTTTTGCCACAAACTCAACTCTGTCATGCTGATATTGCAAGATCTCATGGCACAAGATCTCGTCGCACCCCTAATACACACACACACAGTTCTGTCATGAAACTCTAGATGGTGCAGGCCTATAGCCCCTTAAGTGCTTACCTTATCTGCTTGTTCTCTATAGGGCTGTTCTCACAGCTGATTGGTTCCTGCTATATCAGTAGCCAATGAGCTTGCTGCTCAACTTTCAAATACTTGATCAGCGTCTGCGTAGCAATTTACAGCACGCTTTCAGAAACCCTCCACCATCCCCAGCTCCACCTGTAAAGATCTGCTATGGGTAATTTATGTACGTTGTATTGTACAGCAGGAATAACAGCAGCAGCAGAGCAGTAAATCTATTCTGCCAAGACCAAACATATCAACATTGTCATATCCATTACCATGCCAAACATTCAGAGAGTTGTCATGACAGAAATAAGTATGTGTAAGTTTTATATAAAAATAAGAAATTAGTTTTTGGAGTGATTGCGGATATTACAATTCACGTGAGGCATTTGTGTATGTTTCTATTTATCTTTCTATTTGTGTATGTGTAATCTCCATCAATGTATCTTTGGCAAGAGGTCTGAGATGCATCAGAGAAAAAATACTCTGACTGGCTTGTTTTATTAGAGCTGAATTCTGCACTGTCATTAATAATTCAGAAATTTAATATGACATTAAGTGACTGCTGAGTAGAAAGAATGAAAAATGAAGGTACTGCAAACCTTAACGAAAGTTGCATCAACCAGAAATATATGCTCAGTTTGTCAATTGTTGACATTGCAGTCCAAAACATCTATTACATCAGTTCAAGCTTATGTGTTTATCTAATTGGGGTGACAATTAGGTTGGTTGATCTGCAGGGGTTTTGGAGTTCAAATAATTTACATCTGTGCATCAAAGAATGAGTTTAAACATAAACAGTCTAGGTTGTGATTCCCCAGTAGTGGCAGATGGGGGGATGTGTGTTTTTGCTGTATTATTTAACACTTCTGAGTCCACTGGTGATCGGGTGATCCAGGGGGAAATCTCTTACAGAATTTGTCAGGACAGAAGTAATCATAAGATTAAACAGAGATGTCTTAATCTTGTATCTGGTATCTCTATTTCAGGATTCAAACACTCTTAGAAGAAGAAAATGAGCCAGGCATTCCCATGCTTCCTCTATAACAGCAATGGTCTGATAAAATTCCTTCCAAATGTATATATGTCTCATTTATAATGTCCTTCCAGCTATGATTTGTTAACATTCTGAGCTTGAAGTATTGTAATATGTAAAGTACACTACTGTTCTAAAGTTTGGGGTAGGTAAGATTTTTAAATGTTTCTGAAAGAAGTCTCTTATGCTGACGCTAGAGACTGTGGTTTTTAGCCTCCTTGTTAGAGCACCCGACTCCCATGCCGGTGGACCTGGGTTCGAGTCCCACTTAGAGCGGGTGGTTAGAACAGGAGGGGTTACGTTGGTGCCATGACCCAGATGGGAGTGAGGTTTAGGGGGGTGAGTGTAACGGATGTAGGCTGGTAAGAGCTGTGTGTGTAAAACCTCACTCCCCTGATCTCAAGAGACACTCTAGTGACTGACGCTAGAGACTGTGGTCTTTAGCCTCCTTGTTAGAGCGCCCGACTCCCATGCCGGCGGACCCGGGTTTGAGTCCCGCTTAGAGCGGGTGGTTCGAACAGGAGGGGTTACATTAGCAACTAGAGACTGCGATCTTTAGCATCCATCCGGTCCATGCCGGTTACACAGCATCAGAAAATGTCTCCCCCTCTGTTTAATGATTCCACCTGTTACTTTGCATTTTCCTCTATGGAATCCAAATGTTAGTTGCAGCAGTTTATTGAGCATTTCAGTCTGATCTTAAAAGTTAAAATGGCACATTTCAGGACAGATTTTTTTTTGGTAACTTTGTCACAATGTGATCAAGACTTCACAGTCTATTTTAGGAGTATAGGGCAGCGTCCAACTAACGTTGCCCTTTTTTGCATGGGGCATTTCTTAACATTGACATGAAATGGAAGTTGTGAAACAGCTTCTCAAACAAGGAAACATGTAGGGCGAGATGCGTTTTTGTACATCGGGAATTGATTGGATGGTTGTAGTTTGTTATTGCTGTGATGTCATGTGAGTGACAGGTTGTCCCGTCCTCGCACCAATAAAAACGTCATCAGAGAATAGATGTCTCTGCAAGAAGGAGGGGAAGTTATTTTGATTAAAGATTAAGGGGGCACATAAATATGATGTGCCCCCGTAATAATGATGTAATAATAATAATGATGATGATGATGTGCACAGATGAATTATTTATAATAAATACTGCAATATTCCATTAAAAATAAATGTGAATTTTGATTTCATGGTAGCTTTAAAGGCACAGCTACAAAAAGGAACTATTTAAATCTTAGTGTCAGATTAAGACTGGAAAGTGGCAATGAGGCATGAGTTCTGAGGTCGCAGAACAGCAACTGCAGCCAGCAGCGATGTTGCCTTTGACTTTTGATATTTATCCCAGGAGAGAAAGAAAGTCTTCTGTGATAAATAAATGGGGCTAATGTGTTAAAGTTAGCACAATGAAAGTTGTCACAGTTCTAGAATGGAAATAATTTCTCAGTGTATATTCATAGCACATAATATACACTACTGTTCATGAGGATTGGGGTCAATAAAAATGTATTGCTGTTCTTTTGAACTTTGTATTCATCAAAGAATCTATCATGGTTTTCCCAAAAATATTAAGCAGCACAACTAATTTCTGTAACATGTATATTCAGTTATGTTCTGTTTAGGTTTAGTTTTCTGTCTGTTTGCTCTGTTTCCATTTGCCTGTGGACTCAAAGAGAACTTAAAAACCAAGTGTTTAGGTTCTTTGTGAGCCTCCTTGGTTACTGCTTGAAAATGGAGCAACACTTAGCTCCCCTGAGCTCCGCCTGCTATTAGTATAGGCATAGGATGGAGTACCGAGGCCTTCTTCCCTAGAGCTTGGGCAGGTAGTACACCAGGCTAACTGTGAACCTCCTTGGCCACTGCCCTTAAGGCAGAGTGTTGTTAGGCCTCCTCTCCTTATAAGAGTCGTTTAAAGCCTCCGCTCCGCAGAGCTTCGTCAGGCCAGCTAGTTCAAATTGCTTGGCTCTTTGGTGCCTCCTTGACAGCTGTTCTTTATAGGGCGTAGTTAGGCCTCATCTCGCTCCTCTCGGCCAATGTCAAGTTCATCGTCGTGTTTAGACTTATGCTTCAGACACTGGTCATGCTGAAGGCATTCCCCATAGTGCCCTCTAGGAGACGCAGCGTCTCATTCCCCTTCTCAGGGAGACTTTTCCCAAGTTTTCCTGTGCCTGTTGAATTTATTTGTTAAAGACTGTTTGCTCTTTGAATCTCAATTTTTGTGCGCTTCGCTACAGCCACCAACAATTCAATTTCAGCATTGATAATAAGAAGAACTGTTTCCTGAGGAGCAAATCAGCATATTAGAATGATTTCTGAAAGATCATGTGACACTGAAGACTGGAGTAATGATGCTGAAAATTCAGCTTTGTCATCACAGAAATAAATTACATTTTAAAAATATATTAAATTAGAAAACTGCTATTTAAATTTGTAATAATAATGCACAATATTTTTGTTTTTACTAGGGCTGCCCTCGACTAAAGATTTTTCTGGTTGACTAATAGTCGTTCGTTTTAAGCCTTCATTTTTGTCGACTAATCGCACGTTTATTAATAAATCATAATAAAGAGCCTTTAATGCCTACATAGCCTAATCAGTGTTCAAACGCATGCATAAAGCCTGCCACAGAGCATCGGCAGAAGTAATGATTATTAATGCGTCAGGGAAAAACAGCAAGGAGACTGCTTTAACATTCATTAATAATGAATTGATAAACTAGTGTTTTCTGTATTTCAGCTGCAATGATGAAGTTGACGATGCTGACTAGTCATCTCTGCAAAAGTGGATGCACCTAACTTATATGTACGTTTCATACGGGTTACATAACCTGAGAATATTTGTTTTCCATTTGAATTGGTTCATTTAATAGTAGAAATGTCGCTTTCTATAGATACATTTTTCTTGTCTGTGAGGCAAGTTTACATTGAATTTCAGTTCGGCAGAAGAGAGAGAGACGGCAGAAATCGTATACTGTTTGCTTTCATTATTTTACAAAAGCACAAAGTTTTGTTGTTATTGTGAGTGCATACAAATAAAAGTACTCTTCACAGTAATCTTAACAGATTCAAATGATGTATTACTCTTATCTATATTACCAAAAATGAGTATTTTAAGTGCAAGTCATCGCACCGGCGCCTCCATGTTAGCTGTCATGCTGTAATCGCGCTACTATTCAGCTTTCACACTCCGCACAAACACTTGAATAGCCCACATTTTTCTAGGTTAACCTTAAAGCAAGCGACCATGTAAAGTTGCTACTACTTACATGTTTCAGGTGATAAGCCATATTTCATGTCGATGAATGATAGGCGAGCGTTTGGATGTCATGCCCGATATACTGTAATTACCACACAGATCAGCTTAACAATCTGTCTGTCACAGACTGTGCGAGTTCCCTAATTCCTGCAACTAAGCGACTAAGCCTCTTCTTGTCGACTAACGGTTAGTCAACTATTAGTGGGCAGACCTAGTTTTTACTGTATTCTTCATCAGATAAATGCAGCCTTGGTCAGCAAAAGAGACGTCTTTCAAAAACCTTATAAAATCTTATACCAACCCCAAACTTTTGAATGATAAGGTACCTCTAGAGTAATAAATGTTTGGACATTTTATCACAATTTTAAGGTTAAATACTGGAAACGTCAAGCTCCAAAGTGAACATAAAAGGTCATAAAAGCACCATAAAAGTAGTTCATATGACTTACGCCATATTTCAAAAGCCTTTTGAAGTCATGCATTTTTGAGTGAGGAAGAGATGAAAAAAAGTCATTTCATTTCAGTATTCACTTATGAGTTTATTATGTGTTTTGTCAAATAATTACATCATTTTTGGTCTATTCCTCACAAAAATATCATTTGGAAAAAATAACAAGACAGGTTTTGAATGACAGAGTACAGTCAATAGGAATTTAAATTTTTGGGTGCACTATTCCTTTAATTCAGTTGTGTCATTTATGCTTTTAAGCATTTATGCTAACACTTTCTTAGTAGCCTTTGGCACAGTCTTGCGGCACCACAGATCACTGAACTGTAACTTAATAAATAAGTGGTGGAATGTGGCGGGGGCATTTGTCACGAACATCCGCTTCACTTACACTTTGTCATCATTTATCTGAACCTCACTATGTGAAACGTGTACGTGTCAAGGCTTTTCTTGGGCATATTAATGATAGTTATCTTTCTCATCTTGTCTTTTTCAAAGCTGCCATTTCATGGTTCTCAATTAGATTTTGTTGACCCTATAGAAAACCTGTCAAACTTAAAAACTCATCAAGAGAAAGTAGAGGGTTGTCTTTGTTTAAAATTGGCCCTGATTGAGGGAGGGCCACTAATTTTCTCTCTGCTGTCTAATGGTCCCATCATTCTCATAATTTAATTGTAAACGAGGGTATGGAATGAACGTTTGGATAGAATGGAGCACTGGAAATGTTCTTCTGGCACTCTTTATACATTCAGGACAAACGTTTTGTCATAGCACTCAAAGCAAGCAATAACATGGTAAAAGTGATGAACTGACATGAACAAACAATGTTGTATTTTTAACTAATGTTAACAAAGATTAATAAATACTGTAACAAATGTATTGCTCATTGGTAGTTAATGTTAGTTAATACATTAATTATTGTTTCAGTCCCTCAAAGCTCAAAGATTTATAGTTTAGGAAAAGATGCACCTTTCATATTTTCAGTAGGCCTACTATATCTGTCAGCACCGCTATCGTCAAACATGGTTGATAATTGCATAGAGTTTGGATTGGCAGTATTGTTCTGTTCTGGGCAAGAACTCCCTGTGCATCCATGCATCCTTTATATCATGCAGATATCATTAATGTCAATAATTTAACATGTACACATTTTTCAAGAATTTGTCTGATTTAAGGGGAATCAGAAGGCCAAATCCTGACTGATGAGAGGAGGAGCTGAGGATGGAGTAGGGTAATTAGCTCCTGAGAAATGCGATAGCTACTGATAATACTCAGGAGCTTATATATGGATGCTGTGATAGTCGTCAGATATTTCTGTAGGTAGACGTGAGTCACCTGGGAGTCAGTTGATGCAAGCTTTACTGACGTGACCTGCCAGAACTGACGCTTTGCTTTATTTTAATCTCGAAGTACTAAGCTCATAATTGATGTCTCTTGTGAGTGTAGGTCATACTATCATGACCACAGGGAAGCAAAAGAAAGTAATCAAGCAAATGATAATGGGGCAAGATTATAAACTAAATAAGAAAATGAGGAGGTAAAACAGATGTTAGTCAGGTTTTCTGATAATGTTACAAACAGTATACTCTTAATATCATCTTAACCTACAATACAATACAACCTAAAATGTCTGTCAATATGACATTTATTTTCCAATAAATATATTTCAAATAAATGCTGTTCTTTTGAACTTTCTATTCGTCAAAAAATTCTGAAGAAAATGTATCTACATAAGTTTTCTACAAAAATATCAAGCAGTATATCAGAATGATTTCTGAAGGATCATGTGACACTGAAGACTGGATTAATGGTTGCTGAAAATTCAGGCTGAAAAATTACATTTTAAAGGGTTTGTGAATTGAGAAATTTTCCTTGATCTTTTGATATGCAAGAGGTCATTGTACTATTAAAACATCCTGTAAGTTTCAGAACTCAAAAGTTCATTGTTAGTCCTAAAACAGCTTTTATTGCAACCAAGCTCCGAAAATGACTAGTTTTGGATTTTGTCTCTGCAGAATCAGATCAACACCTACTTCTACATGGTTGCGTCTTTAGCCCCAGCCACGTTAGTGGGATGAGAAGGACAGAAGAGAGATACAAAATCACTCGCCTAAAATAACATTACCTTCCAAGGCCCTGTTTACAGCTGATAATAAGATGCGTTTTGATCGATCGGATAACAAGTAGATGAGGGAGACACATACCTGTTTACACCTGGTGTTTTAATCTGTCTCTTTTGTTCACTTTCAACCACTTATGCCCTGATTTCTTCGAGGGGAGGGTCTATGGGCGGGTAAATGTATGGTTTTTTTTTCAGATCTTTCGATCTAATGAATGAAACAAGCTCACACAATTTACATATGAACGCGCATGGAGACGATGGAAAACAAACGGAGAGCAGCAGCTTTCCTTTCTGCTCTGATAGCCATAAAACCAAGGAAGTGGAAGTGGTCGAAACTGGACAAGCTCAAAGCTGGACAAGCTCAAAGCACTTTAGACCCCATTTACACCTGTATTTAGCGTCGTCCACTTGTGATCCAATCTATCGAAACACATCTTAATACCAGGTGTAAACAGGGCCTAAAGGATCCTGATTCTAGGAAAGTGGTTATTTATTTTCAACTTTGTGAATGTGTCTCAGAATCGTTCATTGCTGTTTATGTGTCAGTAAATCAAGCCATTGATTAAATGGTCAACTTCACATCATTTCTCTTAGTAGCATGAAAATAATGTTATCTAAATTGTGATTAAATTACATACAGAAAGCAATCAAAGAACGCTCCCTTTATAATTGCTGGAGCTATCAATCAACTTTCGCCAAAACTTCTATTATAATTAATAACGCTGTCTAGACTGGACAATGAATCTCTTATTCACAACGTGCAGAAATCGAGTTGCAGTGACGAGATCACTGCATTCATGTCTGTCATCGGCTACAATGCTCATCTCTGCAACCTCATAGGAGCTTTACATTGAAGTCTCACAGCAGACAAGCCCCTTCCAACAGAACATTGGCCCTGTCCCAATTGGAACCCTAAGCCCTCGCAATCTTCCTCAGAGTCCACACTTTCATGATGTAATGGTGCTTTGACTGTTGGGTAGAAGTCTGCTGCAGAGTTTGCTTCAGTGTGGGCTTTGCAAAGTGTGCATCAAGAGGCGCATCATATCGGCCACAAAGGGGGCACTCGTGAGCACAATTTTTGAAAACTAAAATGACAAATGGGAAACCATACGGTCTTGTGGACTTAACGGACATGCGCACATGGCGGCCATTTTAAGTTCACAAGACCATAAGTGCATATAAAGTGTGCCATTTGGGACAGGGCCATTCAAATCAGAGGGCTAAAATAATTGTAGATTTTTTTTTTTTTTTTTATGTAAAAATCATACTAACATTAAAAGTGCACCTCAAGAAACATAAAATAATAATAAATGCAGTTCATGACCCCTTTAAAATATAAATAAAATAAAATATACCCCTGTAGTCAATAATTTTTTCTCTTATAACTCATGAAAATTACATATTTAAATGTTTTTTTAAAACAAAAATTATTTCATGCCTTAAAATCTACACCCTTGCTTCATTTAGTTAGTATACGTGGATCTACGAATATGCTAATTAGCCCCTAGCCTGTACTCACTCGCACAAGCTCAGAGATCCACTTGGTCAACTTACTGAGGTAAACGCTACACAATGGTATCGCTTTTTACAACGTTGGACACATAACGGTAATTAATATGATTAGCTTTTCGCTTGACTAAGTTATCAAACAGCTAATAATGTGTTGCTAATGTTACACAAACCATGTTCCAGTCAGACAGCTGCCTTCTTAAAATCAGTATCCTTAGAAATGCTTTGAACAACTCAGAACGTCAGTGAAGAACGACATATAGTTCATCATAAAATCGAAATATTCATCATACACCTGCTATATTGCTAAATCTACCCGATTTTTAATTTCAACAGAAAAATATACCAGGATAATCTGGTTTCTCTTGAGACTCCCCTGCTTCAGGGCAGTTATAGTTAATGATATGCTAAAGCCCACTGGCACGTTGACGTAATTCGTTACGAGGTAGTTTGTGATATAAGAAACACCAGCTATTTCAAACCATGTTTTTGAAACTGTCTTTGGTTCACTGCAGTTTTAAAGAGAAAATACTCAGCAATGGTGTTGACTTATGAATTTGCACATGGTTTGTCTTAAAGCATACTACCACAAATTGTCACGCAGTGGGTGCTAATAATGAGATTACCGTGAAGGAGAGTGGCGATTCTGGAGGGGAACGTGGAAGAGGAGAGGGACAAAAACTGTCCTGGGCAAACAAAACAGTCCATGGGGTAGTGAAGGGAGGGAGGAATCAGGTAGGAGCCAGGAGCAGAAGGGGCCAGATGATGACCCACGCCACAGCCAGTGCAATGTTCCAGGAGGGAGGAGCCATGATGGAGGCCTGGGCGATGGAACCAGGGATGCCTTCTCCTGTGATGGAGCTGGCTGCAATGGAGACCCAGACGGAGCCGAGGAGACACGGAGCCAGGGTGGCAGTGCAGGTCCGGAGGGCCAAGGCGGACGCTGACAGCTCATGGGACCGAGGCGGAGGCAGGGATCCAGAAGACCGCAGTGGAGCCAGTGACAAGGGAGCCTGGTGGAGCTGGTGGGATGACGGGCCACGGTGTAGCTGAGGGAGCATTGAGCTAAGGCAGAGCTGTTGGGTCGGAGGACCAAGGTGGAGTCCGGGGCTCTGTGGCTGGAGGTGGAGGCAGGGGATCCTCACGCCATTATGGAGCTTGGCAACTGGCTAGACCAGAGCCAGCCAGGAGGTGGGAGAAGGAGGCTGGGAGGGATCACAGGAAGCACAGGGGACATGGGGCTGAGCAGAACCAGTGGAGAAACAGGAGACTCAGGGCTGGGTGGGACCAGCGGGGGCATTGGAGAGTTTATGCTGGGCAAGACCAGCGGGGGATGGGAGAAACAAGGAAATATCCTCTTCAAAATCATCTATTACATTCCCAGAGGCCAGACTTAGCACATTCATAGTGGTGGGAGTGTGGGCGGGCTTCCATACGAGTCCTCAAGCTCCACTAATACTCCGGGGACAGGCGTGTTAGCAGTCTCGCTCACCTGGTCAGACATGACAATGGGCACAGGCTCCGGGGGCAGTATATGGCTCAGTTTTGTTTCCTGGCACATTCTCCGCGGCGGGCGCTGACTCCGTGTCTGCGGTGGAGTTCAGCTTCAGTTCCATCTGGTTGGGTGATGGCTGACAGGGCAGTGGGTAAGGTGTATTGGGGCTGGTGGGCTCCACGAGGCTGATGGAGGCAGGACTAAATATTTATGCTCCTCCCGAACCTACATTTGGAACTCCATTTAATGAACAACAGTTGAACTGAATGAAACTGACACAGACTAGAAACCAGGACTCACAAGCAAGCAGTGATAAACACAATGAAACATAGCATACATGTTTAAGTAATATCTCCAATAGTTTGTCTCCTAAACTAAAAAAGCATGTTGAATTGCTTTTGTTTTCTTGTCTTTTTAACCCTTATTTTCAAACGGCTGTGTCTGAAACAGAAGGCAGCTGCCCAGTCAGTCAATGATTGAACAGATAGGATTGTTGTTGTATAAAGGTTCCTTCTAAGAATTCAGACAAGCTTAAGGCCAGGACACACCAAACCGAAGGTCAGCAACTGGGCAATGCCGGCTTAGCTTTTTGGTGTGTTCTGCACTGTTGGCTGTAGTCAGATGCCATCTGGGTTTTTTGGGCCGATTCAGCATGTTGTGAATGAGTCTATGCACGAGAATAAAAGTGAAAGTAATGAAAGCGAGCAAAGAAGTCAAGATGGTACAGACAGAAGGCTGTTATAATTTTACATCATCTTACCTGAGCATTCCCTTTTTGAATGACGAAAACGGTGAAAGTGACATGACGTGTGGCTAAGTATGGTGTCCCATACTCGAAATTTGTGCTCTGCATTTCACCCATCCAAGTGCACACACACAGTATTGAACTCACACCCAAAGCAGTGTGCTGCAGCGCCTGGGGATAGATTGGGAGCAGACATGTTCACAAGTCCTTGCGGTCCAAGTCCAAGTCAAGTCTCAAGCCTTTGAGGTTCAAGTCCAAGTCAAGTCTCAAGTCTTTGAGGTTCAAATCTAGTCAAGTCAAGTCTCAAGTCTTTGAGGTTCAAGTCTAGTCAAGTCAAGTCTCAAGTCTTTAGGGGTCCAAGTCAAGTCTCAAGTGAAGTCTTTGTTCTATTTTTAGCAATATTTTTTCAGCTATTTGCTATTGTAATTAACAGTGTATAGAAATATCAAAACAGATTACTTTTACTTTAAAATTGCCTAATAAAGCACACAAAATACTACTTAAATCATTACTATTACTTTCCAACTTTATAAAAAATTATACCATTTAGTTTAGAGCAACCGCAAGGAACAAAAGTGCTTTTGCTTATTGAGCTATTTGAGTTGCCGTAGTTTGCTTTTGCTCTCAAGCAATGCAGGATAATGTAGTCTTCCAGTGAGTGCCGACAGTAACAAAACTTATGTATAGACAAGCGTTACAGTAAACAACACAACAAACAACATTTCCATCTGCGTGTCTCAATTGTAAAAAAGGCAATATAATAACGCACTCCGACTCAACAAACCGATCTGTGGAAATGAGTCAGACAGGGTCATAAAATGCGTATAGAAATGTTTGTCCAATCCAGATTAACTTGGTAAATCTGGATATTATATGCATATGTTAGCAAATAATTGGGGGGACATGAAAAGGACATAGGCTACTTCTCAAAAATGGACCACAAGCCTCCGCAGCTGTGCAACACCGCAGCTTTTCTTTGGATTAATTGATTGCTTTTCAATATTTATTATGTGTTGCTAATTTATTTAATAGAAGTTTTCTAATGGGTGAAAAATGTACGTGCCTTCAGATGTGTCACATGCTCGCTGGCTTGGTGTGTTTAGAGATGATTTGTGATTCACTGCTGAAGCACATATTTAGGAATCAATGAATAGTAAAATGTGGTGTTTCGTGTCGTCATGTGGGGTAGTAAAGAGAACGTAATCAGGAATGCCATGCCAAAAGACATTTTTCACAAGTCTTTGTCTTCAAGTCCAAGTCAAGTCTCGGGTCAGTTGTTCACAAGTCCAAGTCAAGTCGCAAATCTTTTTTTTTTTTCTTTTTTTTTTGCGTCTGAAGTGCGAGTCGCAGACTCGAGTTTCCATCTCTGATTGGGAGTTAGGTGCCTTGCTCAAGGGCACCCCAGTTGTGGGTAATGAGAGTGGAAGAGAGCGCTGTTTATTCACTCCACCCACCTACATTACCTGCTGGTCCTGAGACTCGAACCCACGACCTTCAGGGTCCAACTCTCTAATCATTAGGCCACAATTGCCCCCTTTTGACTATTGATGCCTGCTGATATAGACAGATATTTATATATTTAGATACTTAGACGCAGGCGTAGAATGCACATGCTAGTTGACCGTCGCCTTTAGTCCTTTTGGTCTGTTCATGCGCAGCTTTTTGGTCGAGACATCCTATGAGATGGGACAACACAGTCAGCATTCGTTGTCACTAGTTCTTTGATGTCAGCTTGGTGTGTCCTGGGCTTTACAAGGCACCATAATGTCATGTCTAATGATCTAGAACATATTCAAGAGAGCTTTAGATCAAGAAAATATTTAGTGACTTCAGAAATTATTTCTCTGTGGAAATGTAATTACAGGTGTAATTACAGGTACAAAAAAAGAAAGAAAGCGTTAAAAACTAATTTTCTGCTTTCAACTTTTCTGTCAGATGCCATTTTTATTCTTTCCACCAGCTGTTGCATGCATAGGATTGTAGGATATCATAGATAGTGAAGGATACATCCACACTGCCTTAAAATAACCAGATAAAGGTAATTTAGTGGAAAGGATGTTATGAAAACATTAAATTCGGACATGTCTTGATGTCTTCCTATTTCCATATGCTGCCCTGAGGGTCGCATTTTTAGGTTTCTGACACAGCAGCTGTCTAGATTTAGACAGTGTATTGAATTATTCAGGCACACTGACTCATTCTGTCTCTTTATTAATAAAATATTAAATATTTTCTTTAGTGCTGAACTAGATACTTTATAGATTCCAAATAAAATTAAAATGTTATAAAATAACATTAATTCTAAATATTTGTAAATGTTGAGCTTCTTATTATAGCCAGAGACTTTTATCTTATATGAAAGTCTTATTATGCAGAACTTCAAAATTCTCAAAATTTTGCAGCACCAGAAATATGTAAATCGTAACACATTTCCTCCACACTTACATTTACCTCTTTCATAAGATTTATATCTTAATATTACTGGAAATTTTTTGATTGGCATACGTTTGTTTTCATTTTCTGATTGGAAACCCAACCAATTATCCATTTCATTATCTCTAATGGTTTAAAAATGCCACTATAAACAAATGTGTTGTGACACCAAAGAACACGAATGAACTGATAACAGGTTCTTTTTCTGAGATCCAGTTAACTTTTTTTGCTGTCTGTGAAGCATCAATGCTGTCAGTATGATTAGACTGTGCATGTGATAAAGTTCTCAACTCAAAGTGGACTGAAATGATTAGTTGAAATGTATTGCATTTATTGAGTTAGAAGCTACACTAATGTGCTTATGATGTGTATCTTGTGTCTTTTGTCTTCTCAGTGTGCTATTATAAAATGCTCCGTGACAGGTGCACCATGGGAATGCAGTGGCCATGTCACATCAATCTCGCTTACATCTGTTAGAAAGGTCGTTTGTTAGTGAAAACTGTGTCTATGTAGTAGAAGGTGCTGTGACACGTCATGGGAATTCAACGTTTGACCAATGCAGTGACACGTTTACATTTATTTTCAGAATTTGAACCCCCAGAGTTATATGTGCTCTCTTATTAAAATAGCCTTATGTTATGAAATGGATGGCCTGTGACCTCTGTTTATGCCTGTCTGGATGAAATAGTCATAGCTGAGGGACACAATATGACAACAACAGGATATCACAGTAATCACACCATTGACAACCTGAATAAAGATGCTCATCTTGAGTTTCATTGATTCAATCTTCAAGGTAATGGCTAGCCAGACATGTTATCCTTTCAATGGGCCTAGTCAATTTCCACGAATTAGAGTTGTATAAAACATACTTTATAACTAAATGAGAGCTATGATGATCTATGATACACACACACACACACACACACACACATATATACAGTATCTCACAGAAGTGAGTACACCCCTCACATGTTTGTAAATATTTTATTATATATTTTCATGTGACAACACTGAAGAAATGACACTTTGCTACAGCTTGTATAACAGTGTAAATTTGCTGTCCCCTCAAAATAACTCAACACACAGCCATTAATGTCTAAACCGCTGGCCACAAAAGTGAGTTTCTTGTTTCTTGTTTCTGTTTCTTGTTTCTTAACGCAAATATCTAATCAGTCAATCACATGGCAGCAACTCAATGCATTTAGGCTTGTAGACATGGTCAAGATGATCTGCTGAAGTTCAAACTCAGCATCAGAATGGGGAAGAAAGATGATTTAAGTGACTTTGAACGTGACATGGTTGTTGGTGCCAGACAGGCTGGTCTTAGTATTTCAGTCAATGCTGATCTTCTGGGATTCTCACACACAACCATCTACACAGAATGGTCCGAAAAAGAGAAAATATCCAGTGAGAGGCAGTTCTGTAGGTGAAAATGCCTTGTTGATGCCAGTGGTCGGAGGAAAATGGCCAGACAGGTTCAAGCTGATAGAAAGGCAACAGTAACTCAAATAACCACTTGTTACAACCGAGGTCAGAAGAGCATCTCTGAACGCACAACACGTCAAACCCTGCAGCAACTGGGTGCCTCTTCTGTCAGATAAGAACAGGAAACTGAGGCAACAATTCGCACGGGCTCACCAAAATTGAACAATAGAAGATTGGAAAAACGTTGCCTACTGTCATGAGTCTCGATTTGCTGTGACATTTACATGGCAGGGTCAGAATTTGGCATCAACAACATGAAATCATTGATCCATCCTGCCTTGTATCAGTGGTTCAGGCTGCTGGTGGTGTAATGGTGAGGGGGATCTTTTCTTGACACACTTTGGGCCCCTTATTACCAATTGAGCATCATTTAAATTCCACAGCCTGAGTATTGTAAAAGTGGGTCCAACCCGGTACTAGCAAGGTTTACCTAATAAAGTGGCCTTTGAGTGTATGTTTGTGTATAGATATACTTATTATACTTCTTCATATTATTTATGAATAAATATAGCCTATTTCATTCATTTTATTTATTTTTTATTTCCCATAACAGCAATTAAGTAGACACTCATTTCTTTAGATTGCTGTTTATTTGTAAGCATTTGGTTATTTAAAATTAGTAATTAAATCTTTATCTGTAATTTTTGTAATAATTGTGTTCCATTTGTCATGGACCAGCCGTATAAACAAGGTCATTAATCTAAATGTTACACTGGGAGGAGATATTACCTCAGCACTTAATCTTCCTTGTCATTTTACGTTTCTGTTGCCAAGCCTGAAAAAACCAGTAATGATGCATAGAGGATGTAGTATGATGATGCTTAGATTTGAAAAGCTCAACAGCTGCATCGCGTTCATATGTTTTACAAACTCTTAAGCATCCTCATTACAGATTTTAACGTAATCAGACAGTAACATGTTATCACTACAAAACAAAATCGATACTACCCACTTATGAAAAAGTGATGTTCATCCACTTTTTTAAGGATGACAGTGTCACAGATCAATCATGATGTGTTGTTAAGAGACATTAATAAAGTGAAGTGTATTAGTGGTGGAGAGCTTTTCTTTGGAAACACCCTTTATCTAAATAAAGGTTTGACTCGATAAATCCTAAACAAGAGGCTTGATGCAGATGAACGATGAGAGAACATTTAAACATCAGAAACCATACCAGCATGAAACGTTAACACAAGACCATGATTAGACGATGAGGGTTTAAATACATAAAGGTAACAAGAGACTAAGTGAAGGACTGGTGTAGGTGATCATTAAAGAGACACAGGGAGTCGTGACAATTATGTTTGATGGGGCAAACTTTCAGTCAAGACACAATAGAGTAATAGAAGTGTACAGTGTAACACTTTAGTTTAGAATCCAATTCTCACTATTATCTAGTTGCTTATTAACACGCATATTACTAGGATATTGGCTGTTTATTAGTATTTATAAAGTACATATTAATGCCTTATTCTGCATGACCATATTCTACATCCCTTAATCCTACCCAATTCCTAAACTTAACAACTGCCTTACTAACTATTAAGCAGTAATTACGAGTTTATTGAGGCAAAAGTCATAGTTAATAGTTAGTTGATAGTGGGAATTGGACCCTTAACTAAAGTGTGACCAAAGATTATATGTTGGTTTTACTAATGGCTGCCTTAGTGCTGTTCAATATAACCAACGGTGTGAGTTGCTGTAATTGTGACATGAGGCTGGATGGGGAAGAAATAACCTTTCAGAGCCTTGCTGGGACACAAATAGCAGCATTTCCTGGTGGATTTAAAGTCTTTGCAATGCTGTTCACTCATGTTGTGTGTAGTATAGTGTTAAAAGAGGTTCTATTTTTTTTTGTTTTTTTTTTTTTTTTTGCAAGTGTAGATTAGAGAAAAAGATTGTGAGTACCCTGCCCCAAATGAAAGGAACAGAAATTTTCTCTTAAAGGAATGGTTTACCAAAAAAAAAGTATGATTCTGTCTGTAGTTATTATTGTTCCAAATCATTCCATATCCTTTCAAATACTTTCCCCTTTGTGTTCTACAGAAAAAAATAACAACATACAGGTTTGAAACGACATGAAGGTGAGTAATGAGAGAATTTTCATTTTTTGGTGAACTATTCCTTTTTATTGTTCTAATAGGAAAAGTGGTTGAAGTTCCTTTAATTCCACTGATATGAATAACAACACAGTCCAAAGGGGGATACATGCTTGTTTTGCGGAATACATGCTAAACCTTAATTGAAGGCAAATTACTTTGCTACTGTGTCTAGATAAGACTACCCACTATGTGCAATATCCTTTTGTAGCCTGTTTGTAAGATAATAATTAAAGGGTTACTTCACCCAAAAATGAAAATTCTGTCATTAATCACTCACCCTCATGTCCTTTCATACCCGTAAGACTTTCGTTCATCTTCGGAACACAAATCTTTTTGATGAAATCTGAGAGCTACGCAACTACCACTTTGACATTTTAAAAAGTTTATAGAGAGATTTTTTTTGTTGTTGTTCTGAAGATGAACAAAAGTTTTACAGGTTTGGGATGACTTGAGGGTGAGTAATTAATGACAGAATTTTCATTTTTGGGTGAACTTACCCTTTGAGTGAGAATATTAATTGAGATGCCAGATAGGATTTTTTTTTTTTTTTTTTTTTGTTTATCATGCTAAATCATTTATTTATGCCATTTGAATATGACCTACTTTTTGTCCTGGTAACAATATTTGAATATCTCTGTAGGTTTTTTTTTTTTTTTTCTTGTAAATTGTTGTGAAGTGCAGTAATGCATTTCTATATGGTGCCAGGTTGCTTCTTATTTTTATGAATGTTTGAAAGGTATCCATTTTTTTCCCATTACAGTTTATGAAAGTCATCAGCCCTGCCATTTTGGCACTTCAGTTTAAAATGAGAGATTGACTTATATGAACACCCCTAGATTGTGGTATGATGTAAACAAAACAAAACAAAAAATGTTTCTGTTGATGCAATATTAAGAATATAGGATATTTTATATAGGTATAGGCTACAACATAAAAATCATCTAAATTCAGCTGCCTGGCATTGCTCACTTTCTTGGAAAAGTTTATTAAAAGACTGTTTGAGGTCTTTGTAGCACAGCTTAGATGTTTAATTAACATTTGCATTTCACCCATGTTTAATCAATTACCTGCATGACACGAAAGGAATGCCATAGAAAATTGATGGATAATGAGCTACTCAAGCAAAGTGTTGATGTTTCAGCATCACAGAAGTCATTTCCTTTATCCTTAAACACTAAGTAAAATTAACCCCAGAAGATATTCTCTGAGGCGGTGTGCTTGCATTTAACCATGCATAATTTGGCTAAACAGAAAGAGCACCAGTTAGAAGAGAATTACTGAGCTGAATCATTTTTAGAAAATCAGTTTTCTTTGTCAGACTGCTGTCAATTTTAAAATATGTATATAAATTATATATAAACGAACACTATTTTTATACATAAAATCTTTTTTTAAGAGAATATATATTTTCCCTACATCCTTGTGAATATGGTTTGTGTTATGTTTTATTATACTTTGTAATGATGTTTTATTAACAAAGTTTGGGAGGAACACGTTCAAATGATCTATCCAATCAGCACGAGAGGAGGCCTATATATATACATAGCCAGCTCACCTCCGTTCCTCTACAGTTCCACAACTTCCAAGCTCAGAGCCCTTCCCTCAGACAGCACAGCAAATATGCATATCTGATTATTTGTAAGTGTGAACTTGTGAAGATCTGGAAAAGTCCACTTTTATTTGTTTTCAAAAATTCTAATGGGCACCTTTGGTCCTGTGGACCTTGAAGAATTAAAGTCCTGTCAAATCATACTGGTCGCTCTAGTTTATTCAGTTTATCTTAATGCATAACTGTGGATATAAATGCAGTCCATCCATCCATCCATTCATCCATCCATCCATCCATCCATCCATCCATCCATCCATCCATCCATCTATTCATCCATCGATCCATCCAGCCATCCCCAGAATGTTTAATTAAATGCAGACAGTGTGGCTCCCCCTGCCTTTGGCAGGTCACTATCCCCATGTGCTGACCACTTGGGCTGAGAGGTCGATGCTCAGTGAGGCAGCTGGATTATTAATAGGATTGTCAGGCTGAGAATGTGCTCTCTTTTAAACCAGTGGACAAATCTGACATTAAGAACCCAGCTTGAGTCTACTGTACCTTTAACATCATTACCTTTACACATCATTACATTATATATTGCAGGTATTGTATGCATTATGCATTACTGTCTGCAGTGTATTTATGTTTTAAAAAACAGACTGTTTTAAGGTTTTTGAAATAAGTCTCTTATATGCTCACCAAGCCTGGATTTATTTGCTCAAAAATACAGTGAAAACAGTCATTTTGTGAAATGTAAGTAAAATTTTAATGTATTTTAAAATGTAATTTATTCCTACATTGGCAAAGCTGAATTTTTGGTAGCATCATTACTCCAGTCTTCAGTGTCACATGATCCTTCAGAAATTATTCTAATATAATGATTCGCTGCTTGAGAAACATTTCTTATTATTATCTGAGCTGAAAACAGTTGTGTGTGCTTAATATTTTTGAGTAAACCATGATACTTTTTTTCAGGATGCTTTGATGAATTGTTCAGAAGAACAGCATTTATTTGAAATTGATTTTTTTTTTAACTATGTAGAAGTCTTAACTCTCGCTTTTGATCAGTTTATTGCGGCTTGGCTGAAAATGAATAGTGATTTCTTGAAAAAACTATTTAAAAACAAAATATTCTGACCCCAAACTCTTGAACAATAGTGTAAATTATTTTTTTTTTGCATTTGAATACCTACGAATAAAAATGAGATCTCCCTGACAGTGACTGATGAAGGTGGATTGAGAAAGGCGGAAGGTTGTTTGAGATGTTAAGTGTGAGGTGTCAGGAGACAGGAAACGCCACGAAAGTCACACCTATTTTGCATGTCACCTGCTTCATTTCCTCCACGACTTTTGTAGTTGGCAACCAGTGTCAAGATGATTGACAGGGGTTGCTGAGTAGGTTAACACGATTCTTAAAAAAGAACAAAACCAAATGTGTTATGTATTATGCAACTTACCCTGAGAGAAGGAGTGGAAGCACATTTGTTAAACCAAAGACCCTGCAAAATGGTTCTTAGCCATTTTCCATAATGGTCTTTGTTGTGCCATTAATGTGTTAAATCCTTCTGATGCACACGTGAACAAATGGCAAATGAGCAAACGGCTTTGTTAGCAATGACTAGCAGACTAACCCTTTACTACTTCTTGTTTTTCTTCTAGGAGACAATAATGGTTGGCCACATCTCTTTGATAACTATTTCGGCATCCCCAGTAATAACCTTGGAACTAAGTCAAACGCCTGCTGTAAGTATGCTCTCATTTTTATATTTCAGAGGTTTAAGCTCTACAACAATTCAAAAAACCTGAACCTTGTATAGGGAATTTTTTGAATGCTTCTTTTAGAAATACTGTATGCGTGTAAAATCTGGTTTAACACATTTGGCAGCTGTTTTTTGTCCTTACACATGCTAAAACAACAGAGAGATGGACAGTTAGAATAATAAATGCACAAGACCTTTTTCAGTCTGACATGGATATTGCTATTCACAGAATAAAATAAGCACACTAACCCCCGGTTTTACAGACAAGGCTTAAGCTAGTCCTAGACTAAAATGCATGTTTGAGCTGTTTTAACTGAAAGTAACTTGGACTGACACATCTGAAAATATGTCAGAGCCATTGTTTTGTCTCAAAATGCACACCAGCAATGTTTTTTTCTAGGGTACATTTATAAAAAAAACTACTTAAATACCCTAATTGAACTAAGGCCTAATCCTGGCTTAGGCTAAGCCCTGTCTGTGAAACCAGGCCTAAAAGTGTTTGAGAGTCCCTTGAGAGCATGTGTAGCCATTTGTTGTTAAAAAAAAAAAAAAAACGTTTATATAAGATATTTGATTTATATACTGTTTACACTACTGTTCAAAAGTTTGGGGGTCTTTTTATTACTTTTATTCAGCAATGCATTAAATTTATCAAAAGTGACGGTGAAGAGTTTTACATTGTTTCAAAGAAATTCTATTTCAAATAAATACTGTTCTTTTAAACTTTTTATTTATCAAAGAATCCAAAAAAAAAATGCATCATGGTTTCCAAAAAAATATTAAGCAGCACTTGTTTTAACAATGCTAATAAGTGCCAACTTAGCATATTAGAATGATATTTGAAGGATTATGTGACACTGAAGACTGGAGTACTTCTTTTAAAGCATATTAAAAAGCCCAAACTTTTGAACAGTTGTGTACAGTATATATTATCATAACATTTGCTTTTTGTGTACAATGGAGAAATTGCTTTATTAGTATTCATAACCTGTAATTGGTTTGTCAGAGAAGCGCATTATTAGTCCATAGTTTGCAAAAGCTGTAAAATGTAGTTTTTTTCTTACAAATCCAAGCACTTGAACACAAGATTTAATAAACAGCCAATTATCCTGAAATTAAAGAGTATGCATGTGGAGAGAACATAATATTATAGCTGGGATACTTGTATGCTCACTGAATTGGCTCAATTTTAATGATTCAAAACAAACAACTGACAGTTGAATAAATCTTAAAGGGTTAGTTCACCCAAAAATTAAATTTCTGTCATTAATTATTCACCCTCATGTCGTTCCACACCCGTAAGACCCTCGTTCATCTTCGGAAAACAAATTAAGATATTTTGTGAAATCCGAGAGGTATATGACTCGTCCATAGACATCAATATAATCAACATTTTCAAGGTCCAGAAAGGTACTAAAAACATTGTTAAAACCGTTGACGTGACTGCAGTGGTTCAACCTTAATTTTATGAAGCAACGAGAATATTTTTTGTGCACCTTACGCAGTTGACGCAGTAAGCACAGTGAAGGCTTCCGTGTTTAAGTCCAAATGCCAGCTCAGTATTGGCCAAAGCTGCACACGTGAGCAGCACAACGCATGCATGTGATGCTGATGCAGGAGCCGGCCAATAATTAGTCAGCGTTCGGACATAGAATCTGGAAGCACTGGACGTAAACAACGTATAATAATGACACAGAAGAGAAGATATTGTTGAATAAAGTCATTATTTTTGTTTTGTTTCTGCGCACAAAAAGTATTCTTGTCACTTCATAAAATTAAGGTTGGACCACTGCAGTCACGTCGACGGTTTTAACGATGTCTTTAGTACCTTTCTGGACCTTGAAAGTGTTGATTATATTGATGTCTATGGACGAGTCATATACCTCTTTGATTTCATCAAAAATATCTTAATTTGTGTTCCAAAGATGAACGAAGGTCTTACAGGTGTGGAACGACATGAGGGTGAGTAATTAATGACAGAATTTTTTTTTTTTTTTTTGGGTGAACTAACCCTTTAAATTGAACACTTTTTCTTCTTTTAGGATTCTATTCATGTCCCACTTTGATATTCTGTTATCTGGCTGACATGCTCTGACAAGCAACATTTTCCTGTCAAATGCTGTCAGTACAGCTGTATTTACTAACTGGCCACTTCAGGACAAACAAAACCACCTGATCATTCCCAAACATTACGTTATGAATCCCTGCTGTGTTTTTATGTGATTACAGCCTTTCCACTCATCAATATTTACTCTGTTTGGAGATTTTAAGACTTTGTGTGTCTGATGATTAGAAGCTCTCTTGTTGCCAAAACATGATTGAACAGACAGGTTGACAGCTTAGAATGGAAAGCAAAAAAAAAAAAAAACAAGTTTTCTCTCCTTTAAAATAATTTATAAAAGGCTGTTTGATGTTTTCAGAAATATTACTTTGATACTTGGTCAGGAAATGAAAAAAGATTAGGACAACCGCTCATAACTGTTAGACAGCTCATATCTTGAGGCTTATATGGTTTACGATTGGAGGTGATAGGCAGTATTGATCACAGATGCATGTTCAGATGGAGCCTGGGTGTCTGAAAAATCAGTGTGATATTGCAGTGCGACCGCAAAGCTCAAATAAACAAACACGACTGGACAATGTGTGTCCAACATTTTTTGCTGTGACTTTTAACCAGCTTATCTCAAGGTGATTTTAGTGGTGATTCAGTTCCTTTCAAGTTCACACAGACACACAGACAAAGGAACCACAGGTGACCTTCATCACACTATGGACTCGATGGACATGTTCACTTACATTCAACAACCAGAAAATGTCAAAGCAATGATTTTGTCTTAATTAGGAACCATATGTGTTTTGTTGTATGATTTTATTTTTTTTACACTTTATTTTAAGGTGTCCTTTATACAGTGTAATTGTACAAGTAATGAGTAATAACAATGTAATTATACATAATTAATTACTATAGTAACTATGTAACGTGTGTAACAAGGACACTAAAATAAAGTATTTTTTTTTTTAGTGTTGCTTTAAAAGTGTGATTGTGCTATTGTTCTTTTAAATCAATGTAATTTTACTATTTAATACAATGACATTTATACATGACATAAATATCCAGATACTTTTGACAGCCACTGTAATAAGAATCGAAATTTAATTATGTTTTCTATCCATATGAATTTACATCAACTAATGATATGTCAAATATGTAAAATATTCAAGCATTTCTGGGTTCAGCATGAATTTATATGGAAGCCCATTTCTGCCACATAAGAAAAACTCATCCCAATCATAATTATGACATAAAAATTCGAAATTAGCAGAAAAAGTTATATTTATACGCCTAAAAAGTCAAAATGATGACATAATAAGTCATAAAGAGATAATGATGTGAGTGATAAATATAGGGTCATACTTTAGATTAGAGTACATATATTTACTATCAACTACTTTTACCTCAATAAACTCCGAATTACCACTTATTGATAGTAAGGTAGTTGTTGTAGTGGTTATTTTTAGGTATGGGGTAGGGATAAGGGGTCTAGAATATGCTCATGCAGAAAAAGGCATTAATATGTGCTTTATAAGTACTAATAAACAGCCAATATGCATGCTAATAAGCAAATTTAATAGTGAATATTTGTACCTAATCTAAAGTGTTCCCAAATGTAGTAATTATGAATGGCTTTTATCTCATAATTTTTACTTTTTATGTTACAATTTCAACTTTTTATCTCATAATAATGACTTAGTATTTCACCTTTTTATTTCATGATTATTTATCTCACTTATGATCTGTATCATAATTTGACTTTTTAAGTCAATTATGATTTGCCAAACTGTGGCGGAAATGAGCTTCCATAAATTTACACTTCATTGGTCAGAAATAATTTTCAGTTACTAATATTGTCCTCCAATGAGCTTAGGTCATTTACATAGCAAAACAACTTAAGCAGTTTCAATTATAGCAGATGTGATGGAAACATTCCCTACATGCACCCCAGCACATGGACCATTGTTAATTAATGAACTACAAGCAGAACCAAGCAACTCACACTAAACTGGCCTGAATAAGCAATTAAACTCCAGTCCATGTTGGCAGTGAATACTCTGCTGTATTCGTCCCCTCATTACCAGCAAATTCAGCGCTGAAAATACAAGTTGATTGGTCTGGAGACAGTGTGAGCTTTATTATTGCACCATCTCTTCTCCCCTTTTCTCCCCAAATTAGTCACTGTGGGCCATCCTGGTGTGTCGGAATTTGATTTCTTTTTTTCTTTTTTTTTACTGTAGCCTCCCTGCATCTTTTGTTCTGCCTTTGTGCTTTCACTTTCTTTCTCAATGTTTAACACAGATAAGACTCTATTGGTACAATGTGTTGGGCCACAGAAGGCCTGTCGAGGCATTTACAATCCTTGGATTTGAGGGCGATCGTTTGCTCTGTTTAACTGCGATAAAGACTTTTATCTCGTGGCTTAATTCTGTCTGGCAGACTTTATTGAACTATCCAACTGCTGACACCATCAGATTACACGTTTGTTTTCAGTCTTACGCACAATAGACTTTATGTCCTTTATTTTAAATTATCTTTAACAACTACAGTGGGGAAAACAATTATTTGATCCCTTGCTGATTTTGTCAGTTTGCCCACTTATAAAGAAATGAGAGGTCAATAATTTTTATGGTAGGTTTATTTTATAAATTGATTTGCATTTCAGTGAGTGAAATAAATATTTGATCCCCAAGCAAAATATGACTTAGTACTTGGTGGAGAAACAGAATCCCTTGTTGGCAAGCACAGAGGTAAGACATTTCTTGTTGTTGGTCACTAGGTTTGCGCACATCTCAGGAGGGATTTTGGTCCACTCCTCTTTACAGATCCTTTCTAAATCCTTGTTTCTTGGCTGTCACTTGGCAACTCGAAGTTTCAGTTCCCTCCACAGATTTTCTATAGGATTAAGGTCTGGAGACTGGCTAGGCCACTCCATGACCTTAATGTACTTTTTCTTGAGCCACTCCTTTGTTGCCTTGGCGGAATGTTTTGGGTCATTGTCATGCTGGAAGACCCATCCACGACCCATCTTCAGTGTTCTGGCTGAAGGAAGGAGGTTCTCGTCCAAGATTTTACGGTACATGGCCCCGTTCATCGGCCCCTCAATGCAGTGAAGTCGTCCTGTCCCTTAGCAGAGAAACAGCCCCAAAACATAATGTTTCCACCAGTGTTAATTTCATTGACGAATAATTTTCGTCATAATTTTCGTCAACGACATTTTTTCACAGATGAAAACGAGATGATGACTAAATAAAAATGTGTTTTGAATGACTAAAACTATGACTAAAATCTACTCTAATTTTCGTCAACGAATAAAAACGAGACGAAAATGAAAGAGAGGGACAATTTGGGAAGATATCCATGGAAGATGCGCACATTTGAAGTGTAATGTGCTAATCTAACCGCTGGAAACGCAGCGCTGTTGTGTGCTCTACAGGCTCGTCCAGCAGCACTTCAGACTGCTTCGCAATTAATGAATAACACACATTTATGCCAAGCAATTGCCTGCTACAGTGACTGCAGACATTTCAGAATAAGAGTCACGGTGTATTTCGGGATGGTTTATAATTATTTTTTCCTGGTCATTATTGTTATTTTGCTTACACAATAAACTGTATTTAATTTAATTTCTATTTAATTCATAGTAAACTACTGTATCTTCTGTCACAGGGAGGAAAGACTAAGAACATTATTTGACACATTATTCAATATATTTTACAAGTATAAGGGTTATTATAGTTAACTAAACCTAAAACCAAAGAAATCTTAATTACTTGAAATAAACGTTAACTGAAATAAAAAATAAATATATAAAAAAATGTAAACTTATTTTATTTAATCTAGTTTCTAAGCTTTAGCTTAACCTGAGGTATTAAAATAACAAACAGAAATAAAAACTTATAGACATTTAAAAGCAAAAACTAAAAGACACAAACACAAAAACTACTAAACACTAAAAATCAAATCTAATAAAAAATTTAAATGAAAACTATAATAGTACCTCAGTGAGAAGTGTCAAGTACTGAATTTTGCTCTTTCGTGTCTTTTTGCACTTGAACAGTCAAAAACCGTCCGCTTTGGCAAGCAAATACAGTTGGGTGAACATAAACAGTTTGGGGAATATCAGATGTACCTATATCAGTGTATAAGATCTGTGTATTGTTAGACAAATGCTTAATGCATTACAATTTATCTAAATTAGATTTTAGTCGACTAAATCTACTGTAGATTTATTTGACTAAAACTAGACTAAAACTAAAACAATTTCCGATGACTAAAATATGACTAAAACTAAATGGCATTTTAGTCAAAAGACTAAGACTAAAACTAAATCAAAATTTGCTGTCAAAATTAACACTGTCAAAAACCTCCATGCTTGACTGTAGGTATGGTGTTCTTGGTGGTCATAGTCAGCATTTCTCTCCCTCCAAACACAGCGAGTTGATGCCAAAGAAATCAATTTTGGTCTCATCTGACCACAGCACTTTCTCCCAAGCCTTCTCTGAATCATATAGATGTTCATTGGCAAACTTCAGACGGGCCTGTACATGTGCCTTTTTGAGCAGGGGACCTTGCGGGCACTGCAGGATTTCAATCCATTGCGGCGTAGTGTGTTACCAGTGGTTTTCTTGGTTAATGTAGTCCCAACTGCCTTGAGATCATTTACAAGCTCCTCCCGTGTAGTTCTGGGCTGATCCCTCACCTTTCTTATCATCATCTTTACCCCATGAGGCGAGATCTTGCATGGAGCTCCAGACTGAGGGCGATTGATGGTTATTTTGTATTTCTTCCATTTCCGAATAATTGCACCAACAGTTGTCTCCTTCTCACCAAGCTTCTTGCTGATGGTCTTGTAGCCCATTCCAGCCTTGTACAGGTCTACAATCTTGTCCCTGATGTCCTTTGACAGCTCTTTAGTCTTGCCCATGGTGGTGGAGAGGTTTGAATGGAAGATACAGATTCTTTGGACAGGTGCCTTTTATACACATAACGAGCTGACATTTGGAGTGCTTTCTTAAAGTGACGGGACTAATCTGTGTTCGACATGGGCACATAAACACATCTGTAGGAGGCAGAATTCTTGTTGGTTGGTAGGGGATCAAATACTTATTTCATTTGATCAAATGCTAATCAATTTACCTTTATATAATGTGTTTTTTCTGGATTTTTTTGTTTGATATTCTGTCTCTATCCATTAAAAAAAACCTACCATAAAAATTATAGACTGGTGGGCAAACTTACAAAATCAGCAGAGGATCAAATAATTATTTTCCCCACTGTATCTGTTTGCCATTTCTTGCTCCCCCTATTGTACAAATGTTTGTTACATTTCGGTCTTTCACAAGTATTTGTAACATGTGACTTGTTAGTTTATTAATTAAAATAAATATGTAAAAATGGCTGTTTCAAACAGGTTTTTTTAAACACTCCCCCTATTTGCCATTGGTAGAACAAACAGATAGCCTTGCCTCAAATTCACACTATTGCTTTGACATTTTGGTGCTGTTGTACAAATGGGTGTACAACACTTTGGATGTACAATAGAACATAGTAAAGCACTATATAAATCCCTTATTCATTCATTCATTCATTCATTCATTATGAGGAAACAAGCATACCAATGGCTTACTTAAGCTGCGATTTTAACATTGAATAATAGACTTGACCTTTAAAGATTCAGTTTCTCTTGAGAGCTGAAATTAATCTAATTGGGACTTACCATTAGTGGAACTTATCCTTAATACTACCTGACATAGACCCATAATTTAGTGCTTATTAGTTCAGCATGACTGTTTGCATATTAAGTATTACTATGGCAGATCAAGCTGTAATGCAAAAGTACTTTTTGAATGCTAAGTGGTATATCTAAAATGTTGTCTGCTCTTTCTCTCTCTTTATCTCCGTTTCTGTCACGCAGTGCTTGGGACCGTCCCAGCTGAGTGCCAGTGCAGGGACCTGGAGCTGGACTGTGACGGTGCACACTTTAAAGATGTCCCCACTGTATCCATTAATGTCACCATGATGTGAGTTTCATGCCCTGTGTTTGGAGCATGGCTGCAGTTTGTTGAGTTTATGTGACTTTTTGGATGTGCACGACATACCAAATCCCTGTGCACTGTAAAAAATTATTTTCATGATTTGTTATCGCAACATTTTTTCTTTTATCAAATCAACTTAGATGATTAATGTGGTTCAGATAACAATATTTTGAGTTTCTGTTGATTAAACCAATCGTATTAGCTCAATTTTTTAATTTCAATGAACTCAAAATTCTTTTTTAAGTTAAACCAACAATTCTTTTTTACAGTGTGGCTGCACAGAACCTGACACGTTTGCTTTACTCTAAATGGTGAATATGTAGGGGACTCAATAAAGATATGTTAAATAGTTTATGTACTTTATAAAACAAGAGATGATTGCACCAGAAGCCTAGTCTGATGTATTTGATTTTGAGTCTTAATTAACTCTGAGTGCCTTCAATTTGTGATTTTGGAGCACTGAGATAAACTGAGATAATTGCATTAAAGGTAATTGTGCCAATAATATTCTCTACGCACCATAACTGTGAACCTTCGTTCTCATTTTCGCTCAGTGCCTCATGAAAATCTCTGTTGTTCACATAATAACTGGCTGATATAAAGCTTTCTAGCAGTTTAATATGTGGGTTTGAAATTCATATTTATGTATCAGTTGAAGCTGCTTCTTAATTAAGGCCCAATTTCCTGTATTGCGGCTCTGTTTGACTTTCCACTGTTCATTAGTATGCCACTGCCAAACATCTAAGTAATGCAGAGAATGTGGAAAGGTGTATTAAATGCAATGTCACTCTCTGATTTCAAGTAGACACACTGTGAGCCTTCTCTCTAAGGTCTCATGAAAATCATTGCTTTAAAACAGCTTGTATTTATAAGGTGAAACATATCCTTAGGTTTTTCATAAAGTCAAACATTGCCATTCAGTCCTGTTTTTCTTACACAAAAGTGTGTGTGTGTGTGTGTGTGTGTGTGTGTGTGTTCTGGCATATGTCGTTTATGAGGACACAAATGTGTAATGACATGGGTATTACAATGTAAACATGGTTTATGAGGACACTTTCTCTGTCCTTGTAAACCAAATGGCTTAAAAAACATACTAAACAGTGTTTTTTTTTATACCAGTGTGTGTGTGTGTGTGTGTGTGTGTGTGTGTGTGTGCGTGTGTGCGTGCGTGTTACGTTAAAGCTTTGGTAAATATGGCTGCATGTTATTTCGAGGTTTATGTATCCATGTAACTGGATTAGACCAATGGCAGATGGCCATATCAGTCTAAAGTAATCTGATCTGTTTTAAGTAATCTGATCTAAATTATGATATCAGTGTCTCTATGTTCATGTTATATTTATGTCACGCTGTTGGGTAATTCATAGCAGTGCTTTGACAACATTGCTTTGTAGATTGGTGCCTCACTGTGTCTACACGTCTACGTCCGGTGCAACCATTGTCGCGTCGCGTTACGCCGCAACAGCTTGAGGCTGTCTACGCAAGACACTGTTGCGAATCAGTTTGTCTTTTGTGTCAGAAGTGCTTCGAGCACATCAGAAAAAGAACGGGGCATCAGTTTACTGTCAGGGATCGTATCATGTCACGTCGCGCCACTACATGCTGCATCCAGTGCAGACAGTATCACTGATTATAGTAGGTTCTGTTGTCTTTTGTCTCAGTGTGTCAGACCACTCGTGTCCGGTGTAGACACAGTGTCGCTTAAATGACAGAGAATTAATATCAGATTAGTTTTTTATTGCATAATGAAGCAAGAGATCTATCAATCAAATGTCCGTCCGTCCGTCTATCTATTTTTATCATTCTATCGTTCTGTCTATCGTTCTATCGTTCTATCATTCTACCTATCTACCTACCTAAATACCCACCCACCCACCTATCTATCTATCTATCTATCTATCTATCTATCTATCTATCTATCTATCTATCGTTCTGTCATTCTGTTGTTCTATCGTTCTATCATTCTACCTATCTACCTACCTAAACACCCACCCACCCACTCACCCACACATCCATCCATCCATCCACCCACCTATCTATCTATCTATCTATCTATCTATCTATCTATCTATCTATCTATCTATCTATCGTTCTGTCATTCTGTCGTTCTATCGTTCTATCATTCTACCTATCTACCTACCTAAACACCCACCCACTCACCCACACATCCATCCATCCACACATCCATCCATCCATCCATCTATCTATCTATCTATCTATCTATCTATCTATCTATCTATCTATCTATCTGTCATCTATTTTTTCGGTCTATCTACACTCTAAAAAATGCTGGGTTAAAAACAACCCAAGTTGGGTTGAAAATGGACAAACCCAGCGACTGGGTTAAATGTTTGCCCAACATGCCGGGCAGTTTTACTATTGTTTAAAAATTACTATATGGCTGGCTTAAAATGAGCCCAAAATAAGTTGGAAATTAAAAATCAGACACATAATTACTAGAGGCAGCAATAATTATCAAAAAGTAAACATTTATTAATAAGCAATTTATTAAATGTTTATTGTTTAATTATTCATTAAACTTACAAATAAATGTTCATTTATTAAACATATTAATAAATGGTAATTTCCAACATATTTTGGGTTCATTTTAAGCAAGCAATACAGTAATTTTCAAACAATAGTTAAATAAAACTACCTAGCAGGTTGGGCAAACATTTAACCCAACCACTGGGTTAAAACAACCTATTCTCTGGATTTGTCCATTTTCAACCCAGCTTGGGTTGTTTTTAACCCAGAATTTTTTAGAGTGTAGATAACTGTAAAAATGTTATGACGTGTACTTTCAACAAACAATTTCGTAATGCCTTTTGTTGGTATTGCAGGTCCCTGCAGAGGAACCGGCTGAGGAAGCTAAACGCGGACATGTTCTTAATGTACCAGAGCCTTCAAAAGCTGTAAGAGCCTATCTGCTTCACTAAGTATATCACCTCCTTTATCATTGGACTGTGTGGATGCTGTAATGCTATGAATGATCTAGTACTTGATCTAGTGACAGCTTGGCATTATCGCAGGTGTTTATCAAAATGTTTCTTGCTGGTCTTCACTGTGCTATCGAAGTAAGAAGTGTGTGAAATAGAGAAGATATTGAGTGAGATTAAACAATCCCTCTGGAATAAAACATTCAGTGCTCTCCACAGGAGCGAGCTGAGAACTGAAGTACTTGAGAGAGTTGTCTTTTTATAACCTGACAAAAATGGCTCAATGTTTTCTTTCCCCAGCTGTTAAATTTTTCAAGTGTGTTTGCATGTCTTAATCTGACATGCTCTTTTGTTATGAGTATCGTCTAGTTGTGTTTCGTTCAGATGTACCAGCTGAGTCAAACTGAATCAGCCCCATATTTTTGTCCTCGCACAAACACCATACTTGATCTAGTGACAGATGCTTCAGTGTGCGAACAAACTTAATTTCAGCAGTGGCAAAATGTGGGAATATAAGCCACAATGCATCAGTTGTGGAGCACAGTAGAGCTCAAGTTGTATAAACTTTGGATTTCTTACTTTAATGACAGAGCCGTTGGGTATGAGTATGAATACAGAAACGTTTGATGTTAGCAGTGCAATGAGGTTTAGATGAGGTGAGAATGACTAATCAATAGAGGAGTAAATTTAACCTGATTTTAGTGGTGCTCGGTTGTGCAGATTTCAGTGCTTCAGTGTTATGTGATTGCTATGGTGTTCTGAGTAGTTTTTAGTGCTTTGTTATATGGTTTCTAAGGTGGTTGCTTTATAGTCAAAAACTTGAGGCCAATAAGTTTCTATGACAGTCTGGTCCTAATATACATCTCTGGCCTCTTTTTCAATGGGATTATACACTTTCATTCAAAAGTTTAAAGGTCAGTAAAAATTTTAATAGTTTTATTAAGGACATGTTAAATTGATCAGTATAAAGTATAAGTGACAGTAAAAACATTTATAATGTTACAAAACCTTTCAAATGCTGTTCTTCTGAACGTTTTATTCATCAATAAATCCTGAAAAAGTACCATGGTTTCCAATCTTAAGCAGCAGAACATTGATAATAATAATAAATGTTTCTTGAGCAGCATATCAGAATAATTTCTGAAGGATCATGTAACACTGAAGACTGGAGTAATGATGCTGAAAATTCAGCTTTGCCATCACAGGAATAAATTACAGATTAAAATATATTCAAATAGTAAACAGTAGTTTTAAATTATAATAATATTTTACTGTATTATTGTTTTATTGGATAAATGCCACCTTAGTGAGCATAAGATTCTTCTTTCAAAAACATTATAAAAACCCTACCAACTCCAAACTTTTATTATATACGGTAACATCTACTTGTATTACTTCTCTCTCTTCTACCTCTTTTTAATGCTTCCTGTAAACTGTGTTTCAGGTATCTCCAACACAACCGAATTAAAGCGGTGCACCCGCAAGCTTTCAGAGGCCTTTACAATCTGACGAGACTGTGAGTTTTTAAAGTCAGCAGACATTTCTATTGTCCCTTCAAATACCATAAAACTTTCTAATGACAGACACTTTAGTTTGCTTATTTGCTATGCTTTTAAAAATGCTTTTGGCTACTCTCAGACAAGTGTTATCTCTTATTTTTTCAGGTATCTCAGTTATAATCGAATTACCACCCTACTTCCTTATGTGTTCCAGGATTTACACAAACTGGAATGGCTGTAAGTGTTTCTTGTCATTCTCTGATCTGCTTTCTAAACGTCAGCTAAATCAAGATGGATTTTGTCAGTGCTTTTATGCATCAAATCAAATTCCTCCAACAGCAGTTGTCAATCAATACACATTCTGCAATGATGAATACTGACCATACAGACAACACAAACTAATGTTAATTTCTATGTGATATCAGCTAAGGAGTGATTTCTTTAGCACTCATTTGCAGTCATCAAGGATCGGCTCTAAAGAAAAAGAAGTGATTTGAACCTTTATCACACATCTACTTGAATGCCATTGAATTATGGTTATAACCGTATTCATAAATCAGTGTCCCCAGAACAAATGTTAAACAAAGTACTTTATTTTGTGAGGCTGCAGTGTTTTGTAGTGAGTTTCTCCTTTTTTTAAGGATTCTGGAGAACAACAATATTCATCACATCTCCTCTTTGACCTTCTCTGGTTTGCGCTCTCTTGTGCTGCTGTGAGTTTCAGCCTTTTGCTATTTTGGTGACTCATCTTCTGTATTTCAAATGTAAATCTTATATTTTAACAAATGTATAGGAGCCATTCTCTGAGACTTTTTGTGTATGTATTTATGTATTTATTTGTATGTGCTACACTATACTACTTTGTCTTCTAAAGCTTTTGCTTTCTGTGTGTGTGTGTGTGTGTGTGTGTGTGTGTGTGTGTGTGTGTGTGTGTGTATGTTGTTTTAGAGTATTGTTGAACAATGCTCTCACAAAGCTTGACGATATTTGCCTGGAGATGCCACGATTAAATTGGTTGTAAGTTTGAATACAACATTGTCATGATGAAATCACTTGTGTTGTTATTTTATTTATATGGCTGGAGACCTTGTAGAGAGCACTTTAACTTTTGCTCCCAATAAATCAATGAATGCATTTTGCTTTAATGTAAATGATTTGGTCCTCTAAGCTGATGCTAATCAATAAGTTCAATTGATTTGACTTTTTGTGTCTTTTTCTTTTCCTATACTTTCCACATTGTCCATACACCCTCTTATTTCTATTTGTGTTTGCAGAGATGTTGAGGGAAATAAGATTGAGATCGTGGGAAATGTGACCTTCAGGTCCTGTAACATGCTAACAGTGCTGTGAGTATTCCCACCCTCCCGTAACATCTGCTCTCTTCCTCTCCGCTTTGTATTAAACTATCAGATGACACCAATAGACATTATAAATGTATCCCAGTATTTAAAGGGTTAGTTCACCAAAAAATGAAAATTCTGTCATTAATTACTCGCCCTCATGTTGTTCCAAACCCTAAGACTTTCATTCATCTTTGGAAAGCAAATGAAGATATTTTTGATGAAATCTGAGAGCTTTCTGTCCCTCTGTCTTTAATCTAATGAATTGAGTGGTTTAGTCCAAATGAACCTTTTGTGAAAGCTCAAACGTGTTGCGTAACGTTCTTGCACACGTCAAGCAAACATGCTTGAGCTTCCGTTTACCACAACTGATGTGTGAGTTGATCAATGTTTATATGTGTATAAAAGCCTTAATTCAGTCTATTCATCATATAAAGCGATCGTGTCTCTTCAGAAAATTTGGACTAAACCACTCAATTCATTAGATTAAAGACAGAGGGACAGAAAGCTCTCAGATTTCATCAAAAAGATCTTCATCTGTGTTCCGAAGATGAATGAAAGTCTTATGGGTTTGGAATGACGTGAGGGTGAGTAATTAATGACAGAATTTTCATTTTTGGGTGAACTAACCCTTTAAAAAGTCGGGTACAATGGGTTATCCAGTCCCACTGGGGTTAAAGGCTCTTTTAATTTTATTTTCTCCCAAAACACTAAATAGAAATAGTTAAACAATTCTAATAAAATTACAAAATAAAATAAAATACTATAAAATACTTAAGAGGTTATGAAATGCAAAATAATAATAATAACCCAATTTGCCAAAGTGCTTAATTTAAATTTTCTGCTCATCTTCCATATTTATGATCAGTAGCTGGAGAAAGTAATGGCACAGACCCAACCAAATCTAACATTCACATACATTTACATATATTTAATCCACAATTCATTTTCATATAATAGCGCTATACAGTATATGCAAATGGATTGTGGATTAAATATATGTAAATGTACATGAATGTTAGATTTGGTTGGGTCTGCGCTATCTTGAGATCTGTAAAAATGTTTTCTAAGACCTGGTATGGTTCAAATCCAATGTTCAACATTATTGCTTTCTTTTTTTTCTATTTATTACTTTCCGCTGATGGTTATTGGCAAGAAGGACCTCAGATGAGTGGAAAAGTTTTTTTGTTGTTGTTGTTGTTGTTGTTGTTGTTTTTTAAATGCATACACATTCACATAATCATATTTATCGGGGGAATTTTAGTCCTGTTGTTCCCCACTTTTAATATGCATAGTTTGAGGTCCTTCTTGCCAAAAACACCAAAAATTAGGTCAAAATATATTTTTAGGCAAAGCATTTTCATCTCCTTGCTTCTTGCTTTTCAATTTTTAATCACTGTTTTTCAGAAATCAGTGCAATTGACTTATCTGCCTTTGTTCACTTTGAAACTTAGTTTAAGTAACATGGAAACATTTACATATTAAGCAGAATTGCGACGTGTGTAGACTTCAGTAATGAATATTATGCAATATTACCCTATTATAATTTCACTAATTATATGCAAGAGTGATTCTGTTGATTAAAGGTCAGATCCCATTTACCTTCTAAATTGATTTTTGTTTTTGCACTCATCACCATTGACATTGTTGTGTACTCCTACGTATTTCTTGCACATTCCATTACACTGAAATGGTCGATGTGTTTCTGGTCACCAAGAAAAATGAGAACGTTTTTTGTTTTTTTTTGGCAGGGTCCTCCAGCGGAACTGCATTAGTTACATCCACGTGCAGGCTTTCTCTCTGCTTCGTAAACTGGGCGAGCTGTAAGTTCCCAGGCATTCTATTATAAATATTTGCCAAAATAATCACCACAAAGTGTTCTCTGGAGTTTAGTCATGACCCATTTCTGTGCTATTTTTGAGAAGCTAAGCAAAAAATAAAAAATCCTCCTTGCATGGATTTCCTTATCATTTTCAAAGTCCGGGTTGGTCTTACTCCCATCCAGCTCGACTAGTTATGGGACATCAGTTCTCAAATAGTTTGGCATCAGACTGGCTTATTCATCAATTCTGTCCAGAGATGCCTATTTGAATGCAAAAGGCATTACTATTTTCTCTCTCCACAGGGATTTGTCCAATAACAGAATCAAAGCAATCCCTCCTGATCTTTTCGTCAATCTTGGAGACCTACTTCAGCTGTGAGTCTTCCATTTAGATGCACATTACAAACCTCAAACTGGTTCTAATGGTTCTGTACACCAGGGGCATGTGGTGAGCTTCTGCAAAGAGGAGGCAAAACTGTTATTTGTTTTTATTCCTATATAAATTGTTCCAGTTCCATCTGATGTTCATATAGTTAAAGACTAATGTATCTTACATTATTAATAACCAACCTGTAAGTTTTTTATTTTATTTTATTTTTTTTATCATTAACCATTTATGAAAACGTCATATCAAAATCTCATCTAGTTTACACTACTGTTCAACTGATTTCAGCATTGATAATAATAAGTAATCTTTCTTGAGCACCAATTCAGCATATTAGAATGATTTCTGAAGGATCATGTGACTGGAGTAATGATAGCTTTGCATCACAGGAATAAATGACATTTTAAAATATATTAAAATAGAAAATATGTTTCACATATAATTGTAATAATATTTCAAAATACTGTTTTTACTGTATTTTTGATCAAATAAATGCAGCCTTGGTGAGCATAAGAGACAAAAGAGGTTCTTTCAAAAACAGGAAATCTGACCCCAAACTTTTGAACGGTAGTGCATGCTTTTTTATTTATTTATTTGTTTTGGGGGTTTTTTTGTAAATAAATACAATAATACAGCAAAGAAGCATATTTTGTGTAGTTTTGTGTTGTTTGGCTACTACTAGTAGTTGGACAAATCAGACAGTGTATCATCAAACTTTTAATTTAACCCGAGTTGTCGACTCACCCAAAGATTATTATTTTAAAGACAATTCACACTCCACTGACAGACACCGGCCAACACTGACAGTCACCAGATTACATTATATCACTTCTCAGACATTCCAAGACCCGACAAATGCATTTCAACATGTTCAATCAGAGAAAACGAAACCGACAAACACTGACGGGGTAACGTCAAAACCCAACGAAGTGTCTGTTGCCATCTGATGATGCAGTGTGAATTGGCCTTTTCACAATGTTTCATATTATATTTCGTGATTTTTCAGTTCGCTCTTGCCTTCTATTTGTCAGGAATATTTCATATAACCCCATCATGGACCTGCAGGTGGACCACTTTGACAAGCTGCATAAGTTAAAGTCACTGTAAGTCTTTTTATAATTTTCTATAATGATGTACTGTACAAGATTTTGAAGCTGTAATAGAGGAATTGTGAAGTAGCCCTCTCCCCCTTTTATACCTCTGTTTTTAAAAAAAAAAAAAAAAAACACATTCACATGAGACACAACAGGAATACCTTGCAATTATAGTAATGTGCTGTTTGAGGGTCCCTTTCAGTGCAGAACAATGGTCCTACCCAAACTTCACGCAGTGAACATTGCCTTCGCCTCTACTCAACAGAACAAAAACAATCTTTTAGGTCATACTTCAAAGACTTCCAGATAGCATCTTGGGCACAAAACTGCATAGTTTTAAGAGAAGAAAAAAGGAAAAGAGGGCTAAAACATTGTAAAGTGAATACTGAAATGCGAATGATGGTTTTCTAAAGAGCAACCCCTGAGAGAAAGCTTTTTGTGTCACAGGAGCATTGAGGGAATCGAAATTGGGAACATCCACAGAAGGATGTTTGAACCTCTCAAGAATCTGACTCACATGTGAGTGCTGCTTTTTGAAAGTTTTAATCTCAAAAATGCTTTCAATTCTGCTTACTCAGTTTCTGAAACTTGTCACCATTGAGAATGATTCGGTTTTTAATGGTTAAATAATAAAGTCTTGAGAGTGATGTTCAAGATATTCTGATTGAAATGCCTGACAACTGAACATCTCTATAATTATTTGTACTATAAAACATCAAACAAACGATGGCAGATTGTAAAGACCGATTGCAGATGTTTTGTAATGTTTTCTCTCTGGAATTTCCACATTAAAAAAAGATAAAGACAAACTCTTTAGTTTTCATCCCAAAAATTGACTCTAATATTTTGTACAGTATTCTATTAATTATTTATGGTAATCATTTTTTTTCCCCCATGACCTGGACTAATAATTGGGAGTGATTATGATGTATCGGCTGAAAGCATGAAAAAATGCAAGGGTGTTTGGAATATATATTGGAGTGTTTGCAATTCCCTTGTCAATCATTTCAGCTACTTGAAGACCCGGTGTAGTGTCTTTCTGCTCTGCACATCTTGCAGTATATAATTTATACTGTGAAAAATGAGGACAATGAATCTTGCAAGTAATTTATGATGTTTCCTCTTGGATTGAGACAGAGTGTGCTTTTTTTTTTTTTGGCTGTGAAATTCAACTCAAGACTTCCCTGCCATTTCTGGAACTATATTAAGCTCTGTTCAGTGTGATTCTCACCTCTCTTCTTTTGTCTTCCCCTTTATAAAAACCTTTCTCAGCAAGGACAGGTTGACTGACAGCAAAACGCTCTCATATGTTCGATTGACAGGGAGTTGAAGTAGTGAGAGTTTCAAGATTATTACAATTTTTATTACTTTAGTAAAGATTTAGATAGATAGATAGATAGATAGAGATAGATTTATTTTCAATATTTCAGCATAAACAAATCAATATTTGTGAGCTTAGCCATGTCATGACAGGACCAAAATGATGATCTGATTATGTTTGTCATTTGTGCTTCTTTCTCTCTTCTTTTCAGCTACTTTAAAAAGTTTCAGTACTGTGGCTATGCGCCTCACGTCCGCAGCTGCAAGCCCAACACTGATGGCATCTCATCTTTCGAGGACCTTTTGGCAAACATTGTGCTGCGTGTCTTCGTCTGGGTTGTCTCGGCAACAACATGCTTCGGCAACATCTTTGTGATCTGCATGCGATCCTACATTCGCTCTGAGAACAAGCTCCACGCCATGTGCATCATCTCTTTATGCTGTAAGATTAGATACAAAATATCATTCAATGTCATTTTAAAGTGTGACTTAAGTGTCCAAGTGACTTTAAGATTGAAGTACACTGCTCATCAGCTCCTAGCAAAAGAAATTTCACACATAATTAGGTCTCTTTTTAGGTGTGGTTTTTTTTTTCTTTACCTCTAGCATTGATCAAAATATTATGGAAGCTTGTTTCCGCCATGAAAAATAGGTCATTAGAACGTTTTATCTCACAATTCTTACTTTTTTCTTGCAATTTTGAGTTTTTGAGAAAAATACTTTTTTTCCTGAATTATGAGAAATAAACTTGGAGTTGTGAGTTCTAAAATCTGAATTGCAAAATAAAAACTCAAGAACAAATTCATAATTGTGAGACAAAAAGTTCCAATTAGCTTTTTTATTTTTTTATTCCGTGGCAGAAACAAGCTTCCATAAAATACTGTTTAGCCTGACATGGATTAACATAAAAGTGCTTTGTGTGATTTTAACTGGAAATTCAGGATAGAGGTCTGCATTCCATTTTTTCTCTAACATTTTTTAGGGTGTTGACAGCATCATAAGACAAATAACACATAAAAATCTTGTATATGCTATGCAACATTTTATATTTGTTATCCCCAATCACTCTCTTTCTTTAGGGGAAGTTTAAACGCAAGATTCTGGAAACTATCTAAATTTAGCGGGACCCGTCGGGTTGGGAAGAAAATCACTATATGTGGATAGCGGGTGAACACAGAGTGAATTTTAGGCGGAAGCGGGCGGGAGCGGGACGAAAAAAACAGTCCCGCGCAGACCTCTAATTCAGGATTTCTCATTAAGATGAGAAAAAACAAAATGAAGGGCTGTTCTGGTACACCAAGGGCCAAATATACTAAACAGGGCAAATTAGCATGAGACCGCAATTCCAAAAAAGCGCAAGATGGGAGTGAAAAGTTCTGCGCATGATCTACTGACGACGCGCAAATTAAAGAACATAGACACAGCCGGATCATTTCCATAATGACCAACGCAATTTACTAAGAGTAGCAAAAATTAGCATCTAGTTTAAAGGGGGGGTGTAATGCTATTTCATGCATTCTGACTTATTTACACTGTTAAAGAGTTGCATTCTCATGCTAAACATGGCCGAAGTTTCAAAACACGAGTTTGACGTATGACAGAGTATTTCTGTGCCAAATACACTACTTACAGTTTCGGACCGGGTTTCGGAGAGTTTTTTTCGAGTATGGCCTGTATGACGTCAAAAGAGAGCGAATTCCTTGTATAGGCACTTCTCCCTGATAAGCGTGCACACACACATCACCCAGAACAAGAGCAAGAGTACGCCCATCAACGCGCTTCGTTTGGGATACGGAAGCCGAGAGATTTTTCAACAATGGCTGTGTCCCAATTCAGGGGATGCACCCTTCGAAGGCTCATTGAGGCAGTCTTATTTAAGAAAAATAACCGTTAGATTGCAACATAACAAAGAAATTACAGTATTTTACACCTTACAATGAATATCAGTCAATTTTATTACGATTACTTTTCTTAAATATGACATCCTTGATGAAGTATTCAGCCTTCAAATGCGATCTCTGAAGGACGCAGCCTCCGAAATGAGACGCAGCTCCTGTAAACAAAGGAGTGTGTTTTTGGTTGTGAGGGAAAGATTACCTTTTTTAGCTTCCCAAAGAACCCAGCGTCAAGGGAACAGTGGATGAAGTTTGTTTTTCCAGGGCAGCAACGGAGTTGTGCACATATGTTTGTTTGTTCCCGGGATTTCGGTGACGAATACTTTTTAAACAAGTCCCAGTTCGGCGCTGGATTTGCAGATCGCGGGTGGTGAATAAAGCTGCATCAGATGTCTGTGTTTTGTTGGCAGTCGGTGCGCAAGTGCATATAATGTAAACAACACGAACGTTTTTGTTCCCTTTTTATTTATAATGATGTCGCAGCTAGCAGACGATCTCTACACAAAAGCTGCGCACGCTCGTGACTCTTTAGCTCTGCCCCAAGGCACTGATGGCAGGCACGCCTACAGGAGCTTGGCTTTTATCGGAAAGACTCGGTTTAGCGTATCTATCTTTTATAAATATGATAAAACTAAAGACTTTTCGGAGATATGAAGGATGCATTGTTACTCTACATATACTCAAGATTAACATTGGCAGAAACTGTGTGTGAAACCCCCTCTTTAAGACATGCTTTTTTAGGGCGGTAAATAATGGTGCAAATACCAGTAAATTGACTAGCGCAAACCTTAGTAAATCACCTTGCATGATTCATTTAAATACTCTCCTCCCATAAATTTTGCATCTGAAAGGGAATCTCCTACAAATGCATATGCAGTAAGGTCAGCCACAAAAACAACTGTCCATGCCTTTTCAGCACTATTTTTTCACTGCGTGTCTGTAGTAAATCCTGACAGTAGTTTTTTAACTCAAAAGAGGGTTTGCGCTGGCAGTAGTTATTAGTAAAGCTGGCACAAAAGTCAACGGTGCTCTCTAGAGAAACAGGCTGATAGCCTGAGGGCAGCTCATAGCCTTCCAGCAGCATTCAGAGTCTGCGTTTACCCGACAGTGTTCACTCTTGATTGAAGTACCACCACATGTCTCACTTTTTATCGCACATAATAATTCACCCATACAAACTGACCACTGATGGACGAAGCAAATGCTATGTTTGATTAACAATTTCCTAATTCATATTGCGCACACTAGCCTTCTCCCAAAGAAAATAGCAAGCCATGAAATGAAAGTAGTTCTTTGATTTCTGCTCTTTGATGGGCTAAATAAGAAGATATCAAAGTTGTGCACTGGGCATCTGTATGCTCCAGAGAGCACTGCCATTGGCGTTTCAGATGAGTGTAGCCTAATTCAGACTACATGGAAATCAATTGTTCAGAGTGTTCACTTTGAAGTGTAAATGACAACACTTAGATGTAGTAACATTTACAGTTCTTTTTTACATTTATATTTAATTTCTGTTTTACATTCACTTACTAACATACTCTGAAGGTGTCCTGTGGGATACTAGCACCAAGATGAAATCCTTTAAATCCTACAAGTTGTGAGGTGGGGCCTCAATGGATCGCATTTGTTGGTCCAGCACATCCCATATGCTCAATCAGCTTGAGATCTGGGGAATTTGGAGGCCAAGGCATCACCATTCCTGCACATTGCAGGTGCTTTCGGCAGTGGACAGAGGTCATCATGGGCACTCTGACCAGTCTGCACCTACACAGCCCCATACGTGGCAAACTGTGATGCACTGTGTGTTCTGGCACCATTTTATTGTGGGCAGCACTAAGTTTTTCAGCAATTTGAGCTACAGTAGCTCTTCTGTGTGGTCAGACCAAACAGGTTAGCCTGTGCTCCCCACATGCATCAATGAGCCTTGGGCGCCACTGATACTGGTTCACAGGTTGTTTTGGTTGGTACTAACCACTGCATACCTGGAACATCTCACAATATTTGTTGCCAGTTATCTAGCAATCACTATTAAGCCCCATCTTTTCAGTTTTTCTGTCAGTGTTATGTCTGATCAGTATAGGGAAACTGAAAGTGGGTTAAATTATTTAAATATTATATCATATTATTATATCATATTTTATAAAGTATTATGTAATAATATATTTTATTAGTGAATTCTTATTGTATACACATGCATATACACCGATCAGGCATAACATTATGACCACCTTCCAAATATTATGTTGGTCCCCATTTTGCTGCCAAAACAGCCCTGACCCATTGTGGCATGGACTCCACTAGACCACTAAAGGTGCTCTGTGGTATCTAGCACCAAGATGTTAGCAGCAGATCCTTTAAGTCCTGTAAGTTGCGAGTTGGGGCCTTCATGGATCGGACTTGTTTGTTCAGCACACAGATGCTCTATTGGATTGAGATCTGGGGCATTTGGAGGCCAAGTCAAACTTGTTTTGCTCCTCAAACCATGCCCTGCCACAAAGCAAAAATGTTTCAGATTTTTGCTTTGTGGCAGGGCGCATTATCCTGCTGAAAGAGGCCACAGCCACCAGGGAATACCGTTTCCATGAAAGGGTGTACATGTTCTGCAACAATGCTTAGGTAGGTGGTACGTATAAAAGTAACATCCACATGGATGGCAGGATCCAAGGTTTCCCAGCAGAACACTGCCAAAAGCATCACACTGCCTCTGCCGGCTTGCCTTCTTCCCATAGTGCATCCTGGTGCCATGTGTTCCCCAGGTAAGCGACGCACACGCTCCCGGCCATCCACGTGATGTAAAAGAAAACGTGATTCATCAGACCAGGCCACCTTTTTCAATTGCTCCGTGGTCCAGTTCTGATGCTCACATGCCCACTGTTGGCGCTTTCGGCAGTGGACAGGGGTCAGCATGGGCACCCTGACTGGTCTGCAGCTATGCAGCCCTATACACAACAAACTGTGATGCACTGTGTATTCTGACACCTTTCTATCAGAACCAGCATTAACTTCTTGAGCAATTTGAGCTATAGTAGCTCGTCTGTTGGATCGGACCACACAGGCCAGCCTTCGCTCCCCACGTGCATCAATGAGCCTTGGCCGCCCATGACCCTGTCGCCGGTTCACCACTGTTCCTTCCTTGGACCACTTTTGATAGATACTGACCACTGCAGACCGGGAACACCTCACAAGAGCTGCAGTTTTGGAGATGCTCTGTCCAGTCATCTAGACATCACAATTTGGCCCTTGTCAAACTCAAATCCTTACGCTTGCCCATTTTTCCTGCTTCTAACACATCAACTTTGAGGAAAAAATGTTCACTTACTACCTAATTTATCCTATCACTAACAGGTGCTGTGATGAAGAAATAATCAGTGTTATTCACTTCACCTGTCAGTGGTCATAATGATCCTCCAGTCTTGTCACATGATCCTTCAGAAATAATTCCAATATGCTATTTGAAATAGAAATCTTTTATAACTTTATAAATGCCTTTATTGTCACTTTTGCAATTCGTTTGTTTGTGTTATATAATAGGCGATCTGGCGCTGGGATGTGTTGTTTTTGAAATCATGTTGAGTGCTCGTTGCCGCTGTGATCAGTGGCGCAACAGTGTTCTCTTGGCGCTGCACACTGTGCAGTCTTCACACGGACGAGCGCTTCAATCTATCGCTTAATAACGCTGTTGCGGCCGGAGACTCCCTATTCGTTCCGGTGAAATCACAAAACAAAATGCACATAAACGTGCCCTTGCTCTTGATGTACAATCACTGATGAACATCTTTGGTTTTAATGAGAAAAAAAATAAATAAATAAAATACACGAGGGCGGATTGAAACCCAGAACCTCTGGAACTCTGAACAAAAATTTTGCCCCTAGTCCATTAGGACAATGAAAAATAAATTGGCTAATATAAATGCTCTTGAGACTAACAATATATTTTATTATAGCAGATGTAAGGACAAAAGTATCGTATTAAACATGAAGTCTATGTCAATAAATTTTGTGCTTTATTATTGTAATGATACAAATACAATACCCCCACACCACACATATTCCTGTCTCACCCACTTTTGAAAACAAAGTTACGCCACTGATTTACAATTTGTTGCTATTACAGTAACTGGGTCCCATTAAATCGTTTTCTTGGAAACTTCAATAGAACTCATGCCACTGAGCTGGACATGTAAATTGCACTTCGGACATCATAATTGACCCACCATCGGCCTCAGGCATGGTCTGGTAATGCTGAGACTACACAATTTGCTAAATGCTATACGTCCATCAACCAATATCATGCTGATCGTGCCTGAATTGCTCAATATTGTTTTCTGTGACTGTGACAGTGTGATCGTCATAAGTAAAGTTTCTCTGTTAAAAGTCTATTGGTGAGAAATGCTCTCAATTTTTGGGCACCTGGAGGGGGGAGATGAGTCAGACGTGGAAAGTGGCAGACTGGTAAAGGCTTCTTGATTTTCAGACTGCTGTCAGATTTAATCAAGAGTTTGTATTATACGTTGTGCTTGGTTGATGCAAACTGTGCTGCAAAAAAATAGAACTGTTTTATTTTGTCCAAAAAAAGGGGACGTTCATATAACCATGAACTGTGCTCTCCACGAGGAGTAGGAAGTTTCAGCAAAGGGTAAATTGATTGCTAGCCCTTTCATTAGCTTTACTACTAGATATATTTATGGAGATGAGATATAAAAACCACCCTGTACAGCAGGGCTATTCAACTGGCGGCCCGCGGGCCAAGTCTGGCCCGCCAATCATCTTCATCCGGCCCGTGGGCACCCACATCACTAATCCTACCAAAGACTACCAAGCGTATTATATGCACGCCATAAAGTGCGTATCATATGCACGCCAAAATGAGTTTATTTTCTACAAGATTACACGCACGTAGTATTGATACGCATTCTCATGTGATCGGGTTGGGTTGCTGTAGTGGCGCCTGCAGCTGCACTGTTCGTACTGTGCACGCTCCTCCGACTGACCTGAGAAACGTTTTTCGTGCAAATATTTCAGAAGATATTATGTGTGTCCCGTATTTCTGTTGACTAAACCAGTGATACCAATCATTCGTGAATTAATCATTCTTTTATCTCAATTCTTTCTTTTCTGTGAATTGGCCAAACGCGCTTGCATAACTATCTGAAATGATTTGGATTCGTTCGGACCGCTCTGTCACTGAATCATCTGAAGTTGTTTCTCGGTCAGTAACAACAAATACAGAACAAATAGAGCTGTTTTCACTAGTTTACTTTGAACTACGCAGCATGGCCCAGTGGATAATGGAACGAAAGCGTAAAGGGGACCTATTATGCCCCCTTTTACAAGATGTAAAATAAGTCTCTGATGTCCCCAGAGTGTGTATGTGAAGTTTTAGCTCAAAATACCCCACAGATAATTTTTTATAGCATGTTAAAATTGCCACTTTTTGGGGTTGAGCAAAAACACGCCGTTTCAGTGTGTGCCCTTTAAATGCAAATGAGCTGCTGCCCTCGGCCTAAGAGGGCGGAGCTTCAAGAGCTCGTTCTCCCCTGTCAGGATTCAGTCTGGACGCACTATAATGACAGAAACTGCGAATATATGCTGCATGGAGATAGAAGAGGTATAGTTTAGTTTAATTACGGTTATAACTTATATTGTCTTCTTGTTTTTATCCACAATATTAGTACAAGCCTGTTTACCGATGAGTTTTATAATGTTTATTGTACTTCACACAAAATATGAAGCGTCTGTTTTCACTCTAGAAAAGGGCGTTTCTATGTTAAAACGGCAGTGTCTGTCAACATTCGTGGGCGGGGCCTGTGGCTAATGTGACGTCACACTGCCAGCGATCTGGAAACGGCTCGTTCTGAGACACTGCTTATGATTTATGGGGATTAAAAAAAAGAAGAGGTTGGATTTTTATCATTATAGGGTGGTTGTGTTCACACACTGCCAACACACATTTATGTCCAAACACCATGCAAAAGTGAATTTTGCATAATAGGTCCCCTTTAAAGGAGTTGCGTTTATTCCCGGTCACCATTATTAAACAGCGTTGCGACATCCAGCGTTTCAATTCGACACACACCTCTCGGTTACAAACCACAAAACACTCGATGATTAAACTAGTTTTAAATCGGATGAAACAGCCTCAACATTCCCAACAATGAGGAAAGCAGGAGAAACGTGCCATGAATGAAGATAGACTTTTAAATCCCAAAATCACCACATTTACAAACATTTACCATGAATGAACTGTAGTAATTTACTATGGATTGTGGAAATGTGGAATATTTATATTGAATACCATGTTGTAGCCATTTATATTGCAATATATTTATTAGGTGGGTAGGGGAATATATAATTCATTTCTTTGTGAAGGTGTGTATAGTTTTTACCTGCATTTAGGCGTTTTTTATAGGCCTATATAACATATCATAATATAATATCATTTGACAGTGGTAGTTTGTGAGTAGCCATGTATGGTTTTACCTGTGGTTACCAAGTCTCACTGTCAGAATATTTTCATTTAAGCCTATATTAATTATAGATAAAATAATTCTTACCAATAAGAAACAAATAAGAAAATTACGTCATGCGGACGTAATAGTTTTGTATTTATGTATTTGAAAAAATCATTTGCAGTCCTGGTAATATATTTGATTAAGTAGTTTAATTCAACTCAAAAACTGAAACTCAAACTGTTTTTTAGTTACAGTATAAACTGTATTTCCTGAAATGTAAAATATATAAGTAACACATAAAAATGATGTTAACTTCATCTGTATTCCTCTAGCTTACAAGCTTCCTCTCTTTTCTCTGCTACACAGGTGCAGATGGTCTGATGGGTGTCTACCTCTTCATGATTGGCGCCTATGACCTGAAGTTCAGAGGCGAGTATAACCGTCACGCTCAGGCCTGGATGGACAGTGTACCGTGTCAGGTGATTGGATCTCTAGCCATGCTGTCAACAGAGGTGTCAGTGCTGCTCCTCACATACCTCACCCTGGAGAAATACATTTGCATTGTCTACCCGTTCCGGTACCTGACCCCTGGCCGCAGACGCACCGTTACCATTTTGGTGGTCATCTGGATCTTGGGCTTTGTTATTGCTTTCCTGCCACTGGTCTTTAAAGGGGTTTTCAAAAACTTCTATGGAACCAATGGCGTTTGTTTCCCTTTGCACTCTGAGCAGCCAGAGACTCTTGGAGCCCAAGTCTACTCCATTGTGATCTTTCTGGGTACGTGAGAATCCCTTAATTTTGTTAAAAATATGTTCTTTTGGACAAAACAGCACAACAGTCATGTTCTGGCAGTAAAAATCTCAGTTATTTTCTCCACAGAGTAATAGATTTTTAATGATTCTGTATAAATCTTTTAAGACAGACCCACCATGAGCTCTGAGGTTATTAATCAACTAAAAAATGCTTAATTTTCAACTACCTTAAAAAATTTCTAAAACCAAGTGTGTGTGTGCATGTATATATATATATATATATATATATGTAACCCCTCACCCAGGTCCTACTCACCCCGCTCTGCGCGGGCCTCGAACCTGGGTGTCGGATGCTCTAACGAGAAAGCTAAAGGCTATGACCCCTAGCGTCAGTCGCTAGAGCATCCCTTGAGATCAGAGGAGTGAGGTTTACTTGCACAGCGACTACTAGCTGGCCTCCGTTACACTCACTTCCCTAAACCTCCGACTCCCATCCGGGTCACGGCACCAATGTAACCCCTCACCCAGGTCCTACTTGCCCTGGGCCCTCAAACCTGGGTCTCCGGCGTGGGAGTCGGACGCTCTAACGAGGAGGCTAAAGCCTCCCTTGAGATCAGAGGAGTGAGGTTTACTTGCACAGCGACTACTAGCTGGCCCTTGTTACATACATATATATATATTATTTTATTATTTTAAAGGTAGGGTAGGCAATTTCGGAGAGACTCACAATAGCAATCTAGCTTTGAAAGCATAAGATCCCACCCTCCCTTCAGAGCATCTCCAAAGTCACGTCTCCTCCAAAACACATGAACACGTCACGAGAGGCGGAGTTAAATTACCTGATGTCTCAACATTACAACATTACAATAATAATGAATGTAAACAACTTACAGAGTTCTTACTTGTACCACCTGACTGCTGCAGATTCATTTCTGTGTTGATTGTGTTGCCATAGAAACGCATAAATCCGAATCTGAGGACTTGAACAGCTCCGGGTAGAACGTTGCGGGTTGTGATCTCATAATTAGTTACGCTTATGGCATGAATGCAGCATAAGCTTGTTGATTTGGTTTAGGAAGAAATGTAAAAAGGCAGCTGCTGTTTGTTTGCGGTGCTCAGTGACTGTCTGTCTACAACTCTGCATAGCCTCATGGAACACGCTGATGACCCGTGATGTTTGCGCGAGCAGGTTGCGCGGAAGTATGGAATATATATGTTGACAGTCAGATAGGACATCGGACCGAATGCAATGATTGGCCGAACATTTTTGGTCCTGAGACTTCCACAGAAGATATATGTACATGTTGTAATTTTAGATTACTCCTATTACTATTGGATGTGAAGATAGTTTTTAACCAGTATAACAAAAATTGTTTATAAAGAAAATTGCCTACCCTACCTTTAATATATTTTAATATATTAAAATATATTTTTGGAACCAACACTTATAAAAAAGTGGTTGGTTCACTGCTGCGCTCTGTTAAAGTTTACAGTTACTGTTCAAGTTGAAAAACTAAGATATTCAGGCACTATGATTCCTCCTTCAAATGTTTACTTTTGTTTGTTTGTTTTTTAACTAGCTTTTTCCAGCAGTCAGAGTTGTTGGACTCTTTTGTTCCTGGTTGGGAAAATGTTCTCCTGTGAGTGCTCAATTTGTTTGTGTGATAGAGGTCATATCAAGAGGTCTAAGTTTAGATTGGAGGAAAAGACAAGGGTGAACTGAAGTTATTGAGAAAGCATTGAAGAAATGTGGTGAGGTCCAGCAATTCCAATCTCAACAATAACTTCATCTTTTTTGACCTGAAAGGTGTTTAAAGTGTATTGTTGTGGCATTTATGTTTGGTATTAAGGTCATCCTTTACATTAATGAACACTTTTCACTGTTGTATATCATGTCAAAAACATATCCTTTTTCCAAATAGGTCTCAATCTGGTGGCTTTTCTCATCATCGTACTGTCTTATGGAAGCATGTTTTACAATATCCAGAGAACAGGAACACAGACGACCAAATACAGCAACCACATTAAGAAAGAGCTGACCATTGCTAAACGCTTCTTCTCCATTGTCATCACCGATTCGCTGTGCTGGATTCCCATTTTCATCCTCAAGATTCTTTCACTAATGGAGGTCGAAATCCCCGGTAAGTACCTCACGGGGCCCATTTAAAGTATTCAGGGCCATCGATTTTTTTTTTTTTTTTTTTTTTTTTTCAAGGAGACGTTTGAAATTGAGCTGAGGCTGAACTTTTTTCAGCTTTTTTTATTCATCATTCTTTTTCATTTCACATCAGTGTCTGTAAGTACTGAAAAGGATAAAGAGGTCCAAACATGTGCAAGTACACAAAGAGCATGCAAAACTTTTACTTGAAAAGAAAAATTCTCTATTGTACAATACTCTCTCCCTCATGTTGTTACAGACCTGTATGCATTTCTTTCTTCTGTGCATTCAAAAAGCGACATTTTGAATAATGTATCAATCATTCTTTTGCATATAATTACAATGAAGAAGGGCTGGAGCTTTTAAGCTTCAAAAATAATGCAAAAGCACCATAAAACTGTGATAAACATAGTCCAGTCTGAAGTGATATTATAGATTTGCATGAGAAACTCCAAAAAAAGTTGTCATTCCATTGATGATCTTCCAGTCACTGAGTTTTGTGAATAAAACATTTGCACAGATTTTATGAACTGATTTGTTCATAGATTGGAAATCATGAATGACTTGAATATCAGTTCCTCGTATAAAGCCATATGTCTTTAGAAGACTTTATAGTGCACAGGTCATGTCAACTACTTTTATGAAGATCTGTATTCAAAAATTCAACTTTTTGTGTACCACTGAAGAAAGAAAGTCTTACAGGTTTTGTACAGCATGAGGGTATATAATGACAGAATATAACCTATGCCTTCAGTATGTTCGATGTGCGAAACCATTGACTGCTCTTTTCATCCACATAATATTCAACAATGGCTAGGCAAATGACACTGTATTTCACTACGATTACTTCTGGGACATTTTGCTGTAATGTTATAGTTTTTGTTCCCATCCGCTCTTTGAATAATGATATTTCCAGAGATAATTAATGGGCAGTTGTGAAGTGGACTGCCTTGTCGAAAATGATTTTTCAAAGAAAAGCAATCAGTAAAAAATGACATGAGATATCAACCCTCAATGCATAATTTTCCTCCCCATTACTCTTCTGGAATGAACCCTCTGCAGGAACCATCAGCTCGTGGGTCGTCATCTTCATTCTGCCGATCAACAGCGCTCTGAACCCCATCTTGTACACGCTGACCACGCGGCCCTTTAAAGAGACACTGCTCCAGGTGTGGTCCAACTACAGGCAGCGGAGACCCCTACTTAGCAGCCATCCACCTCATCTGCCTTCCTTTACGTGGCAGGAAATGTGGCCTCTGCAAGAAAACAGCCAAACCCTTTGCTCCCCGGACTACCTGGCGCATCCGTCTGAAATGTCCAACAACTCTGGGACCACCCAGTTACTGCCCGTGGAGGGGTCGAACGGGACATGAAGTGGTCTGATGGGGTCCTGCTATCCGCATCACCTTGTTTCACACTCATTCCAACAGGGCATACATTTTTTTGTATGTTTGTGGATGTCTCCATACATGTCCTCACTCAGAGCAGGGATAATAATGATGCAGTGCATTTAAGGAGTGTTTGCCGTTGTGTTTGTGTGTGTGTGCGTGTGTGTGTGTGTTATTAATGACAAAAAGAGAAAGAGAGCGATATGTTTGCAACCCCTGCTGAAAAGACCTGCTGGTTTATGCTGGTTTGTGCTGGTCTAGCTGGTTTATCAATGGAGAATTGCTGGTCAAAGGGACTGTTCAGTCAAAAATTATAATTCTGTCATCATTTACTCACCCTCATGTCATTCCTGCTCATTTGATTTTCTTTCTTCTGCAGAACACAATAAAAATTTTGTGTGTGTTTTTGTCTAAATGAATGTCAATGGGGTCTAAAACAAGGTTTTTATAATTAACTAAACTAAAAATAAGCCTATAAAAATATTGTCACTTGAAATAAGAACAAGAACATCATATGTGACCCTGGACCACAAAACCAGTCATAAGATGCACGGGTATATTTGTAGCAATAGCCAACAATACATTTTATGGGTCAAAATGATTGATTTTTCTTTTATGCCAAAAATCCATGGATATTAAGTAAAGATCATGTTCCATGAAGATTTTTTGTAAATTTTCTACCTTAAATATATCAAAAATGTATTTTTGTGAGTAGATATGCAATGCTAAGTACTTCATTTTAGGGATGCACCGATACCATTTTTTAAGGACTGAGTACGAATACAGATACTTTTTTTCTAGTACTCACCGATACCGATGCCTATACATTTATTAATTTCTCGCTCTCTCTCTCTCTCTATTATTTTATTTGTTTTAAACAAATTACAAACAATAGAACACATACTATAGAGATACAAATTAAATAAACTTGTTTTTCAGATACAGTAGGTTTATTTACCATGTATACATTTATTTAACATCTTTTGTTGTTTTATTAACATTAATTACAAATATAGACTACGGTCCCTTTAAGACCGAATCCATGGATACTGACACATATCCTGTTTTCACCCAAATGTTTACGTCCACTTAAGCCATAACTGACTGTATTTACGTGAGATACTCCACACGATGGACATTTTGAAAACTATGTGTCTTTTGACCATTCAGGCGCAAGGAGAACTGATCGCGCGCAAAAAAGAGAGAGAGCGCGCGCGAGAGAGACAGCGCTTCTGGTCTGTGGTCTGTGTCATTCAGCGCGATTCCGCCTATCCTGCCTTCACTAATCGATAACGAATTGTGATTGAAAGCATGCAGTTCGCAATGTGTGGGTTGTCATAATTAATTTTGAAGTATTTCCACACCTCTGAGGCTGACATTGTTTCTGCTGCTGCCGCCGGTGTCTTTGTGCGCTGAAAATTCTGCCAGTTACGCCACGTGAGGTATCGGTCTTTGGTTATTGGGGGTATTTTCACGAGTAGCCTACGAGCACAAGTAGGCTACATGAGCTTGGTATCGGGCCGATACCGATACTAGTATCGTATCGGTGCATCCCTACTTCATTTGGACAACTTTAAAGGCAATTTTCTCAATATTTTGATTTTTTTGCACCCTGAGATTCCAGATTTTCAAATAGTTGTATCTCGGCCAAATATTGTCCTATCCTAACAAACCATACATCAATGGAAAGCTTATTTATTATACAGTGCTGCTTGAAAGTTTTTGAACCCCTTGCAGAATCTGTGAAAATGTGAATAATTTTAACAAAATAAGAGGGATCATACAATATGCATGTTATTTTTTTTAGTACTGTCCTGAGTAAGATATTTTACGTAAAAAATGTTTACATATGGTCCACAATGAGTTCATGAGTCCCTTGTTTGTCCTGAACAGTTAAACTGAGCTCTGTTCTTCAGAAAAATCCTCCAGGCCCTGCAAATTCTTCAGTTTTCCAGCATCTTTTGCTTATTTGAACCCTTTCCAGCAGTGACTGTATGATTTTGAGATCCATCTTTTCACACTGGTTTTCACCCCCCGGCTCTTAATGCATCGTGTTTCCTTCTGGAGCATCAGTGAATGTTTGAACCTTTTTTAATAGTTGAGTCCCTCAATTGTCCTCAGTGTGAAAAGATGGATCTGAAAATCATACAGTCACTGCTGGAAAGAATTCAAATATGCAAAAGATGCTGGAAATCTGAAGAATTCTCAGGACCTGGAGGATTTTTTGAAGAATATTGGGCAGTTTAACTGCTCAGGACAAACAATTGACTCAGGAACAACCATAACAAAACAAAAAAACAGTCGCGGATCATCCAGGTAACCACACACAGTATTAAGAATCAAGGGTTCATGGTCCCTGGTCACATATAAGTTTGTTACAACATGGAGGTTATGAAATGATGACAGACATTTTTGGCTAAACTCTCTTTTAAGCTAGTTAAGAAGCCTGGAAGGGGCATCAGCACACCAGCATCCAAAATACAACATACAGCTAGTGGCCAGAAAAGCTGATCTTTTCAACATGGACATAAGAGCACAATTTATTTGATTGTATTGTATTTATAAGCCATTGATAAGGCTTAATCAGTTTGTTTACAAGTAGTGACTCATCCACAGGATCTTTAATGACAGAGAAAATAAAGACATGGTTGAATAAAAGTGTTTACTTAGTGTTTTACCATATGTCCCGTTTGTTGTATTGATTGACAACTTGTCTTTTCAGTGTTAGTACTGGTGTGCAGCTATACAGTGTTTAAGATGTGTTTTGTTGTCCATCTGAAAATGTGTGAGCATGTTAATGACTGCTGCTTTTTGTACAAAATGTAAATATATATTGTATAGAATTATTTTTTATCTAGCCAAACTGGTTCAAGCACCATTCAGGTTCTTAACAGATGTTGTAGGAGCTCCTTGGTTTCCAGAAAATACTATTACTTTTACTGTGAAGTACAAAGGCAGTCCTTAATTAGAGACATCTGTCAGTCATTTTAATTGTCTTTCTCTTTCAAAGCCACAGGAGGAACAAAGTGATAACGTCCACTCGGAGTCACCTTGTTTTTATTCTTAGATCATCAGATGGACTGTTCACAGATTTTATTGAAATAACTCATTGTATGAATAGAAACCCATGCATTTTATTTGTTCATCCTTATTTGAATATTTTTATCTGAAACTGTCTGCCTGCACGCACAATGCCATCTTCATTCAGGGAGTCAAATATAAAGATGTAGTGGGATTAATCTCATGTCAAGAGTATATTCAGGCTATATTTCAACCCAAAAATTGAAATAAAGAAATAAGAAATTATATTTTGTTTTATGAAAATAGAATAAAGCCATATTTTTGGACTGAAATTTGACCTGACATGTTTTAGTTACCCAGCTGCCATTTGATTGATATAATGATTAAGAGCTCTAAGCATGGACCTCAGGCTTTTATGGTGGATGACTCTACGTTAGGGATCAAAAAGAGCTGTTGCCTGATTATTAATAAAATACCATTAGTAAGACTCTCACAGTCTCTTCTCTTACATGTGGAAGTGTATAACATCTGTGATCATTTACAAATAGCCTATTGTTTTCTGACTGCCAACCCACCGAATGAAGAGGATATTTTCATGTTTCCCTTTTTGTGACAAGTTATTCACAGAGATTACCTTTAATTTTATGAATGTAAAGATGACAAATAAAAATAATAATAATAATACAACTTTCCTGGCATTTCATTGTTCGAATGCAATTCTTCCTCAACTCACTAGCTATATCAGAAAGTATTTGTCAGTGGTGAAGCTGTTGATATATTGCTTCATGCAAAACTCACCTGTCGTTTAATATAGGGGAAGCTTCCATATGATTCACAAGTGGGGGATGTGCTATGGGTGTCAAAACGTAGGCGATGGCATTAGGATTCACTCATCCATATGGTGATATCTCTATTTTTAATACATACATTCTCTTTCTCCTACACATTTTTTGCTATTCACTAATCATTACTGTTTCTAGTAATAAAAAGCCACAAATGCCCTATAATAGAATATAACATTAATTAATTTAATAATTTGTTTCTAATTTCTATTTTGTGGGACTGATACATATACATGCCGTGAAGACATGGGTTATCATGTTTTATCGTAGAAACCAAGCCAGTCGATTTGGTCAGTCATGTTTTTTAAATAGCCTACATTTTAGCTTTTCTATCCACCTTATTCCTACGCCCCATGACGCTTTGCGCGAATTATGGGTGTAACTTCCGTTAAGCTGTAAACAGTCAGTGAAAGGATCGCTGTATGAACACAATTATACGTTTTACTTTTAAACTGGGTACAATGAGATGACATTATTCTACTCACCCTTCAACCACCGAACATTAAAAGGACATTTAAAAGTGTAAAAGCATCAACAAGGTACTTTTAACAGGCCATGAAAAAGCGCGATTCTTTCCACAGCAACAACGGACGGGTTAAATATAACTATAGTGATATATAGGCTATCTGTATTATGTAATATACGTTGCCTTAATAAAAATGTTCATGAACTTCAGCATTGCGTGATACTATTTCAGATATCTATACTATTATAGATAATAAATTGTATTTACCTGTGAAAACAAATCTGGAAAGAGACGTGAGGCTTTGAGGAGAAAAAGTCTTGTTATAACACCTTACGTTAAAATACCAAGCGTTACCTTATTCTCATGATGTCTGAAAATAAAACATGAAAGAAAAATTGACTGCTCATTCAGTCAAACTGACGGCTTTATTTGTAGGGCAACCTTATGATTTGAAACGATTCGTTTCAGTCTTTTTAAATGGAAGTTCCCCAAACCGGAAATGGAACCCATAATTCCAAACGCAGTAGGCTAGTCGGGAAATTCACACTCCGTGTTTTATTCAAGTGTTTTGTTTGTTTGTTTGTTTGTTTGGGGTTGTTTTTTTTGTTTTGTTTTTTTTCATCAGCAGCGTGAGGTTGTCATGGCAACCAGATATATCGCACGCGAATGCTACGTTACTATTTGCGGGGCTAGAAAACACACGTTGAAAATAATGCACTATAAATATGTTTGTCAACAAAATCTCAAAGTATTCTTTTATTAAGTAAATCAAGGAATGGATTACTCACCCACCGCTTTAAAACAGATAGCTAACTGTTGGGCATGATTAAAGTTAAACGCACAATAGCAGGCACACAAACTCTTCAGTAAATCTCAGCCTACTGAAAATGGCCGATTGGGCAGTTTATATTCTATTAAATCTATGTTTAAGTTTTGTGGGTAAATTAAAGTGACTACACATGACACAGATTGTTAAAATAAATCAATAAATAAAATAAATAAATACCAGCAGCTATTCAGTGTTAAAGATGTTTTTTCCATCAGAAAATGTTTCTTGTCCATCTGAAAATGTGTGTAGCATGCTAATGACTGCTGCTTTTTGTACAAAATGTAAATGTAGCCTATATTGTATAGAATTACTTTTATCTAGCCAATCTTGTTCAAGCACCATTCAGGTTCTTAACAGATGTTATAGGAGCTCTTTGGATTCCAAAGCAAATACCATTACTTATATTGTGAGGGGCAAAGGCATTCCTTAATTAGAGACATCTGTCAGTCATTTTAATTGTCTTTCTCTATCAAAGCCATAGGAGGAACCAAGCGATAACGTTCACTCGGTGTTACCTTTTTATTCTTGGATCATCAGAAGAAATAGTTCACAGTTTTTACACAGTTTGAAGCAGGGACATTCTATTCCACGGCCACCTAGCTAGTCCATTAAAAGCCCTAAGCAGACCAAACCAGATCCACACACACACACACACACACACACACGCACACACACACACACACACACATTTTAACAATTTATTTAAATCCACTTAAGAGAAATAATCCACAGGGACATAAATATTATAGATGCAGTCAAATACATGTACAAAATCATGGACCAGTAGCATACAGCAGATCATCACAATATTAAGTATATCTCTCAGTTTTTATGGGTATAAGTAACAACGCGTCCACCATATATGGCGGCTGCCTATAATAGTAGACAGAGCACAGTACCTTGCTAACCGCTTAGGCCTTTTTTTGGGCATCCTAAGCTGTTGAAGCCCCTGAAGCCTGTGTGTATGTCCTAAGCTGCCGAAAATGAAAACAAGTAATCAAGCCTGATAACCTATCTCTGAAATAATGTTTAGGAGTGGTTGGTATTTAACTATTTTAGTCATAAAGGCTTCCTCCATAGTGGAGTCAAAAGTACAAGCAAACTCCAAAACGAACACTTCTCTAGACTCCTCATTAATCACAACAACATCAGCTGTATTAGCAAACAAATGTGAAAAGATTTCAGAGTTACTATTACAATACTTGAACATGTATGGTTTTACACAGGAATGTTTATACATTCTTACTGAAGGTGAGAAAAAATTTGATATGTCTTTCACTATAAGGTCCACTATTCTGTCATGGCGTGCTATGTACATCCCCTTGTAGGCATGGCAGCCGTTCAAAATATGCGGCAATGTTTCAATAATCTGTTCTGTGGTGTGATGCAAACAATGAGGAACCTGAGTTGTAGAAAACCAGCTCATTTTCCAACTCCCCTAGAGTTAAACAGTTGAGTTTTACCTTTTTCGAATCCATTCAGCCGATCTCCGAGTCTGGCAGAACCACTTTTAGCATAGCTTAGCATAGTTCATTGAATCTGATTAGACCGTTAACATCTCGCACAAAAATGACCAATAGTTTCGATATTTTTCCTATTTAAAACTTGACTCTTCTGTAGTTACATCGCGTACCAAGACCGACGGAAAATGAAAAGTTGCGATTTTCTAGGCCGATATGGCTAGGAACTATAATCTAATTTCAGCGCAATAATCAAGGAACTTTGCTGCCGTACCATGGGTGCAGCAGAAGCAATGATATTACCCAGCGCCTGTGACCCCCTGCTTGCACAGGGAGCGTGCCTTGCAACCATGGAGACATTTGTGAGAGACGCTGCGTAATATCATTGCGCCTTCTGCACCCATGGTACGGCAGCAAAGTTCCTTGATTATTACGCCGGAATGAGAGTATAGTTCCTAGCCATATCGGCCTAGAAAATCGCAACTTTTCATTTTCTGTCGGTCTTAGTACACGATGTAACTACAGAAGAGTCAAGTTTTAAATAGGAAAAATATCGAAACTCTTTGGTCATTTTTGAACGAGATGCTAACGGTCTAATCAGATTCAATGAACTATGCTAAGCTATGCTAAAAGTGGTACCGCCAGACCTGGAGATCGGCTGAATGGATTCAAAAACGGTAAAACTCAACTGTTTAACAATAGGGGAGTTGGAAAATGAGCCTATTTTCAAAAAAAGTGGAGAGTTCCTTTAAATCTAGTAGGAAGAAATTGTAATCTAGCTTTTACTGTGAAAATGACAATGTCCTCACTAAGTGCTGTATTCTTAAAAAATGAATGAGAAACAGAATGATCAGCAGATGGAAGACATGCAAGTTTTCCCTGAAGTTTCAGTCCCGCCCAGTGTTGTTTTTGGTGATGTTGATGTAAGTCCATGAGAGTTCGCCGGGCACCTGTAAATGTTAACGGGCGGCTATGACCAACGTATGTGGCTGTCGCTCTAACGTAGGTGAAGGGGTCAGTAATAATATCTTCTGAGACTCTCACAGTCCCAGAGTCAGACCTCGCCCACTCCAGCGATACTCCAGTTCGAACACAGAGGTCATTCAGGTCCGGCCAGTCTGACCAGACACCAAAACCAGCAGAGTGGGTGTCAAGTTTCCCGCTGGGTTTTCTTTTGAAGCCAAGGAAGTGAGGCTCTGACTCCCTGGCCAACGGCACCTTGCGTCTCCTTAGGTCCAGGGACAGGGAGGATCTAGCCAGCTCCCTAACATCTTTGTCATCATTATTCAGCATGTTCAGAAGATGGGAAATCCGCATGCTGGCTGGTATAAATCCATATCATGTTTGGCACCCCCAACCCTCCTTCCCATTGGGGATGAAAAATAATATCACGAGTGCTATGTGTGTTCAGTCCAAACCACTTTCGCACCAAGCTCACTGTTTTGTTATTCATTTCGCTCAGCACTTTCTGTTGAATATGAACGCTGGAGAACAGATGTTTACTTTAGACAGTGCCACCTGTCTAATAGCCTCTAACTTCATAGTCAGTGGCAGTGGACATTTGTCAATTAAGTCCAACCTGGATGTATACTCTGATAAGATGATGTTTACTTGCTCTTTCCATTCTCCTGCAATATTAATTTTATGTCCAAGATAAGTGTATGTCTCATGAAGAGAATATACACGTATAGGATTTGTTGCTACTGTAAACACAGGACATTTATCAGTTTTTGAACGGTACCACCTATTCCCTCCACTCCTTCTCTCATACAGAACAACACATTTTGTGTCTTTAATCTCTAGACCTGACCACTTCAGAAAAGAATCTGTTCTGGCCAGCATGTTTTTAACTACACTTTCTTCTCTAGAAGCGATCTGGACATCATATGCATAGCCCTGCACTGGAATAAAAGATATCACATCAGGGGGGGCACATTGACACATCCACTTTAACCATTGGTTGATGGCAATTATAAAATTAATCGCACTTCAAGGGCAGCCAGTTTTAATGCCTGTCTAAAGTGATGTTGGGTGAGTGAGCTTTTCTCCACAGATTACTTCGATAAAGGAGCCTCTATATACATCTTTCACTATGTCAATGAACAATTGAGGTAGTTGTATTTCCTCCAATGATTTGAACATGACATTGTGAGATAAAGTTCCAAATGCATCTCTCAAGTCTAAGAAGACTGAATACAGTCTACATGACTCATGCTTAAAGTCATCTATCCCAGTTTTAAGACAAAATGCATGCTCATTCATACCTTGCCTATTGATGTATGCCTTTTGCTTGGTGGATAAGATGTCAGCTTTCATCAACAACGGAAGAACTTTTTATTATTATTATTATTATTATGATGTGCATGGACAAATCATTTATAATAAATACAGTATTTCATAAATATACAAGAATGGTAAATTTTGATTTCATGGTGACTTTAAAGATTATGGGGGCACATGAGTTTTTTAAAAAAAAAAATGATATGCACAGATAGGCCTAGGTCTATATCTTTTATAATAAACACTGCAATATCCAATAAAAACAAAGTGAGTTTAATTTTCATGAAAATAGGTCACATGCAAAAACAAATCTGTAATGGTCCCCAAAATTGGCTTCTTCATTGTTTATTGTTTTCTGTTTATTTTATTTTAATATTTTATTTTATTCATACACTATCTCTGATCTCAGATTGTAGAGCGCCTCCTGCGGTCTAAATTAAATATTTGCCTGACAGCTAAACTGAATGACAGTAAAGCCACGCTATCCTGTACACGTTGTAACTCGTATCCATATGAGTTCATGATCAACAGTCATTCACGTTGTATTATAATTCCGGCGCGTTTTTCTGACGTCATTCTGAGCTGCGCAACAGACGGGCTGCTCAACTTGTGTTTGTTATGACACCTATTTTGTAACAGGTTAAGCCGGGGTGTTATTTGTTTGTCCACACTTAACTTGGAAAACCACGGAAAGCAATCTCCAGAGTCACAGCTGCACATTCAGCTCCTTAAATGTTTCCAGCCTGTAGATATTCCCTCCAAGGTACCGTCACACTTTCAATATCATGTAACCAGAACACTAGTAGAACGTTGTAAACCTTTGATTCTGTAAACCTAAAAGCATGTTTACTGTCCTGTTAAGTTGTTATTATCCACGTACGCACGGGACATGCCATGTTTCGTGTTTTAATCTATAGGTTTGTCTGTCCAGCTAGCTAAAACAACACTGTAGCTGTTCAATACAGAGAAAGTAGGGCAAAGGTCACTCGAATATCGGTCAGATGTGTCCTTGTGTCTGAGAGGTGAACAGTTTGAAAACGTATTCCTGCATTAAATATATGCATAAGGCAGAATTTTGTAAGCAAACAAAAACAGCTTACGTCTCTGTCTGCTTCTTTTAGACGAGAATCTTAATTGGCCTGTTACTTAAGGGAGGATTTTGTAACAGCTTATGCTGTTATACAAAGTCGATACATTTAGTTTGGATGGACATTATATATACACAATGTGTTTGTAAAACTATACTGTGGGGTAATCTAATTCGTAAAGTCACCATGAAATCAAAATTAACAATTTTTTTTTTTTATGGAATATTGCGGTATTTATTATAAATAATTTATCCGTGCACATAATTTTTTTATGTAATAAACAAACAGTCAAACAAACATCTAATCTTTAGTGAAAGTAACTTTGTCCCTCTTTCAGCGAAGTTCTCTTCTCTGATGATGTGTTTATTGGGACAACCTGTCACTCACATGAGATCAAAGCAATAACAAACTATCCAATCAATTCCCGAGGGAAAAAAAAATTAAGTCCCGCCCTAGATTTTTTTCTTGTTCAAGGAAATGGTTTAACTCGGAAATGGGTAACAATAGGGAAGAAAATAATATAGCATTTTCCATTTCATGCCAACTTCAATGTGTAATGGTCTTGTCTGTCCAACATTTCCGTCTGTGACATACTTGTTTTACCTTTTATTTTTTTTTTAATTTATTTATTTATTTTTTTTGCAGCACGGAGGTGTCTACATGCACTAAAGGCGGTTCAAGTCACACCTCAGGTGTACTCCTCACGGTCCTCCTCATCTGTGCCACGAATTACCACTCATTACACAGTGTACCCCAGAGATAAGGACCCACGATGGGAAGGTCAGTTCTGTGCTATGTTATTTCATCATTGTATGATCTCCTTTAGAGGTGAAAGTGAGCACAGAGGCTAGACAAGTGTTGCCACATGCTGAAGACAGAGATGAAGGTTTTACATTGTTATTGGATGGACGTTCAGACTCTGCATTTTATTTACTGGACTGGAAAACCTTGGAATTTATGAGAGAATTAAAACATTGGTCACACTTTACATTAGGTGGCCTTAACTACTATGTAAGAATATGTATTTACTGTTTAACTACATGTTGTTCTGGAAAATTCCCACATTTACTGCTAATGAGTTTGAGGTATGTTTAGGGTTAGGATTAGAATGTTGGAGTGACGTGCTGTCATTATATAGTTATAAATAGTTATTGGTCTTTGTAATTCATTGTGTAAAGTAAAATTGCTCGCAAGCCAGAATTATATCAGTTGAGTGCCGTACTGAAGATGTTTCTATACCATAATATTTTAATACAATTACTTTGTACTTAACACCGTGTCCACACCTGATGCAATCAGCGTGACAAAAGCAAATAGAACCCAATCATAATCCATTATAATCAGTGATGCTGTCTACACTGGGTGCGGCAAGACATGACAAAAATTCCCGACGGTAAACTGATGCCCTGTTCTATTTCTGACGTACTTCAAGCACCCATGCTACTACTGATATGAAGGACAAATGAATTCGCAACAGTCATGTGTGGTGTGAACAGCTTTTACCTGTTGCAGGCGCAACTTGATGCGACAGCGGTCGCATCCGGTGTAAACACGGTGTAAAATTATCTTGTTGACAGTAAAGAATCTGTACTAAAAGTCTTGACTTAATGCATGCACACAGATAAAACAATTTACAAAGTTTTTTAGAAAATTAAAATTTTGCCTTTGAAGTCAGTATGAGAGTAATTATATTAAGTTTGGATATACAGTATCTCACAGAAGTGAGTACACCCCTTTACATTTTTGTAAATATTTTATTATATCTTTTCATGTGACAACACTGAAGAAATTATACTTTGCTACAATGTGAAGTAGTGAGTGTACAGCTTGGATAACAGTGTAAATTTGCTGTCCCCTCAAAATAACTCAACACACAGCCATTAATGTCTAAACCGCTGGCCACAAAAGTGAGTACACCCCTAAGTGAAAATGTCCAAATTGGGCCCAATTAGCCATTTTCTCTCCCAGGTGTCATGTGACTCGTTAGTGTAACAAAGTCTCAGGTGTGGATGGGGAGCAGGTGTGTTAAATTTGGTGTTATCGCTCTCACTCTCTCATACTGGTCACTGGAAGTTCAACATGGCACCTCATGGCAAAGAACTCTCTGAGGATCTGAACAAAAGAATTGTTGCTCTACATAAAGATGGCGTAAGCTATAAGAAGATTGCCAAGACCCTGAAACTGAGCTGCAGCATGGTGGCCAAGACCATACAGTGGTTTAACAGGACAGGTTCCACTCAGAACAGGCCTCGCCATGGTCGACCAAAGAAGTTGAGTGCACGTGCTCAGCGTCATATCCAGAGGTTGTGTTTGGGAAATAGACGTATGAGTGCTGACAGCATTGCTGCAGAGGTTGAAGGGGTGGGGGGCTCAGCCTGTCAGTGCTCAGACCATACGCCGCACACTGCATCAAATTGGTCTGCATGGCTGTCGTCCCAGAAGGAAGCTTCTTCTAAAGATGATGCACAAGAAAGCCCGCAAACAGTTTACTGGAACCATGTCCTGTGGTCTGATGAGACCAAGATAAACTTATTTGGTTCAGATGGTGTCAAGCGTGTGTGGCGGCAACCAGGTGAGGAGTACAAAGACAAGTGTGTCTTGCCTACAGTTAAGCATGGTGGTGGGAGTGTCATGGTCTGAGTGCTGCCGGCACTGGGGAGCTACAGTTCATTGAGGGAACCATGAATGCCAGCATGTACTGTGACATACTGAAGCAGAGCAGTATTCCAATGTGATAACGACCCCAAACACACCTCCAAGACGACCACTGCCTTACTAAAGAAGCTGAGGGTAAAGGTGATGGACTGGCCAAGCATGTCTCCAGACCTAAACCCTATTGAGCATCTGTGGGGCATCCTCAAACGGAAGGTGGAGGAGCGCAAGGTCTCTAATATCCACCAGCTCCGTGATGTCGTCATGGAGGAGTGGAAGAGGTCTCCAGTGGCAACCTGTGAAGCTCTGGTGAACTCCATGCCCAAGAGGGTTAAGGCAGTGTTGGAAAATAATGGTGGCCACACAAAACATTGAGACTTTGGGCCCAATTTGGACATTTTCACTTAGGGGTGTGCTCACTTTTGTGGCCAGCGGTTTAGACATTAATGGCTGTGTTATTTTGAGGGGACAGCAAATGTACACTGTTATACAAGCTGTACACTCACTACTTTACATTGTAGCAAAGTGCCATTTCTTCAGTGTTGTCACATGAAAAGATATAATAAAATATTTAAAAAAATGTGAGGGGTGTACTCAATTCTGTGAGATACTGTATGTGTATAAAGTAAATAAAAATAATTCTCTATGTGATTTTTGTATTAAAAAGAGGCTCAGATGATTGTGACACTGTGATTGTATGTTTTCATATTTACAGGGGTGGAAATGGAACGCTTCGCTGATGAGGCAGACGTTGTCATTGTTGGTGGTGGTCCAGCCGGCCTGTCAGCAGCAATTCGGCTGAAGCAGCTGGCCAATCAGCATGAGAAAGAGCTGCGGGTTTGTGTGGTGGAGAAGGCGTCTCAGATCGGAGCACACACATTGTCTGGAGCCTGTCTTGAGCCCTCTGCACTCAATGAGCTTATTCCAGACTGGAAGGAGAGAGGGGTACAAACAAACACACGCATACATACTGTCCCCACTTAGGATCTGTTAACACAAAGAATTGTAAATGCTATACTGCTATTTTAAATAAAAAATAAACATGTTTTGAAATAGCTTTAAAAATATGGAAAATATGTTGGCGTTCTGGTTTACTATGATGTATTAACAAAAATAATGTCCATGATGGCAAAGACACTGATTTTGTTTCATGTATAACAGGCGCCACTGAACACTCCAGTTACAGAAGACAAATTTTCTATTTTGACAGAAAAATACCGCATCCCTATTCCAATATTACCAGGTAGGAGACTGCCATTCTTGCCAATGGCCTACTTTAGAGAGTTATACAACTTCACACAATAAGACTTTCAAAATGTCAAAAATAATATATAAATGGTGTTCTAGAGTCACAGTGTCCTAAATGGTTTTCTATACAAACTACTAAAGCTTTTAGGACTGGTTCAGTCACAGGGATGCAATTGAGTGCAATTTGTGAATACAGGACTTCCGATGAATAACCATGGAAACTACTTAGTTCGTCTGGGGCATTTTGTACGCTGGCTTGGGGAGCAGGCAGAGGAGCTAGGAGTGGAGCTGTATCCAGGCTACGCAGCAGCTGAGGTCAGGCCTTTCTTAACTATTATTTTATTTAGACCTGCTTTCGTATTTGTAATTTCTTGTAATTTGTATTGTGAGTGAATGTACTTGTTAAAGATCTGGATTGGTAAGTGAAAGGTTGTAGGTTCAAACCCCACAAGATGATCCATTCTAGAGCTGTCATGATTCCTCGATTAAATTCAAGTACTTGATTTAAAAAATCCTCGATTGCAATTTACCCGTGTTGAGTAACCGCCAAAATACTGGAAGTGGTGCATTCCACGGACGAGAATCCATAAACTTCATTATTAGACCGTTACGTTTACACGACAATGTACGACAAAAACGGAAACTTTTTTTTTTGTAGAGATGACAACATTATCAAAAAGATCCCCTTTCACACGGATCCTCGAAAATGACTAAAAACGTTGTATTATGCATTCCAGGCCAGTAGGTGACAATGTCACTTTGTAAAGAAACACTACGCGCATGCGCACATACGCATTCTTTTACAGAGCACCCGCGCCAAATGCGCATGCCTATAGACTAAACACATAATATGCATGTGCATGCCTTCACTGTTTTCACGGATTTGTGTTTTTGTAGTTAACACGGTGTAAATGAACGGCCAAAACGCATTAAAAGTTTTCTGTTTTCAGTTGAAAATGGTGTCGTGTAAATAGCCCTTAAGGCTGCACAATGTATTAAAACCATTTAAAAACCATAATATAGCATAGTGCTATTGTGGATTCACAAAGGCTCCGATTCAATTAAAAAAAAAAAAAAAAAATATATATATATATATATATATATAGCCAAATGTTGTGACACCTCCAGTAGTTACTGACAGATGAGTCGCTATACTGACGTAATTGTAGCGTAATTTAGTGATATTTTAAAATAAATGTCAATTAAAGTTGGTAATATATATATTTTTTTTTTCAAACATGCTGTAGCACATCTGTATTTGAGTGGCATATGCCACTGAATGTTTTGTAATACCAGTGCTATTGTATGTAGTTTACCACGCAAAGTCACAAACTGCCTATTCTAGGAAGCACACAAAATAAATCTATAATGGTTCACTATGAATAACGCATTAACAGTTGCATCCGTTACTGTAAACCTTTATTTTAGCATGATGCTGTACGCACAGTAGGTGTCAATACAAGTACAACTGGCCAGCGCAAAATTCTCATCTGTGGCTTTACTATTTCAAGTCCTTCCAAAAAGAGTACAAAAAACTCGATTCAGTGATTATAATCACTAGCCCTGGAATAAGTTACTTAACTTCAGGACCTGTTGACTTCTGCAAACTCTTGTGAATTTGTCTTTTACACAGGTGCTGTTTCATGAGGATGGAAGTGTGAAAGGAATTGCAACCAATGATGTTGGCATTGCTAAAGATGGCTCTCCAAAGGTTTGTCATCATCACCATAAGGTTTTATATATCAGTATACCTTCCAGAACAGAATATGCAATGGCAGTTGGATGAAACCGTTTCTTTTCCCCTAAATACACACCTTTTTTGATTTATGTGACTTACATTCATAAAAAAAATATGAAATTCCACTGAATGTCCACATCAAGGCTTAATGACTTTGTGAACCACAGCAGATGATTCACTGTAAGAAAAAATAAAAGGGTAATTCTGGGTGAAGTGATTCTGATGTGCGAATAGCATATTTATGTGTTGTTACCACCACATTTTCTTCAGGATGTGTTTGAGAGAGGCATGGAGCTCCACGCTAAGGTCACTCTGTTTGGGGAAGGCTGCCACGGACACCTGGCCAAGCAACTCTACAAGCAGTTCAATCTCAGGGAGAACTGTGAGCCGCAGACGTACGCTATTGGCCTCAAAGAGGTACAAGAACTCGCTTGCTTGGGTGATGCTTTAAACTTGCATACATAAACATTGCCTTGTTCAGTTTCATGTCACTGTTCCCCTTTCACTGACAATTGTAGTGATATCAGCTAGTAATTTTTGCACAAGGGGACTTTGCTTTCATTTAAAAGCTTGAGCTTGTTAGTCTCATTAGCATGTAGTGTTAATATTATTAGTAATTAATATTGATACACAGTCAAACCAAAATTTATTCAGACACCTTGAACATTCCATTCATTAATACAGTTTATTCACTATAGTTTAAAAAAATGGTAATAAATGTGACAAGATCTCAGAGTTAAACTGTGTCAGAAAAATTATGTCAGATAACACTTAAGCAAAACATGGTCAGGTCAAAGTGTCTGAATAAGTTTTGGTTATAAATTTTTATCAATTTGACTGGTAGTCCACTGCATGAATAATTTTTTGGGTATAAGATGTCACAGTTTACTTTATTTTGCTATCCTCACTTACATAAATTAACTATAGTGTCCTGCACCCACTAGTAAAAATATACCAAAAACGTCTGAATAATTTTTGGTTTGACTGTATAATATAAATAGGATTATGTAATAGGGATGCACCAATGTATTGGCCAATAATGGGTATCGGCCAATAAAAGCAGTTATTTTCAGATTATAAACAGCCGATGATCAGGCCCGATTATATCCTGTCAAACAAAAAGGGGCGGAAAAACACCTCAGACTGAAACTCAGACAGCCCTAAATGCAACACAACATTTTCTTCACAAACAGTATGAGTTAACATTACAATAACGCATTAATGATTCAAAAATAGAGACGTTAAACCATGCTCTTTTTGACTCTATTTGCCAGGTCCGTGGTTTTTTTCCTACACCAAACATAGCGTAGCATGCCTCACATCTAGTAGTCGCAAAGAGCTTTGTACTCTGTTACTTCTGATAAGAAACAAAGTCTCAGCTTCAAATTCTGTCCATTTTATCAGGAAAATTCAAACAATGAATGGTGTTTTGATGCTCTTAAATGTGACGTCTATATTCTGAAGATTTTTACAGAGGGGTTTGTTGATATATAATTTGCCTGATTTTATACAACATTTTATTCCTAAAAAATGATGAAAATCTATTTTTTTTTCTGGCTGCATTTTGATTTATGGAGTGATAAAAAGAGATATACAAAATCTCCTCTGTAAAAACCTTTGACTCTAATGTCAAAAAAAAAAAAAAAAAAAAAAATGAAACAAGAATTTTGAGCCTGACTTCATCCAATATTCAGATTTTCAGATTTCTAGTCATTTATGCAAATTAGTGCATATTTAATTAGATAATACCTAATTTGCATATTTAAACATAACATTTCAGAAAACTTGTAATACAAAAACATGTTTGCAATTCTTAATGTAATCAATCAACTGGGGAAGTATGGTGATATCTATTAGTAAATTTTTTTTTACCCTATTCACCTGGGGTGTCTCGCCTTAAGAAAATCAAACTATTGGTATCGGCAGATATCATTCTGAATAATCGGCTCTCGGTATCGGCGGATAAATTTAGCATTGGTGCATCTCTATTATGTTATTATATATCAGTGGTTACTGTTAATAATTATGAATCATTAATATATTTATAATAATAATAATGATAATTACATTTTATATATTATATGATAAACATTTAATACATAATTAACAGTATTTAATATAGAAATAATGAAAAAAAACCTGCCTTTTTTTTTTTTTTAGCTTTGGGTTATCGATGAGAAGAAGTGGCGCCCAGGACGGACAGAGCACACGGTTGGCTGGCCTCTGAACAGGAACACATACGGAGGCTCCTTCCTGTACCACCTCAATGAGGGAGAACCACTGGTGGCCCTGGGCTTTGTTGTAAGTCATCTTGTTCCCGAACCTTCTGGGTCAAACTCTGATTGAAGTATTTCATTGGACTTGCAAGAATCTTCTTTGAAGACTTAATCTTAAAGCTGAATGTTCTGGATTGATGTCTTTGTCAGGATGCTTTGATCTGCAGAGATATTATTGACCTCATTCATCATGTTCTTTCATGAGCTAAAATGATGCGCAAGAGAGTGGGAAAAGGCTTTGAACTTTGAAATTGTTCCTGGTCATGAGGACATTTTCTCATCCTGCTGATAATACAGCATATCAAAATGACATTTTTTCCAATCACTTTTTAAAGAGGCATTTCATGGAATGCTTGTGATTCATAGAAACTAGTCTCAATTCCAGACGTCTTGAGGAGTTCTGCAGTGATGATGGGTTATTATCCAATGTCGTCATGCCTCAGGATGGTACTCATTCTGATTGGTCACAGTTGTCTGGAGATACAGTGCATCGTTTGATTGACAGAACTGTCAAATCTTATGATTGCTCTGAATTATTTTCCCTCAAGTACATTTCACTTGCAGCGCTGTTAGAGGCATTGCAGTTGTGAGATGTACTGTATTGAAGAGACTCTACTGTTCAGAAGTCTGTGGTTAGTCTTTTTTTTTTTTTAAAGAAATTAATACTTTTATTAATCAAAGATGCATTGAATTGATCAAAAGTGACAAAAAGATTTCAATTTCAAATAAACAGTTCTTTTGAACTTTCTGTTCATCAAAGAATCCTGAAAAAAATCAGTTTTCATAAATACTTTTAAGCTGCACAACTGTTTTAAAAATTGATATTTATTTATGATCAAATAAATTCAGCTGATGAGCAAAAATTTACTAACTTCACACTTTTGAACAGTGGTGTGTTTATCAATTGATATTTGATATTTAAAATTTCAGTTTTTAATATTGATGTATCCTCAAAACCCCATTGTCCAGCTCATCTTAGCAGGCAATAGCGGTGAACAGCAAATATTGGTTTGTCTTCCTCAGGTGGGTTTAGACTACACTAATCCCTACCTGAGCCCGTTCAGGGAATTCCAACGTTGGAAACATCACCCCTCGATAATGTCTACCCTGGAAGGTGGAAACAGGATAGCATATGGAGCCAGAGCCCTTAATGAAGGAGGTTTCCAGGCATGTCGGCAATTTGAAATTCTCAATATAAATTCTTCTTCTGTCTGTTTTCTTTTGTTTAACTTCTCACATCCATGTTCTCCCCTCCAGTCAATTCCTAAACTGACCTTCCCAGGCGGTATGCTGATAGGGTGCAGTCCGGGCTTCATGAACGTGCCCAAGATCAAAGGCACTCACACGGCCATGAAGAGTGGCATGTTGGCAGCCGAGACAGCCTTCAGGAAAATCACAGATGAGAATCTGCAGTCGGAAACAGCAGGTAGCCAACCCAGACATCTTTGCAAATTAGCTGAGATGTAACTCTAAGAATATTAAAGGCATCCAGGTGTCCTACACAGAGTATTTTTTTTTGTGGATTTTTCTCTGCTAGGTCTCTATATTCCTGAATATGAGGAAGCTTTTAAAAAGTCCTGGATCTGGAAGGAGTTGTATTCTGTGAGGAACATCAGACCGTCTTTCCATAACTACTTTGGACTCTACGGAGGGATGGTATACACCGGAATCTTCTACTGGATTTTAAGAGGAAAAGAACCTTGGACACTGAAGCATAATGGTAAGAACTGAGAAACCGGCTGTGAACTGGTTGCTTGTTAAAGGATTAGTTCACTTTCAAATAAAAATTACCCCAAGCTTTGCTCACCCTCAAGCCATCCTAGGTGAATATGTCTTTCTTCTTTCTGATGAACACAATCGGAGAAATATTAATAAATATCCTGATGCATCCGAGCTTTATAATGGCAGTGAACGAGGATCAACGAGTATGAACTGAAGAAAGTGTCTCCATCCATCATAAACATATTCCACATGGCTCCGGGGGGTTAATAAAGGGCTTCTGAAGCGAAGTGATGCATTTGTGTAAAAAAAAAAAAAAAAAATCCATATTTAACAAGTTATGAAGTAAAATATCTAGCTTCTGCCAGACCGCCTTCCGTATTCATATTACGAAAAAGATGGAACTGGCGTCACGTCTGTTAAGCTTTTTCCGTAAGTTGAATAGGGAAGGCGTAGGATGTAGCGCAAGTGCTTTGAACTGCGAGAGTTTTACACTTTCTTTGTAAGTAGAATACGGAAGGTGGTCTGGCAGAAGCTAGAGATTTTACTTCTTAACTTGTTAAATATGGATATATTTTTTTACACAAGTGCATCGCTTCGCTTCAGAAGGCCTTTATTAACCCCCCGTAGCCATGTGGAGTACAGGTATATAGGCAGGGACACACCAAGCCAAGTTTTTGTTCGTCGGCCGACTAAGTTTTCTCAGTGTGTTCTGCACTGTCGGCTGAAGTTGGTCCTCGTCGTATTTTTTTCGGCCGAGTCAACATGTTGCATCGGCGTCGGAGCTCGGTGTGTCAGGGCAACTTTGGACCCAGACGCTGCCGATGTGAGCCGACCCCACAGTCTGCTTTCGTCGCCACTAGTTCGTCAGTGTCAGCTTGGTGTGTTCCTGCCTTATGATGGATGGATGTGGATGGAGACACTTTCTTCAGCTTCATACTCGTTGATTCCGCTCAGTGCCATTATAAAGCTCGGATACGTCAGGAGATTTATTAATATTTCTCTGATTGTGTTCATAAGAAAGAAGAAAGTCATATACACCTAGGGTTGGCTTGAGGGTGAGACTTGCTCCAATTTTCATTTGAAAGTTAACTAATCTTTTAATAACAAAAGCTTTTCCTTAAGACCATTGTTTAAAAGACAATATTGCAAATAGTTGCAAATTCAGTATTCTGAGCTAAAATGTCATTGCTCCAGTTTCTCAGTTAATCCCAGAGCCATTGAACACAAAGATTAGGGTTAAAAATTACATTTTGAAAAGTTTAATTATAAATTCTGATTATTTTGGATATTACTATTGAATGGATTTATGGATATGAATTTGTTTGTATTATTAGAGTAAATGTGAATTTATTTGCATTTATTTAATTTAATTGATTGTATATATTTATTGAGCACAGGAAATGGGGAAAGGTGCAAAATTGTTTTTTCAATGGCAGTGTTAAAATATCTTATTTTTTTAATTTAAGGGGAAAAATTATATTTTCATTATTGTTGTTATTTTAATCTTGTGGATCTTCTGAAGATTTTGAATTAATGTTCTATATATAAGTGAATTTTAGACACATCCAACACTTTTATAGATGGCAAAAGCTTGGTGAAATCAATTCCAAATTTCTTGGCTAGATTTTATGCATTTTTGTTCAGAAGTTAGTGTCATTGTCCATCTTAAGTAAGTTCAGTATTGATTCATTTCCATTGTAAAAATCATTAGTTATTCATTTAGTTCATTTATCTACACAGCAGCTCTGGAGAAAACAGTGATGTCATTGTCCAGCTCAGTTCAGTTCGCATACAATGGTGTCAATGCAGGCAGATTAGTAAATGGCAAGGAACCCAAACTCCAACAGGTGACAGAATGGAGAAAAAAAACCTTGGGAGAAACCAGGCTCAGTCAGGGGGGCCAGTTCTCCTCTGGCCAACAAACAAACAGTGCATAATGTATGATTCAGGCAGCATTACAGATTGAGTATCACATTGGATCAGAACATTCAAAATATTTAATCCAGGTCCATCTGGTTGAAGAGTGGATTCATCATGCTGGTATGGAGACAGGTTTGTTGAGGATCTGTGTCACTGGCTGTCATGTCGATGAGACCTTCACAGGGGATGGTCTAGTTGACACAATCTCTGCTGACACTTCAGGGATGTGTTGTGCTCATGTTTAGGCGCAGGTCTGACTGTGATAAACGGATAAACACAGAGACTAATATTAGCGTAGATGCCATTCTTCTTATGATGTAACAAGTACATCAGGTGTTATAGGAAGTGTTCCCAGTTCCAGCTGACCTAATTTATGCAGCCTAACAATCATTTAACTGATTTGAAAATAGAAATTGATTATGTGTATGCCAGGTTAAAGAGATTTAGTTTTTAGTCTAGATTTAAACTGACAGAGTGTGTCTGCTTCCTGAACAATGCTACGAAGACTGAACCAAAGTTTAGGTGCTAAGTAGGAGAAGGATCTACCACCTACCGCTAGGTATTATCAACTGGCCAGAATTTTGAGATCGCAATAAACGTGAAGGACTATAATGCATTAAGAGCTCGCTCAAGTACTGGGGAGCTAAACCATTTAGTGCCTTGTAAGTAATTAGCAAGTTTTTGAAATGTATACAGTGTTTAATACGGAGCCAATGCAGTGTTGACAGAACCAGAACCATATGGTCATACTTCCTGGTTCTAGTAAGAACTCTAGCTGCTGCAACCCAAAACATACAGTTGCTCAGTAAAGTTGCATCAGTCCACTGGTAAAGTCTTGTTTACAAAGTTCTATTTACAATTACATTTATTAATTTTGATACTGAGTTGTTGCTTTGAGCATTTCTGATGAAGAATTAGAAGTGCATGAGGGTCAGATCTTTAAAATAATTATTTCTAAATGCTAAATAAATGAATGTAGATATAAATGTCTACACTACCCTCAAAAAGTGTGGAAATTGCCCAAGGCAAAGTGGGTTTTTAGACAATTAAGTAATTTTCTGATGACTTTTCATAGTTTGTGTTCAATGGAAAATGCAAAAACATTTTATTAATATGAATTAAAAATGTAGAAAAATACAGGATATATTCTGATATTGTCCAAAATCTCACTTTTTCTAAGGCACATCTCAACTATCAGATGGTTTTTAATCCTTTTTCATTTAAGGAAACCAAATATCAAGTATACAACATATCCTTGACCACCACAACTGTATGTTCTGAGTCTTGTCTCATTTCAGAGCCATGAACTAACTGCGATTGGCCAGACTGGATGCTCAGACATCTGGCTATGCAAAACCACAGACTATTTCTCAGTCCACTACAGCAGTAGTTGTCTGACATCAGTTGGCATTCATTTGCATTTAACTTCTAATGGTAAACAAATGACTGTCCTGTAGGTCTGGATGCTGCTCAGCTGAAGCCGGCAAAGAACTGTACACCTATTGAGTATCCAAAGCCTGATGGGAAGATCAGCTTTGATCTGTTGTCATCTGTAGCATTGAGTGGGACTAATCATGAGCATGACCAGCCGGTCCATCTGACGCTCAAAGACGACAGTGTGCCTGTGGCCCAAAACCTTGCGATTTACGACGGTCCCGAGCAAAGGTTCTGTCCCGCTGGTATGTAATTATTTCTGCTGCATTTGGAAATGGGAACTAAATGGTATCCTCCTTTATTAGACTTTTGTTTGCACACGATAATGCAACATATATATGCTCCACAAGTTGATGAAAACACCTGGTTGACAAGCTGCCACATTTTATCCCTCCTGTCTTCACAGGTGTGTACGAGTATGTTCCTCTTGAGACGGGCGATGGCATGAGATTACAGATTAACGCACAGAACTGTGTCCACTGCAAGACCTGCGATATAAAAGACCCCAGCCAGAACATCAACTGGGTTGTGCCAGAGGGCAGTGGAGGACCAGCATACAACGGCATGTGATTTCAGCATTACGTATTTTTATTATCATAACCATTAGGGCACATCGCACAGATTCAAACTTTCAGGGCTACAGCTTTTGAAGACTTGAGAGTCTTTCTAATGTGCCTAAGGGAACAGAATGTCCTCGTATCCTGTCTGATATAAGCTTGAAGTGTAATTACATAAAGTGGCTTTGCATATTTCAGGTTTGATCAAATTGTACGAATTGAAAGAATTTTATATATAACGTCTAAGGAATGTGTCATAAAAGAAAAAGGATCATGCTGGATTGACAACCAGTGGACGTTTTAGCTCACCATGATACGGTTAACTGTAAACTGACAGTTTTGTATATATTGTCAAAGTTGGTTACTGTAGATGGTAGAAATAAATTGTCACAATTTGTTGGTTTGTTTTCTAGAACTACAAACACAAGAATCTTCAACTTTGAAAATATTTATCGTTTTAATCCACACAACTGACTGGTTAATTCCCATTTCACAAAAACAAAAAACAAATGTTTTGCTTTTTTAGTCAGCGATCCATAGAATGAATGCACAGCAGTTAAGACAAATGAACCCAGAAACAAAAAATATATATGTTTTGCAAAGTCACTCTTTAAGATCAGCTCACTAAAAATGCATTGAAAATTGTTCCTTGACTCATAACACACAGTACAGATTATTTGAATCTCTTTCCAAACCTTTTTACCCTAAATTAGAGACTCCAAGGCATTTTTACCCAGCTATAGACTTTAACACTAAGACACAAGTGCAGTGTAAGTGAACATATGCAGGTAGGTCGGTGTGGAGTGAGGTCACTGCAGTTTCCTTTACGCGAACATTTTGGCGTAAATCTTCTTTTCTTTCTCCTTCTCTTCTTTCACTTGCTGCTTCACCTTCAGCATTTCATTTCCAATTGCTTAAACCAGGGAAAGTAAAATGTTAAAAGAAAGAAAGAAAACTATTCACAAATCATAAATCAAAGAATTAACCAAATTTAGCATTTGTAAAAAGCTAGTTAACCTTTGTCATCTGGTGCAATCTCCTGTGCTTTCTTCAGATCAATCTGCAGTTTAAAAAGACAAAAATAAGTGTTCTGAAAAGATAATTTTTTTTTTTTTAATTGAAATTCTTTTAATTTTGCCATTGAGGCATTGCTGCTGATCTGGTGTTAAATCATAAATAGTGCTATGAAAAGTCAATACACAGAAACAAATGGTCATGTAATTGGGATCAATTTTCTATTATTGTAAGACTGATTCATTAAAATATAGCATAATGCATCCTTTTTTTGAAGCCTGAAAGCTCCAATCTAGTTTCCATCTGCATGGAAGGAAAAAAATAAAAAATAAAAACAATATCCTTAATAATTTCTACTTTTGTGTTTCATGGAAGAAAGTCATACATGGTTTGGACCAACATGAGGGTGAGTAAAGCCAAGTTTACACTACAGGACTTTAAACGTCGTCAGATTGCTGTGCTGTTCAGACCCCATGACTTGCTGTGGAGTCTTGAAGTCGTTGTGGTGTTCACACTACGTGACACTACATAAATGATCCGCAACAGGGTGTCACACACTACATGAGCTGACGACAACTGTCACCCAACGACTTTATTTGAAAATGGATGTTGGGAGTAAATTCAATTTTGAATTAAATTTAATTAAAATTAAAATAACCCTTTCACACATAAGTTTAAAACATTCTGGCTGACCTCCCAGAGTTAGGGCGACTGTTATTTTAGAACGTTTCCCTTTATTGTTTCCATGACGATGCGTCATGATTGTCACGTGACACACTGCGGCCACACTGTATGACAGATGTATTGCTTTTCTCATCATGTCATCAACTATCTGATATTCCGATTCTCAAATATGTGCAAGTGAGTGTTTGTCATTTAAAAACCTATATAATGACCTTGATCTTAATGTATATATAACGTGAATTCATCCATTTGTCCCGAAATACATGTGGCTGGTGAACTGGGAGAACAATAGAGTGAGTGAGCTTTATAGTTACTTACACAATGTGTATCTGATATGAACAAACGTCGGCAAATTATATTTGAATGGATTGTTATTGCTGCTTCCATAGACATAAGTGTATGTTTCATTGGCTGTTGCGTCGCGACACGTGACACCACAGGAGATCGAGTCGGCCGACAGCTCCAGGTATTTAGCATGCTAGATATTTGTCTGGTGTCTGCGAGGTGTCGGCGACGCGTCAGCGAGCGTCTTTGATGCGTCATTGAGTAGTTCACACATGAAGATTGGCGAGCACCGATCACTCGCTGATTTTCCCCCGATCACAGCCCGACCTGTCGGTGAGCTCGTTAACTTGCAAATCGGGCTTAAAACTATTTATTCGTGAAGTAATTGGCTGATTAAAAAAAATAAAATTAAATAAATCTAATTGACCAAAAGCACCAAGACCAATTAACATTCTTCTTTAGTCTCATTATGTACAATAAGCACAAAAACCGTGAGCAACTCTTTTGGTAGTTCCCCAGATTTGAGTTCTACTCTGTTTGTTTTTTTATTCTTTTTTGGCTTGCCACCCCAAAAAAGTTTGAGAACCACTGATTTAGAGTGAGATGAATGTATTTCTGTCTGTGTAGTGTTTGTACCATGGCCTTGTTGAATTCTTTAAGTCCCTGCCAGGCTTGAGCTCTCCTGAACAACGCTTTAGTATTTGACTGGTTCAGCTCCAGGGCCTGAGAAAAACAAAAAACAAACATAACTTTGTTATAATAAATAAAACATCACAATCACCTCATAAACCAGTAGAAAATACAGTTTTAGGGTGTGTTCACTCTTGGCAGGTTTGGTTCAATTAAAACGAACACTGGTGAAATTGCTCTGTTAGTGCTGTTCATTTGAAGTGTAAACTGAAGAGTGAACGCTGCTATCCAAACCTTCTCAGGGGGTCTCGGTCCGCTTCCAAACAAACTCTGGTGCGGTTTGACTGAAATATGAACACAACGCGGACCAAAGACATCTAAACGAACCAAAAACAGGACGTGATGTCACCATTGTTAATGTTTCCATCTCAAAATATACAAGTTGTCCAAACAGCTTGTGGCTTTATTCTTATACCTTTTATTCTATATCTTTAGATTTGGTGTTAAAAATGACAGTTTGAAAGCTAAGTGAACCAGGACAAAATGTATCATTTTCTTTTTTGGTACAGACCAAAAGAACCGAACGACAAGAGTGAACACACCCTTACAGGCTCTTTCAAGAAATGAGTCAACTGATTCCATTTCAACTGTTCCCTAAATAGAGAGCCGGTGCATCTGGTGATCTATAAATGATAGCAACCATGACAAGGTTATTTCAAGAGTGGTGAATGGCTGAGATGTGTTGTTATAAAACATCTCGAGGCCCACTGCTTCTTATATCCTTTGACACCGATGGAACTGGACACCATTCAGACAGCTTAAATGTCAAAAGTTACCTCATCACAGCTCTCGACTGCTTCTTGCCAGAGTTTCAGTTTGAGTTTGCAGGCGGCCGTGTTGAGAATGCAGCTCAAGCCTGTGGGCTCCAGCTTCTTTTGGGCACTATCGTCATCTAAGGTTTTGCCACAAAACTCTAGATACCTGTGGACCAAAGTAACCTTTAGTGACACTGCTGGTTTACAATGAAGCATACAGACATGTCACATTCACAAATGTTATAAACAACTTTTAGATTACACAGTGAGAGATCTTGCATATCAAGCAGGTACTCACAGGAATGTCATCATGACATGAGAGTCAATTTGAGAAAAGAAAAGTCAGCTATAACAGCATGTTTAAAAAGGTTTGACAAATTGATATCAAGTCTGGAAAGCTGTCTCTTTAATGTCACAAAGCAAGTGTAATGCATTAATGGGGCTTAATAGCAGACTCAAGTGTTCACCTGAGAGCTTTTGAATATTTCTTTATGGCTGACTGCCAGTTCTGAGCCTTGAAGAAGTTATTCCCGATGTTTTTCACATCCTCTGCCACAGACAAGACTTTGTTTGTCTAGTAAGAGGAGAACAGATTAAAAATTAATTAACATTTTTGCATTTTTAGCATGTGAATCACATTTCAGCTCTTATACTATGTAAATATATTCATACACAGTGACAGACTATAATGTTTTTTAATGGCCTATCTATCTATCTAGCCTTAAACGTGACTTGACTATCTATTGATCAATCTATTAATCTATCGATATCCACTGAAAAGGCTATCAATAGATTTGGAAACGACATTAAGTGGAATAACTGCTTTTATTAATAGGCCAATCAGAGATGATGCCAATAATTTAATATCCCTCAATAAATTAGCCTGGCCAACATATAGTTCTATCACTAGTTATATACACTATATTGCCAAAAGTTTTGGGACGCCTGCCTTTACGTGCACATGAACTTCAACTCTTCTGGGAAGGCTTTCCACAAGGTTTAGGAGTGTGTTAATGGGAATTTTTGACCATTCTTCTAGAAGCGCATTTGTGTGGTCAGGCAGTGATGTTGGTGAGAAGGCCTGGCTCGCAGTCTCCACTCTAATTCATCCCAAAGGTGTTCTATCAGGTTGAGGTCAGGACTCTGTGCAGGCCAGTCAAGTTCCTCCACACCAAACTCACTCATCCATGTCTTTATGGACCTTGCTTTGTGCACTGGTACGCAGTCATGTTGGAACAGGAAGGGGCCATCCCCAAACTGTTCCCACAAAGTTGGGAGCATGAAATTGTCCAAAATGTCTTGGTATGCTGAAGCATTAAGAGTTCATTTCACTCGAACTAAGGGGCCAAGCCCAACCCCTGAAAAACAACCCCACACCATAATCCCCCCTCCACCAAACTTTACACTTGGCACAATGCAGTCAGGCAAGTACCGTTCTCCTGGCAACCGCCAAACCCAGACTCGTCCATTGGATTGCCAGACAGAGAAGTGTGATTCGTCACTCCAGAGAGCACGTCTCCACTGCTCTAGAGTCCAGTGGTGGCGTGCTTTACACCACTTCATCCGACGCTTTGCATTGCACTTGGTGATGTAAGGCTTGGATGCAGCTGCTTGGCCATGGAAACCCATTCCATGAAGCTCTCTACGCACTGTTCTTGAGCTAATCTGGAGGCCACCCAAAGTTTGGAGGTCTGTAGCTATTGACTCAGCATGCGCTGACCCCGCTCTGTGATTTTACGTGGCCTACCACTTTGTGGCTGAGTTGCTGTTTTTCCCAATTGCTTCCACTTTGTTATGATACCACTAACAGTTGACTGTGGAATATTTATTAGTGAGGAAATTTCATGAATGGACTTATTGCACAGGTGGCAACCTATCACGGTACCACGCTTGAATTCACTGAGCTCCTGAGAGCGACCTATTCTTTCACAAATGTTTGTAGAAGCAGTCTGCATGCTTAGGTGCTTGATTTTATACACCTGTGGCCATGGAAGTGATTGGAACACCTGAATTCAATGATTTGGAGGGGTGTCCTAATACTTTTGGCAATATAGTGTATAATGCACTATCATTTTTGTATCATTTTGATTAGCAAATTGCAATGGGCCATATCTACAAACACAATATCAACTTGTCATTTAAAGGGATAGTTCACCCAAAAATGAAAATTCTGTCATCATTTACTCACCCTCAAGTTGTTCCAAGTTTAAAAAAAAAAAAAAAAAAAGACAGATTAATATTGTGTTTGTAGATATGGCCCACTGCAATTTTTCTAATCAAAATTATGCAAAAATTCTAAGTGCATATATAAGATTTTCTATCTTATAAATTATCATCTTTATGTGTTTTTATATTCTTATATATATATATATATATATATATATATATATATATATATATATATATATATATATTATAAAAAATGTGTTATGGTTAAGGTGATACAAAATTATGGAGCAGGTAACAACTATAGGGTATATGAAAGTGAAGATGCAGAAATATAATCACATCTTTAAAGTCCACGTCAGAGTCTTCAGGGAAGTCTGGGTAAGCGTCTCCTGAGCCGTCGTTGGGTGCGATGCCCCAGTCATCTCCTGCTTTATGTTCTCCACATTCAGCAATGACGCAGGGCTGAGAGAGAGACAGTTGCAATCAATCTAAATTTTCATATTCAATTGCTCACTGGAAAAAAATAGGAAAGTGCACTTTGTGTTTCCTTATTGGAGAGAGAAATGGTCACACACAATGTCTTCTTTCAAAAAGCTAATTTATCACACTAGCTAGTTCACCTGTGCAGAACAGGTGACAGACTAAATTTCATGACTATTAAATCTTGATAATGGTGACTAAATGCCTGCAAAAGAAAGACCTCAGACACACCTGTCCTTCAGGAGCAGTTAAGATCTCTGTCACATTATATTTCTAAGCATGGCAGCAGATGTCACAACGTCATGATGTGTTTAAAGAGTAAAAGATGTTTGCATGCATTTAACATGGTCACCTTCACAGGATTGTCTTCCTTAGTTTCCATCCCTTCCAGCATCTTCACCACCCCCATTCCTTTCAGCACCTGGCCAAAGACAACATGTTTGCCGTCCAGATGCGGCGTGGGAACCGTTGTTATAAAGAACTGTGAGCCATTTGTGTTGGGGCCGGCATTGGCCATGCTGAGCAGCCCCTCTTTGTCGTGCTGGGGGGAAACCAGAGCGAGAGACCACCATTAATGAAACACCACTTCATTCAAAAAAAAGCAGAAGGTTTATCTAGGTCTCATTTGTTCCTCAGAGCAGACACCAGGAAATTAGTGGATGCCTCAGGGAGATGAATCAAGTGCTGTGTTTGGTAGATTTAATCTCAGAGCAATTTCTAAGCAATTACGCAGACTGATGGCTTTGGTTAATTAAACGAAAAGTTCACTAAAAAATGAAAAAACTGTCATTGAATATGTGCATCATTCAAGGTTTGACATTCATTAGAGGTGGGTTGTGTGACCAGAATCCTATTTCATGATTTCCACAATTTTCAAGAACAGCGTGAACATTCCGCTAAACTACTGTTACAGGATATGAACAACATGAGGGTGAGTAAATGATGAAACTTTTTTTTTTTTTTTATTCCTTTTATTCTGTGGTACCTTGTAGTGAAAGTTTTCGTCCTCAAACTTGTCACCATAGATGCTCTCTCCTCCAGTTCCATTCTGATTAGAAAAATCTCCACCCTGGACCATAAATTTTTTGATGACTGAAGGGTACAATAAGAAATATATAGTTAATTGTTTTATAGGGGGTCAATTATTAGTGTTTTAAATGATCATACTCAATATATAAATGTGACTTATAAGAATATTTTGCAAGTATGACATGAGCAATGAAATATTTTACAACTTGGCATAAAAAAAGTTTATTCACTATAGTAATTTTCATGACTTTTCCCAGCCTAGAAATTCCAATTCACTGATCTTTCCAGGTTTTCCATGTCTGAAGCCTGCACATTAGATCATTACACACGTCTCCATGGAAACGGGAGGTCAGGACACTCACTGCGGTGGAATGGACAGCCCTTGAAGTGCAGCGGTTTTCCAGTGCTTTTACCGATCCCTTTCTCTCCGGTACAAAGAGCACGAAAATTCTCTGCCGTTTTAGGGACCACATCAGCAAAGACCTCAAACACTATGCGGCCGACTGCAAAATGAAAAACAAAAACAAACAAACAAACAAAAAAAACAAATAAATGACCAGATTATTTCAATGATCTTTAGTCATGCAGGTGATATGTGGTTGACCCGTTATTTTTTTAAAGCACTTTATCTGACCATATTGAATTTGCTTTACAGATATCAATAATAAAAACTCAAAATCTACAGTTTAATTTCCCAAAGAGCTACTGACTATAACTGAAATGTAGAAATGTTAAGTGCCTTTCTGTAGTTTGCATTTTGATATTATTTAATAAAAGTTGTTTAATACTACTACTGATAAAAAAATAATTTAGCAAAATATTTTGGTTTGAAATCACCCTTATACTCAATTGTGATATCCTAATAAACTAATTAATATGATTACAATATTTTAAAAGGTGACTTTAATATTTTAAATTAAATAACATCACAACAATTATTTCCATCAAGAGGTGCATCAATTTTTGGTCAAGATTTTGTATTGATAATCCAAGAGGTGAGCACTCTGTAAAGTCTACTCCAGCACATCCCAAAGACTTTCAATGAATTTAAGGTCTGGACTCAGAGGTGCCAATTCATGTGTGAAAATTATTATTCATCCGATCCATTCTTTCACAATTTAAGCCTGATAAATCTTGGATTTGTCATCCTGGAATATGGCCATGATGTGTCTTCCTACATGTTTTTTTTTTAAGAAATGGAAAGCGATACACTTCCATCAATTATGGTTAAAATAACTGTTCATATAACATATAACATGAAACACAATAATCACAGAAATAATGCCTTTTTTTTCGGCCGGGCAGTGTATTAATACATATGAAGGGGACATAAAATGTACCGCACAACAACGACTCGTGAATATAATGCAGAAAACACTCACTAACACCGTTCAATGGTAAAACTTCACTTGCTTTTCTAAATAGTTGTGTCCCTGGTTGAGTTCAGTGCATTTATTTCCTAATTCTTTCTCTGCCTTTCTTCTAAGCAGTTGAGAGGCATGTGGCAGCAGACAGCAGCATGCAGTCATTCAGCTTCTTTCTAAAGAAAAACAAAAGATTCTGACCTCTTTCACCACCGATATCTACGTCAAAGAATACCCGAGGGTTGTCTGCGTTTCCAGGCATGGCTACGGGAGTTGGGTTTGACATTTTCTTTGATTTTGATAGGGAAAGGGGTCCTACTCTTTGCCTACTCTGAGTGGACGGCTAACTGGAATATTCTCTGAGAAGAAAGCACCAGTGAACTTGTAACTGAAGCATAAGTTAGCGTGCAGCGCCCTCTACTGCTGTGGAGACTAGTACGCAAGGCGCTGTACATCTCGAAAACTAGCGTAATGATTCTTGAAACATGAAACAAAACAAAACACACATCCAACAACTTTACATGGCATTAGTTTTTAAAATAGCGATATTTTGCTTTGAAATTAATCAGAGATGATTACTAGAAAGTTCTTAATATAACTACGTAATACCTTGATCACTTTTTCATCAAAATAGCTATATTGATTTATATTATTTATATTTATATGTCCTAAAAGAGGGATGGGGACAATTTTATTTTATAAATATAACTTTTATATAAGGTTTTACAGCTATATAGTCACAGTTAGATATTTATGAAAACATTTTCAAAATCAGGTAAGAGAGTAAACCTTCATTTTTAAAGTTCTCTTTCCATATTTCACCTTTGTATTATTATGTCAACATCACATTATCTGGTGCATTTTATAGTTTTATATACAAGCATGACATGCATTATTATTGTTTATTTCAGTTTTAGTTTATAAATAGGCTATATATATATATATATATATATATATATATATATATATAATGTTTATAAAATATATAATTATAACATATATAACTTATATAATTAATGTTTAAATAAAATGATTTCATGGTTTTAGTTAATAATTACCCTAGCAAAATAGCTGCTGTGAAATAAACATATACTTTTATAGGCATCTTTTTATTTTTTTATGTCTGCAATTACTGAACAATCAAATGTCTCAAATGATGGTTTCTGAATTAACTGATTTTTCAGTTTGGAAAATCTTCATCTGGCTCAAAGACACCAATACACTATTGTACTTTAGCTCAAACCACACTCTAAAAAAGTATTGCCGACATGTAATGAAACAGTGAGAACGGCAGCTGAAGAAGATCATGTCTGTTTGTCTCAGTAAGATATTGGAAATGGCTGAAGTGGGTTGTGTGCCATTATTAACTGAAATTGACCACTGATACAGGGGAACACACATAACCCTGTTTAACTAGAGGATTACTGCTTTCTTGCTTCTATCGACTGTCTGAATCCATGGTGACCCTTGTTAAGAGGATTTGAGCTCTATATTTTTGAGACGTTATAAGCTCTTGACAATTTGAACCACAGAAATGAGGTAAACTGCAAAGTGAATCAAGAATTTTTTTTGCCTTTTTCTAATGGTTGCTACTAAATACATCTAAATAAAGGTTCTAAAATCTTGCAGTATCTTGCAGTGATGCCATAGAAGAACCATTTTTGGTTCACCAATAAAACCTTTCAGTGAACAGATCTTATAAAAGAACCATTATTTCTTAGAGGTGAAGAACATTTAACAATCTAAAGAGTAATAATAATAATAATTCCTTAGATTTATCTAGCGCTTTTCTGGGTACTCAAAGCGCTTTACATATGGAAGGGGGAATCTCCTCAACCACCACCAATGTGCAGCATCCACCTGGATGATGTGGCGGCAGCCATGTTGCGCCAGAACGCCCACCACACACACCAGCTTATTGGTGGAGAGGAGACAGTGATGAAGCCAATCAGTGTATGAGGATGATTAGGAGGCCATGATGGACAGAGGCCAGTGGGCAAATGTGGCCAGGATGTCGGGGTTACACCCCTACTCTTTTCAAAGGAACATCCTGGGATTTTTAACAACCACAGAGAGTCAGGACCTCGGTTTAACGTCTCATTCGAAGGATGGAAAAAGAAGCTTTTTCCACTATAAATAATTTTTTGTACATTGAAAAGGTTTCATTGATGTTAAAGGTTCTTCATGGAACCATCAATGCCAATAAAGAACCTTCATTTTCTTTTGATTTGTGAAATCACATTTCACATTTCAGGTTTAATGAACCAAGAAATGAACAGTACAGCAAAGAATGAAGCATTTAATGTGGTTTATAGAGTTGACACAATAATAAATTGTTCAATAATCACAAAGCAGCTTTCAACAATCATTTGACTTAGCCCTCATATCAATTTCTAGAGAAAAAGTATGCGTCTGGTAGTGCTTTTTCATTGACTGTCTTTACTGCAGACAGGAGAGAAGAAAAATGAGAGAAAACTCACGTTAGGTACTTTGAGATTAGACATTCAGACACTGAATTTAGTTTATTCTTCATATTACAATCGGGCAACCCATAGTGTGTATCATTTGTTTATATCTCACTTCATTAAGCGGGATCTGTTTGTTGTCGTCTTTGCTGTACGTATTATGTGTGCTGTGGTTCCAAGCCAACCTCCTGCAGGTCGGTTGTTTGTCCCGAAACCGGGGCTGAGTGTGCCTGTGTGCAAGCATTGAATTATTGATTACTAGAGGAGAAAAGCTTCCTCTCCATCCACTCTACCCATTTCCTGCCAGTGAAACTCATCACCATCTAGAGTAATAGGGGGAGCTGGAGGTAATCTAACCCTTCCCTCTGTGGTTACTGGTGTGTGTTTGCTCACAATGGGCTGGGAGCCGCTCCGTCCTGCACAGCTGATTGAAGGCTGACAGAAAAGGAAGTATTTTATTTATTTAGACACATACAGTGAGGCAATACTTTCAAAGCTCTTTGCAGATTTGTTAAAAGAATGTTTAAAAAATACATAAAAATGAACAGAACCAAAGTAAAATCTGATCCTAAGAGACAATGAGGTGTTCATCGTGTCATACGAAGCAAGTTCTCATTTTGAGGCAGGTTAGATAACGGCAACTAATTTTCAGAATTGAAAGTTTGTGCTCACCAAGCAATATTGTAAAATAATATTACAATTTGAAAAAACTGTTTTATATTTTAATATATTTCGGAATTTAATTTATTCCTGTGATGCAAAGCTGAACTTTCAGCATCATTACTCCAGTCTTCAGTGTCACGTGATCCTTCAGAAATCATTCTAATGCTGATTTGGTGCTCAAGAAACATTTCTTATTATTACCAATGCTGAAAACAGTTGTGCTGCTTATTATTTTTGTGCTGCTATAATTAATATTACAAACCATGATACTTTTTTTTTTTTTCAGGATTCTTTGAAAGTTCAAAATAAGTTTTCTTTAACAACAAGTCTTTACTGTCAATGCTTTAATTTAATTCTTTAATTCCTTAAACAACAACAAAATCTTACTGACCCCCAACTTTTGAAAGGTAGTGTTTATTTAAAAGTTTATAAATATAATAAGGGGGAAATGGGGCTAGTTGTCGGTTTCTCAGGGATTTATTGTTTCTCAGATTTATTTGAAAGTCAATTTCTATATGTTTTGGCTGCATTGGCCACAAGAAATTGTAAATAAAATATATATTTTTTTATATTTTATATAATATAATTGTCAGATGTTTTGGTTCATTTTAAAGATCATTTACACTGTTTTCAACTAAAAACGTAAAACCTTTTATGCGTTTTGGCGGTTAATTTACAAGACAGCGTTGTTTTGTGGGCCTGAAAACGCAAACTTGTAAAAACTGGTTTGAAAAGTGCACGTTTTTGAAAACGATGCCTATCGTCACCATTTAAGCTACAAAAACGTGAATTTGAGACGTCATGCACATGCGTATTACGTGTTCAGTGTCTTTACAAAGTGATATCGCCATCTACAGGCCTGGCATGAATAATACAGCGCTTTTAGTCGTTTACACGGATATGTGTGAACGGGATCGTTTTGACGTTGTCATCTGTACACGAAAAACACAAAATGGAATGTTCTTGATTCTGTGTCATTTATTATTAAGTGGTTGTGTTTTTCTAGTATATTCCTGTGATTCTCCTGTGTGTTTCTTGTTAGATTATTATTAAAGACAGTTTCTGTCTACTCCTGTGTCTTGCGATTCACTACTATAGCTAGCCTACACATAGCCTTATAATATAATATAATATAATATAATATAATATAATATAATATAATATAATATAATAAACCTCATATTGTTTGTTGTTGATGACAGTCCGCCTATTGAGTGCAGTGGAGTACTGCAGACCCCAGCCCACTTCTCCAGTACAGCGGTGTTTCGGTAACGACGGGCTCGCGTGTGCTGCAGGCCGGAAGAGGTAGTTGAGATCACTCGTGGCATCTGGAGATAACGGGCCGATTCCAATGCTGCGGGGGAAATAGTCCAATCTGGGACGGAAATCTCCAATGCCGTCTGGTCCTTGATGACAACAAAAGTAACACTTGATTCAAATTCGTGAACTTAGCTTCTATTTATACTATTAGGCTACTTAGGCTACTCATTATACTATTGAAATAAAGTGTCCTACTAAAATAAATTCATAAATACTTACCTGTGAACAGCATTCTCTGTCCAGACTGAGTTTCTCTATCTGCATGAGAAGGTGTGGTGACCTGTTGTACCCTCTTCATCACCCTCTATTTACTCTTGTCTTAAAACAGTTGCCAGATCTTTGAAATATCAGTAAGCGCATCTCAGTGTCTGTAAAACAAGCCCTGGGCAGGAGGTCACTCACTCACTCACTCGTGCGTCGTTGCCATGGAACGTCTCCACGGAACCTGTGTTTAGTTGGGATGCATTAAACTTATGGATTATTTATTAAAAAAAAAAAAAAAAAGGTATCCAACGCAAAAATCAGTCCACATTGATTTTCTTCAGTGCATACACAGTAACCTTCACTTACTGTATATGTATTTCTTGCCATAAACAAATTGATAATGATATGAAATAGGCCTAAATATTGGCAAAAACAATGGATAAATCATTTAAATTAATAAATAAAATTGACAATGAAAATAGCCAGATGAATAAACAAACAAACAGACTAATGCTTGATTGAATGAATAAATGAATATGTTTGAAATAGTGTATAGGCCTATATAAACTGACATCGAGAGAGAAAAAATAAACAGGTCACGGCTCAAGGGTTTAATTCCTTCAATATACCTTCAAAGCAATGTTAGTCGCTTTGGATAAAAGTGTCTACCAAATGTAGGCTATAAATAGCCTATAATGTAATGAATATTATAAATGTAATCGAAGAGTTTTGAAGTGTTTACAAAGGACTGAGTATTTGTTTGTTTAAGGAAAACTGTTTTCTCATAGTATGCTACATCAGCAGGTATTAAATATTTGATATTCAAACACCGTATTTAAACCGGTTTGCTTTTGTTGATATAATAATAAGGCTTTACTTAGTGTCAGATAACTGATTTCCAGCATCATGGATGTGTCTTGACAAAATCACATTATGAGGTTTGTTTGCTGAATTTATTTCTGAAACATCCTTGACAGAACACAAGCATCAACCCCACTAATGATGGCATCTGAAATGTTAAGGGTATAAAGGAATTGTTGATTTTTTGTTATTATTTATTATGAATCATTAACAGTACAGGATGTCTTGATTTCATGAACATAATACATGGCTGGTAGTCACATGATCAGAGGTGTTGAATTCCAAAATGTCCATCTGTGTCAAACCAGATAGGCCTACAACTTTCATATGTGGTGCATCTTATATGATCCGTTCTAATTATAATGTATTATGAAAATACTCTATTAGTCATAATAATATCATGTAAACATAAAAGTGGGAATATTTTTCCCAGTGGGAAAACACAAAGGCACTTTTTTTTAATCAGAAACAGATTCACGTTATAAAATTGAACATTTAAAAATAATGATGCATTAAATTAAACAAAATAAACTTTAAAATATACTTTCATATTTGCATTTTCATTGTCTTTCCCCCTCACTTGCCTGAAAGTGTGTGGGGTGTACGACTCAAAGCTTGTAATTCTGCCTTCAGGCAGTGGATGGCGACATAGCACTATGTGTTGTGCGCACTGAAATTGTTCTGTGGGCGCATTATTGTGCTGAATGGACTCGCCCATGAACCCTCTTGAGGCGGTCGGTCACCATGGTGGTGGCTTACAACAGCGAGCCCAGACGGCAGACCATCCGTCGCGTTTAGACACTAAAACACTATTTATAAATGCTGCCTTTGACCCTCCGCTGCTTTGCAAATGGCTTAAAATGGACAATCACCAAACGCATGGATTGCACGTTGTTTTAAGATGGAAAACTGAAGAAGATGGAATAGCGAACAGGGGACAAACGGAATGCTGAAAAATGCACTCGTCTGCGTAAAGCATAGACGTACCGCTTCCCTGCAAAAACCTTTCATTAACACAAAAGTCGCCTGTCAACTCACAGCCGAAGCTCCAGCGGCTGGAACAGGAAAAGCAGACTGGTCTTGCTTGATTGGGACGAGGGACAGTAAGAAAGATCCTGGCTTAGGCTGTGGCCTGGGGACAGGCTCTCTTCTGCAGCTGCTGCTATATAAAAACATTAGTGTACCGTTTATAAGCCACTTGTGAGATTCGCGCTGGATTATTTCACTTAATTGTTGAGTGCGATTGTTTTGAAAACCATGGCGTCCTATGTGGATAACAGTTTTCGGCAGGCGGTGATGGTGAATCCTTCAGACAGGACGCAACAGGTCAGAAGACGTTCTTTTAAATAATTGATTGAACCAATCATTCAATCAAATAAGTCTTTTAAATCATTTATTTGTGTACGAGTGGCTGTTAAATGTTACATTATGCTGCATTTCTGCAGTTACTAATATCACGTGCATGAAATGTTGTTTCTTCAGTGTTGACAATGCAACGTTTGTTAGTTTATATAGAATAATCAGCCAGTGCAATGAAATTAAATTGTATGAATTGACTTATAGGCCTATATATGTATATAATTGTCCCCAAATCATCTTATAATGCAGGCACGTGGATTTTGTCTGTTCACTGCAGTCCATTGCATAAACATGAAGGAAACGTTTGTAAACTTTACGTTTTTCACCTCTAGACAACCATTGTCAGGGCAGCTTTGCGTCGGAAACGGGTTAACAGTACCCACAGCAGTGGTTTTGTGTGATGCGACACAAAATGACGTTTCGTTATAGGTTTTAAGTGAAAATATTGACCCTGTTATGCTTTGGAAAGGCGTTGCGATGACATTTTGCTTGCTTTGTATAGTCTCCACCCTTTTACGTGGCTCAGTCGGCGACCGAAAAATTGCATTATTATTTGTTTTCAGCAGGGCTGTCGATATAAGTAAAAGTCTTTGCAATTTGTGTAATTTTCCTCTAGAAGTGTTGTAGCCTATCGTCTGTAATGATTTGGAAAAACTACGAAAAAGAATCGATACCGTCAAGTTGGTCACTTAAAGTGACAGGATGCTTTGTCAGACATAAAAGAAGCTGCACGTCTGTTTAATTTGATGTTGCCCTCATTGCCTTCGTTATAGGTTACAATAATTATCATACATATTGTGTGTGTGTGTTTTTTTATTTACCGAAAATAACCAATCAATATTTGAAGTGCATTTGAGGTCTTTGTTATACAGTGGACTGTGAACGAATGGGTGTTTGAATGAATCATTTAAGTAAACGATTCTCGGGGCTGCAGTGAATGAACGAGACGATGAGCATCTGTAATGATTTGGAGGCTCTGAGAAAAGAATCGATGTTGCTAGATTTAATTGAGCCTATGAAAAGACAACAGTAATAGCCTAAAATAAATTAAGCTTTTCAAAACCATCAGTTTTTATTGTGTATGGTCACCAGTCATTTGTACGCATTTACATTCACACACAAGGGCTGATTGATTCGTTCATTTAGTTCACGAGACGCCGAGTTCATTAAGTCCGTTCACAAATGAGACCATCCAAAAAAAAAAAAAAAAAAAGCTTCTTCACAGCCCACACTGGAATGTTATATGCTCTTGCCACAGTCTTTAAAAGCAAGTAAGCAGTCACCTCCTTCAAAACAAAAAATGAGGCAGTGCATGGAAGTAAACAAGAATGATTTGTTCACTTTAAAGATTCGTTCACAAACTAACACCACAAGTCAATACCAATTAAATAATGGCCCTGTTTACACTTACATCCTGGTATTAAGATGCATTTTGGTCGATCGGATCACTAGTCGAGGGAGACACGTACCCAAAGTGTGTCGGGCACTTGAGGTGAGAGGCTGTCAGACAGGTTAATTTGATTTAGCCCCCTATTTTTCAACTTGAATGGATTACAACAATTCCCATACAGATTATTTGTGTTTTGTTGAAAAACAACCAAATCAGGTCAATTTATGAACCCTAAAGTCCACTATTAACACACAGTCGACGTGAATATTAGCAAACCAGCAGGCCTGCTTCACACATGCATGCTGTTAATCACACAATAATCTCATAATCGCACAAGTTCCTGTTGTGTAGAAATAAAAAAAGATTGCTCATTAAGGCTTTTACATCAGATTGAGCCCCAAACTGATTGTGAAAGAGCTGATTTTGTGCACTACGGAACAATCACATCTGTTCATGCACTGAGTTGTTTGTACCTGGATTTAGGCATTACAGACAATAGAGGCACTTGAGGGTCAGTATGGTTTTCATTAGCAAATGCAATTCTGTACAGCTGCATTTCCTAGAGATTACGTGATATTCCATGTCTGTTCTCATTGAGTGATAGAGCCTTTAAATCATCCCGGGTCGCTCTCAGAGTTGGCCTTTATTCAGCAATCGCGGTACTTCGGTCTGAGTGATCAGCATGTGTGTGGGTTGGGGAATACTGACCCCTAAAATCAGAACGCACCACACCTCAAGTTCACAACTGGAATGGTCACTAGTTGTATAGGATATATATCAAGGTCCATGTGAAATGCATGATGTAATCTTGGTCAGTTTATGTGGGCTAAAAGAAGCTGTTCCGTGAAATGGGCTTTAAGACACCCTTACTGTGTAAAGACTTCTTTTTAGGGAATGACGCAGGCTATTCTAATGGAGCTTGAAGCTCATTATGGCTTGACGGCAACAACCTCAGCACTTTGCATTAACATGCTGATGGATGGTGTAGATCTTAATGGGGCAAAATGTTCCCCGGTTGGAGTGGGAGATATGGGGGAATAGTGGAGGGTATGGGCTGTACAGCCTTTGGGACACTATTTTCGCTACAGACGGGTATGCAGGGGTCAGAGTGACTATAAACAGGCTGATGGTACTTTGTGCTTTGACCTCTGTGAGTTGGTAGATCAAAGTGCAAGAGGGGACATCTCTTATTGTTCCTAAGAGGTGCATCTTGAGTATTAGGTAATTGAACAAGCTAAATATATCTCTTTGGCGTCAGAAGACAATATTTGGCTGTTTTTGTTTTTTTTTTTTTGCCCACAAAGGTATAAGAAGCTGGTCATCCTGAACTGATGGTTTCCTTCCAAGCAGCTTCCTTCCTTTCTTTCACAGTGAGAGGAAGTGCATCAGAAGGATGTCAGAGCTTGACAGAGTTTAAGAAAGCCTTTTTTCTTGTTTGTCTTAAAAAAAAATCCTTCCTTTTTTGTTCTTTACTAATGAAGCTTTGTTTTACACACATATGCCAGTCAGTGAGCTGCAGATGTCTTCTGAATTTTTAAGAGAAGTGGCATATGGATGAATCTCTCAAAATCTGGAAAGAAATTGTCTAAGTTGTCTAGCTCCTATAAAAGAAATAAGTATTCAAAATGAAAGAAAATGAAGCCTGCTTAAAAAACGTTGTTCATATTGTAATGCAAAACCTATGATGTATTATTTAATCTTTATTTATGCATAATTCAGTATTATATAATTTTTTTTTACTGCTTTATGCTGATTTAAATAAAAAGTCAATGTATTACAGTCATTTTTACAGTATACTGTATTGCAGAAATGTGAATCTTATGAATCTTAAAGGGTTAGTTCACCCAAAAATAAAAAATTGTCATTAAATTACTCGCCCTCATGTCGTTCCAAACCCGTAAGACTTTCATTCATCTTCAGAACACAAATAAAGATCTTTTTGATGAAATCTGAGAGCTTTCTGTCCTTCCAGACAGCTACGCGACTACCACTTTGACGCTTCAAAAAGTTAATAAAGAGATTGTAATCCATATGAATTAAATGGCTTAGTCCAAATTTTCTGAAGAGGCTCGATCACTTTATATGATGAACAGATTTAATTTAGGCTTTTATTCACATATAAACATTGATCAGCGAACAATAAACAAAGCTCAACTGAACCAGATTCACGCGTGAGGACAAATCTCTTGCAGAAGCTCAAACATGCTGCGTAACACACAAGAATGAACCTCATTGGTTCTCGCATGTCAAGCGAACATGCTATGTATAGCTATATTAGTAGTCTATGTTTTTGTATTATATAATTGATAGATAGCTAGATAAATAGATTTTTCTGGATTTTTGCTAGGGCTCTCAAAATGAACGTTAATAACGCGTTAACACATTCATTTTAACGGCACTAATTTTATTAATGTGCGATTAACGCAGCGTGCATTTTCTGTTTGACCCTTGGCCTAGCCCGTAGTTGGAGAAATGGAGCTGCGGCCGTAGTTCACATTGCGTCAAAGCTCTACTACTAGATATATTTATGGAGATGAGAAATAAAAACCACCCTGTACAGCTATGATCATCTGTTTGGTGGAGCTTTCGATGTTTTGTTACGGAAATAATGTAAAGATTACAGATTAAAATGTGTGATTAAATTGTGATTAATCACGAGTTAACTCATGACAATCATGTGGTTAATCGCGATTAAATATTTTAATCGATTGACAGCCCTATTTTTTATATAAAAAAGATAGTTGTCTTTGTTTTAGTCTTCTTGCCAAGTGAATTCATGTTATGAATGGCAGTCATTGCCTTGACAGAAGTGGTTGTTGGACACATACTGTACATACACAAGCGTGCATGAACAAAGAGCGGTTTCAATGACATCTCCCATCTCAGTTTACACAGGAAGAATAGACAAACCGGCTGGAGAACATAAAGAAATGATGACAACTGTTGTGTTAATACCAGAACACGTGGCACGTCTTTCTTTGTCACTGTCATTGACTTGTGAGATATTATTCTTTGTTAATGCATAGGCTGTAATAGCCCACCATTTGCTGGTTGTCAAAATGATTATAGAACTGCATTGGTCTTATTGGGCTATTTCCAGTATGAGGTCATGTGACCTTTTGGTTTCATGCCAAATGTTAAAGTTGGCCAGCTACAGGTTTCATTTGTTTATTTAAAAGCAAAAGTTGAGGAATGCCTAATGACCGAAGAGGGATTTCACTAGGATTTGGAAGTCAAATTTAATGTTGTGTTTTGTTTTTTTTAAGAGCATTCCAATCCAGTTATTGCTGGACCAACGGCATTTGACTATGTTCATCCGTTTTACTTTTGGTAGGAGAGTCTAATAAGCTCATCCAATGAAGTGGAATGCAGTATTTGAATGCACCAGTGGTCATCACATGCTTAATTTACTATCAAACAAACTTAAAAGATGCTCTTCACAAGCTACTGTTGGCCACATTACTGAGTGTTTTACCTGCTGTGCACAAGTTTTCTGCTTATGGATAAATCCAGTTATAGCTTTCTAAAATTGTACCATTCAAAGGTAAGAGTAACTTCTGCTTATGCTTCAGAGATTTTGCAGAGAAATACACTCTGAGAGACTCTGATTTATAGCTTAACAATTAGTGCTTGTGGAATATTGATATGATTTGTGGAAAAACATTCCGCTGCTTGTTTAGTTACTTTTGAACTATTAAATAATTTTGCTTTCTGGTACTTGACATTCATTGACATTTGATATTCAACAGTGTTTTGATCTGCCTGCACTGACACCATTGTATGCGAACTGAACTGAGCTGGATGAGGACATCACTGTTTACTCCAGTGCTGATATAGATAAATTAACTAAATTAATAACCATTGATTCTTACATCGGAATGAATCAATACTGAATTTACTTAAGATGGATAATGACACCATATACCAGTTATCACTGTAAAGCTGCTTTGACACAATCTGCATTGTTAAAAGCGCTATATAAATAAAGGTGACTTGACTTGACTTTCTAACTAGGGATGGGAATCAATTAAATGTATTAATTCAGATTCTAGTTGTTCAACACATTTAAAATGTATGCATTTAATAGACTCTTGTATCCAAAGAGACTTACAAAAGAGGAGCAAAAGCAATTTTGTTTGTAATATTCCATTCCATTAAAGGTGCAGTGTGTAAATTTTAGCAGCATCTAGTGATGGGGTTGCGAATTGCAATATAGAGAAGCTACGGTGGCCAACACAGGACAAATATGTAGTCTCCTGAGACAGCAGAGAGTAGCTAGTCAAGCAAACATGCTCTGTAGAGCAGTTTGTCTGTTTAGGGTTACTGTAGAAACATGCCAGCGCAAAATGTTGACTTAACGTGTAAGGGAACCCGTGGTGTATGTAGATAGAAATGGCTCATTCTAAGGTAATAAAAACATAATGGTTCATTATGTAAGGTCTTTATACACCACTGAAAACATAGTTATGTATATTACATTGCATTTCTTTCAATAGATCTTCCTAAAATTTACACATTGCACCTTTTAACAGTTTTGATTCAGTTCTAGCTGGACTTAAAAAGTTACCTTGTGGTCAGCGCATAAGTGAAGAACAGCTCTGACCTGATAGCATTGACTTACTAGACAGATTCAAACTGATAACTTGTGTTCAAGAATGATTTGTGAGTCATTTTGATTGATTCATCAAAAAGAACCGATATAAAAGAGCCATTAGTGTGTGATTCTGTATGTTTGTTGTTGCATGCAATTAGCAAGGACAATGTTTTTCCTCTCATCACATCCAATTCAGACTGCAAGCTCACACAACTCAGACAAAACTGTATCTTTGGCGTTAATTCACTAGGGCCATAGGAATAACAGTGCAGGAAACACATGTTAACAGTAGAATGCAGATGTTTAAGAACCGTGAACAAATCAGAACATCATGAAGATTCTGTCCCAGAATGTATTTTTAAAAAAATATGTGAAAAAGAACAGTTTCTTGATTCCCATCCCTATTTCTAACACCCTTAATACAAGCTCAGATCAAAACAAGAGTGAAATGGGGTCATCACTGAATATGAATGGGTGTCTTGGGGTGAAGGGACTGATTTAAATACGCTTCTTGGGCATCAGTAGTGTTTGGCGGCCCATGTCGCTTCCGGTGCTTCTTTTGATCCTCGCATTGGGCTGCTTGTCAATGGAGACTCATCCTTATCCTCGCTTTGATCTGATGCTCTGTTTCTCTGCTCTGATCCATTTGTTAGCATCTCTCTGTGATCTTCTTCAGTAAGTGAAACCTCTCGCTATGAAACTACAGACAAAATGCACAGAGATCTCTGAAGCATGATAACTTTTCACAAAGCATGAGATGCAGATCATGCTTTATTTAGAGGTTTGTTAGGGCTAAGTATGTTAGCAAAGTTTTGCTAAGTATGGCTATTGCTCTTGAGTGTTAAGGGTTTTTCAAAATGTTTAAATTTATATGATGAGCAGATTGAATATAGGCTTTTATTCACATAAACATTCATTAACTCACACATCAGTTGCGGGAAACGGAAGCTCAAGCATGTTCGCTTGATGTACAAGAAAAATGAGGTTCCTTCTCAGGTGTTACGCAGCATGTTTGAGCTTCCACAAGAACCAATGAGGTTTGTTCTCGTGTTAAGCAAGTACTGTTGAGCTTCTGTTTATGTTCACTGATCTCAGGTTTCATTAAAAATATCTTCATTTGTGTTCTGAAGATGAACAAAAGTCTTTTGGCTTTGGAACGATGGGTTTTCTTATGGGTTTGGGTGAGTAATTAATGACAGAATTTAAATTTTTGCTTGAACTAACCCTTCAAGTTTTAAACTTATTTCAAGTGCTTGTACACTTTCACAAGCATAATTATTTCAGTTCGTTGTAAGCTTTGTAAGCTGATTGTAATGTTTTTGAGGTTACTTTTGATCTTTGTTACTTTCTGACGTCCTTCTCTGAGGTATGGCAGTACATAATGCTTAGTGCGTTGGTGGTTGTGCATTGTGTTTTTTGATTGCTTGTTTCGCCCATAGCTCTCTGACGAACAAAGAGCCCAGACAAATCTTCAGTTGCATTACAAAAATGTCAAGGCTGCAGAAATGTAAGCGCATCTGAATTCATCTTTTCGACATAGCAGAAGAGGAGCCAGAGACATTCTTTCTGATGGAAAGAAAGAAAGAAGAAAAACATGCAGACAGATTTCTTCAAATGATCTGATTGTACAATGCCACCATTTATTGAAATAGCTGCTCTGCTCTGGCTAGAAGTGGCTAATCTGGGACTAGCTCCTCTGAATTAAATCCTGGCGATGAGTATTAGGGAGAAACTACAAAACTGGTCTGAGATCAGTGTTTAAAGGTATTGTTAACTGTAGTAATCCTTCCTGTACCTTACCATGTTAACGTCTGTGAATGTAGATCAACACATTAGCTGATTAATTACCTGATTATCTGTAGTGGGTTAAGGATTGTTTACAAAAGCTTCCTTCATTCAGTATGTAGGCCAGTGTCCACAAACATGAAGTGTGTGTGTATATATGTATGTATGTATTTATGTATGTATGTATATTTATTTATTTATTTATCATTCATTGTGAATATGACATTTTTATTTCCAAATTTTCGTTACTTATGTTGTTACTTTTTTGTTTTCCATTAATAAATGTATTAGTAATTAAGAATAATTACTAATAAATTGAATAATGATTGAAATGAATAATTAAATAATTTAATTAGATTAGTCTCATTACTGAATTATATTTACTGTATTACAGATAATATATTAATGCAACACAGTCATGTTTATTGACAGTGCAGCAAACAATAATGAGAATTATGCAGGGAGACGTTTAATTTACTAAAAAATATCACAATGCAAACTAATAATAAAGGTCCTAAATATACATAATTTCCTTTATACATTTTACATAAATATACATTTTTATTTCTTTGTTTATTTTGGGGTGAAATATGACCTGGAGTTTTTCTTGACAGATTTGTGATATTTATATGGTCTCTGTTTTTTTTTTTTTTTTTTCATTCTTTATTTTTAATAAAGTAAGCAGACATTATATGTCAAAGTCAACCTAGCGGTACACATTTTATTATTACACCTGAGTGCTCTTTAAATGTTTCCCCCTACGTATAGTCTGTGTTTGTGGCCAGTACACTTGGCTCTATGAAGGAGCAGCTCAGACACATGAGCCTGGTATTGTATTCCCCCTCGATCAAGAACAATGGCATGTCTCCAGATAGAAAGCGCTAGTCGTGAGGTCATATTCCCTACTGCTCTTTATGGCTCCATAGACCCCTTCACATTACCATGTTTATGAGGGTTCAACACAGGTTTTATGATAACGAGGATTTAGACCAGGTGATGCCCTGGTCTGAAAAACATCTCTCTGAGCCCAGACTGACGCCTTGTCCATGAATAAACAAAAATTGTCTATTGTAAAACCTAGTAAGCTGCCTTGTCTCTATGCATCATACAGATGGTCTACTGATATATCACCATGGCCAGTATTTGACATTTTTAAATTATCTGCAACAACTGATACGTTTTTTTCTATTTGGCCGTTAAGTATCGTGAGTGGGACTTTTATTTTGACAGCGCTAAGAACCCGGCGCCTGCGCACAGACAAACCTTCTAGATTTAAATATTCTGTCTAATATTTGAAATGGTAATGTTACATTTTTTTTTATATGCTGTCAGCAATCTTGGCATTGAGTGAAATATGCATTTTAAACAAGTCTTTGAATGTCTGATAAACATTTAATGCCAAAAACCTCCAGCTGTTAGCATCTTATGTGCATAGCCTGCATAAAAACATGTACTCTCTGGGTGGCTGTCCATCTATAAAGAAAACATTATCTAAAATAAATATATATTTAATTGCAGAAACTGCAAGTGTTATTTACTACATTTAAATTTAACAGTGTGTTATACGCTTTTATCAGCTTTATATTGGCCATTGGTCACGTTGTTCTCTGAGAGGTCGGCAGTCGAAAAATCCATATTGGTCGACGACTAGATTGCACTAGAGTGTGCAGTTCACATGTTGCTAATGCTAAGCTAGCGAGCCTAAAAATAAGCCTGAAAATACACTGCATACACAAATGTTGTATAATAGAGATTATTTTAATTTGTTTATATAGTATTTCATTCAGTTTTTTTTATTTTTTATTTTTTTACTTACTGGTCTGTTCAGAACATTATAAATTTTATAATGAGCTTTTTCTTTCCCCTCCCTTTTCTGAACTGATCTGCATCGGATATGTTAGGTAACCATCTCAATCTCAATTTAATCAAGTGACTGTGAGCTTGACTGAAATGTGGCTAGTCACATTTTCAGTGTCTTTACAAGTGCCAAGAACTAACAATAACACACCAGTGGTGCTTATTAATCCAGACTAATCTAATTCTCACTGGAATTTCTGACAGTTTGACTTTTGTTCTGCTGTCCCACTCTTGTACAAGGATGGAAGAGTTTTGTTGTCCCCCAGGAGAGCATTAACCTGGGCTAAACCTATGGGTGGATTCTCCATGCCAGTCTGCTAGTATCCAGATTAGACAGGCCGCTTTTCCCAGATGCAGCTGGTGAAAGGACGCCTCACCTCAGTTCACCAGGTTTATAGAGGCTTCCTCTCAGTCCTGCTGAGGTAATGTGTACTTTTGTCTGCCTCATTGACACTGATGGCAGAATCTGTTACAGATGAGTTTCGAACAGTGTTTGAGGTGAATCTCAGTGAACGAGGGTATAGTATTCCCCTTTGACCTTCACTAATGGGAAGCAATTGCTTGATCTCTTCATTCTGAGGGCAAGAGTTTCGCCATTATGTTAGCAAGATATCATTACAAAGAACTGAGTTTGTACTGTATTTAGGTGTTCACATTGCTCAACCTCAACATTAGGCAAAACGTTAGCGTTTTCTATGTGGGGGTTTTATCATTATAAATGTATAATTTATATAGTACAGTATTTGGGTAAGGTGTGGGCGGTATGTCCAAAAGACATACCAGGAAATTACATAACTGGTAGTAATGTCTATATTTGGACTTTTCTAGTGACTGCTAATTTACACTACTGTAAGAAAGTCTGAGCTCACTTTTTTTTTTTTTTTTTTTTTTTTTTTTTAAGCAAGAATGCATTAAACTGATCAAAATCAATGCTTTTGAACTTATAAATAATCCTGACAAAATAGATTAAGGTTTCCACAAAAATATTAAGCAGCACAACTGTTTTCAACATTGATAATAATATGAAATCGTTCTTGGGCAGCAAATCAACATATGTGACCCTTGCTGGCAAAATGAGTTGGAATGCACACAGGCTAATTTCGAGCTACAGGCAAAACAAGTCAAATATGTTGATTTTGGTCAAATTAGAGGTTGCCACAAAAATGAGTTCATTAAGCCCTCGTCTAGCAATCCAAATTCTTCAAATAGCAATTAAACATCTAAAAGTATCTTTACTTGTATGTTTTCTGAGAGGAGTACCTTTCCTTTGACCATGAAAAATGCTGTTTTTCTCTGCTCGCTTCATAACTCAGGCTTAGTTTGGTATCGTTTTAAAGCGCAGCATTCCAACTTGGTTCAGATTCTTGCCATCAAAAATTCGCTATGAATATTCACAAATGAAATGTGATTTTCAAACTCATGCTGATGTAAACAAATCGATCTTACTCGTGCTGACTGACAGATCTGAAGCGTGCACACAAAGACGCCTCAGACAGCGCGTGATCCCGATATATACATATAAAGTTTATAAACAGAATTACATTAGGCCTACTTTAAAATATTGAAGTATATTTAAAAAAAAGTTGAATATATATTTTTTTTCTATGGATATTTGGTTTTGATGAGGTTTGTTCGCCAAATTAGGTGTTATTAACAGGGATTTTAAGGTATGGTTGCTTGGTGATTTTGTTTTGGAACCTTTAGAAAACTTTAACTCGATTTTTCTCAAAATTGACTCTATCGACTTCACACAGGTGTAGCTCTGATCTGTTCTCTGATTCAAACAAATCATACAAATCTCTATTTTTTTTAATAGAGATTGTGAAAATAACAATAGCTCATTTTTGAAAATTTGCTCATTGTGACTCATTTTGCCAGCTCGGGTCATATATGTTTTTTGAAGGATCATGTGACACTGAGCACTGGAGTAATGACTGCTGAATATACAGCTTTGCCATCACAGGAATAAATTACATACAGACTTCTTTCAAAAACATTAAAAAATCTTATAGACCCAAAAAGTTTTAAACAAAAAGGGAAAAAAAAAAAAAAAAAAAAAAAATCCAATTATATATAATTTTATATAATATATAACTCAAATAGTTAATACATTATAACTATGACTGGATATGTTTAAGGCCGATGACACAGTGACTTATTTGGAAATTTGATGAAGCTTCAAATTAGAATTTTGAACGTTATCAGGCTCAGTGTGGGTGGTATATTTTTGTAGGTTTTTCCACCATTCTGACAAATCAGTCTATAAATGAGGACAGAAAGGTGGCCTGCACAGATGGTGGATGGATCTTTTTGTGCTGCGTATTAGCAGCATCCTTCTTGCACGGTTCCTTCTGTGCACCTTTTTTTCTTGACTAAAGATTGTGACACTAAATTTGTGGTCTCAGATCTTGTTTGGTAAGCTTTGCCCTGTCACACTAAGCACTATTGTGTGACTATTTTAGTCCTAATCCCCTATGTCTAATAAAACCAATTAGCTTAAGCCCGTCTTCACTGGCCTGTTTGTATTTGATCAGTAGAAGGCTTTGAACTAGGTTAGGAACAGGCGAACAAGAAAGCCCTCCTGTTGGCCTCATCACAGACCGTAACCAAGATTTTCTTTACAGCAGCGGCTTACAATTATCCATACAGTGACAAGGTCCACCGCAAATATTTCAGAAACACTTTTATTATACTGCAAAGCCCTTAAATCCCTGATATGAGTGTTTATGGTGTGTGGTTAAGTAGTAAAGTCTCACTGATTGTTTAAAGCAGTAGCTTCAGTTTGTTTTAATTCATGTGCTCCGTAATATCATCTTACGCTATCGTATTACACATCTGTGATTATCGTCTTCTGCACATGATGCCCATCTCTGCCTCCTGATTGTAAATGCGTCCACCTCACACTGCGCTTTTGTGTCAGAAACATATTGTTCATTAGCATAATTACCAGTGATGTCTAATGGTTAGCTTTTATAATCTGCTTCAGTGTCCATTTAGCATTATGCTAATGAGAGCGGCATGCGATTGTAGTAAGGGCGAAAGAGGGCAGCCATTCATCAGGACAGACCCCTCCTCAGCTTTGTGTCACCAGTGCGGTCTCAATACAGTGAACCCTTGTGGAAATCAACCAGCGCTTGTCACAAATAATCAGCGTCACTGTAATTATTCTGTCATGTAGAGGAGTTACTTACTCCACTTGGACTTGTTCAGTAGGAAGCATTAAAATTTAAATGTTATTTTAGTGAATAACCCGGTCATATAACCATGACGGACATTATTGATGAAGTCAAGGCACATTTTATGTGGGTCAGCTACAAAAAGAGAATCGTTTTTCCAATCCAATGAAAAAATAGTGACCTGAGGATGTCAAGATCCAAAATGCATTGTAAAAATGACAAAAACTCCATAAAACTAGTACTTGTGCTCAAAATACCATGTCTTCTGAAGAGATTTGAAAGCTTTGTATGAGAAACAAATGAAAAAGTATGTGGTTTTGTTCACTAAAAAGTGCAATTGAGATTTGAGTGCTATGGTGAAAGATTTATATTGCTTTACAATTTTTTTTTTTTTTTTGGAATGTCCTTTAAAATTTCTCCTTTTGTATTCCACTGAAGAGGAAGTCATACACAATTGAAAGAACATGAGAGAGTAAATTTGTGGGCAAACTCGTTTATATGTTAGTGATTGATTAATTAGCATATTGATTAACAATCAACATTGTTCCCATAAGCTAGACAGATCTTTAAAAAAAAAGAAAAACTCTTTAAGAAAAACTCTGACATCAGTTTCCCTTTTTTAATTCAATTGTGGGCCAACATCCTGAGGATGCAGCCCAAAATAGCATGATTTCTTCAGACGCCTTCAATGAGCTTTCAGGGTGGTATCACACGAATACTATGTAAACAGGAAAGTAAGCGCTGTGTTGACCAATTAGGTGAACAATTGGAAATGGGAGAAACGACTCTCACAACAACAAAATATAGTCATTGCCAAACATAGTACAATGTCTTTGTTTTGCTCAGTTCTTCAAAACAGTTTTATATAGTAAATTATTTTCTAGGACAAGATTACAAATTACATTTCCTAATCTAGTTCATGAAAAAGACATGATACTAAAAAATAAAATAAAATAAGCAGTCAATGTTCATCAGAAATTATTTATCAGACTGGCTGAAAAGTCAATCAGTAGGGTCAGTAAGATTCATTTAATGAAGCAATATATCTATTAAATGGTTCTGTCCTTATGTGTTATTTTTATGTTGTGAAAAATATTTAAAGGGGACCTATAATGCCCATTTTACAAGATGTCCCCAGAATGTGTCTGAGAAGTTTTAGCTCAAAATACCCCACAGATCATTTATTATAGCTTGTCAAATTTGCCCCTATTTGAGTGTGAGCAAAAACACGCCATTTTTGTGTGTGTACCTTTAAATGCAAATGAGCTGCTGCTCCCAGATGCTTTCCAGAAGAGGGCGGGGCTTGTGCAGCTCGTGCTTCGGTTGCTCAACAACAACAAAGCTGGAGAATCTCACGCAGCCAAAATGATGATTGTCAGTAACGGTGTTCAGCCTTACATTGTTCAAACTGGAGTCAGACACTGGTGGAGAGACTCAGGAAGAAGGATGTTTCTGAACAGTTAGTGGATAAATTTATGTAGCTGCTGTGGAGTTGATTCAACTCATCAACTAGCATGTGCCGTCATGTTAATCTTTTGTGCAAATCCAGATAGGGCTGGGCGATACAGCTAAAAAAATTATCACGATATAATGTTTCATATTGATCGGTATCGATAATTATTGAGAAAATTTTAGTAGAAAAAAATGTTTGAATTTAACCAATGCATTTTTATTTAAGGCAAACAACAAATAATTTTTAAAACAAAGCAAAATAAAATGTAAACACATCTTTCTTATATTTTATATGAAGATTAAATAAATAAGTGTTAAAGAAACTTAGAGCTGCACAATTCTGGATAAATTGAGAAACTTTTTTTGTTTGTTTCAAACCGAGATCACAATTCTGAATGACAACTAAGCGAAATACCATGTACAGAGGTTCTGACAAAATATTAAGTGCTGCAGTCTATTTTAAATTTTTAATATATTTGAATTAATTATTTAAAAAAAAAATTGGATGTATGATTTAATGACATGCTCATAAATACTCTTGTTTCGTTACTGGATGAATCAGTGTATTTGAAAGAATCTGTTGAATGAAGATTCAATGTCAAATCAATTTTTTAACAGTCACTTGTCGCCACCTGGTGGTGAAACAATGTAATCGATAAATGCGTCATTTTCAGCACATTCAAGTTTCTTTCAAAAGCTGATTTGCTCTATTTTGATCGATAACATAGATATTAGTGTTTTATCTGAACTATAAACTTTTATCTCAGTACTTCTGTGATAACCTGAATATTTGTAGCACAGAAATAAAGATACTGTGTGATTGAAAGCACTGTTTGTGCAGCTGTTAATACAGACATAACAACTGCTCTCTCAAGACAAACTTTGAAGTAAATCAACTATAAGACGTAAGGAAACCATGAAACTGCCACACTGACGAGCTGACATGTCCTTTTTTTATTAACAATCTCCTCTTCTCCGGCAGGTACAGCACTCATTTTCATGTGTTTGTGTGTTCTGATCTCACGTGGCAATTGCGTAACTGAACTCCACAGCAACTTGTTTGCGTGTCACTTGTAGCGCGTCTGTTTGTGACCCAGGGACGGAGCGCACTTGAGAGTAGTTCATGCAACTTCATGTCTGTTTACATCTTAACGCATTTAAGTGAAACTATATCAAGAGTTATATCGAACATTTTTTCTATCATTATCGATTAAGACGTACCGTCGATAAATATCGATACCGTTTTATCGCCCAGGCCTACGTTAAATTAACCCTCATTTGTTAAGCAGTTCGGCGTAAAATGACGGCATGGCAACAACACTCTACTACAACAACTCTTCCTCTTCTCTAAAGCAGCCTAACATGGCTTTGTTGTTTGTTCTCGGGGGCAGGGTGTATGTAAATTTTAGGGTTAGTGATGATACCCGGGAAGAAGCTTGTTGTAGTCCCTACCAGCCGTTTGTTGTAGTCCTTAAACAGCGAATTCTTTAAAAGAAAATATCTCCCTTTGCATTGAACTTTGAGCGTCGTAACTTTGCAGATGTTGTTTATGCTCTAACAGCAACATTACACACTAACTAAAGTTAAAAAAATCATAATCAACCACCCCTTTAAACACTGTTGTATATCATTTTGTATTCAAACATAGATTGCGTCATGTGTTTTCCATTACAGTCTAGTGTATTGAATCAAATGTTTGATTCAACCAAATATGTTGCATTAGAGTCGGGTGTTTAACACCCAATTTTAACTGAACTATCAAAGAGTATATTTTTAGAAAACAATTTGTTTGTGACTTATACTGCATATACATGAGAATAGGTGAATGCATGCAAAGGTGTATGTTAATATATTCCTTTCTCTTTTCTGAACAATGTCCCATTGATACAACATCTGGTAGTGCCACCACAGGCTGGTGTTACACAAAAATAATACTGCCATTAAATACCTCCATAAGCAAATTTTTTTCATAGACTTGACAAGGCTTTTATTCAAACAAAATACAGTATATTAGCTGTATGAACCATGATCTATTTGAATGCAGCCTTTCCTGTCAATGCCCCCCTTTTTTTTTTTAGGATACATTGCAGCAGGTCCAGGGTTTTCTTTCGCAAGTATTTCTCCAATTTATATTCTGTGCCTCACATTGTCTTCAAAAGAGGAACACTATGGACCCCACAGGCCTAAAATATGCAGCCAAAATACTCTGAATGCTCAGAAAAGAAGCTCTTTGTCTCTGAGTTCCCTAGCAACCAAGTGGACTAGAATGGCTGGAATAGAATCGCCCTACAGAGGGAGAGACTTCAATTGATCCGCTATTGTCACTCGCTTACACTGGCCAGTAGCGGTAGAGGTTTTTTTTTCTTTGAGAGGTTAAGGGTGGGGGAGGAAGGGAAAGGAGCTCAGCTGAAAAGATTGGCTCAGAAACGGGCTGCAGACGCAACACTGTACGTAGCTCTTGGCTTTTAACTAAGACTCGCTCCCCCTCCACTGCCCGGGATGTGCTACATCATCAGAACTCAGCCAAGTAACGTTGTTCCGCCTGTGTCAGCATCGGTGATTGTTCATTAAATTGTCGGGGGAGAGAAAGAACAGTGTGCCCTTCCGTATCTCAAGCCCGTTTTATCCAATTAGCCCATCTGCTATTTGTTGATGAAGTTATGTGTCAGAAGAGCACAGCGATGATGGTGTCTGAAACGAAGGACCTTACAGCGCCCTTCCTGTTGTGCCTTATTTTGTGCAGAATCTTATTCTTTAGGGTCATGTTGATTGTTGTAGGATTGTAGGATCGATTTGCTGACGTCTAAGAGCTAGTGGACTATAGGAATAGCCAAAAATGAAAATGTTACGTCATTTACTCACACTCATTTTGTTCCCAGTGTTGTTATTGTTAACAAAAATTGTCCTACTTGCATCAAAAAATAAGTACAATGCACAATTGTATTGCAAAACACTTTTGCTGCTATTGAGGTGGGATACGGGTAAGGTTAGGGACAGGTTTGGTGGTATGGTTAGGTTTAAGGGTGGGTTAAGGTGTAAGGGATGGGTCAACAGTGTAATTACAAATGTAATTACATGGTTATTTTTAAAATATAAACAATGTAAAAGCATGTATGTACACAATAAGTGTGCTGTATCAAATGTAGAGGTGTAAGAAAATATCGATACGTGTGAATATTGCAATATTATGTTTGGTGATACTGTATTGATTCTCAAAAACACTGTATCGATATTTTTTTTCTAAAATTTGATCCTCTTTCTGAAAAGACAAGAAATATCGCAATATACCACCTTTCTTACAGTACCACAATATATCGTATTGCAACCCCTGTATCGTGATACGTATCATATCGCCAGATTCTTGGAAATACACAGCCCTAATCAAATGATTCACTTAAATGTAAGTACATAGTAGTTAAGGCCACCTTATATAAAGTGGGACCCAAAAAATATTAAAAATAGTTTTCATTAATTGAAATAAAGCTGAAATATATATAATATTTATTTTTATAATATTTATATTAATATATATAATATATATAATATTTTAAAAATAAAAAGTAGATTAACATGTAAAAAAAAAAACAAGTGTTGTATTAAAATGTTTAATTTAAAGTACTAAGATTACTAAATAGGCATGTGACGGTATTACATTTTCATGTTGCGATAATTGCTGAAGCTTTTATCACGGTATTATCACGATATTGAAATAAGTTGCAAAAAAAGTGTTGTCATAGTATAACAGGTTTAAGAAATCTTTTTCTTATGACAAATAGAACTCTGTATGTTTAAATACAATAACGCAATACACACATTATAAAGAAACATTTTTCAAACAGATTAAAGTGCAAAAGAATTATGAAGAACAACAGGCAACACTTTACAATAATGCCTCGTTATTTAACGTTAGTTAATGCATCAACTAAGATTGAGCAGTAGCTACATTTGTTACAGAAGGCATTATTTTTTTGTTAATGTTAGTTAAGAAACACAACTGATCATTGTTAGTTTTATCTCGGGTCCATTGAATAAGTTATTTTGATTTTAGTAATGTTATTAAACATTAACTAAGAAATTAACATTAACTAAGATTAATAAATCCTTTAAGTATTTTTAATCCTAAAAGTATTTTTCATTGTCAGTTAAGTAATAATGAATTAACATGTTAACTAATGAAGTCGTATGTCTCTAAGTGTTACTGAACAATAACAAATAATCAGAAAATTTCAATCATTAGGGGATGTTGTAGTCCAGATTAAAATATAAAAATGTTTAAGTTTAAAATAAATAACCTTTTAAGTCTTTAAGTATTATGTATTTGGTGCTGTGATGATCAACATTGCGAATACAAAAAATTGAATGACTTTTTAAAGTATTTTAAAAACTGTTCAGTAGTGCAGCTGCTTTGTTTACTGGGTTTCCGGGGTAACCGCTGAATTTCTGCTGTTTCATCAGCGCCCTCTTCTGTCAGAAAGTGAACATACACTTTCATTCAGCGCGTCTCCTTCACTTGTTCCGCCATGTGGGCTTGGGCTTGTTTACATCTGAGTGCTCGTGTCCCTTTGACGCAGAATACAGCGGTGTTGTGCTTTTTTTATATGGTTGATGGGGAAACTATTCTTAAAATGCATTATAAAAATTTGAATAATTGGTAATAAATTATTATTTATGGTATTTTGAAGTGTCCAATATAACAATATCGTGCATATTCATTATCGTGATATATCGTATTACCGGCACGTCTATTACTAAAACAAATACATTTTGAAATAAAATAAATTAAAGCTAAATAATATTGAAAAAACCTAGAAAACTAAAATGACAGAAGCACATAACAAAATGACTAAAACTTAAATTAAATTTAAATGAAAACTAAAAATATAAAAATAAAAGCTAATTCATAATAGTTATAAATACTATAATATTATATATTAATAATGCTAAGATAACACTGGTTGTTCCATTATCTTATTAATTTCTTTCTTCATTAGGCAGAATGTCTAGACTGTTTGCTTTATACTAGCAAAGCCCCAAAAATGATAGAAAAACATCAAAACAGTAATGAAATTTAGTCCATATGACTCATGGTCTATATTCCAGATCTTTTGAAGTCGTACAATAGCTTTGTGTGAAGAAACATTATCAGTGAATAACGGCTTATTATTTGCTCTTTTCCTCAAACGAAGCTATGAAAAGGCTTGAAATATAATACCTGAGTCATATAGACTATGGTACTTTTATATTATTTTATTGTCTTTTTTGGAGCTTAGGATAAATTTAATGTACTCTAGAAAGAAAATGATATGGGGTCAGAACAACATAAGTAATGCTTTGGGATTGAAAATGTTATTTCTCCTCTTTTTTCGAGCAGATCTTGCCAAGATTAATCTTTGAAAACTGTTATATAATACAACAGGGATAGGAACAGAAATTTTTGAGTTTGACGCTGACGGAGCATGTGCAATTCTGCCTGGATGTTTGGCGCCGATCCCAGTTAAGGAGTGCTGTGATGTAGTTGAGTGTTGGTTTTTAGAGGCATCATTGTTTGAACTGTTTATGTGGGACTATCTATCAGTGAGGTTTCAAGGTGATTTGTGGTTTCGGGCCATTGGGAAAGATCTCTCTTTGTATTGCAGTGCCTTCTCATTGATGAAAGGGCACAGATAACGTCTGTCTTGCGTTATCTGGTCACAAGTTTTCCAGCATCAATTCAATCCTTGTATTGCAGCAGCTAGAAAAATAGGTGTAGTAAACAGAAATGTGACCACATGATGTTTTTATTGTCGTGACATTTTATTGCCTGTCAATTAGCTAATACACAATCACAGGACAAGGCTAAGGTTTTCTAACATATCAGACTGTGACATCGATTTCTATGCAATTTTATTTTACTTTTTTTTTTTATTATTTTTTTTTTATATTATACCAGGTTTGTGTGCTGACTCTGTTCCTTCTCTGAGTGCATGACATTTATTAAAATCTCTTCATTTGAATTATTCTCTTCATCTTTCCCACCTCATCTGATCCAGCAAAGCTTCTGGAAACAGTGAAATAATAATGAAGGCAGCTAGTCATTGATGTAGTTCAAAAGAATGCTGGGAGCAGGAAGTCTCGCTTTTGGAATGAACTGTTTTAACAGCACATCTCTTCCTCGCTGCTGCCGCCTCCTTGTTCTGCATTATTTAACGCGTATGTTCTGCTGTGTGATGATGGTGATGCTCACAGATGTCGGGCCCATTAATGAGACACTTTCTCTGCTGTTCTGTCAAAGTTTGATATGGTTTTGTTGGCAGAGGAACACTTTCAATATTTTTATTTATTTATTTTTTTTTAACAATTCAACAACAAATGGTTTATATTTTAAAATAACCATCTGGTAGTACATATTTTTGGATGATTCATTGAATTAAATGCTTTTTTAGTGGAAGGTACTTTTAATTACATTATTTTCTTCTTCATTTGAAACTCTATGGCCGCAAACCGAAAGATTTGCAGTCAGGGACGAAAAAATACATTGCAACATCAATTTAAAATAAACTTGTCATTAGCGAGAATCAGCAAAACATCCCAGGCAGTGTTGTAATGGTTCTCAAACTAAAACTTTTAAAAAAGTATGATAATGAAATATATTATAAATAGGGCTGAGCGATTTAGCAAAAAAATTAAATCTAGATTTCTTCAGAACAATTGACCGGTTCACGATTTTTTATTTTTTATTTTTTTTATGTTTAACTAGTCAACTTAAAAACTTAACTGCAATATGATTCAAGTAACATTCTCTTTATTAACCATCTGGTTAAAGTTCTATTCCAAGTGCAGCACACCTGAAGTGATCAACATGGTGTAAATGTAAAACAAATAACTTGTTATTTGTTAAATATCTTTGCAGAAAATATGCATTAAATATGACAAACTTATCTTAAACATCCTATATACTCAGAAATAATTTAAAATAAGAAAAATGCTAAATATTTCTTAGCCACAAAGTAATAGCAATAAATAACACCAGTAATAGGTTATTATTAACAGCAAATGCTTTGTAAAAACAGAAGATAACAGCACCTTTCAGCCTGTCACCATCATGCAAACATGAAATATCAAACATACAGTAGTAGTCCTTTACAGGTTTTTGCATTCCATTGCGCTATTTTTATGTTTGGCTGTTGCACTCGTGTCTTTTGCAGCGTCTCACTCATGAAACGGCATAATAAATTTCTGAGTGAACAGCCGCTCAAGACTAGTGATGTGTTCTATGTTCATAGAGCGTCACATGAGAGCGGTTAATCAGGCGCGCCATCGTGTGGTCGGATCATTTTCTTCTCTTAACGGTTATCATTGCTGTATTGTCAACGTCTAATTGTAACGTTTGCTAACATTTTTATTCAAAATCGCGATTTCTCGATTTAAAAATAATAAAATCGAGGCAAAACATTAAATTCGAATTAATAGAAAAAATCTGAAAAATCGCCCAGCCCTAATTATAAATAAATAAAAACTTAAAATTCAAATGCAAATTTTACCTTGGCAACTAACTGAAATAAAATATTATTAAAATCCTCCTGTATTCAATAATTTTATCCCTTAAAACTCATCTTTGATCAGCAAAATTACATATTTAAACATTTTTTTTCTTGTGAAAAAAAAAAAAAAAAAAAAAAAAAACTCTTCATGCCTTAAAATAGCTTGAATGTAACTCTACACCTTTGTTTCATTTAGTATACGCGGATCTATGGATATGCTAATTAGCCCCGCCTCCACTCACTCACATGAGCTCAGAGATCCACTTGGTCAACTTACTGAGGTAAACTCTGCACAATGGTATCGCTTTTAACAATGTCAAACACATAACGTTAATTAATATGATTAGCTTTTTGCTTGACTGTTATCTAACAGCTAATAATGTGATAATGTTACACAAACCATGTTCCCTTTTGTGAGTAAGACAGCTGTCTTCTAAAAATCAGTATTCTTAGAAACGCTTTTAACACCCATATTCATCATAACATAGTAATATACATCATACACCCACTATATTGCTAAATCTATCTGATTTTTCATATCAGCAAAAAAATATACCAGATGACCTTCTCTTGAGACTCCCCTGCTTCAGATCGGTCATAGTTAATGATATGCTAAAGCCCAATGACACGTTGACGTGATTGGTTACAGGGTAGTTTGTGATGTCAGAAATGCCAGCGTTTTTGAATCTGTCTTTAGATCACTGCAGTTTTAAAGAGACAGTACTCTACAATGGTGCTGCCTTATGAATTTGCACATGGTTTGTCTTAAAGCATATTAAAAACACCACATAGACATATAAACAACGTCAAAAACTTGATTTTCACCACAAGGAGACTTTAAAATAACATTGATGCATCCATATGCTGATTCATTAGATTATATTTTGTTGAAATTTCAGTTGCTTTGTGCAGTTGCATTGTCCGATTTGAACAAATGATTCTTATGAACTGGTTCTTTTTAATGAGTCAGGCAAAAAGCTTGCTCATGTTTTGAAGCAGACTGCTGTGACTTGTACACCAATTTAACTCCGTATTAATGCGTTAAGTACATTCGCTTCTCGTTATGCTTCTAAATAAGTTCTTTATCTTGACTTGTTTGGGATACATCCTGATCTGTATTTTTCCTTTAACCCATTTTTCTTAATAACACAAAACCGTTTGCCCTCTAACAGCCACATGTGCAGTGGTTAAAAAAAGTTCTGTCTACAAGCTGATTCATCACCTGTCGTTTATGTGTCGTCTTACAGTGGCAGGTTGATCACTGAGGTTTAAAATTTTGGATACCGATTCCATAACTTCTTCCCTTTGCAGCTTCATCCTTATGAATAATGCTGAAGCATCAGCATTAGAAAGAGCATGTTTCACCACAGCTGTACAATAGTGAGGCTTCTCAGAATAGTGTTTTTAGCAGACGTAGCATCCAGAGATGGCAGCTGCGTCAACTCTGTATCTCAGATCGACTCTTGACTCGACAACAGTAAAGCGGACCGTCTCTGTTAATTATTCACACTTATTTGCAGCATGAATAATGCAGCCTCTGGCAGGACCAAGGGCCCCAGTCGCTAGCTCTGCACTAACAGCGCGTGAACAAACAGCTCGAAAGGTGTTGACTCGACAGCAGGAGGTGTTGGAGTAGAACTGAGACCCAGAATCGTCTGCCTTGTCATCACTTCCTGTTTTTGTCTTTCTAATTGGCCTTCGCAAGTTATTCGATTAAGTTTTCCCATTTGCTTTCAATCATTAGTGCATGCTTCCAAAAGAATCATTTCCTACTGGTAGGTTTCGCTATTTTCATCTAATGTAAGGGGATGGATGCAAGCCAGATCAGTTTCAGGCAGCATGTGACGCGTCAGTGTGCCAGCTGCTCGGCTGTCAGAATAAATGCCTGTAGACTGCTGCAAAAGCACCTGCAGTTTAATCACACATGCTACACAGAAAAGATGGCTGGTGGGTTTATTCCCCTTTGAATTACACATTGTGTCAGATGAGGACAGTGCGAGTTAAAGGGTATTTCTATATGAAATTGGATATTGTGTGCAGAGGATTTTCTAAGATTTATTTCTTATTTTTGACTCCCACTCGATGTGCTATGAAGGCAATTTTCAGAAAATGCATTTAATTTATAATTTTACATAGAAACTGCTAATTTTGGTCAAACAGATAAGTCTTAAAATGATGTACAATATTAAACCTACACCATATTTTTGAGTTTATTTGTTTTATCAACCCTCTATGGACACACTGAAGCTTGAGTTTCCATTGGCTAGTACATTTTTTTATTTTTCTCACCAGACTTTTTACATGGAATGCAAGAACAATGCAAATGAAGAAAATCTATATAAATATAAAATATAAATATATTAAAGACAAGTAAACAGTAAAAAAAACAAGATCATAATACAAGCAATAGCACAAATAAACACAATGGAACAGACTTTTCAAGCTTTTCAGGTAGATTTAACAGTAATTGGATAAGAATAGGTAGAGTACAGAAATTGAATAAAATAATAAAATGTAAAAAAAAAAACTGCATAGTTTCCACTTCACTTTAAATATAGATAAATAATTATTAAAGTTACAAAACTTATTCAGCCAAGAACAGTGAGTGATTAGCAATTAGCATTAATTAGCATTAAAAACAGACAGCAGCAGGAATATTAGGCAGTTGTCTCTTTAAGACATAATGCACAGATCCACTATACTGAAACTGTACACATGCTTTGTCTTTCTCAACTGTTTACGTTCACTTAAGACATAACCAACTAAGTTAACTAGGATACTCGCCAAGACAGGCATTTTGACATAATTTTGTGAAAGAGAACTCAATTCAGTATTAGCGTTCTGTCAGACGTGGCTTTCTTTTCAAGACCCAATTTAAGTTCTCTTTCACGTTGTCTTGTACTGGAATGTTTAAATTGGCAAGGCTTAAAAACTATATGATGGAGCTCTGGCCCAATCAAGACTGTGACCATTCTGTCAACTCTTGTCCATCGGGCAGTCCAGGGGATTAATAAAGGCCTTCTGAAGCGAAGCAATGCGTTTTTGTAAGAAAAATATCCATATTTAAAACTTTATAAATTCAAATAACTAGCTTTCGGTGGACGACCGTACACATACTGCACAAGTCGATTCGCGCTAAAATCGATGCGTACGGCCGTCTGCTGAATTATTATAGTTAATAAAGTTTTAAAAATGGAAATTTTTTTTTTTTAGAAAAACGCATCACTTGGCTTCATAAGGCCTTTATTAAACCCCTGTAGTTATATGGATTACATGTTTTTATGGATGGATGCATTTTTTGGCCCCATTATAAACCTTAGAGAAGCAAGGATATTTTTAAATATATCTCCGATTGTGTTCGTCTGAAAGAAGATAGTCATATACACCTAGGATGGTTTGAGGCTGAGTAAATCATGAGATAATTTTCATTTTTGGGTGAACTAACCCTTTAAGGCAGCAGTGGAGTCTGGAGTGTGTCCGTCTTTTTTGTGCGCTTGATGTGACTCTCTGTGCTTTTGTTCTTATAGGATTACAACTGCCAGTTAAAGACATGATGCTAAGCCATTCACATGCCTTCCTCTTTCTGAGCTGCGTTTGACTACATCCATTTATGTTAGGTTGAAACAATGACAATTTAAGCTGTCTAGCATCGGATACACACTGGGGACTGTATTGAGGAAATATTAAATGTCACCAGATCAATGAACTGTTCAAATGTAGCCTGCATCAAGTGTTCTTGAATAAAAAAAAATGCAGTACAATAGGTTTGTTGACATCGTTATGAAGTGCTTCCTACAGTCTTTATGTTGTTAGTTATATTTTGAGAGTTTAGCTGACAGTGGGCTGTAACCGTATCCAGTACTGTTGGGACTTAGCCGGCTGTCGGCGAATGTATATTCAGTTGCTAATGCTAGTGACCTTGTTTTTGTTTGCAAAGACTCCACCTGGTGCTATGTGCTGTTCTACGGATAAAAATACCCTTAAGGGCCGCACTGTCAATAGGGTCTCAAGGACAGTGCGGAGCGAGCACAGTTGGCACGGGAACACAATGACACACGCTCTTAAATGCCACAGTGAGGGATCTATAGATTGGCACATGCCCTCGTGGTAGTTATACTGCTGACCTGGCTTAACAATGCATGCTGGAGACCTCACATTAACATAGCTGTCTGATCATGAAGACGTGCCACATATCCCTTTGTTCTAATTCTTTGCGGTATATTTTTGCAATGCAGACCAGTAATTTCTCTTTTGGATGCAGTACAGGGAATGTTGCCACACTTCTTGAGATAGACAAATAGCAGTAACACCCTCTTTAGAGAGCCATGCATGACCTCACAGGTCACTTTGGCTGTCTAGTTGACGAATCACTTGAGGCTAATTAAAATGTGCAGACACCTTTTTTTTTTTTTTTTTTGTGGTCTGCCTGAATCTGTTTGCTTCACTTGCTAATTGTTTGGCATTTTTGTCTTGTGCTTCAATTCACCCATGTAAGCCTTTATTTATTAATTTAGACATTTTTTTTTAATGCTTTTAACAATTTTCTACAAATGTCAAGGTTGCAGTAATAAATGTATGTATCATAAACTCCCATCACCTTTTTGAGCTCACAAGAGAAGTGGCATGTGACTGTGAGTGACATTGCAGATTTTACGATAAAAAAACTAAGGCAGGAAAGTAAAAAGAAAAAAAAAAAAATTATCAAGATTATTTTTTTTTGCCTATAGCAATCATTGTATTATAGATACAATTATTTGACTTACATAACCTTATTTAGCTGTTTCTCTAGTTTAATTTGATGCTTTGCATTCATGCTAACCCACATGCTAAAACAGTTAGCTATGTTATGGCTGTTTGGGATAGTTGTAACAGTTCATTAAAAATGTGACAACCAACTCCATATAATGATTCCAGTGAGTCCAGTTATCTATTACGTCCTCTTTTGAGACAAAGTCAAAGTTTTTGTTGCGCATTGAGGGATTTATGTGTGGAATGTGTTTTTTCCTTATAGTATATGTGCATGTCTTCTTATAAGATAAAACATTATCCGCCTCAATTGAGTGCATATGTTTTTGTGCACATTGTCAGAATTTATTCACATCTTCGCATTTCCATCCAGCGGTTTTTTTTTTTTTCCCCAAAATTCACATAAAATTAGGTGGATGACAACATAGCTAGTGACTGAATGTGACAGGAATACAGTACACACACAACTACTCACACAAACACACACGACAGCTATTTTTGTGCTAAATTTAAAGTCCTAAAAGAAATACAATATGATGTTTTTGACACTTTAAATTGTTCCCTTTATTCAAAAGTGATTATTCTTTGTTCTGCAATAAAGTTCTTGCATAAATTACATAGTATTTCAGCAAATCATCTCTCACTGTTACATCTATCCCCAGCTTGTGTTACAACTCTCCCCAGTAGTGGGGTAGGTTGAACCAACGGAACTCTTAGACAATAACTCACATAATCTGTTATTTGTCATGTTTGACCATGTTTGTCTTGGTCAAGAGTGGCATTCAGCAAAGCTTATAAGCAGAAAAACACCATCTCCATGGTCAACCATGGAGGTGGTCCAGTTTAGTTATGAGGGTTCTTTGCTGTTGCAGGAAGTAGAAATCTTGACTGTATGAAGGACATTATGAATTCTTTGACGTATCAAGCCATTTTGGCAAAGATGGTGATGCCTTCGGTGCAGAGACTAAAGCTTAATGATCAATGGACTTTCCTGCAGGACAGCTGTCCCAAAGTATACATCCAAATCTACCTAAGCTTGGTTCAGTCTTAGAATGTTCTTGAGTGGCCTGTACAGTCTTCAGATTGAAATCACATTGAAAATATTTGGTGGAATTTGTAGAAAGCAGTGGTAACATGGAAACCAAAGACTATCTGTTATCTGGAAGCTTTTTCAAGTGAGGGATGAGCCAAGATTGCGGTAGAGAGGTGACAGAAGCTTCTAAGCACTTACAGGCAGCGTTTATTGGAGGTTATAAAGAATAAAAGATACTGCACAAAATGTGACTTTTGGGGGTTGAATAATTTTTTATATATATATATATATATATATATATATATATATAATAGCTATCATTTTTTATATTATAAATAATATGTATTATATTATGCTTGTCTGTGTGTCTTCTAAAACAGTATTGATAAATAGTGCTGACTGAGAGATAATCTTTTATCTATAGATATATAGATATATCTTGCTTTCATAAGACAGACCCTCACTTCATCATGTGTTTATAATCCCAGGAATCTCGATCACTCCTCACAGCCACAAGCTCTGTCATGGGATCTGCCTCCATTTACTAGATCCGTGACACAAAGAGGTCAGTTTTAGTGCTCAGCACGGGTCAAGGCTGACCTTTAGGACAGACACCATGTGTCCTCCTTGGTTTAACAAGAATCCTGAAAAAAAAATGTATCATGGTTTACACAAAATTACTAAGCAGTGCAACTGTTTTCAACATAAATGCTTCATCAGTGCTAAATCAGTATATTAGAATGATTTCTGAAGGATCATGTGACACTGAAGACTGGAGTAATGATGCTGAAAATTCAGCTTTGCATCACAGGAATAAGTTAAAGTATATTAAAATAGAAAAAAACAGCTGTTTTAAATTTGTAATATTATTTCACAATTACTGTTTTACTGCCTACAGACAGAATTTGAAGACGTTGTAGGCGTGCTCCTGGCAGAGAGGTTGTTTCAAAATGTAGGTGGCATGGATACCCTCTTTTCAAATTCTAAGGAAGGCAATACCAGAATGCTCTCAGTGGAAAAAAAACATCCAAGTTGGCTGACGATTTGAGAGAAATGTGGTTTATAAATATAAAACATTCAGTACTGAAAAGTGTTGATAAAAACGAATGTCTAATTAAAAATGCACCATTTTTTATGCATATTAGAGTATTAGTACACAAGTATTCAAAGTTTTGTTTTTTTATAAAGAAGTCTCTTAGGCTCCCTAAGGCTGCATTTGTTTGATCAAAATACAGTAAAACAGTAATATTGTGAAATATTACAATTCTATGTGAATATATTTTAAAATGTAATTTATTAATGTGATGGCAAAGCTGAATTTTCAGCATCATTACTCAGTCTTCAGTGTCACAGGATCCTTCAGAAATCATATGCTGATTTGATTCGCAAAAAAACATTTCTTCTCATTATTAATGTTGAAAACAGTTGTGCAGCTTAATATTTGACACTTTTTTTCAGGATTCTTTGATGAATAGAAAGTTCAAGAGTACAGCATTAACTGGAAATAAAAATATTTTGTAACTTTATAAGTGTCGCTATCAATTTTGATCAATTTAATGAATTCTTGCTGAATAAAAATAAAAAAATGTCTGTCCCCAAAAGTTTGAATGGTATATGCTTTTTTTTTATGGTATTTAGAGATCATGGTGTTAGCTTAGCAACATGCTAACAGCAAACTCTTTTGAAATCAATTATAAGCTGATGTCATTAGATTTTGAAATCAATTATCATGCTGTTTTAAAAGTGGCTTATGCCCTTTTTTCCTGATTTGATATACCTTTGCCTGAGTTTTGTCAACAACACCACTGTGATGGACCACTATCTATTCCATTTAAGTTTCCCTATTTATGGTCATCATTATACATAAAGGGCATTGCATTAAGACAACGTTGATTATGTCTGCCTAGGTCACTCCACTCTCTTTGGATGTGGTGTCTAGATTTTGATTAAACTATTCAGATGCCCGACAAACCACTCTGTTTGGGGACTCTTAAGGCTAGTTACCCTGCCAACAGTGCAATTCAGCCTAATGTTGAGATGACTGTCCTCATCAGACTGATGGTTTTTAGATGCCACCTGCTCAGGCTGCTGATTCCAGGACAGTTTTTGCTATAGAGGGAAATTATTGACTCTGATCATGTAGATACTTAGACTGCTTGTTGCCATAGTCACTGTGATGCCTTGAGTGGAATGTGAAGAGCCTCTTGACCCATTCAAGATGCATCGTAATTGGTTGTGTTCAAGATGTTGGGAGACAATGCTGAGAAGAGGCATTTTATATAGCAAAAGCAGCAAAACACTTCAGTTTATTTATGCAGTCACTGTAGGAAAGCCAGCATACATGCTATAACAGAATATGTGTACAAACAGCTGCAGTGTGCTGGCACTGCACAATGGCATCAGATGGAACATGGTAAAATATTACCATATTAAAAATAAAACCCTGCTGTTTTTACAGGGAGTTACTTATATAATTTGCTGTGTTGAGCTGGTTTTACTGATCTCCTGATTTTCACTTGCAACATTAAAGTAGTAGTATTTCCATAAATGGAAATAATTATTGTCATGTTATTATTTATTCATGTTGTTCCAAACCAGCCTGACTTTCTTCCATGGAACTCAAAAAGAGAAATTTTGAATAATGCAATGTTCTTCTGAAGCTATACAATGTTAGAGCTTAATATTAAAGTTAAGAATATTTTAATACTTTATTTTTATTTTTTAATTTTATATTTTCCTTCTGAAGTCACACAGTATAACTTACTATTTACTATAAAATTTGTTTTATTTTAAGAGTTTTTTCTATTTTATTAGTTTATTAATACAATAATTACATTTTTATAAATTAATTAAAAAGTGTAATATATATATATATATATATATAATTTTTTTTTTTTTTTTTTTTTTTTTTTTTCAATTTATGTTTTTATTTTGTCATTGTGGTCTTTATTCACCAGTTCCCCAGTCTAATGAAAAAGAATGGCCAGGATAGTCTTAAAAAATAGTTTTGTCATACAGGTTTTGAATGACATGAGGAGGAGTAAATAATGTTTTATTTAATAATATAACTATTTCTTGACCACCACATCTAACATGTTTCCAGTGCAAGAAAGCTTCCAAATTGTTTGTCCACACTAAAAGTAAAAAAATGACACAAAACAACCAATCAAAACATATTTGATAATTAATAAAGAATTTCATAAAACGGTTAGTTCTTCTCCTTGATTCTGATTGGTCAATAGCTGTGTTTTATTCACGATAAAACACGACTATGACCGCTTCACCCAACGGTTCTGTGTATCACTACACAACACCCTTAGCAACCACTCTTAGCAACGTAAACTGTTTGTTCTCAATTGATATAGTTCATTTAAGCTTACTGCATTATGTAGAAGAGTATTGTGAGACAAAATCGAGTGAGCGAGTTTATTACCTGCATTCAGATTTAACATTTTCCTTCAGGTCAGTCCTGTGTTCACAATAAAAAAATCTGTTTAAATGTCCGATGTATTATCTTGTCCTTTTAACAGTTAAGGGGTTTTCCTGTGACTGACAGAGCTAGTCAAAGCATTTGTCAGTTGCATCTTGTTCCGTTTTCACAATAATTCAGTCTTTTCAATATAAAAGTCTTCGCTACTGACTGACACACTCATAAAGACAGTCTTTGCTGCCATCTAATGCCGTAATAATGTAACTTCTGTTGCTGTTCACAGTCAGGGACTATTTTTTCCGGTGAAAGGAAGGCTTTAGTGAAAGTTTACTTCATGAAAGTTGCATTGATACATATTTTTGGCTTTAATATTTGTATTGTGTGGTAATCGTTTTATAAAAGCAATAAGGTACTCGAGGCTAGTGCTGTATCGTGAATAAGTCATGGCTGAAGGGCGTTGTTAGGCACGACGCGAAGCAGAGTGCCTGCAACCCCTTCAGCCGTGACTTATACAGCACAGCACAGCACAGCCTCTCATACCTTATTGCTTACATATGGAGCGTTATATTGAAGGAATTATTTTCTTCAGATAAATGTGGTTGTCACTCCAGTAAATAACTGAACTGTGTGTGAACGTAACCATATTAAGGACTCAAATACTGGACTAACAACTGTATTCTGTTGCCGTGAATGTGGCTGGCCATAATCTCTCTTTTGTTGTATGTCTCAAATTTGCTGTATTATAGCTGAGATTCTTTTCTGGAGTGTGCAGAACACTTAAAATAAGCTGTACAGGTACAGTCTCATGGCTTTGTTCATTGAGTTTCACAAAGGCTTTAGTCAAGGCTGCTGTCAAACAACTACTGTTGTTTGCATAACTCACCGGTTTCATCATTATACTCTACCTGGTCTCAGCGGTATTTTTCGCTCAGCTTGTTACCACGGCACCCACTGACTCTCACGAGAGTTGCGTAACCACTGAAGGCTGAGTGCCCTGGGCTTCACATTTTGTGTTTGACCAATCACAAAACACAATGGTCCCATTGTCACAAAGCACTCTGGGAGGAAGCAGTCACAATGCAGAAAGAGAGGACAAAGTGATCGCGTAAACCTAGTGGCGTTTAACTGTGAACCTCGCATCTGTTGGAAAATTGTGCCAGAGGCTCAGCCTTTTGTAAAATAAAGAAAAATGGATAAAAAAAAAAAAAAAGTGGTGGTTATTGTAGTAGTAATATTCCTCCAGATTCTCAGTTCACTCTTGCTTTGTGTGTGTAAACAGTAACTAGTAAATAGTGCCCACGATGTGTGAATGATTCAGACCCAGCATCAAGACAGTTTGTTATTATGGCAATAGTAAAATGTTCTTTTTTTCCCATGCCAATATTGATTTAAAAAAAAAAAAAAAACAACGGCTAAAATCTGCTAAAACTGAAAACAATAAAATTGATCATCACAAGCACTTATATTTGACTTTTTATTTTTATTTTTTTTGTAATGCTACCACTCCCATTTTGTTAAATATCGCTAATGAAGTTTTTAAAGTTTAATTCATTTTAAAGCTTAAAGTTTGAAGATTTTGAAAGCAATGCAGTCTTAGAAAACTTAGATAGATAGTTAGATAGATAGACAGACATTGCTAGCATGTTTTAACATTATCATGCTTTATCACATTGCTAACATGTTTCTAACATGATTTAGCATGAATTAGCACAATGCTAGCATGTTTTAGCATGTTGCTAGACTGATTTAGCACAATGTTAACGTGAATTAACACATTGCAATGTTGCAAACTTAATCAAAATCAAATTAATCAATTTAATTTCTGCTGTAAAGCAGGTCTAAAAAGACAATACAGCACAAAAGAGGTGGAAAATGTTAACTGACAGTATGGTTGTTCATTCAGTTTTTGAGTGAACTTAGCTGAATGTTAATTTCAGCTGAATGAATTTGGATCTTTTATCACATGTATAACTGAGCAAAAATAGCAAAGATCTGATTTATGTCAACATTCTCTTCTCATATTAAGATAATGCAAGTTCATTGTTTCAAAACTGTTTATTCTCATTGTGTGTTTAGAGCAAAGTTGTAGTGGACTCATTATGAACTTCTGGCAGAGAGAGAGCATAAAGGAGTGAAAACTCCTCATGGGGACACTGGGACTGAAAAAATGGGGTTCTGCACATTCTTTCCATGTTGAATTTAGAAGTAGCCTAATATTTGAGGGGGAAAAAAGAAAGCCACAGTGTTCTGGTAGAGCTTCATTCCAGCCAGTTGTGGCGCTAAGAGGTGCAGAAAGACCTGGACATGAATCAGTGAAATCTTACACCAGCATGACATCTAGTGGAGGATTTGTGTAGTGCATGCCAGCTAGAAGGTCCTTTGTCATTGTCACAGCCTTATTGTTCATTTTTTGCTTGCTAAAGCAAGCATCACCATTACTATTGCTCTTATTTAGTTTTATAGATTTGAACAAACCTCTAAGCATTAAATGTAATGTGTAGCATGTCCCACATCGTTTGTGCTACTGCTATGATGCCTTAAATCGTGTGACTTGTTAAAAGTAAGGTTTGCCCGTTTCTAAGCAAATGGACGGTACACCATAGCAGCCACCCAGAAGACCAATAGCAGTGTGCTTAAATCAATCAACTCAAACCACCTTAGCAACCATAATGCCATCATAAAAAAACTAAACTAAAATGAAAATAAAATAACTAAATAAATATGTAGATTAAATAAATCTAGCAAGAACAAAATAGTTTTTTTGTTTGTTTGTTTGTTTTTTTACCTTCATATATTGTAATCTTATTTTATATAGCCTTATAATACTTTAATATAAGATTGTGAATTGTGGAAAATTATTAATTGTTGATAGACAAAAAAGTTTGACTATTTCCAAAAATTAATAAGCTCTCCTTTGTTTTTCTGTTTTGTTTTATTTGATTTTGTTTATTTGTTTTTATTTTTATTGTTTGTCTGTTATTTATTAACTATTTCTTCATGCCATGTACTGCTAGTAACAGCAGGGGGTGACAAACCATCATAATTTTCTTTTCATCAGCCTCTTTTGACACTGCAAAAGATGGAGGTTACCATTATATTCCAGTAGCCTGCAGTTTGTCCATGTGACCTTGCCCTCTGTAATCTTTGTATAAGAGTAAATTTACGGTTGCCTGCCCTCCAACAAACATACGGCCTACAAGATGGCATTTAAAGGGATAGTTCATAATTCTGTCATCATTTACTCACCCTCAAATTGTTCTAAAACTGTACGAGTTTCTTTGTTCTGTTAAACACAAAAGAAGATATTTTGAAGAAAGTTGGTAACCAAACAATTGCTGTCTGGTCCCCATTGACTTTCAAAGTATATATATCATACTATGGAAGTCAATGGGGGCCAGTTTATTCTTAGGGTCAAACCTCCGCTTTCATCTTGTCTGGACCCTCATCCCCTGCGTCTTGCCATGTTTACAAACAAATGACCAAAAATACTATCTATCCTTTTCTGGCCCAATCTCACCTGACCAGTACAGTTTTCTCGTATTCATTCTTATTTATCGATCAATCACATAGTCTTAATAGGAAAACAAGGGGTGGAGGACTGGAGGTTTACTTGTGCTATATCAGAAGGCAAATGTTTGGCAAGCTGTGTGTTTGCATTTGTGTTCTATGTCACACAGGGTCTCTCAGTTCATAATCAAGTGAGTCTGTGTGCGAGCACAGAACCTCTTTTGTCCTCTTTGCTATCCTTGCATGCCTTTGTGAGTACAAAGGCGGCCCAGTTCTGGCGTCAGTGCTCTTTTGCATGTGGAAGGGGACAGGGTGCGCTGTGTGCTCAGCTACATGGACACTGTGACTGGTTTGTCTGAAGAACCACTTGTAGATAGAGCAAGACTCTCTCTGGTGAAAGGACCTGTTTAGGGACCTGTTTGTTTAGATGTGTCTTGCCAAGCCTTTTTGTACTGTACACCTATAAATGAGATTTAGTTGATATCAAAAACTGTTTCAGAATACAAGAGTAAGTGTTAAAATAGATATAGATGAGATGGGGGCAATTGTAACTCTAAATTGCTTTAATCACAAATGAGTGTAAACTACAGTCAATTTGAGATGTTGCATTTATGTGTATTTGAGATGAAGGTTAATGTAATTTATTTTTATAATCACTCTGACTACTTAAAGTTAAAAAAAAAAGAAGAAGAAAATTTATCAAATTTCACATTGTTGTCAGTTACGTTTACAATTACAGTTACATTAAGCTTATAAATGCTTCTTGTAACAAAAGATCATTGTCTAGATATGTAGTAGTCTGTGAGTTTAAAAAAAAAACATGCTCCTGGTCTTCTATATATCATTTTTTAAATAGAAATTTCTTGTGTTTGTTTTGTAACTGCATTTTTTCATTTGTTTCGAAGCCATTTTCTCTATGAAATAAATGTCGTCTCGTCCTGTGCTGAGAATTTTGGGACAGTGCGTGGTTTTACAGATGAATAGTCTTTGATCTTTTCTCTTCCTTTCTTGTTTTACCTGCAGGACCTGGAGATTGTATATTCCTACTTGCATGGAATGGAGGCGCTGTCCAATCTTCGGGAACACCAGTTGAGGTAAAACTGAAGGAATGATTTAATAAATGGGTGGGGAAAAAATGCACACGTTTTTTCAGGTCAAGCAGGTGGTGGATGCTGGGTTATACATACAGATGTGTAAATGTTAGACAGATGAGCAGTGATTATATATTGTGTGTATGTATGTTTGTATGCATATATAGGCGCAAATTACAAACCAAACTAATTCTGAAGTGTTCTCTTTAATTACAACCCGAATTCCGAAAATGATGGGACGTTTTTAAAAGACTTTAAAATCACATGAGCCAATATTTTATTCACAATAGAACATAGATAACATAACAAATGTTTAAACTGAGAAATTTTACAATTTTATGCACAAAATGAGCTCATTTAAAATTTGATGCCTGCTACAGGTCTCAAAATAGTTGGGACGGGGGCATGTTTACCATGGTGTAGCATCTCCTCTTCTTTTCAAAACAGTGTGAAGACGTCGTCTGGGCATCGAGGTTATGAGTTTCTGGAGTTTTGGTGTTGGAATTTGGTCCCATTCTTGCCTGATATAGGTTTCCAGCTGCTGAAGAGTTCGTGGTCATCTTTGACATATTTTTCGTTTAATGATGCACCAAATGTTCTCTATAGGTGAAAGATCTGGACTGCAGGCACGCCAATTCAGCACCCGGACTCTTCTACGACGAAGCCATGCTGTTGTAATAGCTGCAGTATGTGGTTTTGCATTGTCCTGCTGAAATACACAAGGCCTTCCCTGAAATAGACGTCGTCTGGAGGAGAGCATATGTTGCTCTAAAACCTTTATATACCTTTCAGTATTCATAGTGCCTTCCAAAACACGCAAGCTGTACTGTATGCACTTATGCACCCCCATACCATCAGAGATGTTGGCTTTTGAACTGAACGCAGATAACACGCTGGAAGGTCTCCCTCCTCTTTAGCCCGGAGGACATGGCGTCCCTGATTTCCAACAAGAATGTCGAATTTGGACTCGTCTGACCATAGAACACTTTTCCACTTTGAAACAGTCCATTTTAAATGAGCCTTGGCCCACAGGACACGACGACACTTCTAGACCATGTTCACATATGGCTTCCTTTTTGCATGATAAGGCTTTAGTTGGCATCTGCAGATTGTACACAATCTAGGGTACAAAGTCAAAGTCAACAGCTATTCTTACATGCATAAAAGGCTTTTATAGGGTTTTATTTCTATTGAATAAAACCCTATATCCTAAATCCCGCCATCTTTGTACTGAAGACACTCAATAGAAATTAAACACAATCCGGCACGGCGGATTGTGTTTACCGACAGTGGTTTCTGGAAGTATTCCTGGGCCCATTTAGTAATGTCATTGACACAATCATGCCGATGAGAGATGCAGTGTCATCTGAGGGCCCGAAGACCATGAGGATCCAATAAAGGTCTTCGGTCTTGTCCTTTAGGCACAGAGATTTCTCCAGTTTCTCTGAATCTTTTGATGATGTTATGCACTGTAGATGATGAGATTTGCAAAGCCTTTGCAATTTGACGTTGAGGAACATTATTTTCCACAATCTTTAATCATCTTTTCTTTTGAGAGACTCTGCCACTCTAAGACATCCCTTTTATAGCTAATCATGTTACAGACCTGATATCAATTAACTTAATTAGTTGCTAGATGTTCTCCCAGCTGAATCTTTTCAAAATTTCTTGCTTTTTCAGCCATTTGTTGCCCCTGTGCCAACTTTTTTTGAGACCTGTAGCAGGCATCAAATTTGAAATGAGCTAATTTAGTGGATAAAAGTGTAAAATTTCTCCCTTTAAACATTTGTTATCTATGTTCTATTGTGAATAAAATATTGGCTCATGTGATTTGAAAGTCTTTTAGTTTTAGTTTAGTTTTTTTTTTTTTTTTTTCATTTAATTAAGCAAGTTAAGATACTTGTTTTTCTATCTTGTGAGCAGTTATTAACGGTGTTAACAGTGTTAGTTTTGCAATAAGTTTTGGCTCAAGCCAAGGTATGTCTGAACTCTTAAATCATTTTAACTGCCTTCTCAAGGTTCTCAAGTTATCATATTTATACACATTGGATTTACATATTTGTGGGTTAAAGTACTTTGCTATGTGACAATGCAGTTCTAGAACAGTCCATACCCTACCTGAGCCCACCAACACCCCTTCAGTGGTCCGTACACATCTTCTGGAATGTGTCGGATGGACTTGGTTAACTTTCTACTCTCCAACTGAGCTGAACTTTGAGGAATGCCTTTTGAAGAATGTTTTTGTCCTCTGGAATGTTTTTTTCTGTGGCAATACATCCGAGTTTGCTTAAACAGCACTTCTAGCATAAACCAACATGGAAATATGTCATCCACAAACAAAGTTTGGTTTCGTCCTTGTACTGTTCTTAACAGCAGGCAGCCTGTATTGTTTTTCTTTTCAAGCACAATGCCAACCACTCCTGAATATCCACAAAGATTTTGGTCCTGAAATCCTTATTTATTTATTTTTTCATAATTGCAGACAAAAATATGAGGGTTCATTGTTTCTTTTGGAGCCATTAAGTTTGGATATGTCACTGATTTATGTTTCTCTCTCTCTCTCTCTCTCTCTCTCTCTCTCTCTCTCTCTCTCTCTCTCGCTCTCTCTCTCTTGTCCCTTTTTTGTCTTTTTTAGGATAATGTGTGAAACCGTACGCTACGAAAGACACGAAGCCAATGAAGTGCTCTATTAGTGAGTAACAACCATGTTTTCCATCCAATTTCTTTGTTTAAAGCCATTATGTTTCTGTAAGCTTTTGTAGGATGTGCGATGCATAACCACAAATAGTCTTCGAAAAATCATGCCACTTTATCATGCCGATAAATATAGCTCGCTTTTCAAAAGTCTAATCAAATTACAAAGGTGAGATGTGAACGCGCTGAAGTAAAAGTGTTACATTCAGCGCTGCATGAGCCTTCTGTCATGTTATAATGAGTATCCTAGTAGCTGAAAATGGCATTATGAGGAATACAGGGTTTCTGGGTGATACACAAGCAGCTATTGATCTACAACATCTAAGACACACTGACCCACTTTAGATTTGCCCTTCATCTGAAGAGCATGGCATGTATGTTTTTAAAAAGTTCCCACTTGTATCCTCTCAGCGTCGTTTGAAGTTAGTGTCGGCATTGTCTGACACCCATCACTTCTTGCTTTTTTTGGTCCTGGAGTCCAACACACACGCACACGCTCAAACACATATACTTATTCCCTTGGGTGCACCCAGACACTCCCCTCCAATTTCACACTCCATTTTTCTTTTCTCCTGAAGGAAGATGAAGTGTGTGCACTTCCTTCCGTGGGTCACTACCCCCTGTCCATAAAGGGGAATGTCTCATTTACTCATCGTCTCTGATAGCATCTAGTCTATTGTGCCTGTATATAAGTGGAAAGTTGCTGCACTGAACTGTTAATTACTGCTGTTGAATTAGGTCATTTTTAGGTCGGTTGATTACATGTAATATGGGTTACTGTTCGATAGAGTTGGGCATATCAAATTGTTTTTTTGTTTTTTTTTCTCAACACCCAAGTTAAAAAAAATAAAAAGTTTTCAGAATGCATAATTATAATTTATTTTAAATTATTTTAATAAAATAAGTATAATTTAATAAAATAAAATACATATTCTGCATTCTGAAAAAAATATTCTAGCTGTTGTTTTTCATATAAAACTACAAATTTAAGTTATTATTCACTGAATCTTTCCTGTCGCTGTAATTCTCAAATATGGCAACATAATACACCGTGTGCAGAATTATTAGGCAAGTTGATTTTCTGATCATATTTTTTTTCCAAGCACATTTTACCAATTCCAAACCGCATCAATCTTAATAACTACTATTAATTTTGTATTTAATCATTTACATTAATCTTGCCTCAGTACATTTCTCTCAGACTCAGCTGAATGCACGAGCGCTCTTCAGCGCCTTTCTTCGTGAACATTTGAGTGTGCAGTTAAAAACTAGCCTCGAGCACCATCTGCTGTTAAAAACTAAGTTCAGAATCGATTCGAGAGAGAATCGCGATGCATTCGGAAAATCTCAGATTCAATCCACGAATTGAGATGAATAGATTTATTGTCGCAGCCCTAATAATATGTGTTTTGGCAATTTTGACACCAATGTCAACAAATGACGGTTCATGCATGTTTCATGACTATTGACGTCAAACCTGACACTTTCAGAACTCAATACAGTTAATTGACAGCTGATGAAACTAAGCTGCAAAAATGTCTCCGTGTTGTCCGAAAACTGAATACACGAACACACTGAGCAAACTTGTATTAGACCTGAGAGCAAACTTGAAGCCTGTAAGCATGAACAAAGCACTTTTGCTCAATTAAAATAAGAGAAAAGCATAATTATTGACTTTTTTGGTGAACAAATAAACAAACAAACATGTGAGTTAGGCCCCAGGCAAGAATAAACGGTTAAAAACATATATGACCCTGTTAATGTTGAATTTTTGAGATCAGAGAAATATTGCAGCAGCTTTCTCTGTGTGACTTAGTTGTTGCTCTGTCTGGGTTTGTGTCTTGAATTAGACAACAATTTGGCAAAACAAATGCAGATTACATGTTCATTTTGAAGGCTGTACCTGATTGGCTGTAGCAAGTCACAACTGAAAGTGCTTGAGTGTTTGGAAACAGCAGGAGTCAGACTTTGTCCGGCATCCTGCTGTTCATTGTCTGCAGGGTGGAGATGACATAAAAAATTCTTTTGGAATGCAAGTTTGTCTGGCGTGTCTAGCAGGCAAATGCATATATTTTTGGTTCATCTATAAGTTGTGGATTTGTATAACTATGTGAGTCAGTCCTCTGTTTTATCTGGTTGTTTTCATCCACACACTCTCAAAACTCCCAGTGGCAGACTATTTAAGTAATAGCACTCTACTGTGTCTGCTGCACTAGCCTTGATGCTGTACCTCAGCTACTCACTCCACTGTTTTTTTTATTTTTTATTATTAGACAGCTCCCTGCTTTAAAGCTCTGCACTAATAATAATCTTCAGACTTGTGTGTGTCGCTGCTGATTTCCCTCAGGAACAAACCACTCCCACCGCAACAGCCTCTGAACCGCTAGTGCCAAATACACAAACATGCCGCTTTCCGAGATGCTATAAAGACGCACTTTTTATACCTTGTTTTTAAGCAGGTCGGGAGGACAATATAATCACACTGGGGCTTCTAAAAATATTAGTGATAAAAGTTTTAATGTCGTTACTGAGGCACATTGATTTCTACTTTTTGTAAATAATGTTTAAGCAATGTTTAAATTTGTTAAACAAGTTTAAAACCTCAGGGGACTTTGCTCAGGGAATTTTTGCCTATTCATGCTAATTATGGTCTTAAACAAGAAATAGACGCTCGCATTTTTGAGTAAGTTTTTATATCGTAAATGAAGACGTAATTAGTCTATTTTAGTCGACGAATGATATAGATTTTTTTTTTCTGTGACATATCTGAGTGGTCGATATAGTAACAATTTTGTCTTTTTTAAAAAATACTTTTTTTAAATTACAAATAAATTAGATACAACAGATTGCATAAAAGACCAGAAATTTCAGAATTTTTTAGTATTTGCTTTGTCTTTTGCTTCAATGGTAGCATTAGGACTCTATCTCACAATAAGATACACATTGCGATACATATATTATCATACATCACTGTATAATTAGATTCTGATTGATATGACCTTTTGTACAAAGGAGTTCACATATTAAGAGTCACAAATTAGATTTGTGGCTTAGTAGTACAGAATCTTAAATATTTCTTAGACATCAAAAGTTTGTCTTCTATTTCTCAGTATATTAAAATGTTTATTTTTCAGGTGTAAATGAAAGAAAATCACAGATTTGGACCCCACTTTATTTAATTTTGTATGAATGCACATTATATATAAAAACTTGAGTCAGAATTCACCAAAAAAGTATTTTAACATGCATTGTCTCTTGACAGTGATCAGTAGATTTAAATATAAGTTAAATGGCAAATATATATATATTTCCAAATAAATGGCAAATATATATATATATATATATATATATATATATATATATATATATATATATATATATATATATATATATTTGCCATTTAACTAATGTTTCTTCTTGTGGAACTGCACAGTGTCAGACTTACAGTAGGATGACTTTGAGCTCATCTGTGCTGTCACACTCCGGTAAGGCTGCTGTCATCCCACCATCTTTGTACTGAAGACACTCAATAGAAATAAAACCCTATAAAAGCCTTTTATGTGTGTAAGAATAGCTGTTGACTTTGAGTACTCATGCAGTGTTCATATAAAACTGTGTCTGTATGTGATGCGTGAGTGTGTGCATGCAGGAGTGGTGCTCTGTAGTGGCATGGGTGATCCATCATTCTGTACCCTAGTCTGATACACACACACACACACACACACACACACACACACACACACACACAAACACACACACAGGTTTGTTTTGCTATCAAAGTGAAGCCATTCCATAGGCGTAATGGTTTTTATACTGTACAAACTGTACATTCTATCCACCTACACTACCCCTACCCCTAAACCTACCCATCACAGAAAACGTACTGCATTTTTACATTTTTAATAAAACATTGTTTAGTATGTTTTTAAAGCTATTTTAAATATGAGGACTCATGAAATGTCCGTCGTAATACCAGTTGATATACCCATGTCGTTATACAAATTTGTGTCCTCCCAAATCACACACACACACACACACACACACACACACACACACACACACACACACACACACACACACACACACACAGAGAGAAACAGCTCAGCAGAAGGATTCAGTCATGGCCACCAGCTGGTGTAGAGAAGGTTTCCCTCTCCCCATCACTCTCTCTGTATTCCTGCTGGGACTCCCATCAGCCCAAGAGCCGTCGCTGGGCACAAACGCATAGCTCAGACCAGAATTGTAGGCGCATCAACACAGATTATAAACACAGTTTTCATTTGGGGAACATTTTACAATATTAACACTTTTATAATGTGGTTAAATATTATATTACTGGAATTATTGTAATAATAACAGTAACTTAGTTACTTATAGTAGTTCACTTAAAAAAAAAAAAAAAAAAAAAAATATATATATATATATATTATTATATTATTATTATTATTATTATTTTACTATATTATTTTAGTATATAATATACAAAAAATATACTATATTATTTTAGTTTAGAATTATTTTAGTGTATAATTTATGGCTGTCAAAGTTAACTGATAAAATGTAAACTTTTAAGATGGTATACTTTTCTTCATTTATGTTTAACGAAGTTGGTTGTAAAGGTTTACTTTATAATACAAGTATAACATATATTACACTTTATAATATAATATATGAATCAAACATTAATTTTGGTGTTTAGTTTAGTTAGCTTTTTTCTTTTAGCTCCCCCTCAGTCCCCCCCACCCAATTAATTTTTTATTTTCATTTCAGTTAACAGACATATTTTCTTTGACATTTACCTTTTAGTTTTTTAATATCCAGTGACAGCCTCACAAACTTTACCACAGTAACCATGGTTTCTGGCAAAATGTCATTAAACTGCTGCTACAGTTATTGTTTATTCTGTAAAATCATAATAAATCAACATTGGAAATACTGGAAAAATTTCCTAGTTGTCAATTTTGTTATAGCAACAATAACTAAAGAAACTATAACATTTTAATATGGATTACATGGTATAGGTTTGTAAAGGCATGAACACTTGAATATAAATCATGACCTTTTTATAGCAAATATTAATATTATAATTTTTTTAACCATAAATTAAGAGTTCCCTTTTTTAGGCTTACTGAAGATTAGCAGATAAATAACCCCCAAGGATGATTGCATGTCCATGTTCCTCCAAACCTTGCCTGACTTCCTGCTCTCGTTTCTGCTCCCCAGTCGTTCATGAGGGGCTGGAGGCTGTTGCTGTGTGCTTGATGAGCATTTGATGAGCGTTGGAAGAGTGTTTCAGTGACCCAGTTCAGTCAGCGCTGCTCCGTTGATGGTGCAGAACATCCTCACGCTCTCCCTCTCTCGCATCATTCCCGCTCTCTCCTTCTCTCTCTTTGCGTTCTGCTGATTAATAATTGAGTGTTTCGTTTTTTTGTCTGCGCACGCTCGGGAAAAACGATTAAAAGAGCGAGCAGAAGCTGCAATGATGAAGGGAGCGATGCAGAAAGAGAACGAAAAAAGCAAGCAGTGCTCGTGCTGCATTTGAGAGCAGTCAGGAGCTGCATCATTAGTGCTATAGAGACGATGGAGCGTGTGTGTGTGTGTGTGTGTGTGTGTGTGTGTGTGTAGGATTTTCATTTAAAGGTAAATATCCAGAAGTTTGGAGAAGTGTTTGTTGTACTCAAAATGAAAGAAACCATTCTATTGAATGATATGGACTTTTCAATGGGTGAAATAATTAAGGGATCATGTACAGTATGCAGATTCTCATTAAATAAGTAAATACGTGGATGTGAAATACTGATTTCATTTGAGTTAAAATTATCTTATAGTTTTACCTGTATATTGTTGTAAATCTTTTGCTAAAAGTGCATTACAACATTACGATCTTTTATCGGCGGCAATGATTATAGAAATATTAATACTGAAGTTCCTGGATGTTATTTTTAGTGCAGTCAATAACATAGACACAAGATGATGCCAGTTGTGTTTAGGGTTGCAAAGGGGCGGAAACTTTCCGGAAACTTTCCACGGGAACTTAACCTGGGGAATTTTGGAAATATTCCAATTTGGAAACTTAACAGGAATTTATGGGAATTTATTGGAAATTTATATAAATGTATAATATTTATATAAAATGTATCATATACAAACATAAATATAAACAATTTGTTTGGTCAAAACATGAAATTTCTTTTTCGCATTCAATTAATTCTAATTTAGTAAATATGTAAAATAAATATTTTTATTGCAGCAATTGTTATGTGTTATTTATTTCAGAAATCATTCTAAAATGCTGAGTTGATACTCAGTTATTGTCAATGTTGGAAACAGTTGTGCTGCTTAATATATATATATTTTTTTGAACCTGTAATACTTTTTTCAGAATTCATTGATGAATAAAAAGTTAAAAAGAACAGCATTTATTCAAAATAGAATTTTTTTCTAACAATATCACTTTAATATCACTTTTTATCAATTTCACACATCCTTGCTGAATAAAAGTATAAATTTCTTTCAACAAAAAATAATAAAAAAATAAAAAAATAAAATAAAATTACTGAGCCCAATATTTTGACCGGTAGTGTATATTGTTAAAAAAGATTTCTATTTTAAATAAATGCTGTTCTTTAAATTTTTATTCATCAAAGAATCCTGAAAAAAAAGTATCACAGGTTATAAAAAATATTAAGCAACTGTTTCCAACATTGATAATTGAGTATCAAATTAGCATATTAGAATAACTTCTGAAGGATCATGTGACACTGAAGACAGGAGTAATGATGCTGAAAATTCAGCTTTGCATCACAGAAATAAATTATATTTTAATGGTTTTCTATTTTAATAAACATTATTTTAAATTGTGGTTATATTTCACAATATTACTGTTTTTTTTTTTGTATTTCTGTATTTTTGATCAAATGTGTATGTTATGGACTGGGGGAATGCACAGTGCATGCAGGGGGTGTGGCCTCAATAGCCCTGCAGTAAGTAGTGTGCTGTGTGAATGTCAGGGTAAAAATTCAACTGAAATTGCATTAAATCTGGTTGTTTTAACCAAAGTTATGCTGCAAGATGTTTTTTTTCAACTACATTTAAGTACCCTGTTACAGGCTAACCTGCAATTTTGAAAATTCCCTGTTTATTCCCATTAATTCCCGTTAATTCCCATATATTCCCGTGAATTCCCATGGAAAGTTTCCAGCTTTGAAAATTCCCGGAATTTTGCAACCCTAGTTGTGTTTGTATGAAACAAAAGTGTCAGTCTGTGGTGTGATACAAGAGACATAAAATAGCGCCGGTTTCCGTTACAAAATGAGCAATCCAAAATACGGTGTTGCCATAAATGAAGGCCAAGATTAAGAAATAGATATTTTTCATTGTCTAGAATTATTTATTAAAGAGTAATAGGCAATGAACCAAACCATATACGAGGTGAATAATAACATTACAGTACAACTTTGATTTGAAGGAAAAAATTTATCTGAAAATCGGACAAAAAGACAAAGGTGCAAGACTGTGTACTTAATAGCTTTAATGAGGGAAAGAACTACAATCCCATGAAGCATTGCGAATGACACATTATGACATTGCATCTGTAAATCAATAGTTTTAAGTAGTATTATAACATAGGGAGATTGACCCTATTGATGTCAATTGACTATTGAGATTCGCTGCGCTTCATGGGAGTGAGCACCACTAATGAGTTTTTTGGGTGCAATTCGGCTGTTACAGTTCTCTGGTGTGTGTGTGTGTGTGTGTGTGTGTGAATTTTTATATATATATATATATATTAGTATCTCACAGAAGTACACCCCTCACATTTTTGTAAATATTTATTATATCTTTTCATGAGACAACACTGAAGAAATGACACTTTGCTACAATGTAAAGTAGTGGGTGTACAGCTTGTCACATGACACCGGGGAGAGAAAGCCTCTTCTAAAGATGATGCACAAGAAAGCCCGCAAACAGTTTGCTGAAGACAAGCAGACTAAGGACATAGATTACTGGAACCATGTCCTGTGGTCTGATGAGACCAAGATAAACTTATTTGGTTCAGATGGTGTCAACCAGGTGTGGTGTGTGTGGCGGCAACCAGGTGAGGAGTACAAAGACAGGGCAGTGCAGGCAGTGCTGGAAAATAATGGTGGCCACACAAAATATTGACACTTTGGGCCCAATTTGGACATTTTCACTTAGGGGTGTAATTACTTTTGTAAGTCACATGAAAATATATAATAAAATATTTCCAAAAATGTGAGGGGTGTACTCACTGTGAACTCACTTCCGATCAGGCATAACATTATGATCACTGACAGGTGAAGTGAATAACACTGATTATGTGTGATGCTTTGGGCAATGTTCTGCTGGGAAACCTTAGGTCCTGCCATCCATGTGGATGTTAGTTTGACATGTACCACCTATCTAAGCATTGTTGCAGACCATGTACACCCTTTCATGGAATCGGTATTCCCTGGTGGCTGTGACCTCTTTCAGCAGGATAATGCACCCTGCCACAAAGCAAACATGGTTCAGGAATGGTTTGAGGAGCACAACAACGTGTTTGAGGTGTTGACTTGGCCTCCAAATTCCCTAGATGTTTTGGCAGCAAAAGGGGGACCAACACAATATTAGGAAGGTGACATAATTTTGATCGGTGTGTATATGTTGCAGAATGACGCTTACAGTACGTCTATGTTTTATAAGTTATTGTTAAAAATGAATTCCTCTATGAGGAAAATGAATAGGATTTTTACTTCTGGAGCACTGGAATGTTGCACTCTATATGACTGACTAATAAGATAACATGAAGATGTACCAGGAATTTCATCACAGAAAAAACATATTACATCGAATAAAAAGAAAAAACAAGTCATATTAAAATGGGCAATAATAAAGTGTGCAGTGTAGCATGAAAGCTGGGTTATTTGCTTCATGTTAGGACTGTCTATCAGCTCATAAACCCCAGCACTGCTTTAGGCATGTTATCTCACTGGAGTGTGTATCGGCTGTTCTGACTCAGTGATCAAGATGTCCGCTGCTCATTGGATTGCTCCTCTTTTCACATTCCCACTTTTAACACTTACTGGATAGGCAGACATTGAGCTGGGCTCGCCGGGAGCTGGAAGGATGTCTTTGGCGTCGACCCAGCGTGCCTCAGAAGATGTCTAACGTTCCTGACTGCTCTATGACCTGAAAAAAAGGAGTGAGGATTGTGTGTCAGTGTGTTATTTCCTACACACACACATAAATCAAGCAGTCACATTTCAACTGGCATCATTTACAGGAGCAAGAGAGATGGTTTGTTGGCCGTTTGATCGCTCTGTCCACTGCTTTCCTCTGGGAATCTCCTAATGTCATCTTTTGTTTGCACACAGGAGTCTATCACAGAACAAAAAATGATGACAGAGTGTTTACATTAAGCGTCGATGTTATGTGTGTCTTTGTCAGCTGCTTTTTCTCTAACCATACAGCAAACCAGACCACATGTTAGAAATAAGCATGTTTTGTTTCCTGTTGGGCTCTGAATGATGTTTCTTCATCTTCCTCTCTTTTTCTCTCTCTTACAGTCCCGATGACATTGGCACATGCTGGTACATTTTGCTCTCTGGATCAGTCTTCATCAAAGAGTCCATGTTCTTGCCGCGCTCCAGGTATGTCCCTGAATGTCATCAAAAACCAAACATTCACACTTTTTACAGACACTTCTTTAGAGGAAAAAAACCCAAAATACCCTCTCCATTAACTTGTCATGCATATTAACCTGGTACCATTCCTTCTCCCTTCAACTAAATCGGAACAAAGAAAGTAAAGCACAATTCTGAATAAACAAAATTTGTTGAACCTTAAAAAGATTAAATGTCCATTTCTTCTCAGTGCATTTTCATTGGCAGTTTCCTAAAGAGACTTTACTCCAGTTTGCCACTGAAAATACATCCAAAATGTACATCCAAAATGTGACTGTGACCAATTTAATGAAATTAGCATTTAATTAAAATACCTTTAAAGAGCCACTTTATCCCCATCAGTTCCCAATCATGTTTTTTTCCCCTTGGACTTAATTTGTGGGGGCATTTTTACCTTTATCATGTGTTCATGTTTTTTTATTATTATTATTACATATAAATGCTGTCATATTCTGTCAAATTCTTTAAATATGATCAATTCATTAAAGTCCCCCTGTAGTTAATAATTTTATCCCTTAAAACTCATCTTTGATCACCAAAATTACATATTTAAAAGTTTTTTCCTTGAAAAAAAAAAAACATGCCTTAAAATAGCTTGAATGTAACTCTACACCCTTGCCTCATTTAGTATACACGGTTTTATGAATACGCAAATTAGCCCTACCTCCACTCGCTTACACCAGCTCAGAGATACGCTTGTTGACGATGACACGTTGATGTGATTGGTTACAAGGTAGTTTGTGACATCAGAAACACCAGCTATTTTAAACCACATTTTCGAGACTGTTTTTGGTTCACTGCAGTTTTAAGGAGAAAATACTTAGCAGTGGTGTTGAATTTGCACATGGTTTTTCTTAAAACACATTAAAACACCACTAAGGATGCACCGGTCCGATACTCAGACCGGGTATCGGCTCCGATACTGGCATTTTTGCCGGATCGGGTATCGGCCGGATGGGACCTGATCCAAATCCGATATTGTGCGTGTACTATTCTGTGTTATTGTTAAGCTCCACAAAAGGCACAAAAACATTAAAAAGCACCATAAAGTTTCCGTGCACTATATTCCAAGTGTTCTAAAGCCATTCCATAGTTTAATTTTAGGTACAGACAAATATTTAAGTTGTTAAATTAGCCTAAAGTTCACGTAAATGCCTCCCTCCGCTGCGGCAGTCAGTCATTCTCCATTCAGCATTCAAACTGCGTGTCGCGTTCGGTTACGACAGTCAACACAATGAAACTCTCTCCAAGATGAATCAATGTTTCTATTATTATACTTCATGTGTAGATAACGATACCGGTAATACAATACACATCAATATATCTTCACTTTGTGCTTTGAACTTTTCAATGCGGAGCGCTGCCACTGCGCGCTGTGACTCCATGATGCTTCAAGCGCATCATTCTGCACACGGGATGCGCATAAGTGCTTTGTGCCGCTCTGTATGGGAGCCGTTCATATTATAATACTTTTGCGCAATGAAAGATTGTTAATAGCTTTTTTTTGTTCTGTCCTATCTATCATATGTTGCTGCCTCATGAAAAAAAAATCTGCTATAAATTTAAAAGAAATGTCTTTTAATTTTATAGTATTGCCTAGATTTATAAATAAATATATTTAGTTTATGTCATGTATGACTCAAACATTCATGAAAAACAAGCTATGAGTCATGGATGAAGGAATCAGCTGGACTCCTGTTTATTTTGAATGTCTACCAAGCTAGTGAAGCTATTGGTTTATTTACAGTTGTTGCACTGATGCACAATTATTTAATAAATAATTCACTACATTTGTGTCTGTTTATTATTTTGTTTTACAAAGTTAGGAAAGTAATGTTTAAGTCAAGCCTGATACCTTGCACAAAAGAATGATTCCAGTTTCTTCCACACAGTGAGGCATACAGTTTATTAGGTAATTTAGCACTTTTTTTATTATTACTTGAATATCGGATCGGTATCGGCTGATACTGAATCCCAGGTATCGGAATCGGTATCGGAAGCAAAAAAGACGGATCGGTGCATCCCTAAACACCACATAGACTTATAAACCCTAACATTTAAAAACTTGATTTTCACTACAGGGGGACTTTAAAATAGCTTGAATGTAACTCTACACCCTTGCTTCATTTAGTATACGTAGAAACATGAATATGCAAATTAGTCTCCGCCTCCACTCAATCACACGAGCTCAGAATACCTGATCCACTCGGTCAACTTTACTGTAGTAAATGTCCAATGGCAAGTGGAAATACTGGTTTAATTCAGTCATATATGTTTCAACCAGAAACTGATTTAAAAGAAAAGGAAGAGTGAGTTACACAGGATCCGTCTATAAGTTGATGTATCAGAATGGTAATGCATTTTATGTTTTGCTCTCTACAACGTTGGACACGTAAAGGTAATTGATATGATTATCCTTTTGCTTGACTATGTCATCAAACAGCTAGTAATGTGTTGCTAATGTTACACAAACCATGTTCCCCTTCGCCATCTCAACTGCCTTCTAAAAATCGGTATCCTCATAATACCGTAATATACATCATAAACATAAAACACTTGCTATGTATCTCATATATACTCGATATATATCATATCAACAGAAAAATCTTTGACCCCCGTTTCGAAGCATGGTTAATGATATGCTAAAGCCTGCCCCACACGTTCACGGGATTGGTTACAAGGTAGTTTGTGACATAAGGAACACTGCCGATTTCAAACCGCGTTTTTGAGACTGTCTTTGGTTCACTGCAGTTTTAAGGTGAAAATACTCAGCGATGGTCTTGACTGATGAATTTGCATGTGATTTGTCTTAAAGCATATTAAAAACACCACATAGACATATAAACAACATAAAAAAAAAAACCTTTTTCACCACAGGGGGTCTTGAAATAATTTAAATAATTAGATTAGTGAGATGAGTTTTAAAATTTTAATAAATAAATAAGTTACAATAAAATGAATTTGTAAAATAATATATCAGAAGTTACGAATAAAAAAATGAATTTGTAAATTTATTATGAGGGTGTTTTTTTTTGTCTTAGCATTTACATTTCTGTAAAATTTTGTCACTTTTGGTGGCTTTTTTGTTTCAAGTTCTGTTTAAAGGGTTAGTTCAACCCAAAATTTAAATTGTCAACATTTTCTCAAACCCCTCATGTTGTTCCAAACGGGTATGATTTTCTTTCTTCTGTGGAACATAAAAGGAGACATTTTGAATGTCTTGGTTGTTGTTTTCCCCAGTGGTAGTAGATGGGTATTGTCTACGAGCTTCAGAAAGTACCATAAACATATCTTTATAATGACAGAATTTTGGGTGAACTATTTTTTTAATTTCTGACCTTGACATGTAATCTGTAACCTAATCCAAAAATCATAATTTAGCATAAGCTGACTACTTTAGAAAGGCCACATATGCAAACAAAGACTATCAGCATTTTCAAGTATCAGCATTTTGTTTGGCACAATATAACATAGCTGTTGCATAAAACTTAATATGACAGAAATGAAGCAGCTAACTGTAGCAAGAACATAGAGAAAGAAACATTTTGACTGGATGGAATTTAAAAGCATAGCAAGCTTTACAAAAACACTTGACAGAGATGCTTTAGATTTGGCTTGCAATGGGAATATGTCATTTTATCACCATGGCAATGAGAGAAGCAGGTCTCTCTTTCCCTCACTGTCTCATTTGGCTTCACAGAGAGAGCTGTGATGTTATACTCCTGTAATAGACTGTGACTCGCGCATCCAGTGAATGAAAACCAACAGGACAGCGGTGCTCTTCTTAGCGCTGTCTTGATAGCGCTCACAAATAGCCATTCCCATCCACCCCCCGTCTTCACAGAAACCCTGTGTACTGATTCTTGTCTGAAACAGACCAGATATGCAATAACATCTTATCAGATTCCTTTTGCACATGATGTGCGTCATTTTTTTTCCTGTTTCTTTCCAAACAAAATCACTCTCTTTTAAAGACAGATTTGTGTAACACTTCAGTTTAATTGCACCTGAAACTCTCACTCACTGCAAATGCAGCATGCAAGTGTTTAATTGCACTGCGATTACCATCATTAAGAGCGTAATGGTGTGCAAAGTTGTGGCAGAAGTCAGAGTTGAGTTTGAGGTGGCCTTTGAAAATGCCAGCGCCAGGACCACCTGGTACTCATGCCAGTGCTTATGCAACAAGTCTGAGCCCTTATTGCATGCTTAACCATCAAGAGTTTCTATTGTTATAAACTCTGTTAAATCTGATCCTTCAGTAAGTCCATTGTTTTCTTAACTATTCCTGACCACAAGTCTTGGAAAACCTTGTTAACCACAGTTCCTTGAGATATGGCTTTTACCCTTACAAAAAATTACTGTGGTTTTATCATGGTACAGATATGGTGTTAGGAAGAGGTACTACGATTCTTCAGTATGCTCCATGCTACCAAATGTTTGTCATAATTGTGTACCAAGGTATTGACGTGCTTCAAATTGTTTTCTTTGCTCTATGACTAAACAAAACCAAGCACTTTAAATATAATGATTCTTTTCCAATAGTATTTGGCATGAACTTAGAAGTCATGGTTGCGAAGTTCGTGCATTTTTGTACGTTTTTGTTATTGGTATCTCTAATTCAGTTTAAAATTGTTTTTGTTGTTAAAAATTGCAGCTAAGACACTGATACTTTACTTTAAAAAAAGTACTTTGAGACAATTTAAAGTCAAATATCTTGGTTTAATCCAAATCACCTCTATACACCGATCTGGCATAACATTATGACCACCTTCCTAATATTGTATTGGTTCCCCTTTTGCTGCCAAAACGGCCCTGACCTGTCGAGGCATGGACTCCACTAGACCCCTGAAGGTGTGCTGTGGTATCTGGCACCAAGATGTTAGCAGCAGATCCCAGACTTGTTTGTTCAGCACATCCCACGTATGCTCGATTGGATTGAGATCTGGGGAATTTAGAGGCCAAGTCAATATCTCAAACTTGTTGTCCACAGCCACCAGGGAATACCGTTTCCATGAAAGGGTGTACATGGTCTGCAACAATGCTTAGGTAGGTGGTATGTGTCAAAGTAACATCCACATGGATGGCAGGACCCAAGAACAAGAACATTAAACATTGCCCAAAGCATCACACAGCCTCCGTCGGCTTACCTTCTTCCCATAGTGCATCCTGGTGCCATGTGTTCCCCAGGTAAGCGACGCACACGCACCCGGCCATCCACGTGATGTAAAAGAAAACTTGATTCATCAGACCAGGCCACCTTCTTCCATTGCTCCGTGGTCCAGTTCTGATGTTCATGTGCCCAATGTTGGCGCTTTCAGCAGTGGACAGGGGTCAGCATGGGCACCCTGACTGGTCTGCAGCTATGCAGCCCCATACGCAACAAACTGTGATGCACTGTGTATTCTGACACCTTTCTATCAGAACCAGCATTAACTGCTTGAGCAATTTGAGCTACAGTAGCTCGTCTGTTGGATCGGACCACACGGGCCAGTCTTCGCTTCTCAAGTGCATCAATGAGCCATGGCCACCCATGACCCTGTCGCTGGTTCACCACTGTTCCTTCCTTGGACAACTTTTGATAGATACTGACCACTGCAGACCAGGAACACCCTACGAAAGCTGCATTTTTGGAGATTCTCTGACCCAGTCATCCAGCCATCACAATTTAGCCCTTGTCAATCTCACGCAAATCCTTACGCTTGCCCATTTTACCTGCTTCTAACACATCAACTTTGAAGACAAAATATTCACTTGCTGCCTAATATATCCCACCCACTGGTCATAATGTTATGCCTGATCGGTGTATATATATATATATATATATATGTATGTATATGTGCATGTTCACCACATACAAACAAACTCCAAGGTGGTTTTCCTACAAAAGTGCTTTCAAAGCCTTACCGTTCCTCCCTGAAGTGATATGCATTTACTTCTTGAGAACATTATCTGTGACATCTGATAGGAGACTCTGTCCCAGACGATGCTTTCCTGCATGCATCAACATGCCTCATTTGTTGTTTAGCCACAATTTCTCATCTTTGCATGCCATTCCCCAGCTACAATCCCCTAGCTGTACAAACCTAGTTTGGTTTGTAGTTGGTGGCTTGTTTGCAGATTTTAGCTTTTTGTGATTTTATTTGTAAGTTTTATGGACTATTCAGGATTATGAATAATCCTTTTTATTACCTGTACAAATTTGAGTATGAATCCAAATTTCTTTTCCTTTTTACTATTTCCCATGGGTTGCCTTGATAGTGTAGTCTCACAAGTCTTAAGTGGCTACAGGTCTTGAGTTTAGGTTGAGAGGTCATGTTGTTTGTGGGTAGAGGTCAGCCCCACCCTCTTGGCTCCACAGGAAGTAAGAGGCAGGCAAGAATGTTGGCTTCAGCCGATCACCACTAACTCTCAAGAACGCACATTCCCCAACACACACGCTCTCGTAAGATGAAGGCGGTAGACGGAGCTGTCAGAACAGAGTTCTTGCAGTGCAGCATACGTGAAGTTGGATTATCATGTGGCGCTCACGAAATAACGTTGTGTTTAGTGTGGTAGCAGCGTGTGTGTATGAATATTAAGAAGGGAAATTAAAAACACATTTGAGGTAGAAGTATGGGACGGAATGCATGATTTTCAAGTAGTCTGAATTGTTTATGGATTTCATTGGATATATTTTGTAACAGCTCTATCTCATCGTCAGGTATAGTATTTTTTTTTTTTTTTTTTTTTAACATATTGTGCATTTTGTTGTACATTTAAGTGCATGGTTAAATTACTTAAAGAAATGTCTGTAAATATTTTCTTTAAGCATACTTTCCATCAAATTCTTGTCTAAAGGACATTTTTATTTCATTTTAATTATATTATTTTATAATTATTTATTTTTTTTAACTAATTTTATTTTTACTAATGCAAAATATCGGTTGAAGTAATCATACCTCAAGTGTCAAGCTTTACTAATCATGCCTCAAGTGTTTTGCTTCCAGCATCGGATCTAGTAACAGTTCAGAGTTGCTTTATGTTGCCATGTGTCTGCGAGTGCAGATCTGAGAGGTTGTTTAGCACTCACTGAAGCGTTGCAGTAGAATCCTGTTATTGCATTATCCATTCTACTGTACTTTAGCATGTCCTTAAACCTTCCAATGTCCCCCCCTTCTCCTCTCTGACTTGCCCACCAACAGCACTTGCATAATAGCTCTATAATCTTTGCTCAGCTTAATATGAAGAGATGGAAAAGGGGCTTATTTACTTTGGAGACCCCTATGTTCTTTGCTGTGTGTGAGTGCCTGCTGCGTTCGTCACAGAATCACATTCCAGACACCCGGAATGTTGTGTAATATGGAATGTGGGGGCCGGCTGGGTGGGCATCACGTCTCTTCGTGAGTTAAATTCCCAAGGAATGTGGTGTGGTGGCTGACGTTAATATGCTTTATTAAAAATGGTCTGGTGTTAATATAATTTTTACAGTTTGTCTTACTTTTTTCTGGCTTCTACTGAGAATAATGATTTCTTTTTAGACTTTGGAATTTTACAAGCTTTTCCACCCTTCTCTTTTCATTTGGTTCTGCTCAAGGCCACTTTTTCCCCCCATATACATCTAGAAACATCTACAAATGCTTCTGTATTCCATTTTCTGTTCATATTGCATTTTGCGTTTTAAATGAGGCTTGGAATCCCTGATTTTCTGTGTAGTTTCAGATTATACCCACTGTATATCATGAACTTTTAATGAAAACACCAAATCTTGAGGTTTTGTATTTGGATAGGAGCCTGCAAAGGAAGTCAAATAGCAATACAACACAAAGGGCTCATTGTGTGTGGTCTTAGGCTGAGGAACAATGTATGTAGAGGGAATCCCACCTGTTAGTCCAACTATATTAGCTAGTTACTATATTTGCCAGCTGCGCCTCTACAGTAACCCATAAACAAGTAGCTATTCAACAGTGAGTGTAGTGTATTGCCCAAAGGCTTGTTGTGACACAAATGTTGGATCAAGTGTTCACTTGTGTTGAAATTTTGACATAATTCATTAAATGTAATTATAATGTGTCATGCTGTTTACCAGGGGTTTTATGCACATTTATACTGTAAGTGCTGTATTCCAGTATGGAGTAGTGGAGTACTATAGAAACTATTGAGTGAGTGCTGTGTTTGGTTATACTAATATTTAACAACAAGGAACATGCAAATTGTCATTGTAAGGTATTATATTTCATGTAGTTGGGTATTTCCATAGTAAAATCAGCCTTGCTTTGTCAGTCACAGTTTTCTGAAGTGTATGTAGAGGTTTTGCTGACCTCTCACCCAGCTGGGCCGCTGTTTCTCTTTCTACTTATGTGTGTGTGTAAGTGTGTGTCATCTTTGGACCAGAGTGTCACCTGGCAGCTCATTCAGCTGCAAAAAGTGTCCTGTAAGCAGCATTAATGGAAAATTAACAAACCAGATGAGAGGTGAATTATGTAATATATCCCAAACAGAATTGGAAACAATCAAGCATCCCACCTGTTTTCTGTTGTTTAGCCAAATAGCTAGACCCATCCCAAACTCACTGTTTTTATATCAGACCTAGTTGGGGTGCTTAAAGCATGCCTCTATGCTTTTTTGAATATTAGGGTACAACGGGGCTAAAGGCACACCTTAATAAAAATGTGCTTTTAACTACTCCCATAGTGTATGATTGCAGAAAAAAAAAAAAACGTTTTTATTGAACATTGATGGAGCAACAGATTTTTTGTGAAAATAAATTATAAAAGTGTTTGTTTAAAGATTTTATAAATGTATGAGGTGGCAAGGTGGGCCTTTTACCCCACACGCGGGGCAAAAGGCACAAAATATTTTAAGTTAATTAAGTTAAAATAATGATTTTAATAACGTCTAAGTTAATATACTTGTTCAAAACAATCACTTTAGCGAAGTTGGTACTATTTTCTGTTTATTTTGTTCAATAAATTCCACAATAATTTAATATAACTTTACAGTAATTATAAAAAATATGTGTGTGTGATATTTACCATCTGAATCTAACCATGTCTTTTCAACAAATAGAAAAGTCAGCCAGCTATTTATTATCATGTTAATTATTGTTCCTTTAGCCTTTTTTTATCGATATGCTACATAAATCCACAACATTTTAAAAAAAACATTAAATATTAGATCAAATTAGCTTCTGTAATTGCATTAAGGATTCGTCAAATTTCCACATGCATCATCGAAAACAGTTGTTAGGAAAAGTGCTGAGCTGAATTTTTGTGCCATCTAGTGGTTTAAAAGAGAAAGAGAAAGTCAAATGCACCTTTTACCCCGGTGTGCCTTTCATGCAGTGTGTAATATGGCAATTTGTGAATGTAAAAGGTCTGCAAAGTTTTAAAGATCAAAGTGCATGACAAATAAAGTCTCCTAAAAGAAAGAATCGATTCTGAGTCATCAGCAATTCCAAAACTGTTTTCACACTCTTTGAGAAATGAGGTGATGTGCAGTGTATTTTATGAGATCCTATTGTAGGAGACCTCCAATAAAAAATTAGGAACCTTTAAAAAAGCATAATAAGGGCACTTTAAACAGACTTTAAAACAGATTACAGTTCTGTTTGGTGCCACTAGTGGCACACATCACCTTTAACCACTTTTATATTTTTTTATTTTATTTTATTTTTTGCCCATTTTCTATTTATTTATTTAGTTTTTAACCTTTTTTCTTATTTACTTTTGGTTTATTTTTGCTTTTTCCCTATTTATCCCCCCCCCCTAATTTAGTGTAGTGATGACAGAAAATGATTGTGTGAAAAAGTGGGATTGGGAAATGCTAGTCTCTGTATTTGCATTTTAAAGGTGCAGTGTGTAAACCTAGTGGTGAGGTTGCGAACTGCAACCAATGGCAGCTCCCCCCTCCCTTTCGAATAGAGATGCTACGGTGGCCGTCAGGCTGACACAAGTCAAAGATGTCGTCGTCTGAGACAGCAGAGAGTACGTTAGCCAGTCAAGCAATGAGGTTTCTTCTTTCTTCTAACAAAGAACGGTCTCTGCTTCTAATAAACCAGACGACTACTACTACTTCTTCGTGCGTATTCAATGCAGCGATGATGCAAGCTGCCTCTAAAAACACAAACGATTTAGAAGAACAACATAGTGACTAAACATAGAGTGATTGTCCGTTTAGTACTGCTGTAGAAACATGACAGCGCAAAATGATGACTTGACATGGAGGGAAGACCCGTGGTGTATGTAGATACAGTATAAATGGCTCATTCTAAGGTAATAAAAACATAACGGTTCATTATGTAAGGTCTTCATACACCACTGAAAACATAGTTATGTATATTACATTGCATTTCTGTCAATAGATCCTCCCAAATTTTACACATTGCACCTTTAACCCAACAGAAGTTCAACGCAAATGATTAAAAAAATCCTGCATGGAACTCCACCTCACGTTTCCATGGTCCCCTTTTTAAATTTTCAATAGAGTTTTTTGTGTTGCTACTCACAAGCTCCATCACTTTGCACTGTACTTCTTTCATTAGGCCGTGATGTCATCTGGTGGACTTTTCCAGTCTGGTCGTACTTTCTTTCCCAGTGGAGCCTTACTGCCTAGGCCAGAAACACTGCCACAAGTGTTGCGGATATGTGCTCCTCTGGCTCAGATTCTAAACACGCTTTCATTCCCACAGAGTCTCAGGATTCCATAATTGCTTGAGCGGTATATAACCTCTCTCTCCTGTTCTTTTTCTCTAGCTTTGGGAAGAGGTCTGCTGGGAGTTTACGTCGTGGATGCGAGTGCATCGTTCTGGAGCCATCCGAGATGATTGTGGTGAGTAATCATGGACCAGATAATCATCTTAACTTCATACTCTTACTAATCACACTGTATAATTGCAGTTTTGTACTGCAGTTTCATTGCTTTTCCCCAGTGTGCTACTCATTCCCCCAGGGGTACATACAAGGTCAGATTTGACATTACAGAGGCTGATAACAATTAGCTAAAAACTATTTTCAAAAGAAAATGTGCTGGTTCTACTTAGCAATGGGTCACTATGGTTAACCAGCTGTCCAAGATGGTCTTATTTTCTTAAGTTAGATGTTTTTAGGATTTTGAAGCTTTAATTAGCATGTTGCTTGATCTTTGAGACAGATTACACACTAAAACACTCTGAAAAGTTATGCATTTTTACCACAAAATATGTCTTGTGTAAATGCCCCCTTCATGGGATAGGTGAACCTAAAATTAGTCTGATTTCACAAGGTTTTGAACATCCTAAGTACTTTATTTCAGTGCCTTTTTGCCATCATGAGCTATAAAAAATATTTAAATATTTAATGAATACATATTCATAGTATTCAATATTTCAAGATTGGGGAAAATAAAGTTGTCTGAACACAACCTACAATTTTTAGTGACAACTATATTATACATAGATTTTTGTTTATAAATAATATTTGTATAAGGGGAGCACTTTAGTTTTGTGTGGTCTAGTTTTATTTTGCATCAGGGGAGTCAGACTAAAGTTAAGTTTGGGAACCACTGCTCTAATCATAAATGGCATATAAATGTTGGTTGGTTTGAATTCAGCATCTTATTTACATTTTACCACAAACAAATTGCCCATGGATGGCAATTTGTTCAACATGGCATCCATTTGAGGCTCTTGCCTTGCCAAAAAAACCTAAAATGATTATATTTAGGAACCCAAGCACTTTCGTGCACCCTAATATATTCCATATTCACTTCATGATGTATGTACACAAGTACAGAAAAACCCTCCCTTTATCTACATTTACAGCCTCGGATTTGGTTAAGCTCATGGAAATGTGACTACAACTCAATGGGCTCCTATATGTTTCTTCATGTTGAGTTTTTGCAGTCAGTAAGATTTATTATTATTATTATTATTTAAAAAAAAAAAAAAAAAAAGACATTTATAATGTTACAAAAAATGCTTTTCTTTTGAACTGTATATTCATCAAAGAATTCTGAAAAAAATATCTCAATATTTTCCCACAAAAATATTGAGCAGCACAACTGTTTTAAACATTGATAATAATAAGATGTGTTTCTTGAGCACCAAATCAGAATATTAGAATGATTTCTGAAGGATCATGTGACACTGAAAATTCAGCTTTGCCATCACGGGAATAAATTATATTTTAAAAATATATTAAAATATAAAACCGGTATTTTAAATCGTAATAACATTACACAACATTACTGTTTTTACTTTCTTTCTTTTTTCCCAAATAAATGCTGCCTTGATGAGCATAAGAGACTTCTTTCAAAAACATTAAAAAAAAAATCTTACCAACTCCAAACTTTTGGATGGTTTATATGTAACTCAACCCATAGAGTATTACGCAAGCAACACCAAGGTCACGGTTCCATTCCCAGGGAATGCATGTACTGATAAAATATATAGTTTGAATCCCCTCTTTAAAAGCATCTGCCAAATGCATAAACATAATCTCCGATTTGGGGCGATGGCCACTGTCCTCGACAGTTGATTGTGACCTCGTTGGGTATCTCATCTGTTATTACCGGCCGATGCTGCCCTGTAATTACGGGCCGAGGCAGGATATAGATACTGCACTCTCACTTGCTCACACCGCCCAACATATTCCCACTGCTTCGCGCTCTCCGGCAGTTGCCATAGCAGCGGTTGGTACGGTAGCGAGAGATTTGATGTGTAATCCCAAAGGCAGAGTGGGTGTGAAATGTGAGGCTGCAGCAAAATAAGGGAGAGGGATAATCATGTCACTTTTTATGGCATAATGTCACAGTGGATGGCCCGTTTTATATGCAACTTATATCCATCATATGTATGGTGATTCCTCACTCATTGACTGTCATTCAAAGACCTGCAATGGACAGACTTCAATGACATTTCCTGGTGCTACACCGACAAAATACCTCGATCTGGAATATGCATTGTTTAATTATTGCCATTTGAATCCATTTCTAGATTAATTTCATAGAAAGTGCATAACATGCACAATTCAGCACTGAAAGACCCTTGCAAGCTGCTGCTCTGAAACTACATCTCCCTTTTCTACCTTTCTGTCTGCTGTGCGCCTCTCTTTGACGTAGGCGTTTGAGGCTCAGCCCACACACACACACACACACACACACACACACACACTCACACACACAGACAGGCTCGCACACCCACTGCTATTTTTACACAGCGCCAGTAAGAGGGGCAGGAGGGGAGGGGAGGGGGGGTGAGGAGAGAGAGTCTCACTCAAATCTCTCCTCCGTTTGCAGGTGGACTATATGGATGAGAATGAGGAGTATTTCCAGCGGCAGGCATCGCACCGACAGTCCCGCCGAAGGTTTCGCAAGATCAACCAGAAGGGCGAGCGACAGACCATCATCGACACCGTAGACCCCTATCCTACCGGCAAGCCGCCCGTAGCGCGGGGATACCATACGGTCAGTCGTATGCTTTAACTTTATCTGTACAGCCTCTCCTTTGCCACTCCCCCAGTATGACTGTTGGCGTTCCTGTTCCTCACCTGTCCGGCTAGCTTTCCTGTTTGTTTACATGCTGGTAAATGTGTCATTGCAAATGCTTGTTTTCTCTCTATGCATAGGGATGGACGGTATGATCTAAATCTGATGTTTCAACATCAGTGATTTTAGACTGTGGTACATATCATAGTATAGTTATTTGTACTGATATATATATATATATATATATATATATATATATATATATATATATATATACAAAAAATGGTTTATATTTATAAAGTAATTATGCTGTTATGCTTATTTCTTGTATAATCCATTGAATTAAGTAATTTATATAGGATAATTTAAAAAAAATAAAAAAATAAAATGTGTTATTTGGATGCAAACCAAAAATAAGTTCAATAAAAAATGATTATTAAAAACTATTATCTAAAACTATTAAAATTAATAGTTAAAATCTTAAATTATTAAAAAATTATTATCAAAACTATTATCAAACTTATGTTACAGCCTTAGGCCCTGTTTACACTAGTGCGTTTTCATTTTATAACGCATAACTTTCACTACAGTTATGCCTGGCATCTAAACTGCTCCAGATTTTTCGAGCCTCGAAAACTGAGACTTTTAGAAAAGCTGCAGACTAGTGTTGTCAAAAGTACTGACTGCGATACCAAGTCAGTACTGAAATTTAAAAAATGTGACGCTTTGAGCGCTGTTGAGCGGATTCGTAAAACACCTCTGATTTGCAATGGTGTTCACGCGCTCATCAGATATGTCTGTGATTGGTTACAATGATCAATGCTTCAAAAAAAATGTTGTAAATAGACATCAGTGATACTCTTCACCGAGCGCTTACACAGATACACACGGGAGTGTTTGAAAACAGCCGTCTGTCAGCGGACCGGTCGGCTGATAGATGCCTGCTTTCAAATGCTCCTGCTTTTAAAACGCTTTCAAATTCAAACACTTCTGTGTGCTTTCAAACGCTCTCGTGCGTTGATCATTGTAGCCAATCACAGATGAGCACTAGAACACAAAGGCCAATCAGAGATGTTTATGAATCTGCTCAACAGCGCTCAAAGCGTCACATTTTTATAATTTCAGTACCGACTTGGTATCGCGGTCAGTACGTTTAACAACACTACTGCAGACCCCGTTTTAGTTTGAAAACTCTAGGGTTGTTTCAGTGTAAACGGATGAAAACAGACTTTTGAAAATGAAGGTGTGGCTGCCCATATTACTGGAACACAACAATAACAGCCAGAGCTGTTGTAACAGCCCAGCCTCGATGACCGTGTCAACAATAACATCGAGACAAAACTGCAAGCTTTGCTGACTTTGTTGTCCTTTTTAGCAGCCATTGTGCAGTTAAACTCTGCATTTTATAACACTGCAGCTGCCTGCATGCGCAAGAGGCAAGCTATTATTAGAGCAATCGGCTACTGTTTACACTACGCGCATGCCCAGTGTGCACAAATGGTCATGTGACATGCGTTTTCGGTTGTGCAGTGTGGACGGAGATCTTTTCTGAAACACAGTGGAAATGCCAGTATGAACGAGGATCGTTTTAATTTAAAACGCTGTGTTAAAACGAAAACTAGTGTAAACAGGGCCTTAATTTGGCTGAATGAGTCCCATTTGAAGCTGTAAAATAGCTTATTTGTGCATGTTCATCTTTTTTTTGTCACTTTCATGTGTAAATAATGCAAATAATGATGCTAATATATCTACAGTGTATAAATGGTGCAAAAAAAAAAAATCTCTACCACTTGATGAATTTCTACTGTTGCTTGATATATACTGTACCATCATACCGCCCTGCTCTGTCTATGCATGATGTCGACTGGTTTTATTCAATGTATTTGACTGCTGTGACAAAATATGATCACACATTCTCACATTTCTTCACCATAACCAGTTCAGTGCATCAGATGCACACCAAAATGTTCCTCTCACAAAAGTTACTCTACAGGGATATTGTGTAAAGCTTTAGCTTACTGGAAGTCTACTGGAAGTCTCTCGGCACATTTTCTGGTAACAATACCCACTTCTCTTTCCTCGTATTACAAATGTGGAAGGAACAAGGTTTCTGTCTCCTTCCTATGAACTTCGCTCTGCCAATATATTTGCATTGCTCTGCAGTTACTGTAAGAATCTGTTCATTTAGTTAGTGCAGCACCATCCTTATGGGGTTGTGTTCAATTATTTGTTTTTATCTTGTTCCTAAATTAATATTATGTGTCAAAAACAACTTAAAGGGTTAGTTCACCCAAAAATGAAAATTACCCCATGATTTACTCACCCTCAAGCCAAGGGTGTATATGCTAGGCGTATATGACTTTCTTCTTTCAGACGAATACAATCAGAGTTATATTAAATAATGGAACTTCCAAGCTTTATAATGGCAGTAAATAGAGGATGAGAAGAAGTTATTGTAGTATAGAGAAAATTATCATTTAAAACCAAAGCTAAAGCAAACTAGCACATTACCTTTAGAAGCCATGGTGAGAAGATTCAGTTTCAGATCGAATAAACAGAGTTCAGGTTAAAATGGCTGCTAGCTCATTATAAAATGTAAAAACAGGCAGTGAAATTTTCAGAAGCTCTCTTCAGCTCTCTTTGGACAGTAAAATCGGAATGGCATCTTTGTTTGGTTGTGTTTTAAATCTCGCCCTTCTATTCACTCTTACTTTTGGTTCGTTCCATCAGTTTCTTAAATGTTAATTGCAGCAACTCACACTGTGCCTGTATATGTGCAAGATACTTTACTTTTTTGTAGTTTCCATTATAGTCGCTCATTTTCCTTGTGCTGTGGTGGCTGTTATATGGTCTCTCTGTAGGTGTTAGCTGGTGTTCTGCCTATGTGTCCACTGTCAGTATGTCGTGTTGGCTTAAGATGTGCTGGTGTTTTATGCGCTCAATCCCCACTGTGCTCTGGGCAGGCTGAAGTGAGAATCCACTGCACTGCTACCATCTGTATGTGTGATATACAATATCAAGCCCCAGCCGAGTAGAGGAAAGAGACAGAGCAGAGAGAAAGGAAAAAAATGTATACATATTTACATTTTAGGGCTGGGAGAATAAATCGATTCATCTTGATTCGTGGATCAATTCTGAGATTTTCTGAATGCATCGCGATTCTGTCTTGAATCAATTCTGAGCTTCGTTTTTAACAGCAGATGGCGCTCGAGGCTAGTTTTTAACCGCACGCTCAAATGTTGACGAAGAAGAGCGCTCGTGCATTCGACTATGTACTTGCACCTCAGAATGCTTTTATGGCGCGAGATTAATGTAAAAAGCCCACTGCAAATACCCTTGTAATTCACTTCAACCTTTTCGAACTTTTTGTAAAGCATGCAGAGCCATCTGCTGTTAAAAACTAAGCTCAGAATCGAGAGAGAATTGCAATGGATTCGGAAAATCGATCCAGAATCATTTCTGGATTTGCGATTCAATGATTTATTGTCCCAGCCCAGCATTACATTTGTTTAGATTAGATATTGGGTTCAGATATCCAATAGACTATAGTTAAAGGGTTAGTTCACCCAAAAATGAAATTTCTGTCATTAAGTACTCACTCTCATGTCGTTCCAAACCCGTAAGACCTTTGTTCATCTTACACATTTCCGAATGCCGGCTCAGTATTGGCCGAGCTGTTCATGTGAGCACCAGGACACATGCATGTGATGGGTGGTTAAAAAAACTATTGGCGGTTAAAAAAGACCCCTTGGATTTCATCAAAAATATCTTAATTTGTGTTCCGGAGATAAACTTAAGGGTCTTACGGGTTTGGAACGACATAAGGGTGAATACCTAATGGCAGAAATTTCATTTTTGGGTGAACTAACCCTTTAATTCTTTAAATGATCACACATCCAGGATTATGGGGAACAAATGTCGTTACATTGTTGGCTGGCACTTTTTTTTTTTTTTTTAATTGAAGGGTAAGTTTACCCTCAAAAGCATGTCATTATATATCAATGCTATTACTTATTTTTGCAAATGTATCATTATTTGCTGTTATGATATTACATTAATTTTATGATATTGCATTAAATTAAGTACTGGCAAGATTTTGAAAATGGCTTGATTTATTTTAATTTATATTATTTTATTTTGATGACAGATTACAAAGACGTACATTTATTATAATTTAAAATTTATTTTTATATTTATACATTTATCCTTTTTTTTTGTCTTTGGAGTAACATGCTCTGATGAATCATTCACAATAAGAGCAGGAACATTTATATAGAAAGTTATTCGGGTCAGTTTTGATTTCATAGTAATTTTAAAGGATGGATGCCATGGTGAGGTTGTAAGGAGAACGGGGCATTTTTATGTGTCTTTCTTTTGGCACGTTAAGAGAAAGAAAACAGGGTTGTATTTTATTGTACTAAATCTCCAGCAGATTTGACAGTGAGGCTCTGCTTTCATAATGCTTTGGGCATTCATCTTGGGAATTTTTGACACACATGTTTCATGGAGGTTCAAAGCTGGACCATCACGTAGACACATTCCTGAATTTTCTCCCCCAATTCTATTGCAGTTCATTCCCAGCATTCCTCCCATTCCCATGGGAGAGAAGACAGTGTTCCCTCAGCTTGTTTGGAAATTCTTGTTATGTTTGGTACAACAAAATACGTCAAGCATCATTGAGCTAAATAGTTTTTCCCTTGAGATGCATTAGAACGGGACACCAAAATTATTCCCACCATTGTATCTACTCAGCTGCACAGTTTTCCCCAAACAGCTCCCTTTTTGTTGTTATGATCCATGGGAAGAGATTTGGACCATGTTTTTGTTCTCAGATCAGTGGTAGCAGGCTTAGAAAGTTCACAGTAGTGTCTTCAAGAGGGACTGCAGCGCACTGGATGTTAAGCTGACGGGCGTTCCAGCTAATCTGTGAGTTTGGGAGAGTGCCTCCACGGTGGGATTTCCATACTCAGACATAGCCGAAGGTGAAAATTCACTTCCCAAACATTACATCATGTATCAGCCTTGAGTATCTCATGTAACCTTATAGAGACTTGCTGACTGGCATTAATTTGATTCAATTTCTGGCCCCAGAGTGAAATAATTGTACTCTGTGCTGCCTGCCTCGCGCAGTTGAACTCGAGTCTCTAAGCCTCTCTGCCCTAGACATGATTCAGATATGTCATACTGTATTTGGAGACATCTTGTAGATGTGTAATAATTCAAAACAGCTTGGAGGCAAAATATGAGGTACAGTTAATTCATCTCAGTGATGTGTTAGTGGACGTCCCACACTTTTTCATTTAAGTAACGTTGTTGTTGTTGTTGTTGTTGTTATTATTTATTATTATTATTATTATTATTATTAATATCAGTCATTCTATCCCACACCGTACAGGAAAGTCCCTGATGTTTACAATGTTTTTTCACTATTATACAGTTCTTATTTTATTTTGTATTGTATTGTATTGCATTGCATTGCATTTTATTTAATATTTTATTGCATTTTATTTTTATTATATTATTTTATATTACACAAAACAGCACTGAAATTTATTTTTTTGCATTGCATTGCATTTTATTTTATATTTTGTTGCATTTTATCTTTATTATATTTTATATATATATTTTTTTTTTTTATAAATCACAAGTTATCCCAAATACTGAGGGTATTTGTTGAATTTACACTTGTATCACACTTACAATTATGCTGTAAACACCCTATGAAATCAAAATTGTAGTTTAGTGGCTTTTAGTTCATAGTTTTGAGATCATATGTATAATTTAGTGTTTTTCTAACACCATCTACTGTAGCAAGTACTAAAAGATGGTTCAAAACTGTGATGTAAACTAAAGCTTTTTTTCTTTACTTTTTTTATGGATAAACCCTGCCCTGCCCAAATTTCCCCTTTCAATAGGAAAAAAAAAACTGCTCGTCAAGCCATTTCATTGGATCTTTACATAAAATTAGTTTGTCTGTCAATAGTGACTTTACAGTAAGCCCAGCGAACAGTGACTGCCTTGTTTTTAACTTACACTGGGTACCATTTTGTCTGTCTATAAATCTGTCTTGTTCCCTTCCTCTCTGGAACTGTGGGGCAGCTGGTCTTTAATGATCATGAGACCCTCGTTCAGTCAATGACTACCAGCTTTTTCCTTCTTTTGTGTCTCTTATTTTGCTGATCATTGCGTTTCAGTTATTCAATAACTAAATGATCTCCCATCAATTGTATTTGGTTGCATAATTAGCCACCTTTCTGTTCACCTGAAGTGTCCGAGTTCCTCATTTTAACATAAAAGCTTTGTGGCTTTTTATTTCAGCATCCGCCTCATGTTTCTCAGCTGTGTATGTGTGTGTGTGCACTACCCTCTGTTGTTTTTTGATAGCGTCTGAGCTTTTATAAAGGATATGTCCCTCTCTTCTTCCCGTAGTATGACTTGCAAAGTGCTTAACAGGGTTTCTCTGAGCCTGCTCTGCTCCTCAATAACCCAGGCTGATAATAACTCTCCTCTTCTCTGCTTTTCTCCTCATACTGGCTCCTCCGCAGGAATGCGTTAAGGCTCAGGTATCGTATTTATTCACTGTTTCTGTTTCTCTTTCTCTGTGTGTCAATTCCTGCATAGCTGTGATTTATATATGTATGTGTGGGTTATATGTGAGTTTATGACCTTGTGATCGTGGCAATATGGCTTATTTGTGTAGATGTGTCATGTGTATTTATTTTGCCAAATGAATGTTTGGTCCAACAATGATTTAAAGTGAGTGATTCTATACTGCAAGCTTCCAGGTTGCACACTGAGATTATTGCCTCATAACTAGTCAGACAAATTAGAATTTTATGTGTGTATTTATTTATTTTATTTTATTTTATTTTTATTTTTTTGAGTTCCACTTGCTGCTAGTGTTCCTGGGGCATTGCCATGCTATGATATGCTATGAATGGTTTTAAGTGTGTTGCTATGCAGTTGCTAGAGTGTTCTGAGTGACTGCTTAGTGGTTGGTTGCTTACTGGACCAAGTCAAAAGAGTCTCTTTAATGTTCTGGTCTCTAGATATGGCTTGAGTCCCTGTCCCTCCTTGTTTTTTTTTTTTTTGTTTTTTTTTTCCATTCTGTCTTGTTTTCATGGCCAGTGAAAATCATAATTTTGATCATTTAAGCATGTAATAGTATTACCTTTCCCTAACAAGCTGCACAATTTGAGGTATAATTCATGTAGCACAAATGGTGCAGAATGAGTTATGTACTGGTTAAAGGTAACACTTTCATAACCAACCGATTATGTTAGTGTTTCTCAACTAGTTTCACTTCAGGACACAGATCATGCATTGGACATCAAGCGGTGACCCAGAACGGTTACTAAATTTGATATTTATTATGGAAAAAATTAGGGATGCACCTATATGATTTTTGGGGGCCGATACCGATTTTAACAAAGAATTATTGACCGATACCGATATTTGTCACTTCCTCTCTTATTTGAAATTTTGTTATCAAAATAGATAGTATTTTGATCATGTTTTAAATAAGCAAAGTTCAAAAACACCTGCATTAAAATATACTAGCAGGTTTATTGCTGCTGCATTATATAATTTTTAATGAACATGGATTGGATCCATTTAACATTCAGCAGGCCTACATAAAGACAACAGAACAAAGATACATATGAAATAAACAGTGCTTTTTAGGTAGGTTTAATAGTTTTCAGGTACAGAAATAAAGTAAACAAATGTAAAATAACACTGCATATTCTTCACTGTATAAATTATACTCATTAATCCTTCTTTATTGTAACAGACTTTATTGTGATTAATCTTCCAATTTGTTTTTGTATACATTTTAATATTTTTTGTAAGTTTAAATATGTATTAGATCTGCACTATCTCCTTTACTAAGGCGGGACTCTTATTTTGACGGGTTTTCTCGTCTATGGAGCTATACAGGCAATGGAGAGCACGCAGTTCTTCTGAGATATTTTGCAGATTTAAAGTTTGTCAGTTTATTAAGCACCCCCCGAAAAGGCATAAGATCTGTATGTATTTATTTACTGTTAGTTGTAATAAGTGTTTTGAGTAATTCGCTGTATGTTGATGATAATGCAATGGAGAGAGAGAGAGAGTTTAATGCGCACTTCTTGGGCTCTGTATTGTTTAGCTTTTGTGGTGATTTTTTTGGAGTGAAAACGGACATAACATAACATATGACAACTTATAAAACGGTTCGTTCCTGTCCTTGATTCTGATTGGTCAATAGCTGTGTTTTATTCATGATAAAACACGGCTATGACCGCTTCACCCAACAGTTCTGTATATCACTATACAACACCCTTAGCAACCACTCTTAGCAACGTAAACTGTTTGTTCTCAATTGATATTGTTCATTGAAGCTTACTGTATTATGTAGAACTAGAAGAGTATTGTGAGAAAGAGATTGAGTGAGCGAGTTTATTACCTGCATTCAGATTTAGCATTTTCCTTCAGGTCAGTCCTATGTTCATAATAAAAAAAAAAAAAAAATCTGTTTAAATGTCCGCTGCAATATCTTATCCTTTTAACAGTTAAGGGGTTTTCCCGTGACTGACAGCGCTAGTCAAAGCATTTGTCAGTTGCGTCTTGTTCAGTGTTCACAACAATTCAGTCTTTTCAGTATAAAAGTCTTCACTACTGAGTGACCTCACTCATAAAGACAGTCTTTGCCGCCATCTAATGGCGTAATAATGTAGCTTCTGTTGCTGTTCATAGTCAGGGACTATTTTTTCCGGTGAAAGGAAGGCTTTTAGTGATTTTACTTCATGAAAGTTGCATTGATACATATATTTTTTGGCTTTAATATTTGTATTGTGTGGTAACCGTTTTATAAAAGTAATAAGGTATGAGAGGCTGTGCTGTATCGTGAATAAGTCACGGCTGAAGGGCGTTGTTAGGCACGACGCGAAGTGGAGTGCAACCCCTTCGGCCGTGACTTACTCACTATAAAGCACCAGCCTCGAGTTATTAGTAATAGGCCCAATAATATGCAAATGAATGGAATGACATATGTCATTCATTTGCATATTATTGGGCCTATTACTAATAAATACACTAATATACTGATGAAACAAACTCTGGGCCAAATATTGTATCACTTTTAGCTAAATTACTATTTTTACATTTCACTTATTTAGCCATATGACAGTTGTATTTTCAATAAATTATCAAAAAATAAATAAATAAATAAATAATAATAATAATAATAATAATAATAATAATTTAAATCCACTGACACTAAAATAATGCAATAAACATTCATTAAACAACAGAAGATGTAACATAAAACCCAAATGTACATAACTGATAACAAAAACTATTAAGAAACATAATTATTTAAACTAAATACTTTCAAACAGGGAATTCTGGGAATGTCAGTTTACAGTTTTTTACTGTAAATTATAATTTGATTTGCCTTTTTTACTGTACATTTAACTGTATTTTACTGTAAAAATTACATTAAATGTCTGGTTAAATCTTTTAGTTTTTCCCTGTATATAGTACGGGAACTTACTGTTAACATATATAAAAAAAAAAATCCATAGCATTTTTACAATATTTTACAGTTAAAATTATACTATTTTTTCCAGTGTTGTTTGTCCCATTATTTATGTAAAACAACAACAGCAATTTAGGATTTAGTAGCTAGGCTTATTTGTACTTCACTAACAGATTCAGCCCTTTTCCAGCACAAAACAAGGGTGCATGTAAGATATTTGTGTGTTAATGTGTTTATATGTGTCTGTTTTAGCGTGTTGTTTGACGCCGTAGGCCTGATGAGGGCTGCTGATGGGTAGATTTTGCCGCCGCTGAGCTGATACTTGTTTTGCCGTAATTAGATTCAGTGAGGAGTGAAGCAAAGCGATTGGGAGATGGAAAGTGTGATCGTGTGTGTTAGAGAGTGGAAAAGAGTGAGAGAGGGAGTCTTGTCAGGTGTTCTTGTGAAGAGTCTGCTCTATTTTTAGTGCTGTCCTCAGTGATGGCTGCTGCTGCTGCAGTATACGGCGGCACAGAGACACAAAAGGCCTGCACTTAAAAAGATTTATACCACTATAAACACACACAAACATTCAAAGCTATCGTATGGCTTCAGAAGACTTGGAATATAGAACACAGGTTGTATCTGTTATGGTCCTAAGGGTTTTATACTGTCACAAATGTATTGCTGTGGAGAAATATCAATAAACATGCTTTTTTCTCCATATTTGCAGCACAACATGAAAATTATTTGTATTTCAGTCCTGCTGAACTGTGCATTAGCATAAATGACAGTTGACAGTTATGACACCAGCTCCGTCATAGCTGTTATGACAGTTATGATAGAGCTGATGGTTTAAGCCACACGGACGTTTCAAATGATAACAGCGGGGCGTCCGGTCCAGATGGACAGCTATCAGCCAGGAGCAATGTACCTTGCAGAAACCTTGCAGTCTTTGTCCTTTGATCTTGCTGTCTTTTCATCCATCTTTTCTCTCTGACACTCATAGTCAGTCTTCAGCGGTTTTGTTGTAGATTACCATGCATACATGGTAATAGAGGTTGACCGTTAAACCACTGTCCCATCCAGCGACCTTTCAGGTTTGCGCTTTAACTTTTAAACCTGAAACTTTCTTTCTCCAGAGCAAACAGCTTCAACTTTGCCCTGTTATGTCTTATGATATGAATCAGTTCTTGTGAATCAAGTACTGATTCATATTTAGATATTTAGATTTGAGTTGATCAAAAAGGCTAACAAATCAGTCTCAAACTCATGAGTTATCGGTTTGAATCGGTCTATGACCACGTACACTGCAGTTAACACACCGCGGTTGTCAGTTCATCTTTTAATGCTTAATCGCGTTGTGTACACACACAGTTCAGTAAAATACGGAAGAGTGACAACCGCATTCTACAACCGTAACAATAATTTAGGGGATTCGCTCCCGCATTTAAATGCAGTTGTCACTCCTGAAACTTACAGTGTGTACGTGGCCTATAAGACTCGCTGAATTGTGGTGATTCTTTACCTACAAACTGAACTGCACATCATGCCTTTCATCATTTTTAACTTGAAATCATTTGAGATTTGTTACTGTGCTTTGTGTATGCAAGCTTTGTAAGACTAAAAGCAGCTTTACTGGTTGTTCATGTAGCAAACTTATAATTAAAGGGGTGGTTGATTTTATGATTTCACTTTTTTAACTTTAGTTAGTGTGTAATGTTGCTGTTAGAGCATAAACAACGTCTGCAAAGTTACGACACTCAAAAGTTCAATGCAAAGGGAGATATTATCTTTTAAAGAATTCGCTGTTTAAGGACTACAACAAATGGCTGGTATGGACTACAATGAGCTTCTTTCTGGGTTAGTGACATCACTAACCCTACAAATTACATAAACCCTGCCTCCGAGAACACAAAACAAAGGGGGTGAGGCCATGTTGGGCTGCTTTAGAGAACAGGAAGAATTGTTGTATTAGATTTTTATTACCATGCCGCCTTCATTTTACGCTGGACTGCTTCACAAACGAGGGTCAATTCAATGCAGGATTTGCACAAAAGATTAACTTGACGGCACATTCTAGTTGATGAGTTGAACCAATTCCACAGCAAGTACATAAATTTATCCACTAGCCATTCAGAAATGTCCAGATGCATTCTATAAGTTGTAACTTCTTCCTGAGTCTTTCCATCAGTGTCCGACTCGGTTTTGAACAATGCAAGGCTGAACACCGTTACTGACAATCATCATTTTGACTGCGTGAGATTCTCCAGCTTTGTTGTTGTTGAGCAGCCGAAGCGCGAGCTGTTAAATCTCTGCCCTCTTTTGGAAAGCTGAACAGGAGCAGCAGCTCATTTGCATTTAAAAGGACCCTTTAAAGATACATATTTTGAACTGAGTTTTGTTTTTGTAAAGGATACTTAGTGGTGTTTTTTAATGTGTTGTAAGAACCGATTTTGGCATGCAATGGGAGAGTACCTTCGTTAAATGACTAACCGTTAATTGAATCAAATCTAAGGAATCATTTATTCCTTATGATTCTCACCTAATTATGATGCATCAAACTCATTTTTGTTTTCTTTTAAAGGGATAGTTCACCCAAAAATGAAAATTCTGTCATTAATTATTCACCCTCATGTCATTCCAAACCTGTAAGACTTTTGTTCATCTTCGGAACACAAATGAAGATCTTTTTGATGAAATCTGAGAGCCTTCTGTCCTTCCATAGACAGCCTACGGAATTAAAACTTTGACGCTTCAAAAAGTAAATAAAGACATTGGACAACTAATCCATATGAATTGAGTCCAAATTTTCTGAAGAGACTTGATCACTTTTTATGATGAACAGATTTAATTTAGGCTTTTACTCACATATAAACATTGATCAGCGAACATAAACAAAAGCTCAACTGTACCTGAATGACATGCGAAAACAAACCTCTTTTCCCGAAGCTCAAATGTGCTGCATAACGCAAGAATGGACCTCATTGGTTACGCGGCACGTTTGCATGAAGAGGTTTGATCTTGCACGTCATTTAGGTTCGGTTGATCTTACTAAACCACTCAATTCAAATGTATTAGTTTTCCAATCTCTTTATGAACTTTTTGAAGCGTCAAAGTTTTAATTGCGTAGGCTGTCTATGGAGGGACAGAAAGCTCTCAGATTTCATCAAAAAGATCTTGATTTGTGTTCCGAAGATGAACAAAAGTCTTATGGGTTTGGAACGACATGAGGGTGAGTAATTAATGACAGAATTTTCATTTTTGGGTGAAACTATCCCTTTAATATATATTTTATGTTGACACATGCTTACAGTAATTTATTATTTTGATAAGCCCAGATTCTCCTAGTGTTTTATTTAAAATGGTCCCATTATGTATACAGAAAATATGAATAATTCGTATGTGTGCCATAGTTTTGATGTGTGCATGTTGTTGTAATCACTCATCAGAATGCAGTTGCTTTACTTCTGGAAGAGGGGAAAAACACACTTCCTCCTTTGGGTACTGTTACATTGACCCTTCATGGCCTCCATGATTACCAGAACGCCACATTTCACTTCACCATTGTTTTTAGACCAGCAACTCTTCCTCCTGCCTTTCTTTCCTTAAGAAATTCACTTAAGCTCTCTCGCTCTAGTAGGAAATCCTCTTCCTGCATCTGTGTTTTGACAGGAAGTGTTTAGGATTGGAAGTGCCCTCATAGACACTTTGAACTTTGTCAGGCGGTGTAAGAATCAAGCATCTCTTATGAGCAAGCCGAGGCACTTTCTCTTCCTCCACAGGATTGAACACCTATGTTGTCTATAGCATTGATCTTTAATTAGTCCCATGCTAAACATATCCCCCCAAGACATCAGATATTCTTAGCCACATACTAAGAGAGAAAAAAAACACAACATGCCTTTTTGGCACTGCCTAATTGGGATGCAACAACTTGTAAAAACATTTGAATGTTTTTTTTTTTTTGAATGTCAAAAAAAAAGTAAAAAGTTAACTGTAGGCATTACACCTACTAGGAGTATAAAACAAATTATGGGTTATGTTCTCTAAAATGTTCATTATGGAACAAATGTTCATTATGTTCAAAATGGATTGAAGCGTTGTATATTGTGAAAATGAACATTAATTAATCATTACTGTTTGGAACCACTTTGTCCTGCCTAACCAACCCCCTTTAACCCATTGTTAATGCATGTCAATTCTTGGTTTATTATAAAGGTCATTTGAAGTTGCTATCCTTCTCGTAGTATAAAGGCAGTGGTCCTTATTGTTATGCATGCAGTGTTCTCTGTCTACGATCTTAACCAGCCCTAACACTGCATGTTAATTACTGTGCAAGTCATTTAGAAAATTACTCTTATATTACTATAGACATTTGAATGTAATGAAACAGGTTCATTGAGTTATTAGTTGGACTGTGTCTTATATCACAGTATAATTAATTTTATATCATAAAAATGATATTTATATTGCAATATAATTATTGAGTATATATTATGGTTTACATTATGATGGTTTATCACCTTCGGATAAACCTTCAAATTAAATAGTTTACTGATGGTATTATCTTAGATTTTTTGGGGGTAATTTAATGGATGCATATCAAAAAACAGGATTCTCTTCAAGATTAGCAAGTTCTACCTCTTGTTTGGAACACATTTTGCTTTGTATTTTTCTTCATGTTTATTTACCATGGTCAAATATAACCCACTGTAGCCCTATAATTATAACTACCACAGTATAAGCAACACATTTTTACCATCATTACTACACAGCTCTATTCATTTGCAGATATTATACTTAAAGCTGCAGTCTGGAAGTTTTTGCCTCTTTGTTGCCATCTCTGTTTTAAACCTGTAATTGCAGTTATTTGCGGAATTATATTTTTTATGTGGGTTGTGCATCGGCACGGCTCCTCAGCGTGGATGAATCTAATGTTTGCTGTCAGTCACCACACCGGTGTGGATACTGTACTTCGGAATCACAGATTCTACGTCTTGAAAGTATGACCAAAATAAGAATTTTCACCAGAAAATGTCATCTGAACAAGTAAGTAACATGTCTGCCACTTTTGCCACAATTTATTGTAAAAGCATTACAGTAAATTGTGCTGACAATAGTGATTAAATCCAACGATCGCTTAGCTCGGATCATGTCAAACCGTGCAAATTATTATTATTATTGTTATACTTTGTTCTCAAATTGTTAATGTTAAAAACATCAGCATTGCATGACTGTGTATTTAGTGTGTATTAGCGTTACCTGTAGATTTCAATTTCTGTAGCCACTCCACAGTCCAAAGTCTTTTGCTTTTGACTAAGGGATAATCTCCAGTTGTCACTTATGACTGTCATTTGGACCTTTCTGGATTACAATCCGCCATCAAAATGATAAGTTTAATTATTGCAGCTGCTGTCAGAAAAGGCTATAAATGATTTGTTACCAGCAGCATCCTCCACATGCCATATAGCCTACTGGCTGGGACTCCTTCTTTATGTAAACGGACGTGACGTAATGACGCAAAGACGAACGGCTGCATGCTCGAATTTGCTGCGGAAACCCACCAGTACCGATTTTTTTTTTATTTATTTTTTTATAAAACATTATTACAAGCTTACCATTGTGAATCAGGCTAAGGTAAGGAGATAGTTTTGAACTCTGGCTGGTTATGTACTTGCTCAAAAATTGATTTTTGGATCATTTTTAACCCAAAGTTACAGACTGCAGCTTTAAATATATTAGATGTCAGTACAAAATGAGAGTTTGCATTTGCCTGTCACAGTTGCAAGAAGCTTTCTTCGTTTTAGCTGTGGCCCATCTTTTTGAAAAATGAGTGCAGACTAGCCTTACTGTACTCAAATTTTGAAAAGGTTTGGCATGAAAGGAATGATCCGGAAGAGCTTCAGTCGATGTTAATCCTATCTGTCTGTCTCTCTCTCTCTCTCTCTCTCTCTCTCTCTCTCTCTCTGTCTGTGTGTGTGTGTGTGTGTGTGTGTGTGTGTGTGTATGTGTCTGTCTTTCTCTCTCTCTCCCACTTCCTCTCATTTCCTCTGCATCCGACTCCCTTGAGTATAGGCTGGAGGGATCTTTGACAGTTGTGCTGTTTTCAGCAGTAGAGGGATAACAGTAGCTTTTCTAAAGGAACTAATATCTCAATTTGTATTCTGAAATGCCTCTCAGAGCTTTGTAAGAAGCATGACATATTTTGCCTACATCATCACTTCTCTAAACAGCTTGGTTTTCCTTTTTCATGGATTGATTCATTGATCAAAACCTTTATCGATAACATTAAAAAAAGCACAGTTTCATATTATTGCATATCTTTATGTGTTGAGCTTTTATTGGCCTTGTGCTAAACAAAGTACTATTGACGAAAAACTATAACTACTGTCGTTTTAAGGGACTTGGATGACATAACTAGTGATAGCCAATTAATCAGCCAATAATTGGTCATTGAAAAATTATCAGCATCAGCTCAATTGTGTTATCTCCAAAGTCTGTTGACTGCTTTTTAATGGATAATGTGTTTTGTTGTTGTTGTTTTTTATTACCAATTTTTATCGGTTATTCTTATCTTCAAAGAGCATATACACACACACACACGCACACACACACACACACACACACACACACACACACACACACACACACACACACACACACACACACACACATATATATACTTAAACTTTTGTATTATGATTTTTTTCAGGTTGCAAATGTTTTAGTTTTAGGTTTTTTTGTTTTGTTTTGTTTTTTACTGAATTTTAATTATTATTATTTGTATAGTATTATGGTATAATACGGTTTAAACAAATGTGTAGTATTGTGCGCCACTTTGATCTCTAGATATCTGTTTATGCATCAGCCACATCCATTGTGCACTAAACATAACAGCTGGATTATAATGTACCTTAATCTAAAAATCTATTTGCTCAAACAGATTTCTTCTGTCTTTGTGGTCTTTGTTGTTTCATATGAAGCGGAGGCTTCTTGACCCGATCTCAAGCTTTCCATAATGAGCATCTATTGTTCCTGAAATGTGCTCTGGGTGATGCTGAGCCGTCCCTTGATGTGACCCTGTTACCGCGGTGACGTAATGACGCTCGGTTTTCCTATGATGATTGGTGGTTACTCTAACGACGGGACGTGGCAGCACCTGAGCTTGTTTTTGTCAGGCATTACATCATCGGGGATGATGTCATTGGTGGGGGGTATGGGGGGGGGGGTTGTTTTGGTCCCTGTGCATATCTGGAAGCCGTCCAAAATTTCACTCGCTAATGCCTATCTGTATCTTCACGCCTACGTTGCTTTTGTAAGCACAGACGATAAACATGCAAGCTGGCTGTTTCTATTTGATACGGTAGTGAAATGCTTATGTCTAAGCATAAACGCTAAAAGCCTTCACAGTTTTATCACATATAATTGGCATTTCATTGTATTAAATTGACATGAAGCCTTTGATGCAACCATTAACAACACACATTTTAATAAAAATATATTCCTTTAATTTTTTAATTAATAGTTTATGGATTTATAAAGATTATTTTTATTTCCTATTATTTATATATTTTTATTTACACCGCATTGCCTTTCTGTCAAGACTTATTTATACATAGTAGTTTTATAATATAAAATGTGTCAGACATTAGCAAATGGAAATTTGCATAAGTCATCTGATTGGCTGTCTGTTGGCCTATTGCCCTGCTTGCATGCATTGTTCATATTTTTCTTTGTTATTCAAATTCTAATTATCATATAGTGTCAGTCCAGGGCACAGCTAGATATCACAGCTCACCTCTCTGTGAAATAATAAGCGCTTTATATCAAATGGACAGATGACTGATTGATTGAATGATAACATTTATTGTAGCCTATGTTTTTATTTTGACTGACAGAAAGAGCTTTAGGGGTGTGTGTGTGTGTGTGTGTGTGTGTGTGTGTGAGGGGTGAGCTCACTTCCGTCATCACAAAGCTAAAGGGTCGTGTGTGGGCGGGGCTGTCAGTCGCCCAGAGGGGTAACTGGAGCGTGTGTGTGTGTGTGTTTGGTGGGGGGTGGGGAGTGAATTGGCAGCGTTGTCATAGTAACAAGAAGGATGTCAGAGAGCCATGTGCTCTGTGCTTCTGTCGTCTGCTACCGTCTTCCATCTCTTTCTCTCTGTCTCTCCGTCTATTTTTCTTCCTCTCCAGCCTTCTCTCACACTCTCCCGCCCAAACCGACCAGGAAATGGCTCTCCTCCGTCGTTGCCATGCCAACTGCCTGCAGCCCTGGTGGTGAGCGGAGGGGAGCGTGATAATGACATTACTCTCGCTGGGCTAACTGTGCTCATCCTTCATTTCTCTTGTCTTTCCATCCCTCTCTTCCTCTCCCCCGTCCACCGTTCAACTCTCTCTCATCCTCTCTTATTTCCATATCTGCACCTCACCCATTGCATGCTCTTTTATTCTAATTTTCTCATTAGTGCCTTTAGTCTCGCAGTGTCTGTGTGAGTGTGTGTGTGATGCATATGGGTAATTCACATAAAATACTTTTGAGAAGTTACATGTCTTGTGCGATGTGCTTTGTTCCATGTAATACTATTTTAAATGGTTTTTCTTTGGCTCAAACTGTAGTGCATGGTGCTAGCAACACCGAGGACCTGGGGTTCGATTCTCAGGGAATATAAATAAATATAATGTTTTAAATGTATACTTATATATCACACAAAATAAATTTACATCGCACCTAACATAAATTTTGTTAAAATATATGCGTGTATGTTTGTGTGTATATTTTATATATATATATATATATATATATATATATATATATATATATATATATGTATGTATGTATGTATGTATGTGTGTGTGTGTATATATATATATATATATATATACACACACATATATACATACATACATACATACATATACACACACACACACACTTATCTAAGATGCGATTTAATCAGTTTAAAAGCATATATATATATATATATATATATATATATATATATAGTAGATAGTTCTGTCATGAAACTCTAGATGGCACAGGCTAATAGGTCCTTTAACGCAACCTGTTTATTATATATTTATATATATTATATAACCAGTTTATTTTCACATTATTATAGATAGGACACAGCTGATTGGTCCCTGCTGTATCAGAATCCTGCTCGCATGCTCAACCTTCAAATACATGGGTAGCATTTGCCTTAGCAGTGCAGCGCGCTTTCAGAAACCCTCCACCTTCCCCAGCTCCACCTGTATAGATCTGCTATGGGTAATTCATGTACGCTATATTGTGCAGCAGCAGTGTGTGTGTGTGTGTGTGTGTGTGTGTGTATATATATATACATATACATATATATACAATAAAATATTATAACAATTATATGAAAAAAAATAGTTATAATAATGAGATTGAGCTCATATTAATTGAGTCACAAAAACACTAAAAACCCTGTGAAATATTTATAGATTCTATAGTGAAAATAGAAGTTTGGCCGGACATATCAAAATGTCTTTTTTTTTTTTTTTTTTGTTAAATAGCCAGTCAGCTACATTCTTATTCTAGAGAGCATGTGATTGAGCAAAAATGAAAAATTGAGTGTAGGATGATGAGGTTTGTTCTTGAGAGAAAAACACTGTACAACACTGTAAATTTTAAATCTGTAAATCTGCTAAAAGGTATTTTGTCAACTTTTAGGAGTAAAATAACATATAGATGGCCTTATAATGGCTAGATAATGGATGTGATTTGATTACATGGAGTGTTTAAAATGAACTAGTGAAGGCAAAAATATGTTTTAAAAGAGAAAAAAAGAGAAAGCAGTTACAGAACCTAAGATTTAAATGTTCCCTTATACATTCGTAGAAATGTTAACCTTGATGATGATTAACCACATCATGCGTCAACTACCCATATGTATGTTGGAGTATATGTGTGTAGTAAGCGGCACCAGCGGCGCTCTTTCAACATCAGTGAGGGAGGGAGGAGGTTCCTATTCAAAGCCCCCTCTCTTCCTCCCCCTCCACACACACACACAGTCTCTTACACACTCACACACCCCCTGCTTTGGACACAAATGAACCGGGAGTGTTTAACAAAGACAGCTTGGATGCGTGAGGTTGGTTCTCTGGTCACAGTCTCCGCTAATGGTGCATAAAGCCGTACGCGTGGACACGAGAGAGACCGAGGAAGATGATGGGGAGGGAGTGAAAGTGCTGTCAGCCATTTTTGCCTTTTTTCCCCTCATTTTTTACAACGCTGTCGATCAGCATTGGTCGTCACTGGTAGGAGAGTCTTACTTGATTACCTAAAAAGGAGGATTCATTTTTTTCCTTATCCCTGCCTGGATTTCTCATCCTGTTTCTCCTTTTATTTTCATTTTTTCTTCCTTCATCCCCTTCTTTACATGGACCTAGTGGACAGACAGATGCCGTGTGCACCTGACAAGGAAAAGCGTTGATTTTTTTTTGGAGGGAGAACCGTGTTGATCGAATCCAGCACATCATCTCCGGCGAACATACTCTCTCCCCCTCCTTCCCTGGGAAAGATTCTCCTCTTCTCCCCTGCAGGAGGGGGGAGAAAAGAAGGGAGACAGGGGAAGACTCACTGGAGGGGGGAGAGAGGGGAAGATTAGTGGGAACCAGCAGGATGCTTAAATTTCGCCCTGGCTCTGCACCTCCATTATGAAGCCATTAGTTAGTGGTGGCGGCCATGGAGTCTCCAGCCAGGCTGATAAAAGCCCTGTAAGTATCGACCCTACATTTCTAGCTCTCTCTCCTCAAAATACTGCCAGCATTCTCTCGTCAGATTAGCCTGATGTGCTAAACATGATCAGGATGGACGAAAACGGCGTTAGATGCATTAAACCGCTAATGTCAGTTTCATTGCAGAGAGACAAATGAGTTAAATGTGGTTTTAAATGGCGTATTTCCATTTCTCTAGTGTTTCTGTGAATTTGTAGCTTGCTTTTGATACAGAGCTACTCAAAGGGTTAATTGCATGTATGCAGATCTCTTTTAATTGACATTTCACATACAGTAGGTCTAGCTTAGCACTGCATTGTATCGCTCGACCCGTGGAATCTTGTTTTACGAGAGGCTGTCGAGTGCCACGACCTCATTCATCCGCTGCTAGTGTAATGTGTGTCAGTGTGTGAAGGCGGCCATGTGCACGCCGCCCCCCGTCACCCTGCACACATGCTCAGATGTGTGTGTACTGGATGATGAAATGGCCAAGATTGTGTCGTGTTTGTCACATCTCTTAGGAATCAGTAAAAATTACATTTAAATTGCTTTATGATGAATGTGTGAGAGCGTTTGAATGTGGGAGGAGTTATGACATCACTGAACGATGCTGTCAGCTCAACATCTGTTGCGTTTCATAAAGCTGCTTGTGACCAAATGCATTTGATTGCGTGTTCGTTCACGTGTGTGTATGCAAGTGAGTGATCACGTTCTTCGGTGTTTGCACACGGGCGGCATCGGAAAGCGATCAGCGCTGGACTGCTGAGTGGAATGATGAGCACTTTTAGCTGTAAATGAATTGATCTTCTGTCAGCCATAATGTACTAGTGTGCGTTTGGCCTTGTACGAGCATTGAAACGTGCCGTGTTCGAACGTCTTCATAGACTGTAGACCGTAGTCCCTGACATAAGAGCGTTGCTATGCAACAAATTTAACAATTCTCTGTGGAAGTTGCAGTGATATGGTGAACAGGTGTTTCATGTCAGAGCTGTTAGTATATTGTGGGTTTTAGCACAACCACAATGCTGTATTGATCAATTGTAAGTCAGAACTTAAATTGTTTTATAATGTAATTTTCCCTTTAAGGCATGCAAGTTCTCTCTGTGGCCATCTTAGTGACTCCATTGGGCAGCTATTATTCTAGGACAGGGTTTTTTTTTTAAATGTGGGGAGTACCTCCCCCGGGGAGGCACGGAGTAGGGCTGGGTGATATGATGATGTCAATTGATAAAGATTTTTGTATATAGTTTATCTGTATGTAAATACATCAGTGCAGTGCAGGACTACTTAAACACAATAGAGCAGCAAACAAACATGGATGAATGAGAAGAAAGAGCAGAACGTGCTTGATGATGAGTTATTAAAAGCACAATAAACCGCAAAAGAGAACTGAATTCGATACTGACAGGCGGCTTTTTGTGGCGCACATCTGAATCGCACAAGTGCTGAATTCAGTTCACTTTCGCAGCTTATTACGCTTGAACCATCAAGTACACACATTTATGAGTCAAAATGCCCATCTTGGTGAGTATTCACATAAACAAAGTCAGCCATCGTGTATGTTGTGTTAGAAGGGAGGCCCACTGTCTTTGACTTTGAAAACCCCTTATCTAGGTACTTCTTTTTTTTTTTTTAACTGAAAGGCAGGATTTCCACCATATTGAGTGTCATTATTTCTCCCATATATTTTCTCCTTCTCATATTTTCCCTGATTCAATTCACTGCAATGGTTTTCATTATTTTTTTTATACATCCTTCATATACCTTTTCATTTCAGGAATATATGTGCTGCTGTTTACAATAGTAACTTGAAATGAAGTAAAGAACCATTTTTGGTTCCTTAGTATATACAATACTGTTCAAACATTTGAAAGAAGTCTCTTTTGTTTACCAAGGCTACATTGATTTGACCAAAAATACATCAAAACAGTAATTGTGAAATATTATTGCAATTTAAAATAACTGTGTTCTATTTGATTATGTCTAAAAATGTAATTTATTCCTGTGATGGCAAAGCTGCATTTTCAGCATCATTACTCCAGTCTTCATGTCACTTCAGTGATCCTTTGGAAATCATTCTAATATGCTGATTTGCTGCTCAAAAAACTTGTAAAACTGCTTATCTAAATGTATGATTTTGCATTTGTGAGACTTTTATCCAAAGCGACAGAGTGCATTCAAGCTATACTTAAGTATTTATATAATTTTAATATCACTATGCAAGGGTTACGGTTAGGGTTAGGGTTAGTTCCTAATATACACAACCTTGGTGTTGCTAGTATTATAATCAGGGGTGCACATAACTTTTTTCGTCTGGTTCCCAAGGGAGCACCTGGAGATGTTGCTTGGTACTCACACTTTGCTCTCCTCACTATCTTCTTTTCTCTCAAACATATTTTTTTGTTTTTTATTATTAACATTAATGACACAGACAACAGCAAGAATATTAGGCTGCTGTCACTTTAAAGGCCCGGGTATACTTCACCTTCCGCGCCTGGACGCGTCTCGCGCGCAGTCGTGTCCGCGCATCTTTCAAAGTATACTCAACCGTGGATGCGCGTGGATGACCGAGTTCGACACATGCGCAGTACAATTTTTTTCTATACTGCCGTGTCATCACGGAGAAGAAAAATAATGCATCCACCATTGCACCATAGTTCAGTAGATACACTAAGAGAACAAGAATCAAAAACGATGGAGAAGGATATGCTTCTAAGTTTACTCATCTTGTTTTTGAATCGCTCTTTCCACACACTTCTTCGACGACTGCACACTGTGCTCAGTGTTGTCCGTATTGCCACCTAGTGGACTCTTCTGTCCTGCTTGCGCATGCGCTGTTGCACGCGCACCTCCTGCGCGGTCTCAAAATCTGGGCTGCACGCGGATGGGGTCCGCGAGCCCACTTTGAGCTTAAGACGGGATGCACGCACGGACTGAATATACTAACACACATCCGGTTTCTTTCTCAACTGTTCGCTAATGACATAACCGAGAGAATACTTGCCGAGACAGGTATTTTAACATAATTTTGTGTGTATGTGTCCCTTCAAGCGAAAGTAAACACGAAAGAGGAATCAATTCGGTGTTCTAGCGCTGTCTGAAACGCGCCTCTCTCTCTCTGTGTGCACGTGCTTCGGGTGTGGCACAGATAACAGCTCCTGAGTCCTGATTTTCATCTCTTCTTCCGCTTTTAAAATCATTTGAATTAGGGCTGGGCGATAAAACGATAACGATATGTATCGCGATAGACACGTGATCAATATCAATAAAAAATGTGTTCAATAAAACGTTCGATATTTTTTTTATTCTTCGTCGGAAGAAAACAGAAGTTGCGAAGCAAGTTTGGTTGCATTAACAAAGGCACTCGCTCTCTGGTAACCTAGCAACGTAGGGAGTGACACGCTAACAGCCAATCATGTAACAGTATCATGTTTGGTTGCGCCATATCGTTGTCTCGTGCTGGTCTGCTGGATTCCTCTTCAGTAACCGGCAACTGATAAGCAGAAAATGAGTGCCGCAGCGAGCGAGGAAATTGTAAATAAAAGAGGAAAAGTCAGCTCGCCAGTATGGCAGTTTTTTGGATATTATAAGTCTGACCGTAGTCAGACCAATGTCGTCTGCAAATTATGCAAGACTGGTAATACCACGAACTTGATGTACCACCTTAGCCGCGCTCACCCTTTGGAGCACAGCCGTATTCAACCAACAACATCTGTAGCTGCAACACCGCACAACATTTTAATTATTTGAGTTTTCCATGGTTGTTGACATTTCTGTCTTAATAACTGAGGGGATTATGATCAGAGGAAGGTTAAGTTTAAAATAAAAATGTTTAAATGTAATATATTTTTCTCCTGGTCCTTATTTTAAATGGGTCAGAAAAAATTATCAATAATTATCGATATCGACCGATATGAAATACTGATATCGTGATACAGTTTTCAGCCATATCGCCCAGCCCTAATTTGAATGTGTTATTTGGTGAGACAAAACACGTCCAAATGATAAACTTTCACTATATGATGGTTAAACTTAGCAATAAATCTGCGAATCACATGCGTGCCGAACCGTTGGGCCTTATCCGTACTGATCACGGATTAACTGCGATCCGTTGAACCCCTAAGAATTAAAGAACACACTTATCATCATGAATTGCTATCGTACCAGAGATGGAGAAATATCCTACACCAGTAAGTAAACGTGTCCCTGTGAACCTGTACTCAAAAGCGCTTCCCTCCATGTTTTCTGGTGCGCATTGTTTATTTTTACCACGCATGCGCACCTGTGTACCACTTATGTGCACCCCTGATTATAATCTACCTGTTGAGCAGCAGGAACACAGTTGTGACAACTTGTGCTGTAACTGTAATGCAAAAGATCTTCAAATATGATTTCATTATTTTTTTTCTCACTTTGCAAGACTTCATTTTGTAAAATTATGCAAAAAAAAAAAAAACTTACTAATTTGCAATTGCTCCAATGAGAATGTGTGTACAGAGCTCTTTTTGAAGACCTGTAGGACTCATGCTGTTAGATTAGGAAACCAATACATGGAGAGATTGAGGACACTCTTTCATTGAATATCAGGAAGTGGTCATTTTCCCTTAGCTTTATTCCCTACATTAGCGTAGTAAATATTTTGGCCTGCGTTTGTGAGAATATCGGTTTTGTTTAATCTGACGCCAAGCCGAAGCTCTTTAATCTTTTGATCCTCTCAGCTCAGGAAAGCGAGAGGCCCCTAGAGCGATACTGAGGCTTATGGGATACGTTTGCAGCTTTGAGTCCTCCAGTGTCAGCCCTTTTTTTTTTTTTTTTTTTTTTTCTTTTTTTTTTTAATAATGTCGCACCTTTTGCTTTGACAGACATGAGCTCCTCACACTGATATAGCAACAGGTTCATATATCCACACCTCAAATGCACAACAGCAGGTACAGTAGGACTATATTAGAAACAAGTATGCGTGCAATTGTACATAAAATAAGCTTTCCTACCTGCACAAAGCCATTTTTGGACTTTGGTCACATTTTTGTCTAGTTATGTAGGTCATTAAGACTGCAGTATCTTTTTTGGATTTTAGAAACAGCTTGTGACCCACAGACATTTTAAAGAGCAAGGATTCGGCTAAATCTGTGACCATATATAGCATTTATTAACTTCACATTCATACTCGTGTATGTGAAAGGGCAATGTAGCCGTAAGCTTATTCATTTATTTACAAACTCCCCCAGAGGCATCACAATATTTGGGACCCCTGCGAGTATAGCGTGCTGTCTGTGACCTGTGCGCTGTTTGACTAAAAGCCTCTTGGGTTAATTGACGGAGGCCTGCCCTAAATTGTGTGGTAAGAGAGTTTAGTCATTATTATGTGCAACAGTGACATGAAAAGGGCACTTAAAGGACAGGAGCGGACCCCTGGGTGGGCACGGGAGGCAGGCAGGATATTGCTATTGACACATGCATATTGACTGCTGTCGCTACCAACATTTTGTCCAAATTATGTGATTGCATACCAAAGATGTATGTAGAGTCAAAATGGGTTGGGCTGTTGCTGATAAGTGAAACATTTTTGGTCATTTTTTTTAACATTTGAATTATGACCTGAGCAGATTATACTACCATTAATCCCTTACTGTTTTGAAATTAACACCTGCCAACCTGCCAAATGCAGGTGAAAATCCACTGTGGCGGGTAGCACATATCAACACACTAGCCAATTTGGCAGGTTATGATTCATAAATTAATAATAATAATAATTATTAATGTCAACTGTTCAAAATCATGCCACACCACAGCGTGACTCACAGTTTTTCATTAAAATATAATGATTTAGGACAAATATATGTATGTACTGACTTTGCACTAGGAGATAGTGTATTGTGCATTTTTCAGTAACAGGTTTGTTTTTGTGGCTTGAATAAATATGCTCCATATAGAGAAATAATATAGCTTGCACTTTCTCTTTCCGTTTGCGCTATTTTTTTTTTTACCTTAATTCAAACTCATTTACGCCACTTTGTCAGTTCTTTAAGTGAACTTTTGCCTGTATTTTGATTAGATTCACTGTTTTGGACAGCAGCCTTGAACTTGAGAACGCGAGTAGAGAATGACGTGATCGGTGTGCAATAAACCTGCCTGTGAGATATCCATAGCGCTTCCTGTCTGCTGTGTGACCAGTTAATACTCCGCCAGAGCCTTAGGAGACAATTAAGAAGCCACATTTTCCCAACCCGTTCTCATAAATGCCACATGTCCCAAGACTTTTGGGCAAAAAGAGTCATAGCATCTTTGCTATGTGCAGGTAAACTCATGATAATTATAAGAGAAATAACAGAGAATTTTGTTTTTATTTCCATTTTATTTTATTGGAATGGTATCCACAAACAGTGATTGACTGTTTTTTTTTTTTTTTTTTTTGGAATGGGTATGGTTCTTTTGATGTGAGGATAAGTGATAAAATATTTGTCTTGCCATTATGTTCCAGCACACAGTCTTGTTACAGTCGATTCAGCCGACAAACTCACATTCACAAATATATGGGTATAATGTGATTTTATGTATGTAATTTTAACCAGTATATTGCTCATCTCCAGCTTAGAGAATAATCTTCAACAGTCACCCATGTTTCATTTCTTGCTCAGTGATCTGTGTAGCCTGTGTTTATTTATAAAAATGTATAAAAGGAAGGTATTTTTGGATCAGACAAAATTTTGGGGAGGAAGCATTGAACGTCATGGACCATTTATGTAATATTTGTGAGGTTTAGGGAATTGGAACACTTTGTAATGTTTTGTTCTCTTCTTCTGTCATAAGCTGACCCACACAGACAAATCTAGAGATTCTTGCAGAATTGGAGCAGCTGTTGTTCATGAAGTTCTACATATTCTCTAACTGTCGTGGCTAATTTGATAATATTCTCAGCAGAGTTTAACATTTTATCATTTTTAAATCCATTCTGCAGATTTTCCAGCTCAGAACACAAGGTGTTGGGTCTAAAACAAGGTCGCAATTCTGTCACAATTCTTTTCGGTTTGTCATCTTTTTCTTAGATGCACCTAAAGATCATTTAAAAATATCAATGACATTTCTTTTAGTCTTTACTTAAATAATGTACATGTTTTTCTGTAGAAAGCTCTTGTCATTGTAATGAAGATGCTGTTAAAACACTCTGTGCTGTTGAAACTCCTGTGGGAAGAATCATGTGCAAATCTGCCTCATTTACAAACAAAAAGACACCTTGAAAAATGGCATCGCTCATTGCTCTCCGCTCAGCGAAAGCAAGTAACTGCTTCATTGTTCCCTGCTCATTTCTAAAACAGCCAGTAGAAAAGCCCATGTACACTCCTGAGAAGTGAATTTACTGGCATGGTAGAGGTTTTGATGACCCCTTTCTGCAGTGGAAGCATGAGGAGAGGTGATGTGTGTATCATAGCTGACAGCTCTGTGGCCATCCAGGACTGTTAAGGGAATAGCCTTGAGGAACACGACCGAAGGGATGTGGAAGGAGGATTGAGGCACTTTGCTGCTATCACAGCGCCTTTATTTTAACTGCTGAATGCACCCGCTGACCTAATAGTGTGCACTTAAACACATCACTATAAGTGAGTACTGGTGCTTCAAGAACCCTAATCAAATACACTTCTTTTCTTTACTTTTCTTTTCTTCTGTCATTAATTTATTTGTTTTATCCTTCTGTCTCGTTTCGTTCTCTTTTGTTTGTTTGTTCCTCATTGTCTTTCATTTGTTTGTTTTGTTCTCTTTCGTTTGTTCGGTTTTTTTTTTTTTGTTTATTTTTCATTTATTTTTCATTTATTTGATCTATTTTGTTTTTGTTCTTTTTGATTTTTTTTGTTTTTTTGTTCTTACATTCTGTCCAGTTTGTTGTTTTTCTTTCTTTCTTTCCTTCTTTCTTTCTTTCTTTCTTTCTTTCTTTCTTTCTTTCAGGTGTAAATAGCCCCAATTAATATGAATGAACTGCCATGGCAATAGATTCAAATAATGAATTTGTGCATATGAGGAGGAATATTCATCAACACATTAGTGTGTTAAAACACCTTTATCCTCGCCAAACAGCAGGCATCTGCCTCTTTTCCCTCTCTGTTACTGCACCAGTATCGCTGCAGATAGTGTGCAAATATATAATTTTCCTTATCTGCTTCTACTCCATCTATAAGGTTGTTTTCTCTCTGTTCAAGCTCTCCGTCTCCCAAGAGAATTGGCTGCATTTCCGGCATGTATACGATTATGGGAGTGGAAATTAGGTCAGATGCATTTTGTATGAAAGCTATACTCAGCCACAGCTGGCTGAAGACATCCAATAGCCCCCCAAAAAAGCAATTTCACTTGTGAACACACATACACACACGAGCACACACACAGACACAATCGGGAGCCGATTGAATGGGTTTTATCGGAATGTGGCCGTGTGTGTGTGTGTGTGTGTGTGTGTGTGTGTGTGTGTGTGTGTGTGTGTGTGTGGGCTGTGTGCTCTCTAATATTAGCTGAAATTGGTTCTTAGCTCCTTATCTCAGTGCTGTTGTCAGAGCCTTTCCTCTTGCACAAGCTCCCACACACGCACACTTCGCTCTTGCAGCCGCACCCCTTCAGATATGTACAGAGCGTCGCTCACACTGAACCAGAGGACATAAAACATGCCACATACACATCTTTTAGTCTTCGACTATAAAGCATCTTTCTTTCATTAATTATGAATTTGTATTTGTATTGTTTTCCTAATGATTGTTTTTATGTAAAAATGAACCAACCTTGTTCTTGCTGTAAGCTAAGTGGTATTCCAATGCCAAGGCTCTCTTCCATTAGAAATACAATTTTCTCTCACAGCTTCAGTTTCTCTACAGCTTGGCTTCAGGGAATCTATGTACAGTATATGCAGGCTTAATGGCAGACTTGTGGAAAATATGCAGGATTGTGGAAAATATGAGTCTTTAGTTGTTCAAGCACTATATTCTAAGTCTTTTGAGGTCATAAAATAGTTTTGTGTGCAAAACCTCTTGTCAACAAACATTAGCATTAGCAAGGGAGCTGCGCTATTCTGTTAAATCAAACTAGCGAAACCCCACATTAAATGTGACTGACCCGGCTGACATTTTGTTGCATTTGGCAGAACTGTGGATGGTGTGGAGGGGAAACTTGCCCCTGTTAAGATATTGTCTGGTCTTGTTTCCAGCTCTAATAAAACACTAAATGTGTCTGAGGTCTAGTTTCATCAAAAATCCTTGAGGAGTCGTATCAGAAACATCAGACTGCAGGTGTGATGAATTAATGATAGCGTAGTGGACTGCAGCTTTCCACAAAACTGACATTACTTTGAACTTTAGCAAAAAAGGAGACACTGCAATCTTTGACATTTAAAAGCTCAGTGAAATCCACAGAACTTTGTTGGTTTAGTTTATATCTATTCTCTTTGAAGTCATATACATGAGCAAAAATTTGGGTAAATGAACAGATTGGCTGATTGGCTGTTATAGTTATTAGATGCATTGCAGGATGTATACGGATTGTTATAGTCAAATGTACATCCTGACACTCTGTTTGTTTCCATGTGCAGCTGCCGGCAGACTTCAGCAGATTACACCTGGCAGACGGGATTCACCCGCAGGTGACACACGTTTCCTCCAGCCACTCAGGATGTAGCATCACCAGTGATTCTGGGAGCAGCAGCCTGTCGGACATTTACCAGGTGACAACACCATTCCCTGCTAGACACCTTGTCTTTGGGTAATGTAGGAGTAGCAGCTTTGTGACACATGCCATCAAAATGCGACATACTTAATGCTCTGAGCTGACAGCATTTGACAGTTTTTACTGGTTTATGCCTCTAGGACTAATGCAGCTAGGACTAATAGAGGAATAGTTTACCAAAGGAAAAAGAGTAAACATTTCTTGGCTCTCATGTTGTTTTGTGTAACCCGAAATGAGAATTTTTGAGTAGGCAGGCAGACACATGAATAACAGAACGTGCAATTTCTCACTAAGTGCACAGTGATACATAGTTCATAGTATCCAAGTCAGTTAAAAATCACAGTAAAAGCTCTTTATTTAGAGTTTTCTGAGGCTTTGTCAGAAACTGAACTGAATGTTTTTGTAAAAAAAAGTCTCTTATGCTCACCAAGGCTGCATTTTGTTTAATCAAAAATACAGTAAAACAGTAATATTGTGAAATCTAATTGCAGTTTAAAATAACTGTTAAACTGTTTTCCATTTCAATATATTTTGAGATGTAATTAATTCCTGTGTTGGCAATGCTGAATTTTCAGCATCATTACTCCAGTCTTTAGTGTCACATGATCCTTCAGAAATCATACTAATCTGATTTGATGCTCAAGAAACATTTTATTATCATCAATGTTGAAAACAGACATGCTGCTTAATATTTTTTGTGGAAAAAGTTTTTTTTTTTTTTTTCAAGATTCTTTGATAAATAGAAAGTTCAAAAGAACAGCATTTATGTGAAATAGAAATCATTTGTAACTTTATAAATGTCTTTAATCTCACTTTTGTTTAGGATCAATTTAATGCATCCTTGCTGAGTGAAAGTATTCATTTATTTAAAAAAATATACATATATGTGACCCTAGACCACAAAACCATAAGTCGCACAGGTATATTTGTAGCAATAGCCAACAATACATTGTATGGGTCAAAATTATCGATTTTTCTTTTATGCCAAAAATATATATATAGTATATTAAGTAAAGATCATGCTCCATGAAGATATTTTGTAAAATTCCTACCGTAAATATATCAAAAATGTATTTTTGTGAATGGATGTGCATTGCTAAGGACTTCGTTTGGACAACTTTAAAGGCGATTTTCTCAATATTTAGATTTTTTTTTTTTTTTTTTTTTTTTTTTTTTTTTTTTTGCACCCTCAGATTCCAGATTTTCAAATAGTTGTATCTCAGCCAAATATTGTCCTATCCTAACAAACCATACATCAATGGAAAGCTTATTCCATTCAAAAATATGATACTTATGACTGGTTTTGTGGTCCATGGTCACATATATTGATTTTTTTTTTAATTATTATTATTTTTGGGTGAACTATTTCTTTAATGATTGTGCAAATTTCATCCCTCATTCATTTATTTCATTTACATTTTATTCATTTGGCAGATGCTTTTATCCAAATCTTCTTACAGTGCATTCAAGGTACATATTTTATCAGTATGCATGTTCCATGGTAAACATTTGTCACTATAACTAAACCTGAACCAATGACCTGTGAAACTGAGCCAATGAGATTAAAACAGAAGAACCCCATTTGCCTTTTACATATTTGTGTCAGTCTATAAAATGTCTGTTTTCCTCCATTAATCTTATTAATTGTGTTTGGCTTGGTATTTGCCTGGAAGTTTAATTGATTTCCTTGTGTGATGTGTTTGCGGATGTTTTTGCGGCGGGCTGTGTGCAAAGGTGTATGGGAGATAATTCAGTTTATGCAGTGTCCACGATCCTGGCCTGGTGGCCATCTGTTATAGGCTAATTAACAGCTGGACGGTGTCCTTGTGAAAAAGAGGTTGTGATCTCCCTGCTCTACACCCCACTTTACTACAATGCTCCTCACCTCTCCATGTGATCCACGTCTCATAAAACAAGAGCAAGCTGTATGAAATGTTGCCAATATAAAATGGATTTCCAACTCTAAATTCTGATTGGATGAGCAGCGTTTGAAGCTGAAACTGCACCTTCTTTTATTCATGTGTCTGCCTGGCAGCCATAAACAGGCTACAGTTAAGCTAATTAATTGCTGTATAGCACTATATTACTTAATGTAAAAACTGTACATTATCATTAAAACATTTTATTATTTATTATAATTATTTATTATCTATTATAACATTAGTGTCTATTATCATATTGCCATTTTATAAAAGCAACAAGCCACAAAAGGTGGTGCATCATGCCTAAGAACATCCCATCACTGTGGCAAAATTACAGCAATGCACAATGCAAGACTTTCAGAAATGTATGCTAATTTTCCCTCAATTTGAATTGATTATTTTGATCAAATCACAATAATAGACAATAGAAGAAGCATTTTCACTAGTGGTGAGACTTTTGGACCCCAAGCATCTTAAAATACTTCAGGCCTCTATTGTCAAGAGTAATGGCCCATATCCTCAATGTGGCTGTCAAAACGGTCACTTTTTTTTTTTTAATACATTTGAATAAATAATGATGCAGGTTCTTCAGGGAGGCTTGAAAGCATTGATCCAAGAATAGCCCTGCTAAAAAATTAATGTTCCCTTCACGCTCATCTTAGCCGCCCAAACAGCGCTATGGATCGCACCAGCCATGGCATTTTGAAAAATAAATCGGTCCTTTCACCAGCCACAATGTATTAACAGCCCATATGTTTGTCTTTCCTGATTAGTTCCTAAATGGTTTTCATAAGAGAAGCCAGCTTGACTCTTGCTTAGTCTGCATCAGTGGTGGTGTTTGATTTGCATCTCGTCAGTACAGTAGGAAAACTGATTGGACGACCCCAACGTAGTTGGTTTGACTTGAGTGCATTCAGTTTCAGAGCGAGTCATCAACCTAACCATGTCTGGATGGATATGTGTTGTAATGTAAATCCCAAAAGGTTCAGTTAATGGGCGACTGCTTAGTATATTGATTTTAAGATCTTGAAACAGCATTAATCAACAGTCATTGTTACCTTTCTTCAACAAGATTGCTGTTGTTTAAGCACGTAGATATCCAGTCGCCATGCACCAGTGGCTAAATGCCTAGAGAATGCATATTTAATTCATAGTTGAGAGTAGGGAATTACTCGGGTTTCCTGCAAATTGATGGATATAGCATTTGAGATTGTCTGTCATTGTAAATACTGCTCATTCATAGATCTCTGCTCATGTTTTAACAGTCTGAGCTTCTGGATAATTGTATGCCACAGGGTTATCGAGCATCTGTGAGCTCATGGAGCTTTTCTTGAGGACCTTAAAGGAAACATTCTCCCAATATTCATTTACTCACCATCATGCCGTTCCAGACCTGTATGACCTTGTTACATTGAACACAAGGAGAAATTATCTTTTTTATTCAATTGCATTGAGCCATTAAGCCTTAAAAAAGGATATAAAACAACCATAAAAGTGGGACTTGTGTGTCTCTGAGGCATTACAATAGTTTATTTTATTTTATTTATTTATTTTTCCAGGAACAGATTTAAATTAAGTTATTCACTTGAATTGTAATTGATAATCACCTCAAGTGAGCTGTTAACCGCTGTGACCAGATCATTGAGTCAGTGATTTGAAGTTCAGAACCATATCAGTCCAATATGGAAGTTATTTATTCAGAAGTTCATAAAACAAAATCAGATTCAGGAAAAAAAAAAAAAAAAAAAAAAATATATATATATATATATATATATATAATGTTCAAGAATACGAGATCACCACTTTTGTATTCTGGTGAATAAAGAAAGTCATACAGGTTTGGAACGGCATGAGGGTGTAATTGATGACAAAATTGTTATTTTTAGGTTATCTGTTCCCACAAGTTGTGTTGACCATCTTAAGAGGGATGCTATTGGATAGATATAGCCCTCTTTTTTTTTTTTTTTAATATTAGTCCATTTTGCCACCTGTCACCGACATCCTCCCCCACTCCCCTGTCTCCACCCTCAAAAAGAGCCCAGCCTCACATCGCCCCGCCCCATTCGCCCTCTGAGTGGCTGCTTTCAGCACAGTCTGAATATTTGATGAGTAATGCAGGTCATTTAAGTCAAAATGACATGCGTTTGTGTGAGCCCAGATCGAGGGGCTTAAAAAATTAAAAGTGGCTGGAAGACCGAGCTCTAAAGATGCGGCTGGGACCCGGCTTCTGCAAGCAGTTGGTCAAGGCGACATTGTGGGCAGTTACAGGCAGGAATAGAGCATCGCTGGGAATCCTCGGTCAGGTGAGAGCGAATCAGGCTTGGTTGTGACAGGAGATTGTGGCGTACACGACAGGATGGGTCTTTCTTTTGTTGCCTACCTTCTAAGGTTGGGCCATGTGCTGTTGGAGTAATGGGTTGTATTTTCTCAAACAAGGATTTCAAACATCTCTCTCTCTCTGTCAAGTATCAGAAAATATTGTTGTTGTTACCTGTGCTTGGTTATGTGGTTTGTTAGTTGCTGCCTTAGAATTTTTTTTTTTGTCTCTAGGGTTGCTGCTAGACATGTCCTTTTGACATTTCCTTTTGATTATGAATTAATGGAAAATGACTTGGTTTTCTTTAATCTTTTTTTTTTCCAATTTCAGATGCTTTTGAAATCAGTTTAGTTACTGATGTTAGGGCAGTGATCAGTTTCAGTGTTCAGGATAAATGTATTAATTTAGCAGAAACTCCACAGTGACTTACAGATCTAAAACAAACAAATAAAAAGTCCAAAATACTTTATTATGATTGACTGAAGTTTTCTTACACATAGGCCACCGAGAGTGAGCCCGGCGACATGGACCTCAGCGGCCTGCCCGAGACGGCCGTTGACTCCGAGGAGGATGACGATGAGGAAGATATTGAACGTGCCTCAGATCCCCTCATGAGTCGAGACATCGTCCGAGACTGTCTGGAGAAAGACCCCATGGACCGAACGGATGATGACATAGGTGAGCGATTCCCATATAATCTTGAAAAACGTTGGCAAAGATCCTTTACTAGAACATAATGCAAACACTAGAAGTGGAGATTCTTGGAAGCAATGAAATAATTTGCCAGGAGAAGAAGGCAACAAAAGGTCGGAGAGACTACAAAAGGAAAAGCATGAGGGGGAGATGTGTTGTTTTTTTGTAGGTCACCCTCTCAGTCGAGTCTCTTGGAGCACATTAAAATTTGATTGGCTGAGCTGCATCTACAGCTACGCTTCAGTGGTGCCGTGCCAAGCACAGGTCATCGAGTACCCAGACAGGCCATGAGCACGGAGCAAAATCTCTTGTCTTTTCTCTTCTTGTTCTCAATTGAATCACTCAGGGCTTTGGGCAGCCCTGTCACACTAGCTAAAACCAGATACTTGATTTAGTTGGTCTGTCAAGCATGGAAGGAATAACTATTAACTTGCTATAGAAAAACTATTATCTTGCTGGCCAGTTCCATTTATTCGTATTGATTGTTAAATAATGATTATATTGGAATGAATGGACACAAGAGGTTTAATGAACCATGTTCTGTGCAACAAAATGACGAGCACACTGGCTAGGCTGTCAAAAAGAGACAGGAAAACTTGTCAAAAAATGGAAATGGGTGTTTCTCTAACAATGAGTACTTTTGGCACTGTAGACTGTAAGACAATTAACTCTCTTAAAACACACATTTCACATTCTCACTAACTGATTTAATTTGTCCACTAACAATATTCAACAGTGTATATACGTAAATAACAGGGGGGAAAAATTATCCATCAGGTCATTATTTCCATCACAGTGTCATTTCTGCCACATCTCAAATGATGTGTTGTATTTAATAACATTCTGCAGTGAAAATCACATTAAGCATTATTGGAATAAAATGTCAGGCTCTATTTTATTCTTATACACATTATACACATTTAATTATCTTAAAATGTATTTGTTTTCTTTTCACAAATTTTATCTCAAGCTCTTCACTGACACTGTTGTCAACTATATCAACTTTTGATTAAATCAATGGAAATGACAGCAACTGAGGGGCAGTTCTAATATGTCTAAAATTTGATAATTAAAGAAATAATTTTCATGCACTATATTTAAATGCTTTATTTTACTCTTAGTCTTGATCATCATGCTGCAGTTTTTAAAAATCAGTGCTATTTTTATTATGAATTTTCAAATTTTAAGATTGAACATCCAGTAGAGTAAAACAATACAGTCTATACATAAAACCATGGGCACCACTGTGGCACCCTTACTGGCCAGGGTCCTTAGTTAGAATCGTCTAATCTTCCCCCCTGTTCCCCCCAAAATTCAAACATTTCAAAGGTATCAAAAATTGTCCAAGACATGGATCAGTATATAGTTTCTATGACAGTTTTATTTTGACCTCCATATAATAAAAAAGAAAAAGAAAAAATGTGCTAGTTTTTATAAAAATCAACCCCTGGGAAGTGTCCATAGTTGAAGAAACTACTGTCAGTTCTTTGTCACTGTGGAAATGGATTTTGTCGTGTATAATATGTCCTGTATATTGCATAGCAGGATTAGCCGGTTTTCAGAAATAGCTTCATATTAATAATGCATTCAATGCTTGGTTGCTGTTATTTTTATAGCCATGGAAAGAATGTTTTCCGTTCTCCATGTGGGAAGAACAAACTGCATCTGATAAGAGAGAACAAATATCAATGAAAGACTTTCAGAGACTCTCATGTATCCTACTTAGTCTTAATTGTATCTTTCACTTCTTATTTCTCACTCTGTTTCTTCAGAGCAACTGTTGGAGTTCATGCACCAGCTTCCGGCCTTTGCCAACATGACCATGTCCGTCAGGAGGGAGCTTTGTGCTGTCATGGTGTTTGCTGTGGTGGAACGGGCCGGCACAATCGTCCTTAATGATGGCGAAGAGGTCGGTCACACTTACCATGACATGACCCAGTGGCATTAGCCTTTCTGCTCTTACATGAAGCATCAATTTAACCTTTAATCGATATGTGTGGCCTAGTATGTGTAGTACATACCCTGCACTTTTTCCTATATCGATAGCTGTTAGCGTAGCTTTTCACACTAATCCCATTTTAGTTCTTTCTTTAACGTTAATCCTGTCACTTTTTTTTCTTTTTCTTTTTTTGAAGTTATGTCGTCATTTTTAAAATTTCACCAGCTTTCACTTCAGTCTCGTGCTAATCTTGATTCTGTGGAATCGCTTACATGTACTGTCATCCCCCCCTTTCGTCACAACCAATCAGCCATTTAGCTTCTGCACTGTTAAACCTGAATGGATGCCAGCATTCAACATCTTGAGATTACAAGATGCCCGCGGTACAGCGGGAATCACTTATCTCCTTATCTCAGTATTGACATGCCAAAAAGAGCCATTTTCCCCCCTAATGCATCTATATAATTGAAAGCAGGACAGAGCTTGAGGCTCATACAGTTCATTGTGATGACATGTTCTTTGCTGTTATAAATCCTCAAAACAAAAAAAGCAGCAGCACATACCTAAGTTCCTGTGCACAAGCTTTGTATTTCACCACAAAGGTTTATGTTACGTATTGCAACCTGAAAATGATTTAAATTGTAATATCACATTAAATGCTTGTGTCTTACTGTTAACTTTGCATTGTACCTTTGTTGTAGCTGGACTCATGGTCTGTGATTCTGAATGGCTCAGTGGAGGTGACGCACCCAGATGGCCGGACGGAAATCCTGTGCATGGGCAACAGCTTTGGTGTGTCCCCCACCATGGAGAAAGAGTACATGAAGGGGGTGATGAAGACCAAGGTGGATGACTGCCAGGTGAATCAAACAATACTACAAAAAAAAAAAAAAGAAGAAGAATGTCTCTTATCCCCGCCCAAACTATTTTAACTGTTTGTAATGACTCATTTACTGCAGAAGTGATGTGGCTCTGTCCATTCATTAAGCATAAGAATAATAGAGGTGATTAGTGAAAAATTAGAAATAATGAAATCTTGTCTCTGTTTCAGTGCACTGGTTTAATTATCATGGGGAAATCATTTGAATATACTGCTGCATCGTAAAACTGATTTACTTTCCCCTCACGGTTTGTGTCTTCTTGCTCACTCTTGCTTTCTCTGTCAGTTTGTTTGCATAGCACAGCAAGATTACTGCTGTATCCTTAACCAAGTAGAGAAAAATATGCAGAAGGTGGAAGAAGAGGGTGAGATTGTGATGGTGAAGGAACACCGTGAGCTTGACCGCACAGGCACCAGAAAAGGACACATTGTCATCAAGGTGAGAACCCAACTTATAATGTGTGACAAGTTTGTTTTTTTTTCATACCCAGAGGTAAAGAAATGTTCAGAAATGTAGCTTAAGTGACAAAAAAGGCTATCCTGACTAGAGAATTGTAATTTTTTTATAATCATTTTCCTAGAACGGATGTTACCTGTCATGAGGTCCGTTAATAGCTCACATAAGCTTAAGGATTTAATACTTATACCAGTGTTTCCTGCACCTCTATTTTGTGGCACTTCTGCAAAAGGAAATGATATTTTATTCTAGTTGTGAGTTTGCAGTCTGAATTGTGTCCAATGAGATGAGCCAAGTTGTGCCACGCTGCAAAAACTGTTCTATAGGAAACGTTGACTTGCACTCTCGATTGACATGGCATTTGCCCTGATTTACACAGATGCATTGAACATAGCCATTTATTGATTCCTAAACATGGAAATATGCTTAGCACAGTAGAGGCATACAGTATATGGACTGAATATCAAATATATTTTACAAGTCCAATACCTCAACGATGGGAGCTGAGGGAAATTTGCCCAACAACAATGAAACTGAATAGTTCTTCTGGCCAACTACAAATCAGAGCCAAAATTTAAAATGCATTGCTTTGGCATCTTTTAAAGAGTATATTTGGTTTTTACAGGGCACACCGGAGCGTCTTACCATGCACCTTGTAGAAGAGCACTCAGTGGTCGACCCCACCTACATCGAGGACTTCCTGCTTACCTACCGCACCTTCCTGCCAAGCCCCATGGTGGTGGGCAAGAAACTGTTGGAGTGGTTCCATGACCCCAGCCTCAGGGACAAGGTACATAGACACACTTATTCAAGCATTCAAATCAATCAGTTCTCGATTGAATGATTAGTAACCTCACATTTCATCAGGTTACACGGGTAGTCTTGCTGTGGGTGAACAATCACTTCAACGATTTTGAGGGCGACCCCGCAATGACACATTTTCTTGAGGAGTTCGAGTACAATCTGGAGAGAGAGGTCAGTTGTGTGCAATAAAACCTTAAATTCCTTGGTGATCTTCAGCTTTGTGGCCGTGTTGACTGTAAAAATCTCATGTAATGCCTCTCTTTGAACCAGAAAATGTGTGGGCACCTAAGACTGTTAAACATAGCATGTGCTGCCAAAGCTAAACTGCGGGTGGTGACCCTGACAAAACCCTCGAGGGAAGCCCCCCTGGCCTTCACCCTGCTGGGGGGTTCAGAGAAGGGCTTTCGCATTTTCATTGACAGCGTGGAGCCAGGCAGCAAAGCTGCAGAGGCCGGCCTTAAAAGAGGAGATCAGGTAATGTCACACCAGCACTATGCAGGATCTGAAGTAAGCTACAGAAATAGTTGTTAAATTGACACCGTAATAGCAACTTGCTGTGGCATTAGGAGCAGTAATAGCAGTGTGGGACTGGAAGTGGAAAACATTGTGTGAGAGCATTTGTAATTGGCATTGTCAACCGGTGAAAGCAGAGTTAGTCACAGCACTGAGAGCATACTGCCCTAAATCATAAAGAAGAAAAGCAAAAACCTCATCTTATGATTTTGTTTCCATTCAGCCTGTCTTTCAAACATAAAAGCACATAAGTTTCAGCCCCTCAACTTGTTCTGTAGTCTGAATCTGTCTGCCACACTTCTTCCCTCCTTCACACAAGTGGAAAATGTGATTTCAGATTAATTGAGTATGTCACACTGTTTCTTTTTGCCCTTTACTCTATGTGGTATTTTGCTCATAAAGCTGTTTAATGAGTTGCTATCTATTTGCCCTCCGAACTACAAGAAGAATGTTGATTGATCTGAATGCTAATCAGATTCACCGTTTTGAGATTATTGATAATAACTGTGTCCGCTTAGCCAATTAAAAGATGTGGTAGTTCCCCCTTGTATCAGTTAACAGCTTTGACAATGGATAAACAATTTGTTTAAATTTTGAGTAAATATTGTTTAGAATAAGTTTTCATTTAATTTCTTTTTGTGTAATTGGTAACAAGGGAACACACACCAATAATAATAATCATGGAGAACATGAGGCTTGTAAACTGACGTCCATGGTCACCATTTTACAAAAACAAAACTTTCTATGACAAAATCAACAAGTGTGCATTTTCAAAAACTAAAAAGTGGGCATAAAAAAGAGAAAAGAAATAATTTCCATCAGAATTTCCTGTGCTTATATATATATATATATATATATATATATATATATATATATATATATATATATATATATATATATAATATATGAATTTTGTGAACCTTTTTGCTGTTATTAAATTGTGTTATGTAACGTATCAGTATTAGAATCTGCCATCAGCTATCATGCTCTCTAGATATCAGTAGATATTGGTCAGTAAAACCCATATTGATTGGCTGCTAATGTGAACGTGGACCTGTACTTGTTTGTGTGTGTCATTGGTGTCAGTTTGAATGAATGAATGAATGAATGAATAAATGAATGAATGAATGAAAAAGGTCCTTTCGCATTAAAAATAAGCAACACTGAATAAGAGTCACTCAGCATACCTCACCTCACTGAGATGATTTTATTAAGTGACGTATATTGCCACAAACTGCTCTCTGGAAAGTGTACTAAAATTTTAGAACATTATGTTTTATGTGTATTTATCAACTGGCCCAGCTGCAATGTTGATTGAGACCTTGGATTTCCATTTTGTTCCCCAGATACTAGAGGTAAATGGGCAAAACTTTGAAAATGTGCCGCTATCCAAAGCCAACGAGATTCTCAAAAACAACACGCACCTGTCCATTACTGTGAAAACCAATCTCTTAGGTAAGTTACACTGGCTGAAATTACCACAGCTGCACAGTCATTTAGACCCAAAACACGCTTTATCCAAAACTTGCCAGTTAGCTCTCCTTCCTTTTGCAGTAGGGGAAAATGTAGTTGTAGTTGCTTTTGACTATTTGTTTTTTGAAAATGTTAGATGACATTGTTAAATCTCTATCTTTGTGCTGTGTTCTCTACTCTCAGTGTTTAAGGAGCTACTGGCCAGACCTGAACAGGACCAGGAGCAAGAACAGGAGGAGGAGCCAGACAGGAAAAACGGGGCACCTCACATCCCTAAAATCGGGGACATTAAGAAAGCCAGTCGTTACTCCATCCCTGACCTGGCTGTGGATGTTGAGCAGGTCATGGGTCTTGAGAAAGCTAGTAAGAAAGCCAAGGCCAACACCGTAGGTGGCAGAAACAAGCTGAAGAAGATCTTCGACAAGACACTGACCAGTATTCTTCCACCCAAACCTTACAAGTAAGATGAGCTTGATGTATGAAAGCTCTATTGGCAATTTGGTCCACCGCAGTGTATAACTCTTCTGGTTTGTTCACAGTGATGTTGGGGTGGGACAGTCCCAGGATGACAGCATTGTAGGGCTAAAGCAGTCAAAGCAGATCCCTCCTGCTCTTCCTGTCAGTGGAAACCTTTCATCAAGCAACCCTGACCTGCTGCAGTCACACCATCGCATACTCGACTTCAACAACCAACCTGGTAAGACGCTTTATGTGGTTTTACAAAGTAGGATATGTTATTGCATCAACATCCTTGTTGGTTCTGGAACAACATTCTTATCAACCACTGAGATGTTAGGGTTAGAGTTTGGCTGTGGCTTTAGGTTGGGCTTAAGGGGTGAAGAGCATTCAACAATCATTTCCCTAGGGATAGGATTTAGCCAATAATCATTTGATCCAGGAATTTATCCATCTAGGTTTGACAACCTTCTTATGAGTGAACAGACTTTGAGTCAGTAAATAAAGACAGTTGAGATCTTTGCCAGAATAGTTTAAATATATTCGTGTGATATCTTACCTTGCACTTTCCTTGAGGGCATCTACAGAACCCTTCAAAGAAGTTTAATCTCAGTACATGCATATTTAATAAGATGTTCATGCTGTCCTGAATGTCCTCTTTCAGAAGCAGTACCTATAAGTAAGTATTTGATCTTGCCCCGTCAGAGGTTCCTTAACTTTCATTTTTCTAATCACAATCATCTTCAGTGAACTTGTCTGGTCAATTTTGACAATGATTTTGCTATCCAAAGTTCTTTATGCTGCACGGTTTGGTGGGATTCAATCAGGTCTTAATCTGTGAACACATTGCATTTGGTGGGATTTATCAAAATTCTTTAGTTAATTGATTCTTTTTCACTGATTCATGCCGCTTTCACACTAGAGGTTTTGTTGATTGACCTTGAAAGTTGATTTGTTTGCTTGGTGTGAAGGTGTCTTCTGAACATGCATATGCGCCAAGAAAACTGTACAATTTATAAAAGAAGTTTTTGATGATGGGTTAATGTTAAACAAAGTCAGGTAAGTGGTTGATGTACAGATAATGTATAAATTGATTACATTGTAGACATTCAGAAGTGGATCAGTTCTTGACTGTCCACAAATCTAGTTAAGATTCGGACTCACTCAAACATACCAAGTGTGAAAGCGACATATGTTCATTGGTAATGTAAAATGATCATGGGAAATGCATAATAAGTGGACTTCCATCCAGATAAAGACTTGATGCTAGTAATTTCTCTGTTCTTTAGACATGTCAGACCAGGTATTGCGAGTGTTCAAGGCAGACCAGCAAAGTCGGTACATCATGATTGGGAAGGACACCACAGCAAAAGAAGTCGTAGCTCAGGCCATCCGAGAGTTTGCCTTGACTGCTGCAGCTGAAGCCTATTCGTTGTGCGAGGTGTCAGTCACTCCTGAGGGCGTTATCAAGCAGCGGCGACTTCCTGAACAACTCTCCAAACTAGCCGACAGGATCCAGCTGAGTGGCAGGTGCTGCCTTAGAGCCCTTATGGCCATTATGTACAATTTCTGAAATATTTCTGTTTCAGAGGCAAATCACTTAAGACACTTGTTGACCTCTCCATTTAACATGCAGGTACTACCTGAAAAGCAACATGGAGACAGAGACACTGTGCTCAGATGAAGATGCCCAGGAACTACTACGGGAGAGCCAGATCAGCCTGCTGCAACTCAGCACGGTGGAAGTGGCGACCCAGCTTTCCATGCGCGCCTTCGAGTTGTTCTGTGCCATCGAGCCCACCGAGTACATTGATGACCTGTTTAAGCTGAAAACTCGCCTAACTGGGCCCCCCAGTCTCAAGCTCTTTGAGGAAGCCATCAATCGGGAGACCTTCTGGGTGGCCACAGAAGTGGTGCGTGAGCCCAACCAGCTCAAACGCATGAAGATCATCAAGCACTTCATTAAAATTGCACTGCATTGCCGCGAGTGCAAGAACTTCAACTCCATGTTTGCCATCATCAGGTAAAATGAGACTTAAGTTCAAGAGTAAAAAATGTAGGGTTAAATTGAAGACCCTTTTTGGTGTCCCAAATAACAATGGCGTTGTGCATCTTTTCCAGTGGTCTGAATTTGGCACCGGTGTCCAGGCTGAGAGGCACATGGGAGAAGTTGCCCAGTAAATATGAGAAGCTGTTTAGTGATCTTCAAGACCTATTTGATCCCTCCAGGAATATGGCAAAGTACCGGAACCTTCTTAACAGCCAGAACCTGCAGCCACCCATAATCCCACTCTTCCCTGTAATCAAGAAGGATCTCACCTTCCTGCATGAAGGTACGATAGTTCTCACTGATGTAGGTGAGGACATATATAGTATCCACGTTTGTTTATTATTGAACATCTCTTAGTTTTGGGAATTTTTCAGTAATAGTAAACAAAGATTGTGTCAGGTAGATAAAATAGCTTTATATTCTATGAAAAGCACCTACAACTCTGCATAGCTTTTGAGGTTTGTTTCTAATTAGGACTATTTCTGTTTGATCTTTATAGTTTGTGCGGTGCATTTAATGTAAGGATTACAAAGAGGCTGTTACTGAAGGATGTTTATTTCACATGCAAACATGGTTTGTAGTACAAGAGTGTAAATGATATGATATGAGCCCTTTCTTTATTGCTGACTCTAGGGAATGACTCGAAGGTTGACGGTTTGGTGAACTTTGAGAAGCTGCGGATGATTGCTAAAGAAATCAGACATGTAGGCCGGATGGCAGCTGTAAACATGGACCCTGCTCTGATGTTCAGAACCAGGTGAGTGCTTTCCTGATCTGACTGCTGCAATGACTTCTTTGCCTTTCTTTCAGGCTGGACTCTTCACACCACTGAGTAGCTTTTAGTGCACACTTACTGCGATGTGTACAGCTCTCACCTCACGCTTCCACGCACAGGCTTTTACTAAGGTTTTTTGCAACGTTGAAGTGTTTGTGATGTTTACGTACAAGAGAGTCAAACCATTGTGTATGTTTCTCTTTGTCTGCATTATTGTCAGAGAAGTTACTGTCTCTCTTGGTCTCTGATGCACCTCAACCTGGTACCCTTGGTCTGTTTCTCCTCATCTAAGTGTGTCTCCCTCTCTTTCTCTCATGGGCTTTCTCTCTCCCCCATTTCTCTCTTCGTCCACCCTCTCTGCCCCACACTTCACTATTCATGGCTCTCCCTTACAGGAAGAAGAAATGGAGGAGTTTAGGGTGAGTATGGTGAACTCTCACCTTTGGCCTCATGTGTGCCCCCTCCTTTAATTTGGGCTGGCTCCTCACCATCCTTTATTTTTTCTTTTTCTGGTTCATTTGAGAATGCTTCTGCTCTGACGGATCCCATCCAAGCATTTGACTACCATCACTTTTGCTACTCAGGGTCATTGAATAAACTCACCTCATTCTAAAACACATCCTAATGTTTCTGTTGTATTATTGCCATCGATTTTGAATGTTTCACAAACATGACCCTACCAGTATGCATGAATTTATTTACAGTTGTTTGGTTCCAGCTCATTTATTAATTTGATGTCCCATGATCCATTTTTAGCAAAAGTGATTTAACGTGCCCCTTCCAGCTAAACTACTTAACATAGCTGCACGTCTTCTACTAAGTATTTGCAGTCTTGTGACTTTTTTTTTTTTTTTTTATTATTATTTTCCTTAGTTTAAACTAAATTTATTATTTTTTAAATAGTGACTAAGATTGCGTATGGATGCAAACCCTGTCTTTTATAAGTACTAAGTTCTAAGTGTGTTAAATGCTTTTTCCTATTCTAGCTTAATATACAAAGACCTAAATTATGCTAGTGGTGCAGAAATAATGCACTTCACCTTTAAAGCTGCAGTGCAGTCCGTAACTTTTTTTTTTTTTTTGGTAAAAAAATGATCCAAAATCAATTTTTGAGCAAGTACATAACCAGCCAGTGTTCAAAACTACCTCTTTACCTTAGCCCGATTCACAATGGTAAGCTTGTAATAATCTTATTCGAGAGGTACTGGTAGGTTTCCGCGGGAAATTCGAGCATGTAGCTGTTCATCTTTGCGTCATTACGTCACGTCTGTTTACATAAAGGAGTTCCAGCTAGTAGGCTATATGTGAGGATGCTGCAGGTGACGGATCATTTATAGCCTTTTCTAACAGCAGCTGGAATAATTAAACATAATTTTGATGGTGGATTGTATGGTATGACAAATTAACGTTAAAGATTAGACTGTACAGAAATTGAAATCTACATGTAACGCTAATACACACTAAGTACACATAGTCACGCAATTCTTATGTTGTTAACATTAACAATTTGAGAACAAAGTATAACAATAATTTGCACGGTTTGATGTGATATGAGCTAAGCGATCGTTAGATTTAATCTCAATTGGTAGCATGATTTATTGTAATGCTTTTTTTCCTCAGTTGATCAGAAAAAAATTGGCAGATTTGTTACTTGTTAGGATTTTTTGGTGAAAATTCTTATTTTGGTCATACTTCCAAGACTACAATCTGTGATTCCAAAGTACAGTATCCGCCAGTGCGGTGACTTACAGCCAAACATTCTCCTCAAAACATTAGATTCATCCGCGCTGAGAAGCCGTGCCAATGAACAACCTACGTAAAGATGATAATTCCGCAACTAACTACAATTGCAGGTTTCAAACAGAGATGGCGACAAAGAGACAAAACTTACGGACTGCAACTTTAAAGGAACACTCCACGTTTTTTTGAAAATAGGCTCATTTTCCAACTCCCCTAGAGTTAAACAGTTGAGTTTTACCGTTTTCGAATCCATTCAGCTGGTCTCCGGGTCTGGCGGTACCACTTTTAGCATAGCTTAGCATAGTTCATTGAATGTGATTAGACCGCTAGCATCTTGCTCAAAAATGACCAAAGAGTTTTGATATTTTTCCTATTTAAAACTTGACTCTTAGTTACATTGTGTACTAAGACCGACGGAAAATGAAAAGTTGCGATTTTCTAGGCCGATATGGCTAGGAACTAGACTCTCATCGGCTGAATGGATTCGAAAACGGTAAAACTCAACTGTTTAACTCTAGGGGAGTTGGAAAATGAGCCTATTTTCATGTTCCTTTAAGCATAAAAGAAATAATAGTTCAAGGCTTTTCCCCAGAAATTAAAAAATAAAAAATAAAAAATGGATATAATCAGAGATTCTTTCTAAATATCATGCAAAGTTAGAGTATGATACTTCTTTTGTTTACATAGCATCCCATTTTTGTTTAACTGCCTGATTGACTGAGATGTGAAATGCATGGAATGTTTGGATTGTTTTAAAGCTGCAAGGAATGCAACTTACTGCATGTCAAAGAGACTGAGAGATTGCATCTGATCCTGCATCAGCATACTACACACTATTAAAGTCAGCCTGCTTCTTTAACTCTAATATGTGTGTGTGTTTAGGTCACTCAGCCAGGGCAGTGCCAATGCGGCCGTCCTGGATGTAACCCAGACAGGCGGGCACAAGAAACGGGTCAGACGGAGTTCCTTTCTCAATGCCAAGAAGCTGTACGAGGATGCACAGATGGCACGCAAGGTCAAACAATACCTGTCCAACCTCACCCTGGAGACAAACGAGGAGAGCCTGCAGACACTCTCAATGCAGTGTGAGCCCTCAATCAACACATGTGAGTAGGGTGCAAGCATGCACACACAAATACAAATAGGAGAAAAATACTAGCATGTGAAGAAGAACACACCACAGACATTTTTACCACACATTAAAAAGCTGCATTCCCCATAGCGTGTTGGTCATGACTCGTACAAAAAAATGTATACAATTATAAAGCAAAATACAGTTTCAAGGCCAGTAAGAAGTACTTATACTGAGTACATTTTTCCACCATTCACTTAACATTGGTAAAAAGTTCATTTTGGACCCTGGTGGGTTAATTATTTCCTCATTATTAAGATATATAATTCAGCTCGTTGTCTACAAATAGATCCTTTCTATTTCACAGTGCCGAAGAGTTCCGGCGACCGGAAGAGACCTGACACATCGCCCGTGGTCGCACGGGCCGCCACCCACCAGCGCCAGCAGCTTCAGAAAGCCAACCAGGCGCTTCAAGTGCCTGCCGTAGCCCTCTACCCATCTCGCAAGAAAGTGCCGGTCAAAGACCTACCACCATTTGGTAAGACCACGTATTTTTGATACTTTAACGTAATTAAGTCGTCCAATACTAATATATTAATGCTTCTACTGTATATTAATGGTTCTTATAAGGCTCTGTCTTATTCTGTTTGCACAGGCACAAGCTCACCACAGTCTCTGAAGAAGATATTGTCCCTTTCAGAGGAGGCAGGAGAGAGACACAGGAAACAGACAGAGGACAGTGTGTCCAACTCCTCACAGCTGTCATCTCCTCCCACGTCTCCTCACAGCTCACCTAAGAAAGGTACACACAGACAGACACACTATGGCATTTGGTGTATACTTAAATGTTGTTTTTCTTCAACCTCTAGTCTTTGCACACTTGATTTAATCTTCCCCATTGACTTGTCAGTGAACTGTGGAATAAGAGGCCTATAGTGGGCATGCAGTGAAATATATTGTAAGACAGCGTGTTACCTCACCACTGGCATGCAGTTCATTTCTCTGATAGCTGGCGCCCCTTAGTGCCAACATGTTTTCATAGCTTATTTAATATGTTGTTACTGCCATCTAGTGGTAAAAAAAGGTCACACATATGATATGGAATATTCTGCCAAGGTTGACATGTTTCAGTGCTGTTAATCAAAATATATTGGAACACTGCTTGTGTCTCATCTAAGTTACAGATGCACGACTTTCCATCTTTCCTTTTGAATTTGTGTCACATAACATGTCTGTCTCTCATCACTCACCTGTTTTGCCCTGTATTCAGCCATCGCAGCTATAAGAAGCCATGGTATGAAGGGTTTTTCCTCCTTCTGTAGAAAATCACCAACAGGTAACAGGGCCTAGATGCAGATTTAGCCTGAGAGAGTTCACACAAGCATCATTATTGCTGTGTCTCAAAATGTAGTGAGCTGCCTACTAAAACATCATTCAATAGAGGTAGTTTGGTGTCTGTAAGAAACTTTCATGCTCACCAAGGCTGCATTTATTTGATCAAAAATATTTTTTAGTAATTTTTAGAAATGTTATTGCCATTTTAAAATACCTGTTTTCTATTTGAATATATTTTAAAATGTAAATTATTCCTGTGATGGCAAAGCTGAATTTTCAGCAGCCGTTACTCCAGTCTTCAGTGTCACATGATCCTTCAGAAATCATTCTAATATGCTAATTTGGTGCTCAAGAAACATTTCTTTTGTATTCCTTTCTTTTAAAAAGTTGTGCTGCTTAATATTTTTTTGGAAACCATTTTATTCAGAATTCTTTGACGAATAGAACGTTAAAGGTGCAATGTGTAAATTTTAGGAGGATCTATTGACATAAATGCAATATAATATACATATCTATGTTTATGTTTTAGCCATTCCTATCTACATATGCTGCGGGTCCCCTTACATGTTAAGTCGCTATTTTGCGCCGGCATGTTTCTATAGTAGCCCTAAACTGCTCTAAAGAGTGTGTTTGATTGACTGGCTACTCTCTGCTGTCTCAGATGACAACATCTTTGTCCTTTGTCGGCCACTGTAGCTTCTCTGTATTTCAATTCGCAACCTCACCGCTAGATGCTGCTAAAATTTACACACTGCACCTTTAATAAACATCATTCATTTGAAATATAAATCTTTTATAACATTATAAATGTCTTAACTGTCAATTTTGATTTTAACGCATTCTTGAATAAAAGTACTAATTTAAATCATTCATTCATTCAAAAAAAAAAAAAAAAAACTGACCCCAGACTTTTGAACAGTAGTGTATGTTTGACTAGAGCAATATCGGAACCTGTCCAAAATTGCTGTCTAGGTTGGCAGCTCATCAGTATTGATACACAGCCAATGAGATGTTTTGTTTTCAGTTCAGACTTTCCCTAAGATATTTCAGTGGTATGATTGGCATAGTCAGTAACATTTGTGTCAAAACTTTTAGTATATAGTGTGCTATATAGTACAGTGTCTGTTGGGGGTTCTCCTAATGGTTTTATACATTTTATACATGTGTATTCTGACATTTGAGTGACCTCTCTCAAGTCTAGACAGTGTTTTTGCACCTGTTTTGCTCCTAGCTGACAGAAAAAGGCTAGTGCTTTAACTGTGTGTGTGTGTGTGTGTGTACTGTAGGGCCCAGCCTTCTCCACTACTTAAGTAACTGCCTGGTTTTGATCAGCTAGGTTAAGAGAGGGGAGTTTTGGCTGTAATGCTTTGCTCTGGCAGTAACGTAGTGTTTTATGACACTTTGTACAGTTATTTGATATAGAGTAGTCTCAGTACATGAATGACTGAAAGATCTACTTGTGTACTTGTTGTGCATTTTATGAGTTGAACCTTCTCTGACACCCTGAGGCCCAGTTTCACAGACAGAGCTTAAGCTAAACCAGGATTAGGCCTTATTTCAGTGAGGGTATTTAAGCAGCTTTTATAAACATACCCTAGAAAAACATTACTGGTGTGCATCTTGAGACAAAACAATGGCTCTGACATATTTTAAGATATTTCAGTGCAAGTTGCTTTCAGTTAAAACAGCCCAAACATGCATTTCAGTCTAGGACTAGCTTAAACCTAGTCTGTGAAACTGGGGATGAATATAACATCTTCTATATATAACAATCTTGCAACATCTTCTATATATAACATCTTGCACTATTATTTTATCATCAGTTTCATCATGTTGTAAGCTGTAAGGTATATCTTTTTTTAAATTCTATTGTGCAATTGTTAGTTAATTATTTCAATTGATGACTTTGCAACCACTAAATCTAGCAATACTATGTGAACACTGACATAAGTCTAGTAGACAGCATTTTTAAGACTGCAAAAAAAAAAAAAAAAAATTATAAATGCACTTCTGTTTCTTTCTTGAAAATGGAGTCAGGAGAAATTGAATTATTTTCTCAATATTTTTGTGTGCTGTTGTTGTATTGTGTTGTACACTTGCATTAACATCAAACTAGAATTAGTTTTCTTACAAATTAGCTGTACATGTAGATGGTTTCCAGCAAGGTAGCTCTTTAGAGTTTGGAACGAAACCTATTAAAGTGAAAAGAGACAGTTTTAGACTGGAGTACCACAGGGCTCTGTATTAGGGCCAAACCGTTTTCTTATCATCTTGTTCTGTGTACTCATTCGCCAGGTTATGGACGAGCTGGTGATTACCTGTCAGACTCTGGCCACAGTGAGATCTCCTCACGCTCCAGTCTGGTGAGCACCTCCTCCCTGGACATGGGACAAGAGGAACGCAGGCAGCGGTATGGAGGAATAGCTGCGGAGGGCCATGGCAGTGGACACCGGCTAGAGCGCAGGGCGACTGCTGACCCTGACCAGTACAGTTTGGGGTAAACACCACTTTTTACTTTCTCAACTATTTGGTGTGTTGCATGAATGACCAGATAATTGGTCTTTAGGAACCCTGGATCAGTTAGGCTGGTTTTCAGCTTATCTGACACCAATCGGACATATTTCTCAGGCAGTATTTACATAAGACATGTTCTTGTGGATACAGGGTTCTTGAAAATTATTTTTAAAAATATTTTAAATGCTGCATAGTGTTAAAAGTGCAACACTTGTGGCAGGGAAACCAAAAAAGCAAAAGACTCAATGCAATAAGGCAGACCATCTGAATGTGTATTAAAAGGGATTAATTTATCAGAGGATTTAAGTATGCACACTGGAAATACTAATACCACGTAAAAATATGAAAGAAAATGTCTAGATCAGGGGTGCAAACCTCAGTTCCTGGAGGGCCTCAGTTCCTACAGAGTTTAGCTTCAACCCTAATTAAATGCACTTGATCAAGGTAATTACGTCCTTTAGGATTATTTAAAAACTACAGGTATGTGTGTTGGAGCAAGGTTGGGACTGAACTATGTAGGGCTGTGGCCCTCCAGGAGCTGAGTTTGGCACCCTTAGTCTATATGAAGTCATCAGCCTTACTAATCGACAAGCTTTTTATTGGAAAACTGGTTGACCATCATGACCTGGCAATGTATTATTACTATTAAACCTTCTAAATCCTTCTACCCTTCTTTTTTCAGGTCCTACTCATCCATGCAGGACTGCCGGGGTCTGTATGCGGGCGGCACCGTGCTGTCTTCTCCCAGCTCAGAGGAGCTTACCCAGGACCAGGGTGACCGTGTGTCTCTTGACGCTGCTGATTCTGGTCGTGGCAGCTGGACTTCATGTTCCAGCGGCTCCCACGACAACATTCAGACCATGCAACAGGGGCGTAGCTGGGAGGCGTTGGCAGAGGGTGCAGGGCTGTGGGGAAGTAGAGGGAGCTGGGCGTCCGCATCCTCTACGTCTTCGGCGGCATGTTGGGGTGAGGACTCTGAGGGCGACACAGGTACCATCAAACGAAGAGGAGGGAGAGATGTGACCACAGACCCAGAGACCAGCAGCATCACCTCCACTGGTTCAGAAGAGTCCAGACAGCACAGTCGACGCCCCTCGCCCATCACTGCAGGCAACACCAAGGCCGTGATTGGTAAGAGTCGCCACGTGAATCTGGTTTAAAGGGATAGTTCACCCAAAAATGATAGTTAATATTTACACATCCTCATGTTCATCCAAAGCTGTATGGTCTTATTTTTTCCAAAGAACACAAAATGAGAAGCATCACACAGCTTTTTTTTCCCATTTAGTAACATTTAATACCGACTATTTCTGTCTAGCTTCATAATGGACAAAAAAAATCAAATATTGATTGATTTCATGCCAGGTTGTACATCAAAATTTAATGTCAAACCTTATGTGTGGTACCATATTTGACTTGAAAGATGTGTTGGGAGAAAGATTTTCATTTTTGGGTAACTATTTTAAGAGTAACCACACCAAATTCTACAGTATGTCCTTTCCTATGTGTTGTGCATTTCAATGCTTTGAAAGCTGACGTCGCGATCTTTGCATGAAAAGGCTGAAAACATATTTCCAATGAAAATGAAGCATGCTGCAGGTTGAGACAACCTCACTTTAAATACTTAATTGTCATGTTGAACACTACAAGGTGGAACAACACAGACTACCTACAAAAACAATCCTTCCTGATCTAGTGCATGTCTGCATGTGTCCGTCCGTGTGTATGAGAAGCGTTACGGATATTAAACGGAACTGTGGTGTCCGTCTCCTCCCCTCAGCACGGAAGGACGGCCGTTACCGGGACCCTCCGCCCACGCCGCCGGGCTACACGGCACTGACCATCACGGACGTTACCGAGGGCACGGCTCACTCAGGCAGGAGACCCCCGGACTACACCACCGCCTTGCAGCGCTCCCGCCTTGTCACACATTCCCCTGACTCCCAGCAGCCCCCGGCTGCGGGAAAACCCACCCACTCGCCGGACCCCCGGGGCCGAGAAGAGGAGGAGGCAGAGGAGGTGGAAGAGGAGGGTGAGTGCTTGTCTCCCAAACTCAGAGCTCAGAGGAGGAGAGGTCCACACACAGCAGTTCCCCCCAGGCCATGAGTTACATACACCACCCCAGCAGGAAGGTAAAACATCCCAAACTCCAGTTACTTCCACACTCACACACTCACACACCCCACGCACACGAGTCACGGTCTCTGCATGCCAGGAGGACAGCTCCTTCACCTGCCCACCATCACCAACCACCAAAGCATCTCACACAGTGCATGCGTCGCCACGGAGACAGCCTGCCCCCCGTCGCCGTGGCAACATCCCAGTCATTGCTCCCCGCTCTGCCGTGTGTATTGGCTCTCACCCATCAGTGCTCACAGGAAAATCACTAGATCTGCCATCATAAACGCTTGAACACATGATAGAACCTGAAGTCATGTTTGTGTTGTCAGGTAGCCATGAAATAGTGTTAGTACTTATCAGCACAAAGATCCTGAATTTTCACAGTATTTATTTATTTATTTTTTTTAAGTATTTCCTGTCCTGTCATGTTTGTCTTTGGTATGGTACGGCCAGAGATATTTTATTTCCTTATTATATTTAATTGTTTGTCTCTGACTTTGTTCCAAACCCAAGTGCGTTTCCTATAGACAGCCAAGATTATGCTGCTTTACATTTTGGCCAAAATCAAAGGCAGTTATACATGTAATCTTTGTAGGCAAGGTAATCCCAGAATGCATGTTCTTCCAAGATGATGTAGTTGAGCAAATCATAGATTATTAAAGGCACAATATGTAAAATTTTTTGGATTAAAATATCCAAAAACCACTAGAACAGTGCTATATATTTTGTTGACTTGTGTACGTACATTATCCCAAATGTTTCCATGGATGTTCAAATCCAGAGAAATAAGCAATTTTTAACCAGGACATGGACATGTCCGACTGTCCGTGCGTTGCCTATCAGTGACGTCACCCCTGCGTTACCCTCGATTTCCCTCGATTTTATTTTGTAGAAACACCAAAGACGATATTCTAAAATTGATCTAGCTTACTGCAGTGTGCAACAAGTGTCTCACAGCATTCTCTCGGCAGCAACATTCATATGTATCTAATATGATAAAACAGCTGTGTTTCCTTGTATGTTTGACTGGAAGAAGCGGAAGCGGCGACTGCGGCATAATAAAAGTTCCTCTGCTTTCGAGGCATGTGTCGCGATCGTCTCTCATTAGCAATCGCTCCAGCGGCCTCGTTCAGCTTCCACAGCACTCGGCCCCGCTCTGCTTCATGCTACAGTACCTTTAATAATCTCATCCATGAACATGATTTCTGCCCGAGTCCCATACCGATTCTTTTCCACCGGCTGTGAGGTGAAGACGACATCTCCCAAGATTCAGCGCTAAAACTTGGCGTCATCAAGCTGCTCCTTTGTTTTGAATAGGCGACCTCTAGTGGCGAAAATTCTACATACTGTGCCTTTAATTTATCATATAGTAAATTTGTGTGTATATTGGAAGTATATCCAGTGTGTATGCCATCTTGGAAGAAAATTTTATAGTTATATAATTAAACAGATAGGGTTTGAGGACTCATTCGTGAGTGATTGTTAATATGTTGCCACCTATGTTAAGCATTTCAAATTAGTCACCATTTGAGTTAGGATTCTTTTCATATTTTGTTGGTCTGAGCCCCAAATCCAGTCTACTTGCTATGTTGTTGTTTTTTTTCTTTCTTTCTTTTTTTAGCATTGCATTATTTAGTTACAAACTATGGTATGCTTACGTCATCAACATGAGTATCCCTGTTAGGGCTGGGTATTGACACAATTTTCACGATTCGATTCGATTTCTATTCACATGCTTTTAATTTGATTCGATTATGAATACGATTCGATATCGATTATTTTGTATGTAGTATATTAGATACAGTACATGGCAAATTTTCTAGAGGAAAAAAATCTCTCAACTAATGCTGTAAACTACACATGGGAGTCAGTTGGTACTACTTTACTATAATGTTGAAGGTTAAAAATAACTTATATACAAACACTTAAATTACACTCAATTATGTTTTTTTTTATAATAAATAAAGTTTAGAATTACATAATCATATTTCTACTCCAATTCGGTTTTTTAAAATATACATTTAAATCGTGGCTGTCATAACTGATTTATTCAAACATGCATTAAATATTGAAGAACATTATAATGAATATGTAACGGTGCATAGCTATATTTATCAGAATTCTGCTTTCTAGAGTTCATTTTTCTAGCGGACTAATGAGTTTATGATCACTGAATATGTTTTTCTGAGGTAAATGTGACTTTACGTGACATTGTTTACAAGCTTTTACTGACGTCTTTCCGAGGTTGAAACACTGATTGAGCTATTACACGAGACATGATACGGATTTCGGTAAATTGTACTGTATATTTTAACATACCTTCAGATGTTTAGTCATGTTTATTTCGCGCTGTAACTGGTATTAAAGCGGAGGAGAGGATGTTCACATGCGCTCCGTGCTTCCGCTTCTCTTTAACGTCACATTAAACAGCGCCAAAGCGGTATTTATTTTTTGAATCTTATAATGAGATAGACGTCATTTGAAATCTGAGACTTTGCTTCATATCAAAAGTAACAAAGCACAAAGATTATTGCGATTTACTGGATGGGAGGCGCGCTACATGTGCTGTTCATTCATCAACTGAAAACAGACTAGACTAATCGATTCTTGGGAATTAAGAATCAATATCGGTTCATAAAAATGAGAATCGATTAAAATCGAGAAATCGATATTTTTTACCCAGCCTGTACTGCAGCTATCTGCAATGCAGCAAATCAGGTGCAGATGATAGAAAGAGTTTTATTCCCATTTTTGTACCTTTGCTTATACTACCAAAATTTAACATGCACAGAACTGCATTAGCATCTGTTTCCTGCGAATGCAGTGCAAGAGATACAAAATATGTGACACCAAAGGTAGTTTCTGTGGAGATGCACATTATATCTCATCAATAACGGTTCACTTTTACATGTCACTAGGGTTTGGAACAGAGCCTGTGTATAAGAGACCTTGTCCATGATGCTCACAGAGTTTCCCTCTTCTTCCTCCAGAAGATGAACAGGTGTCCGCTGTTTGAATGGGGACGACACTGGCTTTTATACGGTTGCTGCATTGACTGATGGCCCATATCAGGCCTCCACAGGTCGGTCAGACAGACAGCCAGACCATCCAGTCTACATCTTGCCGGCACTGCCTCTCTCCCTCCTCAATGATGGATTCATCTCCCTGCCCTGCCTTAATGCATCATGGGGGTTTGATGCCCTGCATGCTAAAAATACTGTGAAGAAAGGAGGCGAGCAAAAAATAACTTATTTGGCACTTTGGAGAATGGAAATATGAACTGAACTGAAACTCAAACACAGCGCTTTGACATTCACACACAAGAAACAAACTACTGTTAACGGTTGTCTTCAGACAATTTCCTCTCTTTCCTTCTGCTTAAAGGTCACTCTAACGTGTTTAGTAGTTCCCCTCAGCACTTTTTAAACTGTTTTTAAGGTGTAAACTGATGCACACAGTCAACGTTTCATTCTCCCAATTCTGGAAATGCAGCTTGGATGGCGAAGAAGGCTTGACTACAACTTATCACCCCACCTGTTCACATCAGTCCCGACGATAACACTCATATTTGTGTGGTATAGCGTTACAGTATTATATATTTGCAGGAGCACGACTTGAAGGACACCTCTTCTACTGGAGAACTACATCATGATGGAGTTCGCATTGACTCTTGACATACGTAGCACACCGATCTGATAAGGAAGGCGCTTTGTGAGAGGAAACGATGCTAAGTAAAGCCTTAGTTGGTTGTTTTTATTGGTTCTGGGCCTTAATGTGTTTGAAAGCCCTAAGAAAGTATGAATGGTTATAACAAACATGATACAGAAATAACGGGCTAAACAAATCTACATCTGTGAGTAATCCAGCCGCCAAAGTCCATTAAAAGTGAACCAGTTCAGTTGCAGTAAGCTTTTAGTGATGGAGAGGAAATGTACACATTCATCTTCAATACAGTTTTACCAGTTCAGCACCTCTAAAAAGCGATTTGAAGCAGTCTTCAATATGTGTCACAACATCAAGCGCCCCCTGTTGGTGTAGGTGAGAACTGAAGGCTACTCAGGCAAATAGGGTCGTCCTATTCGGGTGCTACTTCCTTCCTCTCATTAAGTGATGCCATTAAGGAGGAAAACGGTGGTTTCTGTGTTAAGTTTTTCTTTATGAGGACTCAAGTCGTGCATGTTTCTCCTGGAGTGGGCTTTGATCTGAATACCACTGCTGCACAACAGCTTCCACAATCACTCACAGGAACTCAAATGAAACATGCTTTTGAGACGCCGGTGGGCCGGGAACACGCAAACCCACCTGAAGTCTGCGAGTTAGAGCAGAACTGAACCGGTGGGAGCACGTCACTTTTATTCTTTCATTTTAATCACTGAGTTAAGCTGATCACATTGATCAGTAGTTAGAAACAATAGACTTGAGAAGAAAAAAAGAAGTTTGCAGTGTTTTCCACTGTACCCTGTAACATCACTACTTCAGTGTTTCTTTCTCTAGTTGCCTGTTTGTTCGTTTGTAGTTTTTTTTGTTTGTTTGTTTGTTTTTTGGCTCCCACACATTTTTTTTGTAATGGTTGCGGATACAGTTGTTAATAACAACACATTTGTAACAGTAAATATATCGACCATCTGCTTCCACTTAATTTTTTTTAGTAAATATTCACGTTTTGGCAAGCCAAAATGAGTCGCTTGTTTTGCAAAATAAGTTGCACAAATTGTACAAGCATAAATACAACAAGGTAAATAGTAGTAGGTAGCTGTTCTGCTACTCTGTTCGATATGTGATGTCAAGTGAGACGTGTACATTTAGCTGGTGAAGATTCTCTTTTTTTTTCTTTTTTTTTTTTTTTGACTACTTTTACCTGTACGTCTTTTACAAAGACAATTGGTGGAGTATGTATTTGTTCTTATTTTTTGTCTTTCTTTTTGTTTTGTATTTTTAATACAATAATTGTAAATATTGGTTATATTTTTGTTGAATTGTAGAAATGTATGATGTTTATGCCTCAACATCCAGTTTATATGAAGCTGGGAATCAATAAATTCGACAAAAATGAATCAACTTAGTTTTTAAATGCACATTATTATTATTATTATTATTATTATTATTATTGCTCTTTTGTTTCGTTGATCCTGCATTGTTTTCAAACATTGTTTTAAATGACCTCTGGCACCATCTAGTGTTTGCACAAGAGAAAACATGGAAGTAACTTGAAATGTGTATCTCATACTTTTCTAACTGACAAATGTATGTTGGGGTTAATAAAAGACATCCATATCTATCTGCTGTTCAACACTCTTTGATTTTTCAGTGTTTCTTCTGAGATTTGACAAGCTGAACAGGATAAGCTGGGTCATTCCACATTATTGAGCATAATGCACCGTGAAACTGAACTATTGCAGCACACTGTATCACATTATAGATACACTGGCTGAAGGTGAAAATCTTCATCCCAAGATGACCAACCCACACTATTTGGCAGATGTTTTAGGATTTTGTGCATCGTTTTGGTTAGTCCAGGTAAGGTAAGGTTTTCACAAGTGTGTTATTGGCAAAAAGCAATAATGCCTTAGCAAGCATACTAAATGCAGTTATAAACCTTGAATGTATAATTGTATGTCTTTGTGTAATTATTATTTAAGACAAGAAAAACTTAAATGCTAATATTTTAAAGGCACAATATGTAAGATTTTGGGATTAAAATATCCAAAAAAAACCCCCACTAGAACAGTGTTATATATTTTGTTGACTTGTGTAGTTACATTACCCCAGATGTTTCCAAGAATCTAGAGATACAATTTTAACCAGGACATGGGCCGTGTCCGTGCGTCGCCTATCAATGACATCATACCCGCTTTACCCTCAAGTTTTTTATTTTTTATTTTGTAGAAACCATGGAAACACAGAAAGACGCTTTAATATATGTTATATACAGAAAACTAATTATTGTTATATAGCTTAACACGTTAAGTCTTATTGTTTGAATCTGGTTTTCTTGATTTTCCGCGAGTACCGTGTTTTTATCATGCCTCAGAGACAAGATCGTCAAGTGGCTAACAGCATAATCACATGCAGCTTTATTTTTAGTAACAGTAATACAGCATTCTCTCCGTCATACAATATGTTTTAAGATTAATTGCATACCATTTAACAACAAGCCACCCAGCATCTAAAATCAATCTAGCTTATACTAAAGCGTGCAACAAGTGTCTCATAGCAGCCGCCGAGCGAACGCACAGAGTAACATTATAACATCATTTTCAACACACTCAAATGTATCTAATACATTGGTACCCCACATACGCTTGTTCGGAAGAAGCGGAAATGGCGACTGTGGCGTAATAAAAGCTCCACTGCTTTAGAGCCGTGTGTCGCGCTCCTCTCTCATTAGCAGTCGCTCCAGCGGCCTCGCTCAGCTCTATCTTTCACTTGCACCAGTGCCCACAATTCAATTTCCACCCTGCTGGACTGCATAGAGAGCATAAAATTGTGTCACAGGGAACTTTCTACAGCTAGCCTAAATAAAGATAAGACAGAAGAGTACTTATTGGTAATAAAACACAGGGAACATCTATTGCTCCATATCTTGACTTTTTATCACTCAACTAAAGTAATCAGGAATCAGAATCATGTTTGACGAAAAAAAATTAGTGTTATTAAAACAGCATATTATTACCCGTGGTAGATTTCACCTCTGCACCTGACTTAAATTAACCTGGGGTGTCTACTAATCGACACTTACAAATTTATACTCTACTAGGCATCTCCTCTTCGACACCTGCTTTGAGTCAAACGATGTCTCGCCCCTTTTGAACACTTTCACTTGGGCACCAGGGGCCTCATTTATAAAGCGTGCGTACGCACAGATTTGATCTTAGAGTGTGCGTACGCTTAAATCCACGCCAACGCTCATATTTATAAAAACGGTCTTTAATGTGGAAAAGTGCTTAGAGCCACGTCAGGGTCTGAGCAGACGTACGCACTTTTCCTGGTCAGATTACTGCAGATTTTTGGAAATTTAAGCTATCCTTGCAGTTCGCCAAGGATTTGGACGATGACTGGTGATCTTTTATATGTAAATGACATTAATTTAGTGTCGTTTAAAACGCGGAGAACTGAAACCATTCAGCTGCGCGAAACCATTCGTTTCCGATTTATAGATTTCACATCTGAAAGAGAGGCGTACGCTCGTTTTCTGTGTGTACGTTAATTCTATGAATCACACGTACGCACATCGGAGAAATGATCGTAAGATCAAATTTAGGACGGTTTCTGCGCAACATTTTATAAATAAGCAGACAGAATTTGTTTCCTCTTTTGTTGTGTTCAGACACACTAAATTTGGCCCAAGTGTTGGGGACATTTAGGCCCGGTTTAAAAGACAAGGCTTAGATTAAGCTAGGATTAGGCCTTAATTCAGTTAGGGCATTTAAAGTATTAGTTCACTTTCAAATTAAAATTTCCTGAAAATTTACTCACCCCCATGTTATCCAAGATGTCCATGTCCTTCTTTCTTCAGTCGAAAAGAAATGAAGGTTTTTGATGAAAACATTCCAGGATTATTCTCCTTATTGGACTTCAGTAGACCCCAAACGATTGAAGGTCAAAATTACAGTTTCAGTGCAGCTACAAAGGGCTTTAAATGATTTTTTGAAGAATATGGAAGGCGGTCTGGGGGAAGCACTTGTGAGGCGATCATTTGTGTTTATAAAGCATAGGCTATTATTTTTTTATTTTTTTTTTATTTTTAAGAAAATGACCGATCGTTTCGCTAGATAAGACCCTTATTCCTCGTCTGGTATCATGTAAAGCCCTTTGAAGCTGCACTGAAACTGTAATTTTGACCTTCAACCGTTTGGAGTCCATTGAAGTCCACTATAAGGAGAATAATCCTGGAATGTTTTCATCAAAAACCTTAATTTCTTTTCGACTGAAGAAAGAAGGACATGGACATCTTGGATGACATGGGGGTGAGTAAATTATCAGGAAATTTTGATTTGAAAGTCCTTTAAGTAGCTTTTTTAAATGTGCCTTAGAAAAAAAACATTACAAAACAATGGCACTGACATATTTTAAGATATTTCAGGTCAAGTGGCTTTCAGTAAAACAGCTTAAACATGCATTTTAGTCTAGGACTATGCTTAAGCCTTGTCTGTGAAACCGGAGGTTAGTTTTCAAAAGCATATAAATGTTAATCCTGCAAGAAAAAGGAATCTTAGTTATGATTAATTAAATTTCCTTCATACACCTCAACATCTCCTAAGTATGTGATATTCTCTTGTCTTCTGACAATGAGAAATTTGTTCATGCATTTGTTGCATCTACATGACTATTGCAATAGCGTTTTTTATGGGTTAGCAAAGAGCTCTATTAAACACTTTCAAAGAATTCAGATTGCAGCTTCACGAATGTTAACTCAATTAAATGAGAAGTCACATTAGCCTACTACACCAACACTCAGATCCCTTCACTGCTGCCTGTATCATTCAGAATTGAAATCCAGGTCCTCTTATTAGGCTAGTTTATATATATATATATATATATATATATATATATATATATGAAGACTTCAGATGCAAAAGCCTCTAAGTGCCATCTGAAATTTTCTTCTAAAATGAGCATTTTTATCAAGCTTGTATGTTTAGGGTCAGTAATTTCACTCTAATGGCAATGAAAAGGATCTATTAATTGCCAGTAGAATAAAAATTACTGACCCTAAACATACAAGCTTGATAAAAATGCTCATTTTAGAAGAAAATTTCAGATGGCACTTAGAGGCTTTTGCATCTGAAGTCTTCATATAATATATGTACCTGTAATATATATGTAATATACAGTGGGTACGGAAAGTATTCAGACCCCCTTAAATTTTTCACTCTTTGTTATATTGCAGCCATTTGCTAAAATCATTTAAGTTCTTTTTTTTTTTTCCTCATTAATGTACACACAGCACCCCATATTGACAGAAAAACACAGAATTGTTGACATTTTTGCAGATTTATTAAAAAAGAAAAACTGAAATATCACATGGTCCTAAGTATTCAGACCCTTCGCTGTGGCACTCATATATTTAACTCAGGTGCTGTCCATTTCTTCTGATCATCCTTGAGATGGTTCTACACCTTCATTTGAGTCCAGCTGTGTTTGATTATACTGATTGGACTTGATTAGGAAAGCCACACACCTGTCTATATAAGACCTTACAGCTCACAGTGCATGTCAGAGCAAATGAGAATCATGAGGTCAAAGGAACTGCCTGAAGAGCTCAGAGACAGAATTGTGGCAAGGCACAGATCTGGCCAAGGTTACAAAAAAATTTCTACTGCACTTAAGGTTCCTAAGAGCACAGTGGCCTCCATAATCCTTAAATGGAAGACGTTTGGGACGACCAGAACCCTTCCTAGAGCTGGCCGTCCGGCCAAACTGAGCTATCGGGGGAGAAGAGCCTTGGTGAGAGAGGTAAAGAAGAACCCAAAGATCACTGTGGCTGAGCTCCAGAGATGCAGTCGGGAGATGGGAGAAAGTTGTAGAAAGTCAACCATCACTGCAGCCCTCCACCAGTCGGGGCTTTATGGCAGAGTGGCCCGAAGGAAGCCTCTCCTCAGTGCAAGACACATGAAAGCCCTCGTGGATTACTCCAAGATGGTGATAAATAAGATTCTCTGGTCTGATGAGACTAAGATAGAACTTTTTGGCCTTAATTCTAAGCGGTATGTGTGGAGAAAACCAGGCACTGCTCATCACCTGTCCAATACAGTCCCAACAGAGAAGCATGGTGGTGGCAGCATCATGCTGTGGGGGTGTTTTTCAGCTGCAGGGACAGGACGACTGGTTGCAATCGAGGAAAAGATGAATGCGGCCAAGTACAGGGATATCCTGGATGAAAACCTTCTCCAGAGTGCTCAGGACCTCAGACTGGACCGAAGGTTTACCTTCCAACAAGACAATGACCCTAAGCACACAGCTAAAATAACGAAGGAGTGGTTCCACAACAACTCCGTGACTGTTCTTGAATGGCCCAGCCAGAGCCCTGACTTAAACCCAATTGAGCATCTCTGGAGAGACCTAAAAATGGCTGTCCACCAACGTTTACCATCCAACCTGACAGAACTGGAGAGGATCTGCAAGGAGGAATGGCAGAGGATCCCTAAATCCAGGTGTGAAAAACTTGTTGCATCTTTCCCAAAAAGACTCATGGCTGTATTAGATCAAAAGGGTGCTTCTACTAAATACTGAGCAAAGGGTCTGAATACTTAGGACCATGTGATATTTCAGTTTTTCTTTTTTAATAAATCTGCAAAAATGTCAACAATTCTGTGTTTTTCTGTCAATATGGGGTGCTGTGTGTACATTAATGAGGAAAAAAAAATGAACTTAAATGATTTTAGCAAATGGATGCAATATAACAAAGAGTGAAAAATTTAAGGGGGTCTAAATACTTTCCGTACCCACTGTATATACTAGTATATGTAATATATGTACCCAATGTACCTTTCTAATTTGTTGAATAACAAATTTATTCACTAGGGCCTTTTCTTGATTTAATTTATTCTATTGTTGTATTTCATTTTATTGTCTATTGTCATTTTTCACGTACAGGTGACACCATGTCAAAACAATACCTGTTTACATGTATCCGTGAAAATGACTAAGAATGCTGTATGCTGCCAGGCCAGTAGTTGGCGATGTCACTTTGTGAAACACTAGACCAGACATGTAATACACATGTAAATGGCATCACCGTTTTCAAAAATTCAACAACATCATCAACAACAAAACATATCTCTCCTAAGAGCTGTATTTTGACCGCATTTGCGGTGCAACAGATTTTCAGAAAAATTACTGAATGCTATTTGATTTATTGAGTTCAGTTGATATTGGTTACATTTGCACTGTATGGGAATGGTGATGACCCTGGGTGATACTGCAGTTAAAATGTGGAGGGAAAATATGCAGATAATGTAGTAGACTATCAATAATCATGCTTAACTTGTCAAAGATACCATTAAAAAATGTTTTAAGTAGCTATTAGAAAATCATTTAGAATGGGCATGATATTTCTGATTTAACATGGGCATGTAAAGGAAGTGCTCAAATCAGCACTGGCACACACAAAAGGTAACTTGTTTGTACATTCTTGGTCATTCCAATTTTTTGCACCTGTTATGAGAAAGAAAAATAGATGATTTAATTACAAATATATAATGTAATTATGCAGATATTAACCTCATAATGTTTATATTTAGAAAGACAGATAAAGAAAGTCTAGCCTGTTTCGCTATTTACTGCAGCTGATCATTGTAATTTTACAAATTCCAGAACTGAAGACATTAAAGGGATAGTTCACCCTAAAATAAAAATTCTCTCATCACTTACACTCACCCTCAGGTTGTTCCAAACCTGTATACATTCTTTTGTTCTGTTGAACACAAAGGAAGATATTTTAAAGAGTGTGGGGAAACTGAACAGTTCTGAGGCACCGTTGACTTCCATAGTATTTTTTTTTTCCTACTATGGAAGTCAATGGTGCCCCAAAGCGACCTGGTTACAAACTTTCTTCAAAATATCTTCCTTTGTGTTCAATAGAACAAAGACATTTTTACAGGTTTGGAACTACTTGAGGATAAGTAAATGATGACAGAATTTTCATTTTTGGGTGAACTATCCCTTTAAATGACATTTCCATCATTCAAAGCAGTTACCTCCATGGTTCATCTCAATACAATGCTCAGTAGTGCCTGAGTTATTGGGTTCTCCGGGGTTCCAAAGTTGGACATTCATTTTGGACCCATCACTCCAGAACCATGTTCCCTCCTGTGAACAGAAGTGCACAAAGATCACTGTGTTTAGTACCATTATTGTGTAAAATAAACACTCTGAGGATCAAAAACAAATAATAAAACTTCATATCTGACAGCCGCTATTTGCACACCTCTGTGTAAATTTTAATATTCATTATTTTCACTTTAAGCAATGTTGGTTTAATGTTAGACTGTAAAGTATTACATATCTATGTTATAAAACAGCACAAACAACAAAAGTTTCAAAAATACCTAAATAAATAAATAACATAGTAACATACTGAAACAGCATCATTGCCTCCTATCCAGAATGATTCTGAACTTGAGATCAAGCGTTTTATGAAGGCGTTCTCCTCGTGACAGTGTACAGATGCAAGGTTCCCACCGTGGTCCAAGCATGTCATCTGAGAAGAAGATGATATGAGGAAAAACAGCTATTAGCCATTATATTAGACTTTTTATTAAGTCTCTTAACTATGTAATAACATTTAAACAAATCACTTTGAACACATTTTATATTAAGTCTCTTTAACTATGTAATAAAATTTAAACAAATCATTTTATACAATGCACTTATTGTGAAAATACATGTTTTTACATTGTAGTTGTGTTTAAAAAATACCTGAATGTAAATACATCTGTTATTAATTTCTGTAATTATATCTAAAATTGCACTGTTGATCCTTCCCTTACCAATTAACCAACCCTTAAACCCAACTATTCTGCCAATCCTTTCCATAACCTTACCCATATCCGACCTCAGTAGTGGCAAAAGTGTATTGCAATTTAAGTACATAGTAATTAAAAACACCCAATATAAATTGGGACCAAAACTTTAAATAAATCTTCAAAAATTAAGGTAATGTCAGTTCTATACCTCTGCATCCTTCCAGATCATTGCGTGGTTAAAAACCTTGAAGCATCTCTTTCCATGTTGAGTCCACCCACTCTGACAAGCTGTTCCATGGAGATTCGGGTTGTTTTATTGTCAACTTAAGTGATCTTTTTATTAATTGCATTATATAGCCTAACCCTAACCCTAACTCTTTCTTTATCAACCATCTCTATTTACACAAGATGTTCAACTGAGGCACAAAAAAGTGTAACACAATACAAAGATCTTACCTTTACAACATGTATTTTTCAAGCATGTATTTCTAGTTTAAAAAATTAACCACCACTACATCTTTTTTTTTTTTTTTTTTTTCTCGACAATGTATACATTACGAACATATACATTTTGATTTACTGGGCAAAAGTTAATTAAGCGTTATCACTTCTGCAAGAGTGCTTTTGTTCTGAATGTTAATCACAGCCATGCTAAGTAAAAAATTAAAACAGCACCGTTTCTCTGCCAGTGAAAATGATTTCAAACGAAGCCATTATTGAGCTCTGAGACAAACTAAATTGAACAAGACTCACACACACCCCACCTCATTGCGAAGTCTTGTTAACCCTTGTTGCAATTCTGAGCGTTTATTTCCTGTCTGCCTGTTTGTTTCCGATCCTGTCTGTTACCCGTTATCGACCCGTTGCTGCCTACCTTTGATCCTTGCCTGGTATACTGTTCTGTGAGTGTTTTCTGCCTGCCCTGACTATTGCCTGTATCCTGACTACGATTCTGCCTGTCCCTGCTGTTCCTGTTTGCCCCTGCTTTGACCCTGCCTGTACGACCACGTTCTTTTATAATAAAGCCAGCAAATGGATCCCCGCCTGAGTCTCGCTTCGTTACAATAATCATGATGTATCTTACCTGAAGCATTCAGAGCAAAGAGAAGACAGAGAGACACACAGACAGTCCAGAACGCCATTGTTTCTCAAAGAACACTGAAATCAGCCAGGATTAATTAATACCTGAAATAACAATGAAAAAACATTTAGACAAAGCACATCTAAAAATTATATCTAAATATTATATTGATGTTACTTTAATTGACGAGTTTAGTGACACTAACAGAAAGCTTGCTGTTTTTGTCTGTCTCAATGCAGAAGTTTGAGTTTTTATATGGTAGATCAACATGATTCAAACACGAATCAACTACAAAAGCATTAAGCTGAATCATTTATCAGTGATTCATCAAGGCTACACCCAACAATCTTATGTTTTGCAATGTTGCATGATGATTAAAGAAGTTTTAAAGGCCCCTTCACACCAAGGATGATAACTATAATGATTAAGATATAGTTCCAAAAAAAAAAAAATCATTCTAAATATAAAAGAATCCACACTACAAATATAACGATAATGGCAGAGAGGGAAGATATCGATGGAATCACTTTCAGAATGATTTTTTTTCCAGCTGATGAATGATAAAAACATTAGAGCAGATCAGAATCCATCCTGTTTTAAAGAGCTTGATCATTTAAAGTAAAAGAAGACAAACTGCAGCACGCGCTTGTAAACAGAACAATATCGTCTGCTGGTGTGGACGGTAATATTATTGTTATAGTTATCTTTATAGGTATCGTTCTTGGTGTGAACGGTCCTTTAGAGCTCAATGAATGATATGAACAGTCAATTGCCATTATCTAACCAGAATTGAAAATGGGGGGAAAATCTCTTAATGCAATAAATGTTCTTCTCTAAAACACGTTGGCCACAATTAGTGGCACCCTTTTATTGAAAACTTTTTTTAACCTCCTTTTGCCAAGATAACAGCTCTGAGTGTTCACCTATAATGCCTGATGAGTTTGGAGAACACCTGACAAGATATCAGAGACCATTCCTTCATACAGAATCTCTCCAGATCCTTCAGATTCCCAGCTCCATGTTGATGGTGCTTCTCTTCAGTTCACCCCACTCATCTTCTATAGGGTTCAGGTCAGGGAAATGGGACGGCCATGGCAGAAGCTTCATTTTGTGCTCAGTGACCCATTTTTGTGTTGAGTTTGATGTTTGTTTTGGAACATTGTCCTGATGGATGATCCAACCACGGCCCATTATAAGATTTCTAGGGTTCTAAGATATTTTATCTGTTGTTATTTGATAGAATCCTTGATACCATGTATCTAAACAAGATGTCCAGGACCTCCAGCAGAAAAATAGGCACAACATTACAGATTCAGTAATATATTTCACTGTGGGCATGGGGTACTTTTTATCCCTGTGTGCACCAAACCCATCTGGTGGGTTTGCCGCCAAAAAACTTTTTTTTTATCTTACCATAGAGCCAGGTCCCTTTTGAAGTTCCAGTGCCACTGGACTGTTGATCTGAAAGAGCTACTTGTATGTAACACTGTGCGTGCCTTTGAAAATTCAATGATCGCTTTGGTGCTGATGTCCTGTTGATGTGCGGAAGACCGCATTTGTGGAAAGAGTTGCAACTCTTTTTATGAGGCAGTTATGCCTTGTGGTCAATAAAATAAACCACATCATACTGTTGTAAGGCCTTATATTCTTCTCTGGGTTTAGCGGCCTCTGTTTCCTTCCCATTATTGTTAGAGAAATAGTTTTTGCTGTTTGCTTCATTTTCTTTTCTATTATGTGTACATTTGTATATATGTTTTTATTATTATTATTATTATTATTATTAATTTGTTATTTGTTATGTGAATTTAATTTCCTTATTGCGTAGATCTTTTGTTTATCCATTGGTGTATCTCTGTATGGAAGGCTTTTTATTTTGAATTGAGTTGTTGTGTTTCACTTGTGGTTGTAGTAATTGTTTTTGTGTGTGTGTGTGTGTGTGTGTATGTGCTTCACTAAAATCATCCATTCATGCAGTGTTATCCAACTGAATTCAATTTTGACTTGGTTTGAGTATCATTATTAGTTATTTTGGTTATATGTGATTGTTTTGATGTGAAGTCATTTATTTAGAAACATCGTTAGTGATTTATTCTTCTTTTTGTTTGTTTATTTGGCTTGTCTTAACTTGAGACATGTTTTTTTTTTTATTGCAACTGTATCTCAATAGAAGTGTGGAGATGTCACGGTCACTATCTGTCTCACCGTCCCTGAACTCCATTTCCCAGCATTCCTCCTGATCCACACATGTACCCAGTCAGCTCATCATCTCATGGATTCCCTGCACCTGCACATCATCATTAGTACTTATTAATACTCACTTCTCCTGCACTCCCTTGTTTGGTCTCATCAACGTCTACCTTTCCATGTTGTTTTGCCTGACCCACTTACCTGTTGTTCCTGTGATATGTCCTAGTTAACTGTTTGTTGTATTTTAATAAACTGATTACCCTTGTACTCTGGCTTCCAGTTCATTCACTTGAACTGCCTGTATCATCTTTGGGGTTCCCTCTTGCCCTAGAAAGCGGGGTGGCGTAGTCAATTTGGCATGCTTGGTTAATATTGTCCCTATTGTTTAGGTCACAATTGTTAAAATATTTTGTGTTGAGCAATATTTTTTGTTCCTGGTGTGCTAAAAAACATAAATATGTATGGGAATATACTTAAGAAATATTTTTCTCATAAATTTTAGGGGTTGTGTGTTTAGGAGAAAAACATTTATTTCATATATTGTGATTTCCCCCAAAATCAAAAGGGTTAACAATGCAGATTTATTTTTTACAGCCATCTTTGATCATATTTACCAAGGATGCCGATAACTCTGACCACAACGGTACGACGTTGACCAATAATTGACTAAGAAATTCATTAATATATGTAGAAATGTTAAAAGATATACATATTACTGCATTTCCACACAAAGTTCATAAGTTGAGTACACGTTTCATTATGCAGTTACTTTTATCTGGCTTGACAGGCTTATTGCAAAACAACAGAGTTACTGATACTGAAAACTAACATGAACAGCATGAAATCGCAAATGCAGAAAATTATGCAATGATTTGGCCCATGACAGACCGTTTCATGTGCACAAGCATAAACATTTAGAAAATACATTTCAGTATTTTATTACTCTTATTATATTTTAAAGGCAGTCCTGACTGTATAGTAGGGTGTGTATGTGTCTGCATCAGCGACCTCAGGACCTTTATATGATGTGCCAGCTGCTGCTGCTCTCTTGCTCTGTTCCCCACACAGAGGTGACACAGGAACCAAGCCAGAGTCCTCCTGCTCCCTCCAGCTGTAACACACACTCATTAATGACTAAATCACTGTCCTAATTAGCAGCACACTGTCTCATTAATCACCCTGTGACTGCAGATCCCATTTGTAAACACATGACTGCGTGTTACATGCTTTATTAAAGACATGAACCTTGATAGTTGATATTTAAACCCACATGGAAACCAAAACAAGTCCAAGATACAGTAAGTACAGCCAAGCAATTACATATCCAAATGTGAATTATTTAGAGTCAATTGTAAGTAAAGACAACAGAAATAACAATTTAAATTAAATATTTTTTGGGTTTCTACATTTCCACTATAAAGTTTATGATGATATAAACTAAGATTTAAACAGAAATAATAATTAAATATACACTGCCCAGCCAAAAAAAAAAAAAAAAAAAGGTCACTGTTTTGATTTAAATAGGCATATGCTTAAGAGACTGGATCATTATTGCAGTGGTTAATATGTTTCTAGCATGTTATATGTTTGGCAACAGTTCTTTTAACCCTAATTGGTGGAGTGTGTAGCTTTTCATTTCCTAATGAAAGAACAGGAAGACACATCATGGCCATATTTTAAGATGACAAAGCCAAGATTCATCAGGCTCAAATTGTGAAAGAATGGTTCAGAGAGCATGAATAATCATTTTCACACATGAATTGGCACCTCTGAGTCCAGACCTTAAATTCATTGAAAGTCTTTGGGATGTGCTGGAGTCGATTTTACAGAGTGCTCACCTCTTGCATTGTCGATACAAGATCTTGACCAAAAATCAAGGCACCTCTTGATGGAAATAAATGCTGTGATGTTATTTCCATCAAGAGGTGCATCCGTTTTTGGTCAAGATCTTGTTTTGACAATGCAAGAGGTGAGCACTCTGTAAAATCGACTCCAGCACATCCCAAAGACTTTCAATGAATTTAAGGTCTGGACTCAGATTTTCCGATTTACGTGTGAAAATGATTCTTCATGTTCCCTCCCAACCATTCTTTCACAATTTTAGCCTAATGAATCTTGACATTGTCATCCTGGAGTATAGTCATAGTTCCTACATGGTTGTTTTAAGAAATGAAAAGCTACACACTCCATCAATTAGGGTTAGAAGAACTGTTGCTAAACATATAACATGCTGAAAAACCATAATAATCACTGCAATAATGATCCAGTCATAAACTTTTAAGCATTTGCCTATTCAACAGTGACTTTTTTGGGCCGGGTAGTGTATGTGTATGTGTGTGTGTGTATATATATATATATATATATAATATATAAAATGGACAGAGAGCGGACTTTTTGTGATTGTCTTATTTGTTACTCTGCCTGATGTGGAATCTGACCAGCCGTCTTTCACTTGGGGTTGATGGCCGAACAGAGACAATACTGCCTCAAAGTGAGCTTCAGGCACCAAAACAGAAAATCCTCAGAGTGCAGAAGCAGGCAGCAATGACAAACCTTTCCAATGTGGTGAGATTCAACCTTTTCCTTTTGTATGTCATCTTAGTTACAGCCTTCATTTTGAGTTAACACATGTGTGTGTGTGTGTGTATATATATAATATAATATAATATAATATAATGGAACAGTTGACAAGCATAGTTTCCCTGTGTTGACATATTTCTTTTTAAAACAGAAAGTATAATGGGACGTACTTTATCCCATTTTACAATAGCTAACAAATGAGAAACATCATTGGAAGAGAAAGACATTACAATGTAAATGAATGTATCTGCATACATGGTAGCCTACATAGCATAATACAAATGGACTAACACCTAGTAGCCACCACTCGTTTTTTATTTCTTGGAGTATTTAAACATATTTTGATAAATATAAAGTCTCATACTTTACTATTTCCTGCAGGTCAGTCATGTATATCACATATCTCTCCACTTGGTGGTGCCTCTGCTCCACTAGAAATGGAGGTGAAGTTTGCAGCGTAAGCTAGTGACTTGAGAAGTCAGTGATTAATTGTTTCCAAATAAATGCAAGGCTGTAGGGAAAAAAAAAGCTACTGGATCAAAACGCAAGGACTTCTTGTGCTCCCTAGATGACATGCAGGCAGCGATGTGTTTGTGTGTAACAGTGTGCATACTGTGCAGTGTTTGTGTTTCACACTTTTAAAGGTTATCTACAGTAATTTTAAAGGTTATTTGTTCTATGTGCCAGCTGTGCAAGTACCAATCAAATGCAACTCTGCATTCAGTAGGGGAGAGCGGGGATGTAGATGTAACAGTCAGTTTGACAGGTCAGAAAAGAGCTGTGGTAACACCAATATCATAGTGTTACATCTATCCCCATCTTCTTTTTGAGCTCACAGGAGAAGTGGCATGTGAAGGGGAAGAAAAAAAAACTGATTTTCAGGTAAGAAAGTAAAATTTTTCATCAAGATTACTGGACTCTATCGCAGCTTTCATTGGCCAAGGACCGCCCAGAGGCCGTTTGACTGACATGTAACGCAACCAATCACAGTTCGTTTTGTTCCGCGTCATGTTTAGGGGCATGAAAATGTAAAGTCGATGTCCCTACAATAACAGACCGGCGTGCATCTAATAAATTATTCATTCAAGAACGTTGTGCAAGTTTACTGCAACAGTGGAGCCGCGAACTTAACATACTTCTGAAAATCCTGCGTTTAGTTGATCCTGGTTAGCGCTCGTACGTCACAGTCGTAAAACACGACGGCTTTCTTCTTCCACGAGCTGGTTTGGCGTCACATTTGTTTCCAGGCGGACCGTTAAAGAATACGACACACATATCTCCCGGACCTCCTGTAGCATTCAACCAACCAGATGACGACTTCAAAACTCCTGAAGTGTTTCCAGATAAGTGTGCCATATCTGCATCATTCGTTCAGCCAACGGTCCGTGTGTGTGACGTCTGAGGCTGAGACTAGGGTGGGGATAGTTGTAACAGTTTATTAAAGATGTTACAGCCAACCCCTATGATGATTCCAATGAGTCTGGCTATCAATCACATCTTCTGTTGAGGCAAAAAACTCACGTGGAGTTTTTTTTATTATTATTTATTTTGTGTATGGAGGGATTTATTCACTAAATGTTTTTCCATCAAAGTTTATGCTCATGCCTTTTTACCAGATAAAAAATGATCTGCCTCAATTAAACACACCTTGATGTTTCCATCCAGTGTATTTTATGCAATATCTCAAAATTCACATAAAATTAGGTGGATCTTGAAAACATAGCTAGTGACTGAACCCTTGTGGCGGGAATACAGTACATTCATACAAATGCGCTATATTTAAATTTCTAATAAAATAGAATATGTTTTTTGTCAGTTTAAATTGTTCACGTTGTTCAAAACTATTTTTCTTTGTTCTTCAATTATGTTTATAAAAAAACTGGATAGTGTGGGTGTTATTTCGGTAAATTACCTCTTGTTATCCCCAGCTAGTGTTACAACTCACCCCAGTAGTGGGTAGACTGTAACAACGGAACTCTTTGTATTTTACATTAACTCACATGATCTGTGATTGTGTAGTAGACGTCCAAGCGAGTTATATTTGTCGCAGACAAATGTGGCTACCATGATGTATAAAAATTTGAGACATCTAAAAGTGTTACAACCATCCCCGGTCTCCCCTATTTTTTTTAAAGCCAAATTTTTACTTACATGTGCTCTTGGCAGAACACTGTCTCTGGGAAGTTTTTAAGTGTTATTTCTATGGCAGTTCTTCTTAGTAACCATCTCCATCCCCTTGAATAGCAGTGACATGAATAGATATGAAATATTGAAAACAAGACATAGACATCTAAACAGATGACCTTTAGACTTTCACACTGCCACTGTTCTAGCATAACCAGATGACATCACATAACTTCTCAAGCATCTTTCTGACTGAATCTAGCAGCTTTGCTACTGGAAATTGAAGACTCAAGAGAGTCTTAAGTGTGATTTCAGAGGTTGCAGGTGCGTTTAAGCTGAGGGCATCTCTGATGGGTGAGAAATGTCACAGTCAGGTCTCCTGAATCGTGCTCAGAATGTTTCAAAAGTATAAGCACCCTATAAACTTAGTCTCATCTTTAGACCGTATGATCATGGGCTTCATACAAGTCAGGGTTTAAAGGTACACTAATTATTTAAGTATTTTTCCATTCCAGTTTGTTATTGTGGTATCAGCTAGGCTATTTCAGGTAAACTGGATCTATTGATTTTTTTTTTTTTTTTTTTTTTTAGCATTTAACACATTTCTAAGGGCTCTAAATTATGATTAACATGGAAAAACATGATCAACCTCTAAACGTGATTAAAAAAAAAACTGTGCTGAAAAACCTGTTGTACACCTACTACATGCCTTTGTTTATATGTTTTAGCAAGTAAAGGGCCTTTTAGTTTAATTCTAAAAACGTTGCCTTTCAGATTGTGGTACATGTGTCTTTTTGTTATGAAATCTTTACTGATTTTTATAAAGTAAATGTAAAAATAACTTATATTGTTAGTAATATTTCAAGAAGATGCAGTGTTTAAATTTTAGCGGCATCTAGCAGCAAGGTTTTGAACTGCAACTAACGGCGCACACCCCTCCCTTTCAGAGAAGCTACGGTGGCCGTCTGGCCGACATGTCGTCGTCTGAGAGAGCAGAGAGTAGCTTGTGTGAAGCAATGAGGTTTCTTCTTACTTCTAACAAAGAACGGTCTCTGCTTCTAATAAATCTGACGGCTACTACTACTACTACTACTACTTTGTGCGTATTCAACATAGTGACGATGCAAGCTGCCTCTAAAAACACAAACGATTTATAAGAACAACAACATAGTGCTGAAACGCACTCTTTAGACTGTTTTTCCATTTAGGGCTGCTATAGAAACATGTCAGCACAAAATGGCGACTTGACATGGAGGGGGGACCCGCGGTGTATGTGATATAAATAGCTCATTCTAAAGTAATTAAAACATAGCGGTACATTATATAAGGTCTTTATGTACCACTGAAACATAATTATGTGTATTATATTGCATTTCTGTCAATAGATCCTCCCAAATTTTACACATTGCACCTTTAAGAAACTTAGGTTTACTTGATCATGTTAAAATTTGAATATCAAATATGATCATCAGGATTTTAAGGGAATGTTTATTTGTACATCTTTTAATCATCATTGTATTGCACTGCATTATATGGAGCCCCGCACATGACATGCAAGAAAAAAAATTAAATGGTGCGCACAATTTTTTTCTAATTCGTTCCCTTGATTTACTAAATCATGTGCATGATTTACTAATTCGTTCCCTCAATTTACTAAATCGTGCACACGATTTACTAATTCGTTCCCTCGATTTACTAAATCGTGCGCACGATTTACTATTTCGCGGGAACGATTTAGCCTACTTTTTTTTTTTTTTTTTTTTTTTTTTTTTCCTGCATATCATGTCCGGGGCTACGTAGTATATAATATAAATATTTGCCCCCACGATAAAAACTACAGAGCTTTGATCTTAAAACTAAGCATTTATATATCATCTTACTAAGACATAAAATTAGGATATAAAGAGTGACAATTAATATTTATGTTTTATTTAATTTTATGTTATATTTTATGTAAGTAGTCTGATATATGCGTGAGTTTGTTGCGTTCAGAAACCAGTTCAGATTTTAAAAGTGGTGTAGGGTATTCCATATTTAAGATGCAAAATGTCTTATGCAAAAATTTAATGTTGATAATATAAAGTCTAAATTTCACATTTCTGTGCATGGATACAAGGAAGGGACATGTATGATGTGGTTATCCGTATAGCATTGTTTTAGATGGAGCAAACTCCATTAGAAGTTTATATACCTAGAAAAGAAGTTCCACTTCAAATGGAAGTTAAGTGCTTTAACAAATTTGAGCTTTCCAATATCTACTTTTAAACCCTCTGGAATACTTTGCATGCTTTGCACACATTTTTCTTTTCTTCTTCAAACTGAGGGACGTGTCAAAATTATTTATCGTGCAATCAACAGCATGTTTTTTGCTAGAGCATACGTTGTATTTGCCCTTGAAAACTACTGCAAACCTCATATAAAGAGCAGGAAAACAGAAGAACATGCAGTGAAGCTGTTTTCCAGGAAGGGATTCCAGCCATTTAAAATTAGGCATCATGTTCCATTTCCTATGCAGTAAGAGTCACTTTTAGAGCCGTTCTCCCCTGGTTTCACGAAATTAAACCTGCTTTTCATTTAGAGTGCTGCACCGAGAATGATGTGATTCATCTTGTCAACCATTTAAAGAGCGCAGGAGAGCACGAGATAGGTGCATTAGTCAACCCTTCTCCCCTAAACTGCAGCTCCTTGGGCAGATGTGCTTTCTAGCTACTGGAAAACAGCAAGAGACATAGTTAATACTTAATTCACCAGTGCAGACGAGAAGCTGCAACATCTACAGAAAAAAAGAGCTTGATGTGTAAGGTCAGCAAACACAGCTATCCTTCAACTTCTAGTGTGCATGAGATTGAGACTGAGGTGTTGAAATGCCCAAGCCTTTCACTCACCTTTACACCAGACACGTTAAATCGATATCAGCCACCGTGGATATTGATGTACATCTCTGTGAAACTATTTACAGGCTGTGTTCTGTGTTTTAACCCATGAGGAAACAGCATTTACTGCAGATGTCAAAAGCAGCGCTGATGTTGTTATTCTACTCAACAGTCCATGACTATAGGCTTTGTGCTGTGCTGAGGTACAAGAACTAGAGCCAGGAGATGCGGGGAGATCTGACAATCCAGAGCAAACAGAACTTGTGAGGAAAAGCTCCATCCAGAGGGGAGCAGCAGAACTGGGCCGTGACTGAGAGAAGGTTAAAGTGGACCAGGGGGACATTAGTATTCAAATTCTTAACCCTACAGCCATCTGCTGGACCAAGGATTACAGCACTTGCTTGTTTGTTCTGTATTAAGTTTTATTAACAGCAGCACAATGTTATTTTTTTTTTTTTTTTAGGATTTAGTGTGTGTGTGTGTGTGTGTGTGTGTATGTATGTGTGTATATATATAATATATATATATATATATATATATAATGTTAGTATCTCACAGAAGTGAGTACACCCCTCACATTTTTGTAAATATTTTATTATATCTTTTCATGTGACAACACTGAAGAAATGACACTTTGCTACAATGTAAAGTAGTGAGTGTACAGCTTGTATAACTGTAAATTTGCCGTCCCCTCAAAATAACTCAACACATAGCCATTAATGTCTAAACCGCTGGCCACAAAAGTGAGTACACCCCTAAGTGAAAATGTCCAAATTGGGCCCAATTAGCCATTTTCTCTCCCCGGTGTCATGTGACTCATTAGTGTTACAAGGTCTCAGGTGTGAATGGGGAGCAGGTGTGTTAAATTTGGTGTTACCGCTCTCACTCTCTCATACTGGTCACTGGAAGTTCAACATGGCACCTCATGGCAAAGAACTCTGAGGATCTGAAAAAAAGAATTGTTGCATAAAGATGGCGTAGGCTATAAGAAGATCGGCAAGACCCTGAAACTGAGCTGCACGGTGACCAAGACCATACAGCGGTTTAACAGGACAGGTTCCACTCAGAACAGGCCTCGCCATGGTCGACCAAAGAAGTTGAGTGCGCATGCTCAGTGTCATATCCAGAGGTTGTGTTTGGGAAATAGACATATGAGTGCTGCCAGCATTGCTGCAGAGGTTGAAGGGGTGGGGGGTCAGCCTGTCAGTGCTCAGACCATATGCCGCACACTGCATCAACTGTCGTCCCAGAAGGAAGTCTCTTCTAAAGATGATGCACAAGAAAGCCCGCAAACAGTCTGCTGAAGACATGCAGACTGAGGACATGGATTACTGGAACCATGTCCTGTGGTCTGATGAGACCAAGATAAACTTATTTTGTTCAGATGGTGTCAAGCGTGTGTGGCGGCAACCAGGTGAGGAGTACAAAGACAAGTGTGTCTTGCCTACAGTCAAGCATGGTGGTGGGAGTGTCATGGTCTGGGGCTGCATGAGTGCTGCCAGCACTAGAGAGCTACAGTTCATTGAGGGAACCATGAATGCCAACATGTACTGTGACATACTGAAGCAGAGCATGATCCCCTCCCTTCGGAGACTGGGCCGCAGGGCAGTATTCCAACATGATAACGACCCCAAACACACCTCCAAGACGACCACTGCCTTGCTAAAGAAGCTGAGGGTACCTAAACCCTATTGAGCATCTGTGGGGCATCCTCAAACGAAAGGTGGAGGAGCGCAAGGTCTCTAACATCCACCAGCTCCATGATGTCATCATGGAGGAGTGGAAGAGGACTCCAGTGGCAACCTGTGAAGCTCTGGTGAACTCCATGACCAAGAGGGTTAAGGCTCCATGCCCAAGAGGGTTAAGGCAGTGCTGGAAAATAATGGTGTGAGGGGTGTACTCACTTCTGTGAGATACTGTATATATCAATGGTTCCCAAACCTGTCCTGAAGGACCCCCAGCACTGCACATTTTGTATGTCGCCTTTATCTGAAACACCTACTTCAGGTGTTGCAGTCTCTACTAATGACTGATGTGTTGAATCAGGTGTGTTAGATGAGAGAGACATCCAAAACGTGCAGTGCTGGGGGTCCTCCAGGACAGGTTTGGGAACCAATGATATATATGATACGTGTAATGCCATGTATTGTATTGAGAAATCTTAAAAACTGATAATAGTGCTAATATCTATACAGTGTGTGTGTATACAGTTTATACAGTAAAAAAATCATTATGTCTATGGAGTGTTCCCTTAAAACACGACATTTCCCAACATGTGTGTGTACTTGTACAACTATCTTTGTGAGGACCGGTTTGAGTTTTAAACCATCGGAGTGAGGACAAAGAGAGTAAAGTGAGGACATTTTGGCCGGTTAAAGCCCTGTTTGAGAGTCAAGACTTGGTTTTAGGGGTCAGGTTATAGTTAGGTTAAAGGGTTAGTTCACCCAAAAATGAAATTTCTGTCATTAATTACTCACCCTCAAGTCCTTCCAAACCCGTAAGACCTTCGTTCATCTTCAGAACACAAATTAAGATATTTTTGATGAAATCCAAGAGTTTTTTTTTTTTTTTATCCCCCATAGAAAGCAACATAATTACCATCATTCAAGGTCCAGAAAAGTAGTAAAGACATCGTTAATAGTCGTGACTGCAGTGGTTTAACCTTAATTTTATGAAGCGACGAGAATACTTTTTGTGCGCAAAAACAAAACAAAAATAACAACAAAATTTGCCTGTTCCCTGTCATTCTCCTACACTATTTACGTCCAGCACTTCTAGGTTCTACATCAGAACGCCGGCTCAGTATGGGCGGACGCTGTTCGCGTGAGCAGCACGACGCAGACATGTGATGCTGACGCAGGAGCTGGCCAATACAGAGCCGCCGTTCTGACGTAGAACACGGAAGCGGTGAATGTAAACAGCGTATGAGAATGACACAGAAGAGAAGATATTGTTGAATAAATTTATTTTTGTTTTGTTTGTTTTTTTTGCGCAAAAAAGTATTCTCGTCACTTCATAACATTAAGGTTGAACCACTGTAGTCACATTGACTATTTTAACAATGTCTTTACTACTTTTCTGAACCTTAAATGACGGTACTTACGTTGCTTTCTATGGGGGATAAATAAACCTCTTGGATTATATCAAAAAGATCTTAATTTGTGTTCTGAAGATGAACTAAGGTCTTACAGGTTTTGGGACGACATGAGGGTGAGTAATTAATGACAGAAATTTCATTTTTGGGTGAACTAACCCTTTAAGGGTAGGTTTAGTGTAAGGATTTGGCCTAGGCACTTAGTTGTGATGGGTAGGGTTAGGGTAAGGAGCTAGAGATTGCTTTGTGCCAATGAATGTCCTCACAAAAATAGATGTACAAGAATGTGTGTGTTTGTGTGTGTGTGTGTTTAAAGCAAGAAACAATGCATGTATACGTATGTATGTTAAATTACACTTGCAGTTTAACAGATCTGGAATGTATTTGCAAAGAAGAGTGGAAAATAGCTGTTTAAAAAATAGCAGGAGTGTGTAAGTATATATATATATATATATATATATATATATATATATATATATATATATATATATATAATATATGCAGGGCCACCATGATTTTGCCAAGTAAGACATGTTCCTGGATATTTTGTTGAACTAGGAATAACATTCCTGTCCAAAAATTTAGTCCTAACCCTATCCATAACTTATACCTAAAATCATAGGGAAATTATAGGCGAGTAACCTTAATGTAGAAGCACCTAACCCTGGTTGTAAGTCTAAATTGTAAACTTGTTCCTCAAATCTGATTGGTTGATTGGAATGTTGTTTCAGGATCAACAAATATGTTGATCCAAGAACATGTTGCACTTGGTGAAATTCGGTTCACTATATACACAGTATAAGCAACAATGCATGCAGCTGACACTCATTTCTGTCGCATTTGTTACTCTATTCAGACATGCAATGACTTAATACTTCTATGATTTTTTTTTTTTTTTTTCATTTCCGAATTAATTTAATTTATCGATTCATTTATTTTTGGGTATAAAAATGTTCTGTGGTGTGACTCCACCAAAAATGTAATGATATTTATGAATGCTTATAATTCATTATATATGTGCAAAATACACCTATGGAATGTTTTTTTACATGGATTTGCTTTGAAATGCATATGTGTAGAGCCAAACATGCATATTGAACATACTTTACAGAAGCAGGTGACTCACTCCTCACACTCTTCTTTTTGCCCTGTGATCCTGAGAACTGTGGCACACAGATAAACAGCAGTGTGATATGTTTCTGCGTCAGAGTGTGCAGAAATAACTGGCAAATGTGGTAAGAGCTGGCTTCCTATATTTGTCCCACATGCAAATATTGGTTTCCGAGACATACAAAATTGTGCACAATGAACACATTTTCATGAACACGTTTCTTTTTGTAAATATCAACAAGAGCCAAATGGTTACAGTTGAACAGTTCTTTATTTAAACATTGAAGCTAAATATGATTTACAAGACCTTTACCAGTGATTTTGATAGTTCTGCCATCATTTACTCACTTCTTTTTTGAGTCAAATACAAAAGAAGATATGTTGAAGATACAAAAGAAGAAGATTTCTCCTTTCTTTCTTTCTTTCTTTCTTTCTTTCTTTCTTTCTTTCTTTCTTTCTTTCTTTCTTTCTTTCTTTCTTTCTCCAACACATTGTGGATGCTGCAATTGCCAATTGGTTAGTAATTAAGATGCAGGTATTTTTGGTGAAATAATGAGCAAAATAGACACTCGTTTGGTAAAACTGACCCATTTTTCTTATTTTATATATATATATATATATATATATATATATATAACTAGTTTGACAGGACTTTTAGTGGTTTGGTAAACTCACTGCTTATGTCTCTCCCTGGCGTGTGTGTGTCTGGCCTTGTGCCATTGATACCAGATGTGAGACTATAATGAGAAAATTCTAGAATAGACCAACAGAAGGCTTGACACACACAAGTCTTCCTTTATCAACAGATGCACATATCACAGCACATTATGTTACCCTCAGCTTCACCTTTTAAGATATTAAAGGTACCCATTGTGCAAGATCTAAAATTGTGTTTAATTACTGAAGAAATCTAAATAACTCTGCAACTATCAATTGAAATAAGAATATTTATTACGGGAATTACCAGCTGCCTAAGAAATGGGCCAAATTTCAATTAAGATACACTAATAGAAGAATTATTGTGAGCTTTGTGGTATTCAGGCATCATTTTGCACACTCCTTTGAAAGCTTTGAAATGCCAGTTGAGGATTTTGGATAACTATTTTCTTTGGCTAACCTTATTAAAATAGTGTTTGCTTTTGGGAAGTCTCAGCAGGGATTGTAGCAAAATTATTCTTCAAAGGACTTTCTGTTTCAAATATACTCGCATCAAACTGATGTCATTTCCTCAGCAGGTTCTCGTAGTTAATTTATATTTCATGCAATTCAGTCAAACGAATTTGCTCTGCATTTTATGATGGATTCTTGTGCTTACTTACACAGCAACATTGCATAATTTGGGCATGAAATTACAGCTAAAATCATGAGATCATTATGATTATACTACATTAGCATACACAAACAAGAAACAACAAACTTGGCTATTAGCAGTTATGTCACTCAGAGATCCTGAGGTGGAATTTGTAATTCGGTATCTGCATGCTCCATCTATCATGTTTAAGTCAGACGCCTTTGGTGAGCTGTAACTCATCTGAGATAAGCTCTCATTAATTTCGCACACCCTTAAGTGCTTCATATTACTGGTGACAGAACAGCCATCTGCATTTTAATATGTCTCAAATTGCTGTCATGATAAAACATGTGAGAATCTAATTGTCCTTTTTCAGACCAACCCTGTGCAAAGTAGCATGGGGATCAAACACAAAATAAAATCATAAATTCTCTCTTTGTAAGAATCATTAAAGATGATATAGCATTAAAAAAAAATGAACAAAAGTTTGTTTTTTTACATAACCCTGTAAATCTCTGTTCAAATAATCTAATTCTGTGCTTCAGCGCTCTGCAGTGAGCTCTGCAGACTGAGTCAAGCTATTAATTCTGATTTTCTCATCCAGCACCACTTTACACCTTAATATAGCAAAAATGAGGTAGTTATAGTTATAATCGTTCCAAATTAAAAAAAAAAAAAAAAAGTACAAATCAGTCAAGTTTGGCAAGCTTTTTTTGTGTCCTCTGACTACTTTGCATTGGTTTCTGTCTTCCCTTTCGCTATTAGAAAAGAATAAAAAATGAAGCATTAGTTCAGACCTTCAAACATTATGTAGAGCACAGTTAAATTTCAGCATCATTTTTTATCATATACTGCATGTTTGCCCTGTCGGCGACAGCTTTTAAATCAAAATTTTAATCTCACTTTATTTTATTTTTTTACTTAAAGGGTTAGTTCACCCAAAAATGAAAATTCTGTCATTAATTACTCACCCTCATGTCGTTCCACACCAGTAAGACCTTCAATCATCTTCAGAACACAAATTAAGATTTTTTTGATAAAATCCACTGGCTCAGTGAGACCTCCATTGCCATCAAGTTAATTTCCTTTTTCAATGCCCAGAAAGGTACTCAAAACATATTTAAAACAGTTCATGTGACTACAGTGGTTCAACCTTAATATTATAAAGAAAAAAATTATAATAATAATAATAAAAAAAATAATTACTTTATTCAACAATATCTAGTGATGGGCGATTTCAAAACACTGCTTCATGAAGCTTTGAAGCTTTACGTATCTTTTGTTTCGGATCAGTGGTTCGGAGCGCGTATCAAACTGCCAAAGTAACGTGAACCATTGAAATTTCGAAACACTTATGATGCATAATTCAAGCCTTGTTTACTGAAATCACATGACTTTGGTGCTCCGAACCACTGATTAGAAACAAAAGATTTGTAAAGCTTCGAAGCTAATGTTTTGAGTACCTTTCTGGGCATTGAAAAAGGAAATTAACTTGCTGGCAATGGAGGCCTCACTGAGCCATTGGATTTTATCAAAAAAATCTTAATTTGTGTTCCGAAGATGAACGAAGATGGTGATTAATTAATGATATAATTTTCATTTTTGGGTGAACTAACCCTTTAAACATGATGTTTTAAGCAAAGTTTTTAATATAACCTTCTCCCTTTAAAAACTTCAAGGATAATTAATGCAATTTTATATTATTTATTTGAAAGAATTACAATTTTACACCTGTATTTAGCACTGTTCAGTCTTCTCACATAAATCATTTCAACTCAAATCAGTTTCATGTCCATTTATCTAATTCTTTGATAGGTATATCTTTGTTCTGGTCACCCTGTTAAGGGTTGATTTTGCAATAATAACTAGTTGATTGTGTTATCATTTACATAAACACTGTGCTAGCTGCTGTACTACTTGACGTAATTAAAATTCCATGTTTCAATCTTTCCACCTATTCTTTAAATTGTAACCTGAATGATTGTGAAGGAGCATCCCCGTTCTGGCCTCATTCATCTTCCTGACAAAGGAAAGGAGGCACTTATTGGATGGATGTGTGAATTATAAAATGGCACCTAATCATGTGCTGAATGCATGAAAATGAGTGTGAAGGGTGAGCGGTGATAGCATGTCACCTACAGGCAGTGAGTCAGAAAAGAGGCATAAACAACCAAATTCAATTAGCAGACAAAATCTCTGACTCTGAATTTGACAGCGACTGGAGGGGATAGCAGGTAAACTGTACAGCGTGGGGTAAACAGTCTTCTCTGTTGAGAAAAAAAAAAAAAAAACAGCATATGCTGGGGTGTGTTTTCTAAAAGCATCGTTAGCCAACTAACATTGCAAGTTCTGTTGTTACTAACATAGTTAAATGATTTGGTGTTTCCTGAAACCATAGTTCAAACACAAACTGCATCACAAACTTGTGCTGTTGGAATGACAGCTTTCGAGCTGTGGTTAGAAACATAGTTTCTTGTTTTTATGACATGTGGACTTAATAAATCATTATCTTGAGCAAAATAAGCAAGTACAAAGGGGTATACAAATACAAGTATACAAATGTGATTTACATATTTTAGTTTGTCAAGAGATTTTAAGAACCAAATTTGAAGAGTGCGCATGTGTGTACGTGCTCTAGTACGTAAGAAAGAGCCTATGATTGAATCGGAGCCTCGATTGAATCTGGAAATAAACCAAAATAACTGAGAAAAATGATAATTAGTCCTCAGATTCCATGTCCATAACTTATAGCACAAAATCTAGCATTAATTCAATCTCAAACGGATTCATTTAAAGAAGTTATTACTCACCACCTGCGTGACATCATTGACCAACATGGCTGAACGACAGGTTTGCGACAATACGGTTTTGGGAAACAGTCATGACTAGCTAGTTGATTTGTTCAACGATGCATCATACTATGGTAGTGAACTGAGTTACGTGGTTGTACGGGAAACGCACCCCTGGTTAGGTATGTTTTGAAGCAAGCATGGCAGCTGGTTTGAGCAGGTTTGTACTGGTCCTTCGTTGGTCATGAGTTGGTTTAAGCTGGTCCTGAGCTGGAGCTAGTTGCTTAGGACCAGCTTAGAACCAGCACTTGACCAGCTTAAACCAGCTCATGACCAGCTTAAACCAGTTCAAACCAGCTGGCATATTACAAAACATACCTAACCAGCGTATGCTGTTTTTTTCAACAGGGTTGGCCTTACGAAGCTCACTGTATTTAGCTTTGCCACATAATTCCTTTTTATTTATGAATGAATGTGTGAAGCAGGGCGCTGTGAAGAAAAGCTGTGGAGCATAATCTTGTGGAAAAAGCAGGACCATTGCTTTGAAGCTTGTATCATTTTGTGCACTGTAGAAAATGTTCTTAAATTTTAAATTAATTTCACAATGCTACAGTAAAAACATGTTAGTTACTTACCTTACCATATTTGATGACAAAATGTAATGGAACAATGTATGTGAACAAATAAATGATGAAACCTTTTAATTTATAGTAAAAAAAAAAGAGACTAAAATGACTTTCTAAGAAATCTCTGCATGACAAATCACATTGGATTATATTTGATTTAAATAGTTATTTGTTTCTTTTTTAATCAGTTACTATGTGTACATTAGAGTGTTCAATGTTACATTTTATGCTGCATTTATGTGCAAGAGTAAGCATGTTGTTTTCAACCACAAACACGTCTAAGGATTAAAATAAAAGCCTGTATTCAATCTGTTTATCATATAAAGCGATTGTGTCTCTTCAGAAAATTTGGACTAAACTACTCAATTCATATGGATTAGATTTACGATCTCTTTATGAACTTCTTGAAGCGTCAAAGTGGTAGTTATGTAGCTGTCTATGGAGGGACAGAAAGCTCTCAGATTTCATCAAAAAGATGGCATCACTGCTTTTGGGCGGAGCCTCATCTCATGCACCACCAGATTCCTTGTCCAGGTAACCGAATTCTTGCAAAATGTTTGATTTAAATAATTCAAGGCTTGTGGAACAAACTTCAATTGTGAGTCCATGAAATGCCATGTATTTGAATGGCTTGGTGTCAGCCGCAAAGTGTCCAAGTTGTTTATTCAAAATCTATTTCACATCCTGCCCATAATCACAAGCAGTTTTTTATGTTATGACCTTCGCTACAATATAGATTTAGCTGTTGTGTAGTATTTAATGACTCATTTGTTTTCCCAACATGTTTACCTTGGTGACACCCTTTAATGCCATGTGTTAAGAGATAAATGGATAGGACTATTTCCTCCAGTGTGCCTCTCCTATTCATCTTTAAATGTTTCAGCCACTGCACTATAAACAGTCTTAATGGAGAACACTCTACTGACAAATGAGAGCTGTAAATTAAGTCAATTGCCCTTTGTTGGAGACAGAAAGAAGGAGAGTGTGAAACAGAGAGGGAATGTCTGGCCTAATTTAATAGCACTAAACACATTACACCAAAGGTCAGATATCTCATATTTAGTTTTTTATAGAGCGGCAGAAGTCTGACTCTTTCACTGATGTTTTGTCTTAAATGGCCCTGGGAGTCGGTCAGGACTTCATTAGCGTAATTCAAACCCCTTTGTTTCATGTGTAATAAACTGACTCCTGTTTCTCTCCTACTAACAATGTCTCTGGTCAATATCATAAGCCGTTAAGTAAGCCATCTTTTTTATACCCCATAATCCTCTCAGTTTCTGCACAATTGTCTGACCTGCCTCAGCATCATTGTTTCTGTAAGAAGATTTAAAATAATTTCTACTAAATCTCCATTGTCAGTAGCATTGACAAAGAAAAAATAAAACATTTATTATGTACAAAATGACTGTCTTCAGTACGCTGCATTAACAGAGGAATGTAGCAGGTATAATTATAACATGTTTTGGTTTTTGCTAATTAATTCAGCAAATGTTTAGCCTAAATCTTTTGCCTCATTTTTTTCATTTAAATTGATAACATCTGATTCTAATCATAAAGTCAAAAACAAAAAAACGTTCACCCAAGACATTTACATTCATAGCACCCATGCTGTGTAAAGGTGGTATGTAATAAACTCTATAATGTGAATTACTGTGTTTCATTTGAATCATGTGCCACTGTTAGTCAATGCAATACACACCTTCATTACACCTTATGTAGCCCTGCCCCTTTTCAGAGCTGCGCTCATTGTGTTCTGTCTTCCGGTTTGCATTTCCACAGCATGAAGGTAAGATCTTACGGATTTATGAATGAACCTTTTAAAATCTTCCCAGGTCTACTGACATGTGTTATGACATCAGCTTCAAACATTACAATGTTTATGACAGGTTTTGTCATTCTCTGGTGCATAAGGTCTATATAGACATACACTGATCAGGCATAACATTATGACCACCTTCCTAATATTGTGTTGGTCCCCCTTTTGCTGCCTAAAACAGCCCTGACCTGTCGAGGCATGGACTCCACTAGACCCCTGAAGGTGTGCTGTGGTATCTAGCACCAAGATGTTAGCAGCAGATCTTTTAAGTCCTGTAAGTTGCGAGGTGGGGCCTCCATGGATCGGACTTGTTTGTTCAGCACATCCCACAGATGCTCGATTGGATTGAGATCTGGGAAATTTGTAGGCCAAGTCAACACCTCAAACTCGTTGTTGCTCTCCTCAAACCATTCCTGAACCATGTTTGCTTTGTGGCAGGGTGCATTATCCTGCTGAAAGAGTCCACAGCCACCAGGGAATATCGTTTCCATGAAAGGGTGTACATGGTCTGCAACAATGCTTAGGTAGGTGGTACATGTCAAAGTAACATCCACATGGATAGCAGGACCCAAGGTTTCCCAGCATCACACTGCCTCCGCCGGCTTGCCTTCTTCCCATAGTGCATCCTGGTGCCATGTGTTCCCTAGGTAAGCGACGCACACACACCCGGCCATCCAAGTGATGTAAAAGAAAACGTGAATCATCAGACCAGGCCACCTTCTTCTTCTCTTCACCTTCACTTATACATCTGTCTCCAGTATGCATTGCACCACACAATAACAGATTATGCAAAGATGTTTTTTTTTTTTTTTTTTTTTTTTTTGCAGTTTGATTTTAGCTTGTCTATGTATAAAAGCTATGTAGAGTAAAAACATCCTCAGGTTGAACACTGGTAATTTACTCCATTATTATGTTGTTCACATTTATCACTGAACTCAAGTGAAGTCAAGCCTTTCAAATCCAGTCAAACGAAGCAGGGCAAAGAGACAGCACTTAGCAGACTTTTCTACAGCCTTTTCAGGGGATGCAGATGGGTTGTTTAAAACAATTACCAAGTGTAAGACCTAATTCATGCACAATATTATACAAGATACAGAATACAAAATTAATAATGTGAAATAAATGCAAATAAAGGTAATCAAGGGGTGTGTGTCTGTTAAAAAAAACAAAAACAAAAAACTGAGGTATTGGTAAAAATAAATGAACAAACATCTATACATGCAAAGAGATATGTTAACTGTTATAAATAAATGGCATGGAATTTGATTTGCCTGTCTTTGTCATATTGAAGGCAGACTTTATTCTTTCTCTAGCTCATCTCCTGTTGTCATGGCCGATAATAAGGTGTTTATTCTGACAGTCACACACCAATCTCTGCTATGAAATCTGTTTAACTCAATCCAGCCAGGCACATCGAAAACCAAAGCCTAAATGTCACAGAAGAGGAATGTTAATTGAGGGCTGGATACAGAGAAAATTACATCCATTAATTAGATTAAGATTAGCAATTTAATGTCTTTGGTTGTGGGAAGACATGACATTATTTAAGATGTACACACATTTACTATGTCTATACTGTATATACATATATACACAATTATAAATAATTATATGTGTGTATATTAGGGCTGTAACGGTACATGTATTCGTCCCGAACCGTCATGGTACGGACGTTACGGTTCGGTGCATACAGTCTTATGACGAAAACAGTCAGTCACTGGTGATCCACACTCCAATCCAGAAGGGGGCACACGTGGTAATGCAACGCTGTTTGCTAACCTCCACAATAGGAAAAAGCACAGAAGAAGAAGAAAAGACATACGTTTATGTGTAATCTCTCAACCAGTGTTTCAACTGCAGAAAGACATCAATAAATAATAATAATATATATATCAATAAATAAGAATAATATCTCACATAGCATTACATTTACCTCAGGCAAGTCATTTAGTGTCCACAGCATGTTAGTTCACTAGAGAAATTAACTCTAAAGGGGAGCATTTCACTAAATATATGGACTATATCTGCTTATATATTCATTATATGTACTTTACCTGTTAGTAATGTCTTAATTATTTAATGTTTAAATAAATTTGCATTGAATTGCATGCACCGTCTGTTTAATTGTGACCACACGCATGGCCGCAACATGAATACAATCCTTGCCTAACCTAAGCACACACATTTTGAAACGAATGAAATAAGTAATAATGGCACATAGCAATTAATTTACTAGCATACAGTTAGCAATGTAATTTATTATTTGCATAGATACAGACTGACCCATCCATGCAAGTTCAGTGTTCACTAATAACCTCCCCGGGCATCTTAGTGACGTTATTAAAGGGTATAGTAATTCTGTTATAGAATACAGACTCGGAAACCGAGAGATGCCGTGAACAGGATGTTTTATTGACAGCACTGAGCGTAATGGCAGAAAACAGGTAAGTAGACAGTCCAATGATACTTTCAATAAATAGAGATAGATAATAACAGAAATGTCCTTTCTTACAGATGAGGGGAATCATGGATGGCTGGAGCACACACCTCGCTGAGTATGGAGAACACACACAGGAATGGCAGGGAGACACAACGGGGAACAGCTGCTAGAGAATATCGCTGGAGACAGGTAAGTAGTCCACATAGTCTAAACGAGACTGGACACAAAAATTGGTGCGAGGTGTGTGCTTTTATGAGGTGTTGTTAACAAGGCTGATGGATAACAGATGCGGGTGATTGCTGAAAGTGTGCAGTTGAGCAGAAGGAGGGATGATGGGAAATGTAGTGACTGACCATGACAGAACTTCCCCTCCCGAAAGGCACATCCTTGTGCCGTAAATAGTCCAAACGGGGAGTGAGGGTGGGCATCCTGGAGTCTTGACAGGCAACCAGGGCGATACAGGCAGGTTAAGAAGCCTCCAGGGTGGTACCAGTGACCAGGGATGCGACGGCTGCTCAAGGAACCAGGGAGGTGCCGGCTGTGCAGGTTACCAGGGAGGCGCCGGCTGCTCAGGGGACCAGGGAGGTGCCGGCTGTGCAGGTGACCAGGGAGGCCCCGGCTGCTTAGGGGACCAGGGAGGCGCCAGCTGTTCAAGGGACCAGGGAGGTGCCGGCCGTGCAGGTGACCAGGGAGGCGCCAGCAGCTCAGGGAGCCAAGGGGGCGCTGGCGGTTCAGGGGCCCAAGGAGGATCAGCCTTCGTGGACTTGCCATGGAGCACAGGCTCGACCAATATGGCCAGGGATATATGCCCCCTCCCCCGAGTTTTCTTGGGGGAGCTATAGGTTTGTGAATAGGAGTGGACTTTGAAATGGGTTTGTGGGCTGGAGCGGACTCTAGAGCAGGTTTAGGGACAGGAGTGGATTCTGGAGCGGGCTCATGGGCTGGAGCGGAATCGGGAACGGGCTCATGGGCTGGAGCAGACTCTGGAGTGGGCACATGGGCTGGAGCAGACTCTGGAGCAGGCTCATGGCTGGAGCAGACTCTGGAGCGGGCTCATGGACTGGAGCAGACTCTGGAGCAGGCTCATGGGCTGGAGCAGACTATGGAGTGGGCTTATGGGCTAGAGCAGATTTTGGAGTGGGCTCTTGGGCTGGAGCCATCACTGGACTCTAGTCAGGGGCTGGAGCCTTCACTGGACTCTAGGACTTTATATATATAGCGTCCAGGGCGGTACCGGTGACCAGGGATGCACCGGCTGCTCAGGGAACCAGGGAGGTGCCAGCTGTGCAGGTGACCAGGGAGGAAACTATACATTAAACTATAGTTTACTGCCTATATTTTTATGTACAGATTTATTTATTTTTTTTACAGATACTATATGCATATATATATATATATATATATATATATATATATATATATATATATATATATATATGTATAGTATCTGTAAAAAAAAAAAAAAAAAATCTGTACATAAAAAATATAGGCATTAAACTACTTTAATGTTTCAGCACAATAAAAATTTAAATTATATTATATAAAAAATAAAAATTAATCATATAAACAAGATAACTATAGCAGCTGCTATGAATACATGAGAGCTGAATAAACCAACAACTGAAAAATAAAACCCTGATATTTCAGTATATTTCTTCGCATATACAGGTATATTTCCAGCAATGTTCATATTTTTGCATGGGGGAAAAATAATCTATTGCACAAGTTGATCTCTTCTGAACATTGTTGCTTATCAGAGTGTTATCTCATACAGGCAGGGTGTTCATTAAAGTCATAAGTGTCGTGGAAGAGAATGGTCAAACAAGGCCGGGAGTTGGACTGATTTAATGAGTCTGCTGGCGAACGGTGAGATGAGTTAGAGAGAGTCTGAACCTGAGCTGATTCATTTAGTGCCCTACCGTCACTCATTTTAATAGGGAATTAAATTAGACTGACAGATAATAGGCATCACAAGAGGAGGAGAATAATGTATGCCCATCTTGTTTCTCTCACAGGAAGCCAAATGACCAATAAATACTGCATTCAGGGGAAACCCAGTATATTTTCTCTAAATAAGAACAATGTTTTTAGGAAAAACTTTTAAGGAAGGCAGATGAGACTGACATGTATAAATCATTGGCTTTAATTATTAAATTTAGTTGAATCAATAACTTAATGTTTAATTTGCCTGTTTGTAGAATATAAATAGTATGGATGTTTGTTGTTGTAGAGAATTTTGCCCATTTGCTTTTTTTTTTTTTTTTTTTTTAAAGCTCAATCATGTTGCATGCTTAATTCAGTAAATAAGTTTATAGTTGTCATTTTGCAAATAAAGTTTTTTTTTTTTTTTGCTTTTAAATCCAATTTTGTGAAAAATGGATTTAAAAATTCAAAATCACATCTTGCATACAATATACTATAGAAATACTAGAATATTATTCTTTTCTGAACATATTCTTCAGTTTATTTAATTCCTTTGTTCCCATATTCTTGCTGAACTGCTCCACGCTGGACATAGCCTCAGTCTTATATGTTCTGCATAGCAATTCTGAGCATTAAGTCTGTTTCTGGATTATTGCACCATTCGTTTTGTATTTGGATGAATGTATTTTGGACAGATTAATCGGCTTTTGTCTGCTTAATATTATATAATTTTATATTATAATTTTGCCTAATCCATTTCAATAAGCCTCATACACATGGATCACACAAATGTGCACAAGCTTCAGTCATTAAAAGCTTGACGAAACTCTTTACAGTTGAGCAGACGAAAACATGTCTCACTACAACTAGACAAAGCTGTCTTTAATCTCAAAATGGAGTTGTTAAACTGCTCATGAAGTAACAGTGGAAAAATCAAGTAAAAGCACTTTCTCTACCTTTGTATAAGCATTGATTCATAGAAATAGTTACAAACATTGTTTGAGGTATTACCAATCTGCTTGCTGCTGAGTGACTGCTGTTTCTTCATGTTCGTCTACAAACAAAGATTCAAATCCAGCATCAGCAGAAGATGGGCTAGCCTGTGGCAAAACCCACATCTCCACACAGGCTGGCAAGTTGAACACAAAGTGAGATGGATTCGGGAGGCAATTAGGGATGACATTCTGGGGAGACGCTCGCTTGGCATCAAAGTCTAAATCCCCAGAAGGCAGCTGTTACTTAGAGAAAGGTTAAGAACCAACTCCAGCTTGCTCCTTCTTACCTTCCTTTCTGCTCTTCCCTGTTGCTGATGAAAAATAATCCAGACAAAGATAAGACCACCACTCGCTCGCCTGGTATCTATGATTGAATTTTCACATCCAGGCAGTAAGAAATCATCCAACATTAAAACAAATGAAAATTATACTACTCTAAAATCTAATTGGAGCTGATACATTCTACATGAATTATTTGAGCATCTTTCTTTTATCATGTTTCTGTAATGCCATTAAATTCAATGTCCCTTTGTTAATTACTTTCCCCCTTAAAGCCTATATTTGACTAGAGACCACTGAATGATTATGTGTATTTTTAGTTGTCTTTACTCAGATGTATTTACATATTTTATGATTTAATTAATTAACTCCTCAGGATTTTTTTTTTTTTTATGTCTACTTGTATACTCATGTACTACATGAGAATGAGAAACACACACACACACACACACACACACACACACACACACACACACACACAGATAAGTATATAATTACAGTGAATACTGATAATATTGATTTCTTTGCAAAGACATTTATTCTGAAATATTTTTAATCCTTTTGTTTTCCGCATTCTCAGTTCATGTGTTTAGTTTCTGTTTCCTTGATTGTCATGGTTTCTTTGGGTACTTGTTGATACTCAAATTGATGCTTCCTCATTTCCTCGCTCCTCTGTCCACCAGCCCGTGACCCGAAAACCGATCATACTCAACCATCTTGAAGGACATCTCAATTCTCTAATTGCATCCTGAAGAGGCAAGGACAAGGAGCGAGGAAGCTTACTGAAGAGTCATGAGTGAGGATACACAGGTGTAGCCTATCCTTCCCACGCATTCAAAGGGGGTGGAGCTAAGACGCAAGGAAAGAAAACTAGGATGCACAAATAAAAAATGAGAAGCACTGCACTGTAAGGCTGAATCCCAAATGGCACCCTAAACACTCGCAGTCTTCCTCTGAGTCCGCAATTTTGTGACGTAATGCCGCTTTGACTGCCGGGTAACGCCATACGGGCTCCAGAGATTGTATATTATAGGGAGATGAGAGGGTCTGTATCTCTCACCATTGGAGAAAGCGTAACAGGCTAACTTAATCACGAGCGGCACCTCTCAGCCTATCGTGTAATGGCAGTGACATCAGTGCCCGCCGTTCAAAACTCCTTCCCTGCGTACCGCCTATGCGTACCTCCCGTACCGCCAGAGCCGGAACGTTAGCATTAGCCGTTACGCTTTTTTGGCTAAAGATTGCAGGCTTGCCTTCCAGTGGCTTTGCGGGCTCAGCTGAAGTGTGCATCGAGGACGCATAGTCGCCGAAAAGGGGGCGCTGGCGAAAACCTAAAATGATGAATGGGACACCCTACGATCTCGCGGACTTAACGGACACACGCACGCGGCAGCCATTGTAAGTCAATAAGACCGAAAGTGCATAGAAGTGTGCCATTTGGGTTCTCCATTGGTTACTGACTATCTTCTACATTTGTTTCTGGTTGAGTTAGATAACATCCTATTTATAATCCTGAGTTTATTCTGTTGATGCTTAAAACATGAAAAACTTTATATTATTTTTAGTTTATCTTAAGCAGACAGAAAAATCTGTCCTTCAGCTTGTCTGAATTGAGTATTGATCTCATGGCTTTGAGTGGCATGTGATGGACAGATGAAGGGACCAACCTTTCTCTCTCAAAAAGACACATCTGATCGTGTCATGTTCACAATCGGAAGCTATGGCTAAAATGTCCTGTTGTAGACGTGTCATGTGCATCATTTTTAAACCGACGCTGTCTGAGTATACTGCCACACAGTCAAACTTGGTCATAATCACATACTCTACACCAACCACATTCACCACTGGTTGAGATGAATAACAATAGCTCTAGAGGACTTGAAGATAATTAATTCTGAATGAAAATCTTTTATGTAAACACCTAAACTGTCTAAGTTTCTTTTCTAGATCTATAATTTCTATAAAATTAAAAGAGCAGCTGATCTTAATCCATTAAATGGAAGAATAATTGCCATGTAACTTCTGAATCTTTGTATTTGCAGTGTAGTGCAAGACATATTTTTAGATATGTTAGAAAGTCAAACACAGCAGTTACACACTGGGATCTCACGAGTTTTCTAACATTAGTTCCCATTCATGGGAACATCGACACTGCGACGATACGCATTGGGATCACCTCTGCGTGATTATGTCTTGAAGCACTTGTGAAATCGAACCAATGGCGTGACTGGAGGCAGGTGACGTCACGGACCAGGAAACTATAAAGCATACCAAGAACAAAAAATGCCAGCTTCTATGTCTTCAGCAAGCGCTCTGTGTTATCGTGTGTCTTATTTGGTGTTGTCTGTCCGTTACACATACAGAATACGATCTCTTCGTCTGAGGACAAGAGTATCCAGATGCACCACATATGTCTAAAAGACATTATAATGGCGAGGAAACAGCAGTTTGTCAAGTGTGTTCATCCCTGCCCTCGCTTTATCACGGGTGGTGATACACACAAGATGTGTGTTGTTTGTTTAGGAGTGGAGCTATATCAACCACCAGGGGGGTCTGAGGTCTCGCCAGATGTGCAAGTTGGCCCATCGGATCCTCCTCTGGGCCCTGGGGAAGCTCCTCTCCCTAAGAGCAGCTTACATCCCGGGGCATCAAAATGTGGGGGCAGACATCCTGTTGAGGCAGGGGCTGAGGCCCGGGGAATGGAGACTCCAGTATGGAGTATGGCAAGGAGACGCAGTGTCTTGTTCCCTATTCAGGGAACCAGGGTTACAGACGTAACCCGAGACGTTCCCTTTCATGGGAACATCGAAGCTGCATCTCCGTGCCATACTCCCCGCATGCCTGTGAGCGTCTTGCTTCAGCCAATCAGAAGCTGGCGTTCTTTGTTCTCGGTATGCTTGATAGTTTCCTGGTCCTGTGACGTCACCCGCCTCTGACGCCCCGTCACGCCATTGGTTCGATTTCACAAGTGCTTCAAGACATAATCACACAGAGGTGATCCCAATGAGTATCGACGCAGCGTCTCGTTCCCTAAGGAACCACGGTTACAGACGTAACGTAACATTTTCTTGGTCGCTTTTTCCGACAAGATCTCTGACAGCGTTTAAAAGTGTCTTGCTGTTATGGGAGTGTTGACACTAAATGCCGCTCTTAGCTTGCACAGAAGCTCTGTTTGCAATATATGTAATGCATTTTGCCTATGTAAATATTTTCATCAGACTGCTTCATCAGAACAGTATAAAATTTGCTATTTGATTGAATTTAATTCTGAAAAATGAAAACCTGTGCAGGTAAACAGTCATTGTTGATTATGGGGAAAAGTAGAGACATTCAGACTATGAGGACCATTTTAATAAGGCAATAAGACAAATGGAGGTGAAAAGACTACACTTAGGTGATGTTAAATCAAAATAGAAATTCATATCTAAAATGCAGAAATTAGGTTTACATTTAAACACATGTTGGCTAAGACACAGGCTCTGTTTAAACTAGTGCGTTTTCATTTTAATACGCATACGTTTTGCTACAGTTACGCCTGTCTTTTACACTACGCTGGCGTTTTCGAACCTTTAAAACGGAGACTTTTGAAAACGCCGCCGTTGGGTTTCAATATAAACGGACCAAAGCGAAGACTTTTGAAAACACTGGCATGGCTGCCCACGTTCGCTCTGCGTATCCTTGACGACCGTGTAAACAATAACATGGAGACTGAACTGCAACATTTAATGGCTTTTTTTGTCATTTTTAGCAGCCATTGTGCAGTTAAACTTCGCATTTTTTAATACTGCAGCTGCCTACATGTGCAAGAGGCAACTGTTTACACTTGTACGCGCATGCCCAGTGTGCATGAACAGTCATGTGATATGCGTTTCGGGACGTGTAGTGTAGACGGAGATCGTTTCTGAGGAAACACCAGTGTAGAGGACGATCGTTTTTGTTTTAAAACGGCATTTTAAAACAAAAACGCACTAGTGTATACAGGGCAACAGAATCTTCTTGTTTTCTGGAGTTCTGTAATCACCTGCAAGATTCTGAAATTAGATTCCTCTTAAAATTCACTTCAAGCTGCATGATTATAGAAACAATGAGATGAATGTGAGGACTGAATGTTAATGCGTCTTGGTACATTAGGAGTTTTTTTAATGGTTACTGAGCATATAATAAGAGGAAATCTGTGATAGCAGAATACTCAAATTCCCCATTATTATGTAAAAGCACGATATTTCTCATCTAATAATAATAATTCATGTCTGCACAAAACCCCATTACCAAATATTGAACATAAGCACAATGCATAATTGTCATAAATCAGCCAAATGAAATTCTGAGACTACCACAGGTGTCTAAATTCCCCCAGGAGAGAGAAACAGTGCTGGTGAAAGCTGCAGTCTGGAGTTTGTTAAGGGTCATCTACGGCTTGTCACCCAGTCACATCACATACTAATTAAAGCTGCATATAGGAAAATTGTATTCATGTTCAATTTCTGATTTGGAGTTTAGCGACAGCACAGTGTTAAAAAGAGACCATTATCTCAGGAGTCCTACGTGCCTTCTGTCTAGGTTTCCCGATCCACCAGGGACTGCTAGACGGGAGGTGAAGAACAGAGACCTGTGGGAGACATCAGAAATAAAACCCTTAACTGTTGATTTTCTATATAGGTTTTACTAATAATCCCTGCAGGTGTTCTTCTACATGCATCAAGTCTTCCCATTTACTCAAGTATTTTTGAATATAAACAAAGAGGAAAATGGATGGCAGTAAGTTTCATAGCCATGACTCTTTGAGCCTTGCATGGCTAAAAAGGTGATTATTTGACTCTCCAGGAGACCATTTACACTTAATGTGCAGACGCAGACAATTAGCCAATGTGTGGATGACAATAATCAGAATAATTTTTCACCAAGAATTTTTTTGGTACATAAACCTAACCTAACTTGAGAAATCAACACAATACTGAATAACAAATGTGTGAATCAGTGCCATATAAACTGACAATCAATTAGGCAAAGACAATCACAAATCAAACCAGGTGCAAACAATGGCAGCTCCTCAATACTTTAATTGATGTTTGTTTCCTCACTCCTTCGTCCTCCAGCCCGTGACCTGGAGATTGATCATCGTGAAGGACATATCAATCTTCTAAGTGCACTGCCGGGAAAAAAAAGGAAGCTTCCAGACCTAGGAGCATAGAAACACAGGAAAATCCAGTGCAGTCAAAACACCTGAATGACAGATAAGTTCTCTCCCCCTTCACTGACACTACTGTTTAAAAGTCTGGTGTTAATAAGATTTTTGAATACTTGTATTGATCAATTAATTTGATTAAAAGTGACAGTAAAGTTATTTACATTATTACAAAATTGTCAATTTCAAACTGTCTATTCATCAAAGAATCCTGAAAAAAAAAAAGTTTCATGGTTTCTAGAAATATGTTAAGCAGCACAACTGTTTTCAACATTGATAATAAGAAGAAATCTTTCTTGAGCACCAAATCATCAGCATATCAGAATGATTAAGGATCATGTGACACTGAAGACTGGAGTAATGGCTGCTGAAAATCCAGCTTTGCATCACATTAATGAATTACATTTGAAATTATATTTAAATAGAAAAGAGCTATTTTGAGTTGTAATAATATCTCACAGTATTACTATTTTACAGTATTTTCACTCAAATAATGCAGCCTTGATGAGCATGATGAGAAGAGACTTCTTTCAAAAACATTAAAAACCTAAATGAATAGTAGTGTATAGCATAACATTTTTAAAGCATGTTTTACCTTTGCAGTTTAAATATATCGTGCATTTTAATTTTCAAATTAGTATTCACTTTTAATGTATAGACAATAGCAGGTCAAACATTTTACAAAAGCTCACATAAGCTCACTTTCTGTCAGCATAAGACAGAAAGTCATACAGGTTTGGAAAGGCGAGTTAATGATGAATATTCATTTTTGGATGAACAATCCTAAAGGTTTATCCTTGAGTAATCTGAGTTTAGCTGTAAACATCACATGTGTGACATATTGGTGGTGTATGATAAAAGTGACTAGAGTGATGTTTTCTTATGAGACTGTGCTGAACCGTAGTTATTTTTAAGACACTGAATCTATAGTGAGCATCTTTCTAAGGCAAGTCTACTGAATTAATCATCAGGAATGTGAAGTTTCTCTGGAGGCTTTTTCAGTTTGTTCTCTCTTCAGTGTTTCATTTTGTTCTTTTGAATGCCTGATAAGATTTCAAGGGCACCATCATGTTTCTAGCTAATCTAAACTCAGGCTTTTAGGCCCACGGTTACACATGCAAACAACATTTACAAACATGATCAAACAACCATCTGGAATCTCATTCAATCTGACAAAATAATGAAGCATCTTGCTCATCAAAATCAATAATGCTAACAGATTCAAACAACTTTTAATTTCAGAGGAAATATTGGGGAAAAAAAAAAAACATTTCCCCAAGTGTTTCCCAAGAGAGTGTATTAATAGTGCACATATATTTTCTCCTCTGAACTCAATGCTGGGTAAAAGAAGAGAATCAACTGCAAAAACTGTGATATTGTTCATTCTTTAAGCTGTTTTGGGGTTTTATTGAATTGTCTGTTCTTCTCCTTTTCTTTTGTTTGTTTATTTGTTCGATATTTCGCATTGAGGGCTCATGTGAGTCTAAGCCGCATCAGCTCATTTACAATGCAAGTCAGCAGGAAGACTCAGAAGAGGTGCTGCGTTTTCTTTCGAAATTTGTGTCATCACACTTTGAAAGCTGATGCTTGTTAATTCAATCAAAAGATTCCACTTTTAATATTCTATATCCTAATATCGTTCCTTACACAATTCTTTTTTTTTTTTTTTTGTCAAATACTTGATTGCTTCAAGAGGTCAGGATTTTGTTAACATTTACTTTGTTAAACAGGAAAGCATAAAAAAAAAAAAAAAATTCATCCATTTACGACCATTCAACTGTAGCAAAATGGTAAGCAACTTTATTTGGGCTCACTCGCCGATTTCTTAAATACATATCTGACATGAACATATAAAATATCACACATTAAATCAATTCTTTGTCAGCAAAAAATGGAACTGTTTTGGAAGGTGGATGCACTCTTGTTTTTTTTCTTAAGTACTTGAAAACTTGCTAAATGTCACCCTCTCTGACAGGGACAGCTTGTGCTTTTGTCACACTAGGCTTTTATTCATCTCAAATGCACAAGGGTCAGTAAATGAGTTGTGCACTTTAGTGTGGTTTTTCAAATTTCATACCTCTTGTCATCTCTCAAAGAGCATATTTTGTCATTTGTTTGTTTACAGCACTTTGTATCCATAATGGCTCAGACACTGTTTAATATTACTCTGTGATCATTGAAAACCTGGTCGTGCTCAAAAGTTTACATACTCCTTCCAGAATCTGCAAAATGTTAATTATTTGAACAAAATAAGAGGGATCATACAAAATGTAAAGATGTTTACATATAGACCACAAGACAAAAAAAATGACCCTGTTCAAAAGTTTACATACCCTTGATTCTTAATACTGTGTGTCATTACCTGGGTGATCCATTGCTGTTTTTTTTTTTTTTTTTTTTGTCTCTTGTTTGTCCTGAGCAGTTAAACGTCTTTGGTTTTCCAGCATCTTTTGCATATTTGAACCCTTTACAGCTGTGGCTGTATGATTTTGAGATACATCTTTTCAAAGAATGAGGTATGAACGTGCATACGTGTTTACAGCGTCAGTGATTAAAATGGTTTGCTTTTGACGCAACACAGCGCTCACATTCAGTGTCGGCAAGTGTTAACCGTTAAGCAACTGCATGTGGGCGGGGCCTATGGTGTGATGATGTAAAACTATTTGTTGATGTCTTGCTCTGGAGGCAGGGATATTCAAATATATTTGACAGTTTGAAATCCCACAATATCAAAACGAGCCATGTATGGAGCTTGATTAAATAAATGCTTTGTTTATAATGAGGAGGATGTTGAAACTTGCAGGATGTTTTAATGGTCCAAAGACATCATATACAGTGGGTACGGAAAGTATTCAGACCCCCTTAAATTTTTCACTCTTTGTTATATTGCAGCCATTTGCTAAAATCATTTAAGTTCATTTTTTTTCCTCATTAATGTACACACAGCACCCCATATTGACAGAAAAACACAGAATTGTTGACATTTTTGCAGATTTATTAAAAAAGAAAAACTGAAATATCACATGGTCCTAAGTATTCAGACCCTTTGCTCAGTATTTAGTAGAAGCACCCTTTTGATCTAATACAGCCATGAGTCTTTTTGGGAAAGATGCAACAAGTTTTTCACACCTGGATTTGGGGATCCTCTGCCATTCCTCCTTGCAGATCCTCTCCAGTTCTGTCAGGTTGGATGGTAAACGTTGGTGGACAGCCATTTTTAGGTCTCTCCAGAGATGCTCAATTGGGTTTAAGTCAGGGCTCTGGCTGGGCCATTCAAGAACAGTCACGGAGTTGTTGTGAAGTCACTCCTTCGTTATTTTAGCTGTGTGCTTAGGGTCATTGTCTTGTTGGAAGGTAAACCTTCGGCCCAGTCTGAGGTCCTGAGCACTCTGGAGAAGGTTTTCGTCCAGGATATCCCTGTACTTGGCCGCATTCATCTTTCCCTCGATTGCAACCGTCGTTCCGTCGTCCTGTCGTTCTGTCCCTGCAGCTGAAAAACACCCCCACAGCATGATGCTGCCACCACCATGCTTCACTGTTGGGACTGTATTGGACAGGTGATGAGCAGTGCCTGGTTTTCTCCACACATACCGCTTAGAATTAAGGCCAAAAAGTTCTATCTTGGTCTCATCAGACCAGAGAATCTTATTTCTCACCATCTTGGAGTCCTTCAGGTGTTTTTTCATGTGTCTTGCACTGAGGAGAGGCTTCCGTCGGGCCACTCTGCCATAAAGCCCCGACTGGTGGAGGGCTGCAGTGATGGTTGACTTTCTACAACTTTCTCCCATCTCCCGACTGCATCTCTGGAGCTCAGCCACAGTGATCTTTGGGTTCTTCTTTACCTCTCTCACCAAGGCTCTTCTCCCCCGATAGCTCAGTTTGGCCAGACGGCCAGCTCTAGGAAGGGTTCTGGTTGTCCCAAACGTCTTCCATTTAAGGATTATGGAGGCCACTGTGCTCTTAGGAACCTTAAGTGCAGCAGAAATTTTTTTGTAACCTTGGCCAGATCTGTGCCTTGCCACAATTCTGTCTCTGAGCTCTTCAGGCAGTTCCTTTGACCTCATGATTCTCATTTGCTCTGACATGCACTGTGAGCTGTAAGGTCTTATATAGACAGGTGTGTGGCTTTCCTAATCAAGTCCAATCAGTATAATCAAACACAGCTGGACTCAAATGAAGGTGTAGAACCCTCTCAAGGATGATCAGAAGAAATGGACAGCACCAATATATGAGTGTCACAGCAAAGGGTCTGAATACTTAGGACCATGTGATATTTCAGTTTTTCTTTTTTAATAAATCTGCAAAAATGTCAACAATTCTGTGTTTTTCTGTCAATATGGGGTGCTGTGTGTACATTAATGAAGAAAAAAAAAAAAAGAACTTAAATGATTTTAGCAAATGGCTGCAATATAACAAAGAGTGAAAAATTTAAAGGGGTCTAAATACTTTCCGTACCCACTGTATGTCAAAAGATCAAGGCAAATTTGTTTCTCATGTCATGTCCGTTTTTCCAAATTGGCTGCAGTGTGTTTTATTAATATATACACAAATAATTAGACTGTCAATCGAAATGAATTTTTTTTTTTTTTTTTTTTTTGCCATCAGTGGGGAAGCATGCTATGTACAGTTGATTGTTTGATTAATTGTTTTCATACTCTAAAAATTTGTAAATACTGGCAGTGCAAAAGCTGAAGCGGAAGTTTAAATGTAAAGAGCTCAAGCAAACTGCTCTGAAGTGACTTGTTTACAGCCTTGCTTGAATTTTCATAACACAAGTGCCTGTCATTCTCTGGACCTGTTGTTTGTTTCCAGGAAATTAATTTCTATGGACCATCTTTAATTTTCAGAGAGGCCATGAATTTGTTAATAAGCTGGGGAATGATAATGTTCTCTAACACTGTTGAGTGCTGTGCTGTTGTCGTTCATATATAGTAAAGCAAGGAAGATGAAATGCGTAGCAACATATAAAAAGCTTATACAAAACGGAGCGGATTTCTATCAGGAAAGCAAGTGTCAATGTGTTTGAAATCCAAATCATGTTCTTTGCCCTTATGAAAAGTCATCTTGTCTTATCTGCTGAATATAATGGTATGTGGTCATCACAGTCTGTAATTAATTGGGGTCAAAGGTGTTTTTACTTAACAAAAAAAAAAATGCTCAAAGAAACAATTCAGCATTACTTATTTATTATAACTAAGTAAACTAGTTTACTAATCTGCAAACTAGTCTTGGACATCCAGACCTGAGGCATCTCAAGTCCAAAGTTTGGGTAATTTTCAGGTAAGTTAAGGTTTGGTCCCCAAATGATGAAAAACAAAATTTTCAAATATGGTTAGGCCTACTGCAGTGCACATGACATTTTATATAAAAATATCAAAGCTTATCCATAAAGTCACCCTGATTAATCTGAAATGTTTTCATTAGAGGAGAGCTTTTTTAAGCTTGTTTAATTAAGGTTAAAAACCTAGAAATTGCCTCATGCCAACACAAAACTGGCAAAATACATATAATCATGCAGACATAATTAAGCAAGCAAGCCTATATTCATCCAATTTTATCTAAATAAATACCAAGTTGTCTCATTATGAGCTCCTTACTAATTTGACTTGAAGTTTGAGTATTTTTGTTGCACTTCTGAGGTGTTATTTTGAGAATACTGAATGACATTTTACCAAAAGGATAAAGATGATGGATCTGTTTAACTTACAAGAATCTTTAGCGCATAAACATGACAGCCAACACTTTGTCAAGCACTCAAATATAGAGATGAACATGTTTTAACAGGATATGTGGTTTCAAACGCCACAATATATGACAGATTAGATTTGCACCTCATAATAAATCAATGCTGAGACTGAATGTGGATCATCTGGCATAACAGGGGCACATGCTTGACAAATGAGATATGGGAACAATCACTTTGAAAAATGCCAGCCGCCCCCACGGGACCTGAAGCGGCAATCGGCTTGTTTACTAAATTAAGGCAGCGTTGCAAACTACTTTTGCAGAACCAGATCTAACCAGCTTCACTGTCCTATACCGCTTCATCTAGCTGTAATAAATGTTTGGCCTTCTCCTCTATCCTCCCTGTACAAAATGTACAAATATGAATCCATATTTAACCTAAAATTTTACATATGTTGCTCAGCAAAACCTTGAGTACCGGAATGTGACTTTTAATTCATTTTGATATTGTTATATTGTTCAAGTTGGAATAACAAAAATTAGGATTTATAATGGGTTGGGACTGAAAATGCTTATAGCTTCTTGCACATCTGGCACCATATTTTTATTCACCAATTATTCAGTAATATTATTGATTTGACTGAACTGACACTAACGGATGAAAACAAAACTCAAACTCAATTGAGCTGGATGATAATACTATTGTCTTCTGTAGATCTGCTTTATAGCTGAATTGACTTAATTTCATTATTGACAAATGCAACTTTGACACTGTTATTGAACTGATTTGAATCAACATTGAACTGACTTAAAGTGAATAATAACAATATTGTCTTCAATTAACCTCATTTTATATGAACTTTCAATACTAAACTGACTTCAGCTGAACAAGGACACTAGTCTTTTTAGAGCTGCTTTAAAGCAGAATTAAATTCATTATTTTCCTGTTTATTACTGTGCAGCGGCTTTGAAATCTGTATTGCATAAAGCGCTGATTTGACTTTAAAGGGATAGTTCACCCAAAAATGAAAATTTGATGTTCATCTGCTTACCCCCGGGGCATCCAAGATGTAGGTGACTTTGTTTCTTCAGTAGAACACAAATGATGATTTTTAACTCCAACCGTTGCGGTCTGTCAGTCATATAATGCATGTCAATGGGAACTCCATCTATAAGAGTCAAAAAAACATGCACAGACAAATCAAAATTAAACCCTGCGGCTCGTGACGACACGTTGATGTCCTAAGACACGAAACGATCGGTTTGTGCGAGAAACCGAACAGTATTTATATCATTTTTCACCTCTAAAACACCACTATGTCCAACTGCCTTGAAAACGCGTTCTGATGACGGAAGTGATGTCTCGTGCTGAGTACGAGACATCACTTCCGTTGTCAGAGCGCGTTCAGACCTCACCAACCGGATTTTGGGTGAACTATCCCTTTAAATAAAGGTGATTTGACTTTATAGTCTATGTGATTTGACTGATACTAGTCTACTGTCATCTCAACAAAACAGTACTCAAAACAAAAAATGTTTTACAAATAAGGTACAAAAAAAAAAAAAAAAAAGAAATAATATTCATGGGCTCTGAACTGATGTCTCTAACTGTTGTAGCTTGAAAATGGCCAAGGCCATTTCTAACAACTAACAAGGATCACTTTGACACCAGCCCAATGAGATGAGACATCCATTTTTGGCCATTGACCAGAACAGGTGGAGGTCCACCTGCCTATCTGATGTCTGTGAACACATGGAGAGATGGATTATTCTAGGGATGTCATCGTACAATTTTTCTACCAGTGACACGTTTTGCATTTACATTTACAGTCACATGCTACGATGGAGGGGAAGATTATTCAGTGAATAACGACTATATCTACAGTATCTCGTCCACAGCCTCTTGTGAAACAAGTTCACATCACTACACACTTACTATCCTTTCAAGCTGCTCTTTGTTCCGTGTTACAGGTCTCTTTGATGTTTTTTGTTCAACCTCAAAAGACAGTTTTCTTTGACCAGACCAAGTTGTTCACGCAAGTAGTGCTTTGTAATGACCATTAGAAATCTTGTCACGTTCCCATACAGATGTTACTCTATTTCGTCTTCTCTTGTTCATTTTCAGTGTTGGAGAAGCTGCTTTGAAACTGGCTAAGATTTATCTTGATTCTTTGTCTTATTTAGCCCCGGTTTCACAGACAAGGCTTAAAGGGTTAGTTCACCCAAAAATGAAAATTCTGTCATTAATTACTCACCCTCACGTCGTTCTACACCCGTAAGACCTTCGTTCATCTTCAGAACACAAATTAAGATATTTTTGATAAAATCCGATGAGGCCTCCATTGCCAGCAAGATAATTAACAATTTCAGATGCCCAGAAAGGTACTAAAAACGTATTTAAAACAGTTCATGTGAGTACAGTGGTTCAACCTTAACATTATAAAGCGACGAGAATACTTTTTGTGCGCCAAGAAAACAAAATAACGACTTTTCAACAATATCTAGTGATGGGCGATTTCAAAACACTGCTTCGAAGCTTTACGAATGAGCTATTAAAATTTTGAAGCACTTATGATCTAACGAAGACTTGTTTGCTGAAATCACGTGACTTTGGCGCTCCAAACCACTGAATCAAAATAATATTCGTAAAGCTTCGAAGCTTTGAAATAAGCCACCACTAGATATTGTTGAAAAGTCATATTATTATTTTTTTCTAGTGCACAAAAAGTATTCTCGTCACTTTATAATATTAAGTTTGAACCACTGTAGTCACATGAACTGTTTTAATTATGTTTTTAGTACCTTTCTGGTCATCTGAAAGTGTTAATTATCTTGCTGTCAATGCAGGCCTCACTGAGCCATCGGATTTCATCAAAAATATCTTAATTTGTGTTCCGAAGATGAACGAAGGTCTTACGGGTGTGGAACGACATGAGGGTGAGTAATTAATGACAAAACCTTTATTTTTGGGTGAACTAACCCTTTAAGTCTAATCCCAGACTAAAATGCATGTTTGAGCTGTTTTAACTGAAAGCAACTTGCGCTGGCATATCTGTCAATACAATTGTTTTGTCTCAAGATGCACACCAATAATGTAATTTTTTCTAAGGCATGTTTAAAAAAGCTATGTCCTAATTCAACTAAGGCCTAATCTAAGCCCTGTCCGTGAAACCGTGCCTTTAAATAATAATTTAAGTGAGGCCCTCTTGTGGAAGTGTGTTGAACAATGTAGTAGTGTCATTCCTTTTAGTCAGTTGGACCCCACGTGTTCATTTTTGTTCTGTTTTTCTTCCACTACAGGCCTAAAATGGGCTCTTTATCATTCTGTCAGTGTTGTTTCTACAGACATGATGACCAGCTGAGTCCAGAGCAGATATGACATTGTCACAAGTGCATTCAGATGAGGTCGCTGTTATCTACAGAGGCGTGATGGGGGCTAATAGTGATAGCAGAGCAGAAGAGAACTGAGAGAAGAATGAACACACCTTTGAGCTTTCAGTCCTGCTGTGAGTAAGAAGCTGTTTCGGGAATTGAAGTCCAGATTTCGTTTTTTTTAGAGACTCCCTTCACCTGGATGACTGCAGTGATATGCTGCAGCACTCACAGAGGCCGAAGATGGTCACGCCTGAAAACACTTCATTCTGTTCTTGTCTGTGGAATCGTATAACCCGCTGAGAGGCTTAAACTGGATATCAACCTATCAGGATGCAGTTTGGTTGTTTGTTGATGCACAGTGAGTAAATGAACCTATACTTTACTGAGCAGTTTATTCCCACAAGCATATAATGCATTCTGAATTAATTGATGAGCCATAAAAATCCGTTTCTACAAGACTAAGTGCCAAATCCATCTGAGATCAAACTTCACTCCAATATGCAATTCCACTCCATGAAAGTCAATAGCACTAAATTATGAATGTTCTGTAAAAAACAAACAAACAAACAAACAAAAAAAAAACACCATACTCTAGGTCAGGGCTACAAATCTTTACTGTACCAAACAGTGCCTCCATTGATTCCATTTTTCTGTTTGCTGATAAAAAAGGTACATCCATTCATCTCCTTGTTGTTTGCCAGTAGGCTGCTTGCATCTTCTGGGACATTCTTTATTAAGCTTTAGGGGCCTGCCTCGTGAAGGGACAGTTGTTTTATGAGCCAGAATCGGATGTTTTAGTGCCGGGCTGTGATTACAACCAAAGTCCATTCTCATTTCACATCTGAACATCTCAGTGGGCCAAGCATCACTGTCCACTATTTCAGCCAGATACTCACAAAGGCAAGGAAGAGAAAGAGCAAGAATTTATTACCACTGTCCCTCTGTTCAGACATAATCATAGCCACCTGTTATGTAATTTGCCAAGCCATTAAAATGACATGTTTTGGTTGAGAACACTCACTGACATGAGTCATTAAATTTTAGTGAATCAGGACAGTGCAAACACCTGTGGACTGGACAAGTATATTCCAAACCAATGTATATATTGGACCTAGTAAAAGCAAGAAAAGGAGAAATAATAAAAATGATAATAATAATAATTAAAGCTGCAAGCAGCTATGAAAGGGCCCTGGTGGCCTTAGGAAAACATTGAATAGTGGGTGACATGCATGTAAGCGAGTAAATACAGGAAAAATATGGCAAAGTAATTTCGACGTGCCACACTTCTTGCTTCCAACAGGTGGCGCTTTGACTATAACTGAATATTGCCATGAAGATGTCTTCAGGCCAGGACTATTATCAAACGTGAAGTTTGGGGCAAATCGGACATTGTATGCCTGAGTTACAATAACTTCCTTTTTCGTGGCCAAATGTTGCATGATTTAACGTGTTTTTCTAGCATGTTTGGTACTTCTTTTTCTATACAAATGTGTTTCTGGGAGTGAATTATAGTGCAAAGCATGCCATTTCCTGTTGTCAGCAGGTGGCACTATGACTAACTGAATATTGGCATATAGATGTCTTTAGGCTAGGACTCTTGTCACACATGTTAAGTTTGGGGCAGATCGGACACTGTATGCCTGAGTTACAGCAGCTTCCTCTTTCATGGCGAAACATCAAATTTTGTCAGGCCGCCACAGACACGCCCTTCAGTGAAAACTCAAGACCTTTGCAATTTAACATCGCTGTTATTCCCTTTTACAAAGTCTTGATTTTGTTTTTGGGGTCTACTAGAATAGGTTTTCATGCCTCAATGTTAAACAACAACAACAAGAAAAAACAAACAAACAAAAAAAAAACACTTTATTTCTCACATTTTTACATTATTGCAGCATCTCTCATCTGTAATGCTCTGTTTGGTTCCAGTCTCTATGAAGCCCCTCCTTCCAAAAACGCAATGTGCTCTGATTGGTCAGCTGGACCTGGAGCGTTTTGGAAATGTCACATCCTTTACCACAATCGTGAGTTTCAACACACTACTAAGGCAACTCAACCAGGCCTTTTGGTGTATGCCTTGGAAGGGAATTATTTAAATGATGAATATTATGCTTACTGATATAGGCCTAATAACTCCATTTGGAGTAGACTTTGTACTTTGTAAAATAAAAATGTAATAATAAAATGATTCAAATGTTACGGATTCACCAGGCTCCACCGTCACCCCCCCACTACAATCCCAATTACCAGAATACTAATCACCAGCACCTCAGTCACACTCATTGTCTGGTCTCAATGCGGACTATGGACTTCCTACCTGCTATAGACTTACCTGCATTCCTTACCTTTAGTAATTAGTATAGAGCCATTAGTATAGCTATAGGTTTTCTGAACAAAATTAGAGCTGGGATGTTCAGGTGTGGAAAAGAGGCAATGAAGTCAAACATGACAACAGACTTAAGGAAATACAACTTCCCTTTTCCTCTCATCCTTTTTCTGCGGTGGCACATTCAATTCGAGAGGAGAATTAGTCTGTCGATAAGAAGCTATTACAGCTAATAATGTGGGATTGCACCTTGCATTCAATTGTCTTGTTGGCCATTTATTTTAAGCCACATCTATCCTATGGCCTCTCTAAATGCAGCTGCAGTCCCATCAGGAGAGCAATAAACTCTATAAACTGCATGCAGAGAGAGATGGTAATCCAAAAGGAAGTCTATTGCATTAGCAGTATCCCATGGTTAACCACTTGTGACGTCTGTTAAATAAGCTATCCACAACAAATAATCATGAAAAGTTTGCTTTACTCTATATCTGATTGGCTGACAGCCATTTCCATATCAGAGATACCGCTTCACAATTTGTATCACACAGCTTGTTTATGCCAGATCTATACTTGCAGCATTTCTCACAGCGAAGCAAACTTGCTATAATTTCACGAATACTACTGTTATTGTCTCAAGGAATATAGTTTTAAGAGTTTTTAGGGGAGAATGTCGTTGTCTAGACCTCAAATATATATAATAGGCACAATGTTATATAAACATTTTCATTGATGTGAGCTCCAGGCTGTCAGTGGTCATTCAGCACTCATGTATCCAACGAGAACAGCTTTATCTCAGCCAGTCCTTCAGAAATTTGCTTCTGGCTCCTATGTAGATAGTGGTTGAGATTGAATTTGTTTTGGGTATATCAAATGGGCAATCTTTGGTCAAGTAAACAATTACTTGTTCCAGAGCAAATGGATTTGGCTAAAGGCAAAGTTAAGTTTCATAACTTTATGTTTTTATTTAACTTAAATCCTGTATTAATTTGAGCACTGCTTTTGTACTTTTGATTGAATTGTTTGCTTGTGTTTATTTCCTACTGTACAAACTTCTTATACTTTTATAATGGCTATTATTGTTCATTTAAATATTATTGTTCAATAAATACAATTTTATTTTATATAAATAATATGTGATTTCATCTTCAGTGAAAGTTACATTACGCAGTCATGTGAAAAATTTAGGACACCCTATTGAATTCCATGGTTTTCCATATCAGGACATAATAATCATTTTAAGACCTTGGTAGGTCTTCAAATTTGGAAAATAAAACCTCATCAATGATCAACAACACATGATATATCACATCGTGTCTTTATGATATATCACATCGTGTTTGTTATTTATTTAACAAAAATAAAGCCAAGATGGCAAAGCCATGGTTGACAAACTAAGGACACCCTATGATTCAGTTGCTTATAGATCCACTTTTAGCAGCAATAACTTTACGTAATCATTTTCTGTATGACTTTATCACTCTTTGTGATAAAGTCATAAAAAGTTATATACTTTGGTATACGGAGGAGCTCATGGTCGACTCAATGACTGTAAGTTGCCCAGGTCCTGTGACTACAAAAGAAGCCCAAAATCATCACCTCTCCACCAGCATGCTTGACTTTTTGTATGAGGTGTTTGTGCTGATATTCTCTTTTTGTTTTCACCAAATGTGGAATCTTCACTTTGGTCTTGTCTATCCAAAGGACATTGTTCCAGTAGTTTTGTGGTTTGTTTAGATGCAACTTTGCAAACCTAAGCCGTGCTGCCATGTTTTTTTAGGGAGAAGAGGCTTTCTCCTGGGAACCCTTCCAAACATGTCATACTTGTCTGGTCTTTTTCTAGTTGTACTGCCATGAACTTTATCATTTACATGTAACATGTTAACTGAGGTCTGTAGAGTCTGAGGTGTAGTTCTTGTGTTGTCTGCAATTTCTCTGAGCATTAAACAGTCTGATCTTGGGGTGAATTTGCTGGGGCATCCACTCATGAGAAGATTGGTGTCTGTTTTGAATGTCTTCCATTTGTGAATAATCTTCCTCACTGTAGAATGATGGACTTCAAATTGTTTGGAAATGGCCGTATAAGTGTTTTAGGTCAGTTTAAACATTCAAGTGATTTTAAAATTTGAAAGAGGAAAATGGATGTCTATCATTATATTGTATCCATGCATTAGTTCTTAAAGTAACAGCAGCCTAATATTCCTGCTGTTGTCTGTGTCATTAATGTTAATCTTACAACAAAATACAAATAGAAAATCACTTTTGTAGCTTGAACAAAGATTAATTATATTTAATTTAAATACACTGAAGACTATAGTGTTATATTACATTTGATTATTCATAAAGCACTGTTTATTTCATTTGTATTTTTGTTTTATTGTATTTATCTATGCACGTAATTTGTTTCTGTGGAGAACTACATCATGCTTTGTACCAGAAAATGAAGTAATTATTTGACAAAGGCCAAACAATTAGACCAAATGCAGCAGCCCCCTCAAACACAGGCAGTCATAGTCATTCATCTCTTCAATATCTGCTGGTCAGAACAAGGTCAGGGAAGCTTCATTACCTAGAGAGCACAGCAACCCTTCAACATTTTCTGATAGGAAAGGACCTAAATTGGCCATTCTGAGCAACTCTGACTGATGAACAGTGATTTGTTATTTTGACAAAAATATTCATTATCCCACCCACCTTTCCATAGTTTTGACAGCACCATTTTTCATCGACAATGTTGCTAGATAAGAAAAATAGACAAGATGCAGGACGAGTCAAAATGATCCTTTCTGGTAGAAGGGAATGAAATGTTTGCTGTAAATTACAAAATTAATCACCTTTCACCATTAATCACATGCATGATAATTAAGCTTAATACATTCACACAATAAAACGTACTTAAAAATGTTTTAGATAGCTGTGTTGACCAACTTACAGCCACAAAGTCAATATTTGAGATTCAAGCTTTTTGTTCAAAATGCTGATTCATTCCGGAATGAAACGCCACCACTGCTGCTCAGAATCATGCAAATATGAATAATGCTATGACTTTATATGGCGTAAATACACAAAATAACTGGCAATATTGTGTTTAAAATGGAAGTTACTCAAACATTAACTTCTTGTTTGTTGAACTGCTGTATAAAAGCAATATCAGTGTGGCAAGCAGGGTGGGGCCGAGAGCCATGGGAACGGAGCGAGGCCGGTGGCGTGATTGCTAATGAGCCACACCAGCCTCGAGTTTCACATAGAGGAGCTCCGAGAGGATAAAAGGAGGAGTGACGACGGTGAAGGAGGAGAGAGGACCAGGCCTAGACTATTTATGTTGCTTTTTTATTATGTTTATATGCGGCAATATGTGAGGGGCTGCTGTTTTACTTTCATTTTGTTGTTTGTTTATTTTATTGTAACCGGGTGGTATTAGAAAGTAAACCCCGAAAAAGATGTACTTCCCCTTTAAGAGAGCGGCCGCTGATGATGACGCGAAGGGTGCGATATTGAGATAGATGGTTAAGCAGTGCATAAAAGACCAATCTGATCTTGTATCATCCTGGTGAAAATCCATGATCTATGTGAGTGAATGTGATGATAATCGTTTAATTTGGTGTAATAGTCTGTATTCATTTCATCCTGTTTATGTAACGTGTATTTTAGGGTTCTAGATGATCACAGATTGTGTGCAACTGCACGTGAGGGATGTTACGAGTTCTCGGTAAAACAGAATTCGGTAAGTGTCCAGTGTAATGTTTATGTGCATAGCGTGTGTGAATGATGTGCATAAGATCATGAGCATGTTATATTTGATTTCCATATGATAGTATTTCAATTCACGTGATGAAAATGCTGACGGTGGGTTTTGTGTTCATGTGTAGGGTGCCACTACCGTGTTTGTATAATTCTAAAGTGTATTGTTTCACCCTAAAAGTGTGCCCTAACATTAGTAATAATTGAAAACTTCGAAGAATCGACACTTTATTTTAGTTTGCTGTAATTTTCGTTTTAATATTCCAATGAGATCTAAGATTGGAGCTTATACACAGTTATAGTGACCCCTGTGTGATGAATTTGAGTATTACTATCTTTGATGTTAGTTGTGATACTGAATTATCACTTGTTATTTGTGAAACTATTCATTTAAAATCATTTAAGATCACAACAAAGAAAATCCAACTGATTGAGTTGAACAAAATAAATTACGCAAATATAAAACGTGACAATTGATTTAATTTTGTTAACTGGCAACATTATAATTAAAGTTACTTTCGCCAAACATTCTCCGGTTCCCGCCTCCTTCTTCCCCGAACCTTTAACACTGTTGCATTGGTGCCAGAACCACACACAAAATCCTCTCTTGTCCTTCACTGTCGTCACTCCTCCTTTTATTCTCCTGGAGGTCCTCTGTGAGACTCGATGCTGGTGTGGCGCGTAGGTGACGCTCATTAGCAATCGTGCCACCAGCCTCGCTCCGTTCCCACGTCTCTCGGCCCTGCCCTGCTTGCTACAGTCAGCATGATATTTAGAAAAATAATATTTAAAACATGTTTATAAAATCATTGACTGTATTAACATTGGTGAATTTGCATTCAGTAGTTTCTTGGGCCTTTGCATCAGTTTGTACACAATCAAAAAGCACTCACTCACATACCACAAACCAGTGAGGGGTGTACTCTCCCCCGTATGTCTTATTCAAGGGCTTGATTTAAGTGTTGCCATGATCCTGGAGCAGATGCAGCAGAGAGCCGTCCATCAAGAAACTGTGCTTATGAACTACAGGTTAGATGGCCACGAGCCCCATGAAAATGTCTCGCACAGATTAAATAATGACTCATGTCCAAACTTGTAAAAACTACTAGGGAACCACCAGAGGATCTGTAACAGAATTTAAGATGGCAATAAGGAGATAAAACGCTTATGAAAGATTAAAGGGTTCAAAGGCAGGCGAACACAGTTTAACTTACTCAAGGGCTGTAGAAACCCTTGAACATTTTTAACAAATACACACTAAATTTGATATGTGGTTCATCACTTTTGTTTTTAAGTTTGTATTTTAACACTTTACAACCAAGTTTCAGTTTTTAAACAATAAACAAGCACAATAAACCTCGCAAGAATCATAAATGGGTTAATTTCCCATAGACTGGAGACCATAACAGTCTCTCGAGTCTCGCGAACTTATATGGTGCTCTTTAATGTGGCATGACAGATTGCTGTAGCACCTCAGGTCAAGAGAAGTGGCAGTGCGGATCGCACGATCTCTTCTGTTTTGCTGCTAGTTACAGCACAAAATAAACATGAACGAACATATATGTATCATGTCACATGTAATCGCTCAATCAGTGTTTCAACTGTGGAAAGACGTCAATAAAACAGCTTTTAAATAATGTCAAATAACTTCACATTTACCTCAGAAAAGCCATTCACTGTCCAAAAACTCGTTAGTCAGCTAGAAAAAGAAACTTTTTCTAGCTGAGCATTTTGCTAAATATATGCACTATGTTGCATATTAATTGTATTTTTACTTAACCTGTTCTTCAATATTTAATGTATGTTTTCAATAAATCTGTTTTAGGATACCTAATGCATTAACAAATCTTAACAAACCGAACTTTAATGTAAAGTTCATCAATATTGTATTTCAAATGGAAGACCTGGTGGTGTCTTTTAAACTTTTTCTCCCCATTATGCTGTTTAAAACCTGTATGATTTTCTGTACATTTTGCATAAAGAGTTCCAAAAAAGTTGTCCATTCTCCTTGTGCACTATATTCTTAGCCTTCAGAAAGCCAAACAATAGCTCTATGTGGGACATTTAAGTAATTATTCCTTGAATATCCTTGAAAAAATTCCCCTCCACCATATTGCTTAAATCTCATTCCCAGGTTGAAGCCAGTAATGTCACATGCCATTGGCTCTCGGGTGTTTTGTTATGGATTGCAACACACACAACACAAGTATGAATGAGTCTTTTTACATGAGATTTAAAAACCTTGAAGTTGGGGAAGATATTCAGCAAAAACAATCAAAATTTCAGTTTTGTTCCTTACACAAAGCTGTCATATGGTACAATATTTATGTCTCGCACTCCACACCCATTCTGATCTTCTCTCTATGCATCCATCAACACCTCCTGCAACCCCCTTCTCCCTCCCTCCTGCACTTCAGGCCTGTGAAAAGGATGTGTTTTGGGTCTTCCGGAAGCAGAAGACAAGGAAAGCACCAGGCCCAGACTGTGTTACACCAGCCTGTCTGAAATCCTGTGCTGGCCAGCTGACCCCCATCTTCACAAAGATCCTCAACAGATCACTGGAGCTATGCGAAGTTCCTTCCTGCTTCAAATGCTCCACCATCATCCCCATCCCAAAGAAATCCCAAATCACAGGACTTAATGACTCTGGACCTGTTGCCTTAACATCTGTGGTCAGACTGGGGTTACACTTTATTTTACAGTGCTGTAGTTACATTGTAATTACTCAAATAAGTACTGAGTACTATTAACAACATGTACTTACTATAGAATTACAGTTAGGGTTAGGGTTTGGTTTAGGGTTAGTTACTTTTAATTATGCATAATTTACTGTTATTACTACAGTAAGTACATGTAGTAACATGTTACTACAGCACTGTAAAATAAAGTGTTACCAAGACTGGTGTTGGCCTACCTGAAGAACATTACTGGACCCTTGCTGGACCCCGTGCAGTTTGCTTGTTGAGCAAACAGGTTTGTGGATGATGCAGTCAACCAGCTCTCTGTGCCCTCTTCCATCTATCAGTGGATCACCAACTTCTTGACAGGCAGCAGCTAGTGAGGCTGGGAAAATTCTGATCCAACACCCGCACTATCAGCACTAGTGCCCCCCAGGGATGTGTGCTTTCCCCACTGCTCTATTACAAGCTCCTAAAGTTTGAGGACGACACTACCCTCATTGGCCTCATCCAGGACGGTGACGAGTCTGCTTACAGAAGGAGGTTAAGAGCTGGCTGTCTGGTGCAGTTATAACAACCTGAAGCTGAACACGCTCAAAACAGTGAAGATGATTGTAGACTTTAGGAGAAACACCCCAGCACTCCCCCTACTCACCATCATGAGCGGCATTATGGCAGCAGTGGAGTTATTTAGGTTCCTGGACACCATCTCACAGGTCCTGAAGTGGGAGTTCCACATAGACTTAATTGTCAAAAAGGCCCAGCAGAAGTTGTACTTCTTTCACCAGAAGTACAACTTCTGCAACAGAACAGCCAGACAAAGCTTCTTTCCTCAGGCCGTCTACCTCATGAACAGTTAAATGCCTGCACAGGGCAATAAACATGAAATAAACAACACTGCTTGTGCTCATATTTATTTAGCACACCAAACCTCTTATTTACATTCCCTTGCATTTGTATATAACATATCTGCACATACATACAGTATATTATCTATTTTGTGTATTTAGGGCCCGAGCACCGATGGTGTGAGGACACTATTGTAATTGTTACCGATGGTGTGAGGACCCTATTGTAATTGTTCGGTCAATTCTTCTTCTCCGAAATGAATCATTGAACACATTTTTGAGGACCTAAACATGCTCGAAAACTCATGAAACTTTGCATAAGTGTCAAAGTGGTGAAAATTTATGTCTGATATGGGTTTCAGAATTAGGTGTGGCAAAATTGCTCAATAGCGCCACCTACAAAATTTCAATTAAGCACCCTTCGTGCTACGTTTCACGGACAAGTATGAAATTCGGTAGACACATGTAACAGCTCAATACCTACAAAAAAGTCCCTATGTGTAAAATCTGAAAACCCAACAGGAAGTCAGATATTTTGAATTTTCTCTGCAAATTTTTTTCAGTTTTTGCCAGTTCCACATGTTGTACTTTTGATCGAACATTGTTCAACTTCCTGTTTCGTGGCATTAATCGCATGCATTAGCACTTAGCCAAGTGTTGCATGATTTAACGTGTTTCTAGCATGTTTGGCACTTCATGGCATATACAAATATATTTTATATATATATATATATATATATTATTCACCTTATTTTATTTTATTCTATTTTTTTTTATTATCTGTCTTGTCGCTGTCATTCTGTCTGTACTGTGGAAGCTTCTGTCACCAAGACAAATTCACCAAGACATACATGTGTAAACAAAGCTCTTTCTGATTAGGAATATGTCTATCATATAATTATACTAGTATTGCAATGAACTCTTAATTTTCTCTTTTCTTTTCTATCTTTTCTCTTGCTGTAACAGCAAATTGAAATTCTTTAAAACTTGCATGAGCCATGTAGCTCTTTCAGTGTGTCTGTGTTTGTCATGCTCTGATCAGTACTCTGCTTTTCCTTGATCTAATAAGACTGACCAAATACAGTTGAGGCCAAAATTATTAGCCCCCCTTATGAAATTAGACAAAACTCTTGATTTCTCCATGGAAATGACCATTAACAACAAGTGTTTTATAGTGTATTTGTTTCCAAAATAACAAAGACAAAATGTCCACTAAGTTTGATTAGGATATGAAATAGTGAGATGGAACAAGAAAGGGCAAAAATGAAACATCCAAAATTATTAGCCCCCTGGTCATTAATAGACAATAGTGTACCCTTTCTGAGCCACAACTGACAATAACCTCTTAGAGTAGTTCTTTACTAGGTTGGCACAGGTCTCCTGAGGGATTTTAGCCCATTCTTCCATTGCAAATTGCTCCAGCTGGTCCAAATTATGTGGTTTCCGAGCATGGACATTCACTTTGAGCACTCGCCACAGATTATAGGATTGAGGTCTGGGCTCTGTGCGGGCCACTCCAGGACCTTGGTTTTAGTATCCTTCAGGAACTGTTGGACCAATTTCGATGTATGCTTTGGGTCATTGTCTTGTTGGAAGACCCAGCAACGACCTAAGGCTAGACTACAAGCAGATTTCTGCATATTATCCCTCAAAATGTCAAGATAATTTTCTTTTTTCATGATGCCATGCACCCGAACAAGGCTCCCTGTGCCTGATGCTGCAAAACAGCCCCACAGCATGATGCTCCCACCACCATGTTTAACTGTGGGAACTGTGTTCTTAGGGTTGAAGGCCTCACCCTTTCTTCGCCAAACATAAGCAACATCCATGTGCCCAAACAGTTCCAGTTTAGTCTCATCAGACCAAAGCACAGACTCCCAAAACTCGTCTTTACCTTTCAAATGTTCACGGGCAAACCTCAGTCTGGCTGTGATGTGCCGCTGTTTGAGTAAAGGGGTTCTTCTGGGACGATGGCCCTGAAGCCCACCACGATGAAGAGCCCTCACAACTGTATTCCTTGAAACATCAACTCCAGAAGAGGCCAGGTCAGCAACAATCATCTTGGCAGATGTCCGGGGCATCTTGCTGATATCTCTGACTATTTTCCTCCCCAGAGTTCTTGAAATCTTGCGCTTACGACCACACCTAGGTTTGTTTCTTACAGAATTTGTCTCCTTGTACTTGGCAATGATGCAACGTACAACGGTTCTAGACACTGTGAAACGCTTGGAAATGGCAGTATAGCCTTCCCCCTTATCATGAGCCTCCACTATCTTCTTTCTGAGCTGAAGACTGATTTTCTTTGTCTTGTAAAAGTAAAAGTAGTCTCTCCCAATAATGTGTTGAAGTGCCCTGTTCCATGGAGTCCTTTTATGCTGATTGAATGCTCAGGTGTTGTTAGGAAGCCAATTGACTGCACAGGTGTGGTTTGAAAGCTGTTTGATTAATTAGGTGTGTTTTGAAAGCAAAAATTCACATGGGGGCTAATATTTTTGACCACCCCATTTTCACTATATTTGATATAAAGCAAGCCTAAAAATGTATTTTATATTCCAAAATGTACCAAAAGCTACTAAATAGCACTGGTGAATGTTTGATTATATCAAGTTTTATCAATGCTGCAAACATTGGAAAGATCTTTAGGAAAATGTTCCAAAATTCCTGGGGGGCTAATAATTTTGGCCTCAACTGTACATGAATCATTTCTGTTCCCTTTAAATGGCACAGTTATTTCCAGTCTTCAGTAAGCACAGATGACCACATATGGGTCAACCTTTCATCTCCAAGGACCACATTGGTCAACCTTTCATCTCTCTTTAAATAAATTCAATTATAATTAGATTTTTTTTATCCTTAAAAAAATGTTATCTCAACTAACTATATGGGAGCCCTTTCTTGCACAAAACTATTAAATTCAGTTGCTATTTAATTTTAGATATAATAATCAACACTCAAATTAAAAAAAAAAAAAATGTTTTAAGCAAACATAAACAGTTGACAGAGGAAACGCATGTGTAACAGTTTATTGAATCTGTGCATCAGGTCTTAAAGTGACAACACAGAGGCCTAATAAATCTGCTGCCAAATTATGGAATAATACCCATGGTATCTGTCAAAATTGGCCAGTAAAAAGGCTGAGTGGCTAGTTACGTTGGAAATTCAAGTCAAGCATGTACAGTATCTCACAGAAGTGAGTACACTCCTCACATTTTTGTAAATATTTTATTATATCTTTTCCTGTGACAACACTGAAGAAATGACACTTTGCTACAATGTAAAGTAGTGAGTGTACAGCTTGTATAACAGTGTAAATTTGCTGTGCCCTTAAAATAACTCAACACACAGCCATTAATGTCTAAACCGCTGGCCACAAAAGTGAGTACACCCTTAAGTGAAAATGTCAGAAATTGGGCCCAAAGTGTCAATATTTTGTGTGGCCACCATTATTTTCCAGCACTGCCTTAACCCTCTTGGGCATGGAGTTCACCAGAGCTTCAGAGGTTGCCACTGGAGTCCTCTTCCACTTTTCCATGACGACATCACAGAGCCGTTTGAGGTTGCCCCACAGATGCTCAATAGGGTTTAGGTACCCTCAGCTTCTTTAGCAAGGCAGTGGTTGTCTTGGAGGTGTGTTTTTGCATTGATACCAAAAATCTGCATTTCTTGATGGAAATAATTTTATAAATAAATTTCAGTCAGGCTTCCGTAAATGTCATTCAACTGAGACTGCCCTGCTGAAGGTATCAAATGACATTATGTTTGGGGTCGTTATCATGTTGGAATACTGCCCTGCGGCCCAGTCTCTGAAGGGAGGGGATCATGCTCTGCTTCAGTATGTCACAGTACATGTTGGCATTCATGGTTCCCTCAATGAACTGTAGCTCCCCAGTGCCGGCAGCACTCATGCAGCCCCAGACCATGACACTCCCACCACCATGCTTGACTGTGGGCAAGACACACTTGTCTTTGTACTCCTCACCTGGTTGCCGCCACACGCTTGACACCATCTGAACCAAATAAGTTTATCTTGGTCTCATCAGACCATAGGACATGGTTCCAGTAATCCATGTCCTTAGTCTGCTTGTCTTCAGCAAACTGTTCGCGGGCTTTCTTGTGCATCATCTTTAGAAGAGGCTTTCTTCTGGGACGACAGCCATGCAGACCAATTTGATGCAGTGTGCGGCGTATGGTCTGAGCACTGACAGGCTGACCCCCCACCCCTTCAACCTCTGCAGCAATGCTGGCAGCACTCATACATCTATTTCCCAAACACAGCCTCTGGATATGACGCTGAGCAGGTGCGCTCAACTTCTTTGGTCGACCATGGCGAGGCCTATTCTGAGTGGAACCTGTCCTGTTAAACCGCTGTATGGTCTTGGCCACCGTGCTGCAGCTCAGTATTTCAGGGTCTTGGCAATCTTCTTATAGCCTACGCCATCTTTATGCAGAGCAACAATTCTTTTTTTTCAGATCCTCAGAGAGTTCTTTGCCATGAGGTGCCATGTTGAACTTCCAGTGACCAGTATGAGAGAGTGAGAGCGATAACACCAAATTTAACACACCTGCTCCCCATTCACACCTGAGACCTTGTAACACTAACGAGTCACATGACACCAGGGAGAGAAAATGGCTAATTGGGCCCAATTTGGACATTTTTATTTAGGGGTGTACTCACTTTTGTGGCCAGCGGTTCAGACATTAATAGCTGTGTTGAGTTATTGTGAGGGGACAGCAAATTTACACTGTTATAAGTAAACTTTTTTGTGAATAAGGTACATGATATCAGAGCCTCTATAAATCCATCTTCTGTCGATACATCTTGTGGTTTATCTCCTCAGTGCTCTTGGTCCACCTTCTCACCTGTTACTGAAGAGGATATTAAGGGTCTAGTAAAAAAAGTGAAACCATCATCAAGCCCTCTAGATGTAATGCCAACTTTGTTGCTTTTAAATGTATTTGATGTAGTTGGACCATATGTTGTTAAATTGATCAACCTTTCTCTTTTAACTGGTTCCGTGCCCAGCTCTTTTAAACAAACGGTTGTCAGCCCCATTCTGAAGAAGCCCTAATTTGGATTCATTTGAACCAAACAACTACAGGCCCATCTCTAAACTGCCTTTTTTATCTAAAATCCTGGAGAGAGTGGTGGCGGGGCAGCTGACTGCATTTCTTGATGGAAATAATTTTATAAATAAATTTCAGTCAGGCTTCCGTAAATGTCATTCAACTGAGACTGCCCTGCTGAAGGTATCAAATGACATTATGATGGCGGCTGACTCTGGGCAGTACTCTGTCTTGATCCTACTGGATTTATCTTCTGCATTCGATACACTCGACCATAATGTATTGATAAATCGTCTGCGAAATGAAACAGGTTTCTCTGGATCAGTTCTTAATTGGTTTTCCTCTTACCTGAGTGACAGATCATTTTGCGTGTCTATTAACAATATTCTGTCTGAGATGACTCCTCTGTCATATGGAGTTCCTCAGGGCTCGGTTCTAGGTCCTATTTTGTTCTTATTGTACATACGCCCTCTTGGTGAAATAATTCACGGTTTTAAAAATGTGTCTTATCACTTTTATGCTGATGACATTCAGTTGTACTGTTCTTTTAAAGACTGAGTTTCATAAACTTACTGATTTATTGGACTGCTTGTCCTGTATAAAAAACTGGCTATACAATAACTACCTACAACTGAATACAAAAAAGACTGAAACCTTAATCTTCGCTCCAGACCAAAAACTACCTCAAATCAAACAGCACCTTGGTTCCCTGGGTTCTTCCGTCCAGTCGAGCCTCAGAAACCTTGGTGTTCTGTTTGACCAATCCATGTCTCTGGACAGTCATTCTAGACAGTTGGTCAAAAACTGTTTTTATCACTTGAGAAACATTTCTAAACTGAGAGCGTTATTGTCTAAAGTTGACTTGGAGATGATTATTCATGCTTTTATTTCTTCTCGTCTTGATTATTGTAATTCTCTTTTTACTTGTTTAAACAAATCTTCTCTGAGTCGTCTTCAAATGGTGCAAAATGCTGCAGCCAGGCTTTTAACAGGAACCAACAGAAGGGCTCACATTTCACCGTTTTTTTTCCTCACTTCATTGGCTTCCAGTCAAATTTTAAAATTTTAGTCTTGACTTTCAGAGCTCTGCACGGACAGGCCCCCCAGTACATCACTGACCTGTCGACCCCTTACTCCTCCTCCCGCGCTCTTCGGTCCTCAGGTCAAAACCTTCTAATGGTCCCCAAAACTCGCTTTAAAACTTGGGGAGACCGGTCCTTCCAAGCAGTCGCCCCCAGACTTTGGAACGCCCTGCCCCGTCACTGCGAGTGGACGATTCTGTTGATTCTTTTAAAAAGCAGCTGAAGACACTTTTATTTAGACAGGCTTTTAGTTGATTGGGCTTTTATGTTTTACTATTTTTGTGGTTTTAATTTTATTTTTATTTATCATAGTTTTATCTGTTTCATTGTTCTTTTATTAATATTGTTGCACTCTGTGAAGCACTTTGTGATTTTATATCTGTGAAAGGTGCTATATAAATAAAAGTTTACTTACTTACTTACTTACAGTGACCAGTATGAGAGAGTGAGAGCGATAACACCAAATTTAACACACCTGCTCCCCATTCACACCTGAGACCTTGTAACACTAACAAGTCACATGACACCAGGGAGAGAAAATGGCTAATTGGGCCCAATTTGGACATTTTTATTTAGGGGTGTACTCACTTTTGTGGCCAGCGGTTCAGACATTAATAGCTGTGTGTTGAGTTATTGTGAGGGGACAGCAAATTTACACTGTTATACAAGCTATACACTCACTACTTTGCAGTGTAGCAAAGTGTCATTTCTTCAGTGTTGTCACATGAAAAGATATAATAAAATATGTACAAAAATGTGAGGTGTGTACTCCTGTGAGATACTGTATATAGTGTGTGCATATACAGTGGTATGCGAAAGTTTGGGAACCCCTTGCAGAATCTGTGAAAATGTGAATAATTTTAACAAAATAAGAGAGATCATACAAAATGCATGTTATTTTTTATTTAGTACTGTCCTGAGTAAGATATTTTACATAAAAGATATTTACATATAGTCCACAAGACAAAAAAATAGCTGAATTTATTAATTGCCCCGTTCAAAAGTTTGGGAACCCTTGATTCTTAATACTGTGTGTGGTTACCTGGATGATCTACGACTGTTTTTTTTTTTTTGTTTTGTGATGGTTGTTCATGAGTCCCTTGTTTGTTCTGAGCAGTTAAACTGAGCTCTGTTCTTCAGAAAAATCCTCCAGGTCCTGCAGATTATTCAGTTTTCAAGGATTTTTTGCATATTTGAACCCTTTACAACAGTGACTGAATGATTTTGAGATCCATCTTTTCACACTGAGGACAACTGAGGGACTCAAACACAACTAATAAAAAAGGTTCAAACATTCACTGATGCTCCAGAAGGAAACGCAGTGCATTAAGAGCCAGGGGGTGAAAACTTTTGAACAGGATGCAGATGTCCAAATTTTTCTTTTTTTGTTGAAATATCATTTTTTTCATTGAGTACTGCCCTTCGGAAGCAACAGAAGATACTTACATGTTTCCCTGAAGACAAATTAAGTACAATATACCTTGAACTTCAAATTCAAAAAGATTTCACCCCCCGGCTCTTAATGCATCGTGTTTCCTTCTGGAGCATCAGTGAATGTTTGAACCTTTTGTAATAGTTGTGTTTGAGTCCCTCAGTTGTCCCCAGTGTGAAAAGATGGATCTCAAAATCATTCAGTCGCTGCTGGAAAGGGTACAAATATGCAAAAAATCCTTGAAAACTGAATAATCTGCAGGACCTGGAGGATTCTTCTGAAGAACAGAGCTCAGTTTAACTGCTCAGAATAAACAAGAGACTCATGAACAACCATCACAAAACAAAAAAACAGTCGTAGATCATCCAGGTAACCACACACAGTATTAAGAATCAAGGGTTCGCAAATCAAGGGTTATTTTCATAAATTCAGCAATTTTTTTTGTCTTGTGGACTATATGTAAATATCTTTTATGTAAAATATCTTACTCAGGACAGTACTAAATAAAAAATAACATGCATTTTGTATGATCTCTCTTATTTTGTTAAAATTATTCACATTTTCACAGATTCTGCAAGGGGTTCCCAAACTTTCGCATACCACTGTATGTGTGTGTGTGCGTGCATTTTTGTGATTTATGAGGACAAAAATTTGTATAACGACATGGGTATTACACGGTATTACAGCGTAAACATGAAATATTAGGACATTTCATGAGTCCTCATATTTAAAATAGCTTTAAAAACATACTAAACAATGTTTTATTAAAAATGTAAAAATGCAGTACGTTTTCTGTGATGGGTAGGTTTAGGGGTAGGGGTAGTGTAGGTGGATAGAATGTACAGTTTGTACAGTATAAAAACAATTACGCCTATAGAATGTTCTCACTTTGATAACAAAACAAACCTGTGTGTGTGTCTGTGTGTGTGACCTTTATTTTTTTAGTGTACTGTATGTATGTGCACAGGCCCTAAACACACTTTCCTCTTCTGTATCCAGAGCTCCTACAGTTCCCATTATTTGTTACCCAGTGTGCTTTTGTCACCTCATCCTGGCTGTTTCTTGATTGGCAAAGGTCTGTTTAGTTGTGGAGGACACGAAGGACCTGTGTACGAGTCACAGATGCTTTGAAACCGCCTTCTATCAAAGGTAAACTGACTGAGATCATTCAAGCTCTAAATTGCACTGGCAGTTGCTTGAGTCCCATCAGCTCTCAAATGCTACATCCGAGAGGAACTCTCACTAGGCACTTGAGGAATGAGAGCTGAATGTAAAGAACTTTATTGTGACTTTTCAGCTACCATTCTGTTTTGTTTGTGTGTTTAATATCTTATTGTAACTTCTTTGAACAGCGATTTTATAAAAATCATGCAAAATGTCTACGTAATGTCATGTTATGAGTAAGCATTCAGCTTAAGAATATGGGTTTTTTATATGGTTTCTCTCTTAACGTCTATCTCGTCAGCAGGAGGCAGGTGGATCTGAGTGGCTGATGATCTGGCAAAATCATTTTCTTTGTCTCTAGCATGGACTCGCCAAACCCTTCAGGCCTTTAACAGGTAAAGTAGTTTTAGTTCAGCATGATTCACCAGCTGCCAGTCTCCATTTAGATCCTCTACAGAGAGAAAGAGTGAGAGCAGGTGTGTGGATTAATGATGTTTTATACAGGGCTGATATATGCTGTGCTATATGGCTATTTTCTTGTTGGTCTGAGCTAACAGGAAAAGGTGATTAAAAAATAAATAAATGAAAAGAAATCCAATTTACTGGCTTTTACTATTGCATCTGAATTTGGCTATTTTCTATAATCTAAGGATTCACTAGTATGGGATATCTGGGCTTATAACAGCCGATAATCCACAGCTTGTTGAGGCCAACAGCAATTACCTATATGTTTACTTACTTTCAGTTGTCCCCACTCTATCTATGGCTCTGATTCGTCATATTCTCTTCCACACCTTTACTGGCCTCTGTGAGACGTCCTGCTGATCTCTGACGTTCACTTTAGACTCATTCATTAGGTCAGACCTCTAAAAACACACTGGAAATATGTGACATGGCTTTCTGTGAACCATTACAAACATCATCTGCCATCTGTGTTGGATTCCCCAACAAAAGAACGGATTTGCCTCACAAACAAGACTGCAAAATACCAGAAAATCAGAGTATTAGTGGCACAAAGAGCATTTAGAGATGGGCGGGAAAATAGGAAACACATCCACAAAATCCTAACAAAAGATTTCTGGCAGTCATCTGCCCACACAAACTGACAATTTTGAGAATAGCACCTGCAGTGGGATAGAGGAAGGACCTCAGGAGGGATTGGCTCTGGGCTCCTGTCTGGCTGCCTCATCCCCTTAAGATCTCCTCCTGACCCTTCCAAACGGAAACATTTCAAGCAATTTTAGATATGCTGGAAAGCTAAGAACTGGAGATATATCGGAGCATCTGACTCATCTTGGACCCCTCTTTTCCACTTTTAGATTTGCAGTTTGGTCCAGTAATTACCCATGACATGATCAGATGGCTGCTATTGAAATATGCCCCACTGAATCTTAAAAGCTATCCTTAAAGAGAGGAAAAATAGAGTTTATATCAAACAGCATGTCTAAATTTTAATGCATATGGATGTTACCCAAATAATCAAGCTTAAGATTCAATAAATGTGGATGTGGCATATATAATTCACAAAAAGTTGCTGCATTTCATTTCAAAGTCTCTGGATGTGACCTCTAGTCATGTTTAGCCAGAATGTTGATCATTGAGTCTGGGCTACTTTTCGGCATATTCTGGCCAAGAATTGCCCACTTTGTTAGGACGAGATCTGACTAACAAACCAACCAACAGACCAACCACAGGTCATTTATGTGATATTTAAGAGTGTGTTTATCTGAAATGGTTGATTTCATAATAAAAGTCATAGAAATAGGCATAGAGAAACTGGCTTTTGAATTGGCTGTAAAGAAAACACTGAAACTTTGCAATCAGAGTTACTGTCCATCCAAAAACAACACGGATTAGTACAACTAGTTCAGAAATACATTAGCGTTCAAAAGTTTTGAGTCAGTATGATTTTTTTTTTTTTTTTTTTTTTTAAAGAAATATATTAATACTTTTGCTGAAAACTTGTATTTAGCAAAGAAATACTTAGTGACGACTTGTTACAAAAAAATCTAATAAATACTGTTCAAAACAAACAAACAAACAAACAAAAAAAAAAAAAAAACTGAAAAAAGTATCATGTTATCCACAGAAAATATTAAGCAGCACAACTGTTTTCAACATTGATACAAAGCAAGAAATATTTCTTGAGCACAAAATAAGTCTAACAAAATAATTTAGAATTGTCATTACAGGAATATATTAATTTCAAAATATATTAAAATAGAAATTTTAATATAAAATAACTGCATATTGTATTATTTTAAAATTAAAATAAGTAATTATTTTTAATGTATTTTTGATCAAACAAATGCAGCCTTGCTGAGCATAAAAATACTTCTTTCTTATTATTGACCCCATACTTTTAAATATATCACTGCTAGCAAAATAATCTATTTATTTTTTTCATTTGTATACAAAAGATGTCTGATAATGTGTAAAGTTACTGAAATGTTATTGCATGCTGCATGTAATATTGATGAGATAAAAGAATGAAAAATTGAATGAAATTAATTACTGACTGTGAGTGTTGAGAATGACGTTATTCATGATAAATGTCAATATGCTAAGCACTCAATTTCCACTCTGAAAGGAGCCTCATTGTACTTTGATCTCTCAATAATTCATTGTCTCATTTATGGAGAACAAACAATTGGCCTCTGTTAAATAAAGAATGGAAGAGATTACAGAGTGTAAAGCAGCAGTATTCACAACGATAAACCCAACCCGAACAAGAAAGTCAAAATGTTTCTCTTTGATGATGAGACGTATCTCAAAAGGACAACGATTACAACTCGTGTGTGTGTGTGTGTGTGTGTGTGTGTGCAAGAGATCAGAATGTTATAGCAACTATTTAATTTGAAGGTCACAGAACACAGAGGGCTCTTTCTGAAGGGGGCAGTCAAAGCTCTCAGTGGGATTCAAGGCCTCGGACACACAAAGCGGAATTTGCTCTCACCGGAGGAAATCAAGATACATTCACAGTTGAAATACAGATGAGATATTTTCCCCAAAGTCACAATTTCACAGACTCCTTATTGACTCTGCAAAGCAGATGTTTATCATGATATTAGTTTGTGTATTCAGCTCCTCAAACAGTTTAGCATTGCTTGATAAGTAACTTCAAAGGAACAGCAAGCATTATACCTACCTACTGTAGCACTTTCTGATTTCAGCATGAACAGAACACAATATAAGAAACAATATCATAGATAATTATATCTGAACCAACATGCTGATGACCACTGATTATTATTCGAGATTATTATTCCGAGACCAAGATTTCTAGCCAGAGTGTCCACCAAAAATGATACAGACCTTCATACTGTTTTCACTTGGTGTGATTTATCTTTTCTAATTAATCAGACTTTCCTGTACATTATGATCAAAAAAAACTGTGATCGACCAATCAGAATCAAGCATTCCAGAGAGCCATGTAATATGTTGTTGTATGTCTCTGCAGCATCTGATTGTTATAAACAACAGAAAATATTTGCCAGCAATTTACAGTGAAACACTCGACAGCGTAGTTGTCAGAACTTTCATGTTAACTATACAGTGACATAGGCATTATAGGATCTGACATTTGGTAGTGTTGCGAATTAGCTCAAAGGGGAAATATGAATAATTATTCATAACTCATTATGATTATTAGTTATGATTAATTATTGATATTTGAATCAGTTAATCAGATTAACTTGATGTAGCTACATTAAAATTACAATCAATCAATCAATCAATCAGATCATTATGTGAACATTCAGTATTGATTATTAATTAATTCTAAGAGAAGTGTATTTTTCATGACCACAGAAAAATAATTCTTTCTTAGCATTTACAGTGCTTAGAGCTGGTAATAAGATCTAGATCATTTAAGAGACAATTTATTGCAGACAGGGAGTACCTAAATCACGAACACATAACTAAACTAACAAACACATACATAAAATTCACGCATACATGGGTAAATGAGAAATGATAGAGTGGAACTGGATATGGGAAGAGGAAATGGAGTTATGGAGAAAAGTCAAAAACAAGCTGGAAGGACCATCAGTTTTCTCAGTAGTAAAGCACCTTTGCTACCAAAGAGGTTCACAAATTAATACTAAATCGCTGTTTAGTGTTCAAATGTATGATACTTGCAAAATGCCTTTAGCTGTTGAGGAGCATCCGGATCTGCAGGCTGATGAGAAATCCTTGATGGTTCAGTATGAAGTTGTAATCAATATCTTCTGTGTTGGATGAAGAAATATGAAACAACTTGCACTGTTAATTTGACTCTTGTAGTAGGAAAGAGTTCTTTCTCTCTCCTAGATGAGCACATGGCTGGGGTGCAGGCTTAGGCCTATAGCCCTCGGCCTGAGAGGCTATCCAGCAGGAGATTTCTTGAGTCCGTCGAAGAAGCAAGAGAAAAAGAGAGGGCGGTGTTGGGCTCTTAACGTCTGGAAGAAGTCACACTTCCCAGGGTGGACCTGACCAATGAGGAAAGGGGGTGTGAGGGGGTTTTACGAGCCTTTGCCTTAGGGTATCTGCATATGTAACTGGCTGAGTTGTTGAAGAAGAAACTATAAAAGATTCTTGCAATACTGAAATGTTGCACAGGTATCAATATATCATATACACAATCATTTAAATCTTCAAAATGCAAACTCTTGGAATAGGTGAGTTTAGGTTAACCATTGGTTCTTATCATAAAATATGCATAACACAAAATACCATACAAAAGACGCTGCACAAAACAGTCATAATCATAAACACAATGTCCTGGGATGCATGTTCATTTATAGATCAGTTAATCTATAAATTAATGCAGGAAAGTCTGTTTTAAAGGGTTTTCTATGGCCTCTGCTTTTCCACGTGGCTACATAGTTTAGGGCAATAGCCTTATCGGATGGTTGGTCTTCTTGGGGGATGGGTCTACAGACCCCCGAGTGAGTTTTAAACATTATTTGTTAAATATAATCTGATTTGTCTCAGTCGTTACAATAGTCTCAGCCTCAGACGTCACGCCCACGGACCGTTGGCTGAAGGTCGGAAACACTTCGGGAGTTTCAGAGTAGTCATCTGATTGGTTGAATTCTACAGGATTTCTGGGAGACTTTTGTGTCACATTCTTTAACAGTCTACCTGGCAACAAACCCGCTGTGACGCCAAACCACCTCATAGAAAAAGAATGCCTTCATGCTTACAAATGTGACAATAAACACGCTGAAAAAAACGAACTGTGATTGGTTGATTTACATGTCAGTCAGACGGCCTCTGGGTGGTCTAGGCCAAAGAAAGCTGCTATGGAGTCCAGACCTTCTGCTTTTCCATCATTCTCAAATGAAAATATAATTTTTACCTTATACAATAATGTAATTTACTGTAGTATCTACAGTATTTTTGTTAAAATTACTAATATATATTTTTTAAAAACAACTTTTTCTGTTTGTTATATTTTTGAGATCTTATGAATTCTAGTCTAATGAGAAATCCCACATGAACACATTTGACCCTGGTTCTGGAGCATGTCTGCTCTGGGACTGTAGCCAGAGTCTCTGTTATTGGGCAGAAATAGAGATGCCTTCAGTTCAAAACCTCAAAAATAATTTCCTGATTCACCAGTGCATTTGAACAGCTGCCTAAATCTGTTAAAAACAGTTGATCTTTGGGCTGCTTCCAGACAAATTCTGCACACGAGCCAGAATCTTACGCCACCAAAAACATTCCTTTGTGCCTTATGTTTACCATTTGCGTCTTGACACTTGCATGCTCTTTTTATTCAGTAATAATTTCAGCTCTAATAGTGCTATACTCCTGCCTCTGGCACCAGAAACAAATAAACAATCTAACGCTCGATATCTCATAGTCAGAGTCCCATTAACATTATATTCATCATACTTATTTCCAGACCTCTTGTGTTAATTCAGACAAACGTTGCTACAAATGCTAAAATGAATATTATTTCTTTAATGCAACTGTAGCACTGTTGTCTTATATCTAAGAATGATCCAAAATGACAGAGGCAGAGAAAGAAAGCGATTTTAATTTGGCATCAGTGGTCCCCTACCACACATCTGGCTTGGTTTAACAAGCATACAAGAGACAGAAGCTTCTTGTGTCTGCGACCCACAGGATTAGCAATATTTCCCTAATGATAAATATCTGGCATGGGTCCAAGTCTTGTTATGAACGCAGTGTTCTCTCTTCACTCTTATAAACACGTAGTCACTCATTCTGTAGCATGTTCAGTAAAACTGGTTTCCTTTCAATTCATGATTTTTATTTTAAGTTAATATCCAGTAAATGAAAGCTCTAGCGTAAGTTCTGCCAGGAAGACTAAATGTTATGTCACCTATTAGTTTAGATCTAACCAATCATTATCTTACACTTGGAGTATAAAAGATCGGTACTTACACATGTCTGAGTTCGCAGATGCTGATGCCAACCTTTACTTACTTTATATAGACGAATCCTGAGAATATTCCTGGAACTCATATGGGGGAATTCCAAAGAAGATGACCTCAAGAGGTCAGATTGTCTATAAAAGGCTGAAACGTGAATATTACAAGCTGCTTCGTGACCACCTGAAGAGCTTCTCCGGCACCAGAACCATTGCTGATATTGCCTCCATCGCTGATATTGCCTTGACTGAAGAAATTTTTGATATTTATACTTTATTTAATATTTGTATAGTGTTTGTAGAATACATGTACTGCTAGAAATACTAATTATAATACATAAATGAACTTTATAACTAAACTCTGCCTCACGTGGCATTAATTGAGCCTGAAACAGACCACAGAGAAGTCTTCTGTTTGATTGTAAGTATTTTAAAGTGCTTATAATTTAGATCAGATTTGACTTATTTACCTAACCTGAGAATAATAAAGAATAGGGTAAAGGTGTTTAATTACGCACCATAAAACAACATGTATATATAAACTGAGTGATAAGTGGGGATATTGAAAACCTGGAGAGGAGCTGGAGCAGAGTATGGGAATTGGCAGAGAAAACAAACAAACAAACAAACAAACAAACAAACAAACAAAAACATTCACGCCTGTATAGTGGACGCTGCTCAAACAAACCTGTCAGCTGTGCTGCTATTCTAGATTGCAGAAGGACACAGGAGAATAAAGTTAAACACTCTTACTTCACCAATGATACAAATAAAAAAAAAAAAAAAAAAAAAAAAAAACACAAATGTGATGTTCATCTAAAGTCATTTTGCTTAGCAGTATGGCTGAAATAGATCATAAAATGTCAGCAGTGAAGCAAAGACATTGGTTAATAAAGTGAGATTAAATACACAAGTATATTTATGTTATTTAACATATTTATTTCTTGCAGGTTACTGTAATATTCTGAGTTTGCATTTCCCTGTTTTTATTCACTTTTAGGAATACTTAATCTGTTTTTGTGCAAGTGATATGAGTAAATGTTCACATTTAATCTAGACCTACAATAACCATCAAGTTTACACAGCGCACACAACGCCTCTGCTCCTCACTCATGATTTATCTCAACATGGGGACAGGAGAGATGTCAGTCAATAAATGGGAAAACAAAGTAACTTGTGTCACTTATTCAAAAAGGTAACTTAGGTATTTTGTTGTAAATTTAAAAGTAATGCATTACTTTTCTAGTTACTTGAAAAAAGTGATCTGGTAACTCAAGTTGCTTGTAATGCGTTAGCCCCAACACTGCTGGTAAGACCCGTTCCAAGCAATCATGGCAAAAACTGAGATGAAAATTCAATTGTTACTCTAGGCAAAATCGTTTTGATGCAAGTTATCTGGATCTAAGCAAGTAAGATAACAGTAATAAAAGAACAATAATAAAATAAAAGCCATCAAAACTGATTTAAAATGTTTACCACATTATTTTCATGAAAGAATAAATAATAAAAAAATATTATAATAAAATGTTGTTTAAATAAATATTGATATCACAATTCAAATCCATTGATTATATGATATACTGAGTATATTAGATCATTTTAGGTAATTTATGAAATATAATAAAATACAAATTCTCTACTGTTCTATGTAACATTTAAAATCTTAATTATAAACTTATGTTTCCTGATTTAGCCTATATGTTAAGTGAATTATGGATACCAAACTGAAAAATTCTAATATATATATATATATATATATACAGGTGCTGGTCATATAATTAGAATATCATCAAAAAGTTGATTTATTTCACTAATTCCATTCAAAAAGTGAAACTTGTATATTATACTCATTCATTACACACAGACTGATATATTTCAAATGTTTATTTCTTTTAATTTTGATGATTATAACTGACAACTAAGGAAAATCCCAAATTCAGTATCTCAGAAAATTAGAATATTACTTAAGACCAATACAAAGAAAGGATTTTTAGAAATCTTGGCCAACCGAAAAGTATGAACAAGAAAAGTATGAGCATGTACAGCACTCAATACTTAGTTGGGGCTCCTTTTGCCTGAATTACTGCAGCAATGCGGCGTGGCATGGAGTCGATCAGTCTGTGGCACTGCTCAGGTGTTATAAGAGCTCAGGTTGCTCTGATAGTGGCCTTCAGCTCTTCTGCATTGTTGGGTCTGGCATATCGCATCTTCCTCTTCACAATACCCCATAGATTTTCTATGGGGTTAAGGTCAGGCGAGTTTGCTGGCCAATTAAGAACAGGGATACCATGGTCCTTAAACCAGGTACTGGTAGCTTTGGCACTGTGTGCAGGTGCCAAGTCCTGTTGGAAAATGAAATCTGCATCTCCATAAAGTTGGTCAGCAGCAGGAAGCATGAAGTGCTCTAAAACTTCCTGGTATACGGCTGCGTTGACCTTGGACCTCAGAAAACACAGTGGACCAACACCAGCAGATGACATGGCATCTCAAACCATCACTGACTGTGGAAACTTTACACTGGACCTCAAGCAACGTGGATTGTGTGCCTCTCCTCTCTTCCTCCAGACTCTGGGACCCTGATTTCCAAAGGAAATGCAAAATTTACTTTCATCAGAGAACATAACTTTGGACCACTCAGCATCTGAAAAATAGGGGTGGTTAATAATTCGTAACTGTGACAGAACCCATGAAATGAAATGGCAATGGGAACAGGCCAACAGAGGAGAGGGGTTGTCATAGAAACTGACTAACGTTAACATAAGTCTCCAAGTCGCTGATGTAACTAGCTGAACTTAGACTTCAGGACATTCCTTTGAACCCATAAAATGTTACTATGCACTTGAAACCAGCAGGTTATTATACAGAGTACATTTTGATTTCCACTATAATTAAAAGGCTTTTAAGCTCATGTCCACTACATTTTAAGTGTACTGCACTGAATGAAGTGCATGCTTGCTGACTACTATGTTGCTTCCAAATTTAGAAACTGGGGTTGCTTTGAATTTGAACATGATGCTGCTATACTCTAACAAAAGATATTCCGGAACCAGCTCTTTGTTGTGTTACATGGCACACAGAGACCGTTGATGCATTTACAATCGTTTTGACTGGGTTTTGACAGGCTGAGCATCTAACATGAGCTCTGCAGCTCTGGTAAACTAAGCAGGTTAGCTCCTGTGTGTGTGTGTGTGTGTGTGTGTGTGTGTGTGTGTGTGTGTGTGTGTGTGTGTGTGTGTATCGTGCATATTGTTTTCAGTTCAAGACACATGCTATATCCACACTGGTGACAGTCAGACCCACACAGTCTCTGCAGTATTCAAGTTTGCATAGGGATTTTTGTGGGGGTTTTTCCAACCACGCAACACCTATAGTTATTTTGCAGAAACAAAGATGGCAGATTGTAACTTAATGTTATGAACGTCTGCACACCAATATAAAATGTAAAATATAAAATTTATAGTGTTGAACTAGATTAGAAATGCAAAAAATAGATGAATGCCGTTTAATTGTCCATTAATTAAAAGACTATAGTCCAGTGATAGGCTTATGTTCAGTATGAAATATACAAAAAATCTAAAATAAAAAAATAATAATTCTAAAGCCACTCTTTGTAATATTTCTGATGTCATTGATTTTACTTGTCTGCCACAATAATGTAATGTCTCAAATCATATTTAATTATCTTTCAGAGCTTTTCTCTACAAATATTGATTTATGTGATTAGACGTGGTTAATTTGATTTATGAATCAGCATATCATGCAATTAATTCAATTAAAATTCTTCAAACAAGCATTACACCGTAGGAGCAGTAAAGAGAGGACGACTATTACAAATGGAGAGGAATAGAGAGCTATTAACAGTAAACAAACCTGACATAAATGTTCAGACCATATATTCTTTAGGTTCTCCACTATCACTCAGCAACATGAAACCATTAGCTCATTCGTCCCAGAACAAAAGGGAGACGATGATCAGAAGATAGTGAGGGGTGAGTGAGAATGCAGAGAAAAGAGCAGAGTGAACTCAAAATAGGGACAGTCTGGGTCTTGTGTATACAGCACAACTTCTATGGCATTTTAATGGGCAGTGCTGAATAAAGGAGAATTTAAAAACAAAAAAACAAAAAAACACTTCATTTCGATATAGTACACTTTAGACATTCTACTAACTATAAGTAACTTTCCAACTACATTTCAACTATCCGTCATTAGAGTATTAGAAGACTGTCTGCTTAATATCTGCTAATACTTTATGTTGATGGTTCCCCAAAAGAACACTTTTGGCAGAGGTTGTGTTATTCAGCCTCATTGTGAGGCTCTAATGTTGATTGTCTTAAAGGTGCAGTAAGCAATTTCTGGTAAACGCTGTTTATATTTGAAATCATGAAAACAAACACGGCCCTACCCAAAAGGATCACACCCCTATCTTGTCATGTCTGTTCTCATAACAAACATAAAACAAACACAACAGTACTATATATAAGCCACATGAGCACCGTACGTATAAACTTTTACTTTCATTGTATTTTCATTAATTTGATATGCTCCTCCACATAGGAAGAACAGACATGCCAACTAGTTACTGACCTGATGCAGACTAATATACACATACAAGAAGCGGACTGATATCGTCTTGGTCTGGAGCGAGGTTTACGCAAGCTAACATGAAAATAAGCGGGCCCCAATGGCTCTCAATTAGAGCATGCTGAAGTTCCATTTTCACCACAGATTTGCATTGGAAAACTGTGAGGCGCTGTAGAGCCGGGGAGGCTCAGGCACCCGCTGCCCGCCTTAACGTCATTATACATGCCTGTCTGCTGAAGCCACATGTTACATTTTAATATATCCTGTTCACTTTACGATTCAAAATTTATTATTGATTCAGCTTATATAGAGGTCTATGTTTTGGATGAATATTTTGGTGCCCATACAGACGAGCTGCACTGCAAAAAATGCCTTTCTTACTTAGATTTTTTGTCTTGTTTCCAGTCCAAATATCTAAAAATTCTTAAATCAAGAAGCATTTTCTAGACAAGTAAAAATTATTGACTTGTTTTTAGAAAAAAAACAAGCAAAATAATCTGCCAATGGGGTAAGCAAAATAATCTTGTTTTTGGTTTGAAATAAGATTATTTTGCTTACCCCATTGGCAGATTATTTTGCTTGTTTTAGGCAAAAATTCACTTAATTTTGACTTATTTTTTCTGAAAACAAGACAATAATTCTTGCTTATCTAGAAAATGCTTCTTGATTTAAGAATTTTTAGATATTTGGACTAGAAACAAGACAAAAATTCTAAGTAAGAAAAGCATTTTTTGCAGTGTGCAGCAGGTTAATAGAATATCTAAAATGGACTATCAAAATAAAAGTGTAACCGGAAGGAGTTTGGCCTGTGTAATGAAGGATACTGCTTTGGCCCAAAATTAGCAAAGCTATAAGGCACTGTAAATACTTATTATGAATATAATTACTTGAAAAGTATTTATATAATTAGTTCAGTAATGTAAATGTAGAGTGTTCCAAATGGGCCAGCTGTGAGGTTCCATTTAAAAACGCACAGCCCCCTATGTAGTAGTCAACAAGGCAGCTTACTAGGTTCTAGAAAAGAGCCCTTAGATATTTGGTAAAAAGGCTTTGTAAAAAGGCAAACATAGAACTGAGCCAAAGCTAAATGCAACTGTGACTCCTTCTTAACACATTGCAATTAATATCTCTTAATAAAGTAGCAATGTAGAACAGTCATGTTACTCTCACATCAGCAAGGTGGAAATGACATAAAATAATTTGCTTGGAAAGGTCATGCAAGTGGCTAAATTTAAATGTGTTAGATCCCTCGACTTAGCTGGATAGTTTGATGCTAATTTGGCCACAGCATATTGACAGTGGACTAATTCTTTCTCAAGCAAACTTTTAACTCTGCCATTTTGCAAGTAATGCAGTTCTTGTTACATTCCCGCTTTATTATAAAGGTCACAAATGTCCAGAAGTCACAAAAGTTAGCATGAAATTCATCTTGCCAGTAGTTTTTTTTTTATTTATTTTTTTAAAGGTTGTCCTTTATAATTAGGTGGGGAAAAGTCATGTAGGTGCAGTTTTTTTTTTCTTTTGCTAAAGTTATTTATAAATGTATGTCACTGTGAAGTCAAAATGGTTTGCTTGACAATGAGTAATTATATAAATACAAGACAAGACAGACTGACAAATATAGTTGTTAAGCACACCTCTATAAACAAAACCTAATTTGTCTCCACTTTAAACGAGGACAATATCTCATTACAAAAAAACACATAATTTAACAAGAGCATGTTCAAATATAGTAGTTAAAACCACAGGTGGAATTTAGGCCTACCTCCTTTTGTGAGCATTTTTTTCCCCAGAGAAAATAATTATCTTTCTTCTTCGCTTCTTTAAATTACTGTTCTCTTAGGGGGGAATATTCAAACAAGAAAAAAAGTTGACCATCATCATATAAATATGAAATAAAAAGTAAAAGGTAAGTATGAATTCATATTATGCTTATCTTTAAATAAACTTGTCAAGAATTGTAAATAATTTAAAATGTTTTAGAAATTATGATTCCATGGCTTGTTAATATATAAAGATAAATTATTCAACCTGAATATCATAGCAATGAATATAAAACAGTTAGGTATTCTTTTATCCTTGCCTTTATTAACATGCTGCAATATGTGTTTTATGTTGAAAAAAATCACTCTTTTGATTATAGTTTACCTGAGGTTTGAGACTAGCTTGAACACATCAAAAGATACCACCAGTCAACACTTCACATTACACGGAAAAGTGAAGTGCATAATGTGGGTGTACTTAAAGCATTTCTATAGCCCACAAATGTCAGGTAACAATTTTCTTTTGTCACAGCATTTCTTTGAGGGAATATATATATATATATATATATATATATATATATAATAAAGACATACAATGTGTAACTAAAACAAATGAGAAAAAAAATACAACAGTGCCATCAATCATCAATCATAGGCATATTTAAAGCCTATGATTCATGTTTCATAATAATAATAAGTGCTTTCTTTTCTCATTTGAAATGCCTCATATGCTTTGACCTAACCTTTAGCAGTGAACCGATCACAAAAGAATCATTCATGGGCAAGACTGTATGCTACAGTTTTTGTCAGGTTGCTAGATTACTTCAACATTTTCACTCTTCAACAATAACAGCCTTTATAACCTCCATCAATTAAATTTTTAATTCTCTGTAACATTTTCTTCCATTTCTGTCTTTGTGTATAAGGCAAATCCACTGAAATCAATTTATTTTAAATTTTCCTTCAGGCTTCTTCAAACATTAAAGCTAACATATGTAGATTTTTTGCCACTAGAGGTCGCCTATTCAAAACAAAGGCGTAGCTTGATGACGCCGAGTTTGAGCGTGGAATCTTGGGAGATGTTGTCTTCACCTCACAGCCAGTGGAAAAGTATTGGGACGGGACTCGAGCAGAAATCATGTTCATGGATGAGATTATTAACATCACTGTAGTATGAAGCAGAGCGGGACCGAATGCTGTGGGAGTGGAACAAGGACGCTGGAGCGATTGCTAATGAGAGACGAACGCGACACACGCCTCGCGAGCAGTGGAGCTCTTATTATGCCGCAGCCGCCGCTTCCGCTTCTTCCGGTCAAGCGTATGAGGTAACACAACGCTGTTTTATCATATTAGATACATTTGACTGTGTTGAAAATGATGTTATGACGTTACTCTGTGCATTCGCTCTGCGGCTCCTGTGAGACACTTGTTGCATACTGCAGTAAGCTTGATCGATATTAGAATATCATATTAATAAATGCTGGATGGCTTGTGCTGATAAATGGCATGCAATTACTTTTAAAATGTATTGTATGAAGGAGAAAATGCTGTATTACTTAGCTACTTGACAAAATAGTGTTTTCTACAAAATAAAACCGGAAATTGAGGGTAATGCGGATATGACGCCATTGAAAGGCGACTCCCAGACAAGTCTTGTATCCTTGGTGATTTTCTCATGATTTACATGATTACAAATATTCAATTCAATTCAATTCACATTTATTTGTATAGCGCTTTTCACAATACATATCGTTTCAAAGCAGCTTTACAGAGAATGCATGTCAACATTACAATTTGGAGAATGCAGTTAGCTAATAATGTAATAATTTAGGCAATTAATTTACAATCACTGTTAGCAATTTAATTGAAGGTAGAAGCAAAGAGCTCCTGGAAAAATGAATTACATATTAACAGTAATTAGGATATATAGAAATTTGCGAATGTGCGTGTTGATCCAGATGTTGCATCTTCTGAAGTCCTCGCAGGAGTTGGCGCTGTCTCTTCAAAAGTGTTGGTCATCTGAGGTCTTCTTAAGAGTCTGGGTCCAAACTGAAACTGATGTACTCTCTAGTCACCTCGTGACGGGCATCCCGAGGTAAAACGGAAGAGCAAATGAAGAGTAATTAGCATAGCTGCTGTTCATAACATTAAGCAAAGATAGTCATGTGCAATTGATCTGATATGCATTATGTGAATGCTTGGGTAAAGAGATGCGTCTTTAATCTAGATTTAAACTGGGTGAGCGAGTCTGAGCCCCGAACATTAGCAGGAAGGCTATTCCAGAGTTTAGGAGCCAAATGTGAAAACGCTCTCCCTCCTTTAGAGGACTTAGCTATCCTAGGTACAACCAGAAGTCCAGAGTTTTGTGATCTTAAAGAGCGTGAAGGATTGTAGGGTGATAGAAGATCGGTTAAGTACACAGGAGCTAAACCATTTAGAGCCTTGTAGGTCATTAGCAGTACTTTATAATCGATACGGAACTTAATAGGTAACCAGTGTAGAGATGATAAAATTGGTGTTATATGATCATATTTTCTTGACCTGGTAAGAGCTCTAGCAGCTGCATTTTGTACTAATTGTAGCTTGTTTATTGAGGAAGCAGGGCAACCAGCTAGTAATGCATTACAGTAATCTAGTCTAGACGTCATGAAAGCATGAACTAACTTTTCTGCATCAGAAACAGATAACATATTCCGTATCTTAGCAATGTTTCTGAGGTGGAAGAAGGCTGTTTTTGTAACATATGAAATATGATTTTCAAAGGACAAGTTGCTGTCTAATATAACACCCAGGTCTTTAACTGTCGAGGATGGAGTAACAGTACATCCTTCTAAATGCAGATTGTAGTCTGAGAGATTCTGTGTACAGGTTTTTGGCCCAATAAGTAATACTTAAGTCTTATCTGAATTTAATAGAAGAAAATTACTAGTCATCCAATGTTTTACTTCTTTAACACACTCTGTCAGATTGGATAATTTAGAGTTTTCATCTGGTTGTGTTGAAATATATAACTGAGTATTATCGGCATAGCAGTGGAAACTAATTCCATGTCTTCTTATAATATTACCAAGTGGCAGCATGTATATTGAAAATAGCAGAGGGCCTAACACAGATCCTTGCGGCACTCCATAATTTACTATTGTTATCTTAGATTTTTCCCCGTTTAAATAAACAAAATTGTGACAGTCTGATAGATACGATCTAAACCACCGTAATGCCTGTCCCTGAATACCAGTGTAATTCTGTAGTCGATCTAGTAGTCAAATAGTTGGAAACATTTGGGATATTGTAAGTACTCAACTGAACAATATATATAACACTGACCTAGTGGTTTTTGGATATTTTACTGCAAAAATCTTACATATTGTACCTTTAAACTAACTGGTGAACTAAATTAGATCTGTTTCAGATCAAAAATATATTATAATAAATATTTAAATAAATAATTCCTCTTCAATTAACTTCAAATTGTAGTATCACAAAAACAACAACATTTATGTATTAAAAATGTATTTACATCTACATGGAAATCACAAGTGTAAAATTCTCTGAAATTTCCATGTTGCCTATGACATGTAAATCCTGTCTTGAGCAAAAATTATCCATTAGCTCACAGGCTCTGGCTCATTACGAAACACATCCATACTGCTAGAAGAGCACGACCTTAAGTTAATAGACAGATAGCATCAGCCAATCAATACGGCTCATCATGGGGCTTATAATCCGTTCCACTGGTCTGAGGCAGACGTGCCCTATCAACTAAACAGACAGGAATCTCTTTCTGAAGTGAATAAAAGAAGATGTATGTTCGTGAGTGCATCAGAAAAAAAAAAAAAATCAGATTCAATTGATCCTTGTCAGATCAATATTAATATTTGTGTTTTATTTTTATTCTTCCTGAAAATGTGCTTAAGTGCAAATCGTCAGCCTTTTTGTTGTTGTTTTGTGGGGAGGACATATTTTAGTTTCATAAGTGGAAATACAGGTAGGCCTATGCGATTAAGCATTTGCAAGAGGATGTTTTTGTTCCTTCAGTTTTCTGAACTACAGTAGGCCGAGATAACTGTGATCCCTAAAGGTTTAAAAGTCCCACATTAGACTAGGCCGCATTCTAAATCAAATGCTCTCTTCTTAATCTTCTTCTCTTTTGGTTTAAGGAGGGTATTCCAAATATGTCTGGGTGACAAATGACAGTGAAGAAAAGCATATTTTCAATTCAAGCCATTAATCCGTAGCCATAAATAAACATTTCCTATTAACAACAACAAATTCTCTACCTCTTTATTTTCTACTTATCCACAACAACAGTTCTGCTCTAGCTTTTGTACTACTCTGGGATTACGCTTGAAATTCAATGTAGCGCTACTGCTAATATTGTTAGCTTCCGTATGATATATTGCTTGTGCTTTTCCTCATTTGTAAGTCACTTTGAATGCAAGTGTCTGCTAAAAGATTAAATGTAAATGTCAGTTCTGATTCATGGAAAGACACTGGAGAACTTCTATCATATTCAGATTTTCTTTTCTAACTCAAAACGCATCCCACATCTAGTGGAAAAGTACAATATGGTCCTAAAACCTGCAGCTAATGATCATGTTCTGCTTGGTTTATTTTATTAGATGTAGCCTAATGGTTGTATGACTCTTTACAGCACCACATTCTCCCCCTTAGTTGTAAAGGAATGATGAAAACAGCACAGAAGCTATATTAGACATTTTTTTTATCAGCTATATTATTCCCTTGTTGCTATAAAAAGAAAAAAAAAATGTACAAATAAATAAATAAATATATTAAAACAAACATCTGTCTAAATAGTGAATTCTATATTCTATAACCTTTGGTTCACAAATGTCTTTTTACCTATTTGGTTCACAAATGCTATTTTTAACAGAAATCAAACACAAAATGTGTGTCCTTGCAAAACATAACAATAAAGCTTTACATTACATTAGACAACACATCATAAATGATTATGTCAGTGATGATGATGCACTTGATTCTGTCTGCTTTGGTCCTTATCCCTCTCTCCACTAACACCACAGCAACAGTTATTGTGAGCAGACAGATGCAACCATAAAGGGGTAATTTACTACTGGCAAAATGGGCTTTCAATAAAAGTTGGCTGCCTATGCGGTAGAAAGGCAAGAAAAAAAAAAAAAAGGAAATCGGTGCTACCTCTCTAGAGAAAACAGAGAAAAAGGGCTGATGTCTTCCCTTTTGCCAAATAGGTATAGGAAAACTTAATGCCAACCATAATGCACTGGGCGTGTTGCCGTCCGAGGCCACTCCAAGTCTGCTCCTATTGTATAGGCTTGACCAGAATCAAAGCTTGAATAGGAAATGCTTCTTAGCAAACGTAATGATGTCGACTTTTATTGTTACTCTGTGCAAAAATTCAAAGAGTAGACATTTAGTGTGAGGGAGTTATTTTCGGCACAACTACAAAAAATCAGGAAAAACCTCTGTGTTTGTAGTCTCCATTTCTAACTGGATGTCTACGCCACAGTGTTTTAGGCCAAAAGAAAGAAACTGCTGTTCTGTCAATTAATTTGGAAAAAGAGGAATGGGGAGCACCTTTTTTCACCTTACAGTTTCAATCCAATTCTGATTAAACCAGATCGGAATTGATCTGTTTGAACAAGTTCAACCTTTATAATCTGATGTTTCTTTTTTCCTGAGCTGTGACTACCATTATGCAAATCAAAACCCTTAACTCAGTGTTTTGCTTTAAAAAGGACAAAAAAAAAAAATCTTTCTTGCTTCTCATGGTTAAATGAATGGATCATTTCTGTGGCAATGAGAAATGTATGTGTGAACCTGCTGTACTAACAAAGAACTTTGTGTTCTGGGCTCTCAGGGAAGAGAACAATTGAATATTTTTACTTGTGATTCGCCAGACTTTAAATTCGGAGCATCCATTATTTACCAGAAGACAGTAAGAAGGTCTGATCTTTAACTGCGATATAATCAAATAATTTACATTTCTAGGCAGCTTATGTTGTGACATTTATTCATGGATTCAATTCACTGTTCATGCTTTCAACAGAAGCTAAAAGAAAGACAATTTACCCACATTAAATTGAATGGTTTTCAATTGTAAAGTATACTCTAAAAGGGGTTTTAGCTCTAGTTGATTTCTTGCAACAAAGAACTAAAAAACTATGGGGCGGGGGGGGGGGGGGGGGGGGGGGGATCTCTTTCTTCAATGATGTGATTGATGGTAAGGCTTATGAGTGGAATGAAGGTTGGCAGGCTAATCACACGGTACATGGAAGAGTCACAAAGTCAACAGGAGGACCACGAAAGATGATGCTTGTGCTCCCTTTTGAGGGAACTTGTGCTGCGTCAATGACGCTTTGGTAATGCCTCTGCATGTTTGCATCTGAAGCATGTGTGTCAACTTGTCTAATGGCGAGACAGAATGTCACAGGTGAGTGACGTCACGACCAGGAAAGCACAAAAACACATCTGGAATAACCGGCGTTAGCTTCTGTTCCTCATCAAGCACTCTGTGCTCATACTGTTTGTCCTATTTTTTGTTGTCTGTACCGATCTTGTGCAGCACAATCATATTTTTCAAATGGCAAATAAATAAGCATTAAATTGTGTGCAGTTATGTGTTTGGGAGCGGATCATGCTCTGTCAGCCTTCTGTCACTCTTCGAAGAGAGTGTTCAGGTTCGCGTTCCTCACAATTCTGGCCTCTGGTTCGCAGATGGATCTCTCGGAGTGGGTAGAGACGGGCAGCGCCCTTTCTCTGCCTTTATACCCAGGGGATCCAGCGCTCTCTTGCTGGGATCAGAAGCCCGCTCTGTGGTTTCTTCCGCCCAGGGGGAGAGCCTGGTGCTTCAGTTATCCGGCTCTGAGGCGTTGGATGTGCTGAGCATTGAGGAGGCATCGCCACCTCTTCCCCCAAAGTATGAGGAGCTGGTGGAAGTTATTTCTCGTGCTGTGTCTAAGTTGAACATTGATTAGCCAGCCGAGAAACAAGGCGCTGCCCACTAAGCCATTAAAAACTACATTAATGCTAGTGGGAAAAGCGTACATGGCGGCAGGTCAGGCTGGTGCATGTCTGCATACGATGTCTATTTGGCAGGTATACCAGGCAGATCTGCTGAGGGAATTGGATGATGGCAAGGGGGTGGGGCCCAACACGGTTTGAGAGTTGCATTGGGCCACAAATTTGTCTCTCAGAGCCACCAAGGAGACTGCTAGAGCTACTGGGCAATCTTTGGTTAAATCTTTCTGATAGAAAGGAGAAGGATAGAGCCTTTTTACTTGACACTTCGCTTTTGCCACCTGGCCTCTTTGGCGACGCCATGAATAATGTCGTCGAGAGGTTTCAGGAAAGTAAAAAACAGGCAGAAGTGTTTAAGTGTTATCTCCCTCGCCGTCCCCAATACTCTGGGGCTGCTGAGCGTGAGCAACATGGAGCGGTGTACACCTCATTATATGGTGCCCACGCCACTCCGGTGCCCTAAGGGGGCTGTTCTGCCAACCCTGCCACCCTCGGTGCCTCGCATCCTCTGAGGATGGTCAAAAAGCCAGGAGGCTGGTTCCCTTAGTAGATTATGTGGCAAAATGGGGGCTTGCTTCTGCCAAACGTATCTCGATTTGTCCTGCATACCATAGAAAAATGTTACAGAATCCAGTTTGGTTCTTATCCCCCACATTTCAACGGGGTGCTACACATAGTAGTACATCCTGAGCAGGCTCTGGTGATGGAACAAGAAGTATGGAACAAGTCCCTATTAGCTAAAGAAGCTATAGAGCGGGTTCCTCCACACAAGATTTCGGGTTGTATAGGTTTATTTACTTTATTGTTCCCAAAAAGGATGGAAGGGTTGCATCCTATATTAGATCTCCGTCTTCTGAATAGTTCAGTCAAGAAGCTCAAGTTCAAAATGTTGACTTTGAAGCAGATTGTGACTCAAATCAGATCCAAGGACTGGTTTGTCATGATAGATCTAAAGGACGCATACTTCCATGTCTCCATCCTTCCAAAACACAGGAAGTTCCTAAGCTTTGCTTTCAGGGCCGAAACATACCAGTATCGAGTTCTTCCCTTAGGCCTAGCTCTATCACCCCACACATTCACAAAATGCATGGATGCAGCTCTGGTGCCACTCAGACTGCAAGAGATGTCGTTCTCGCCCACATGAAAAAGTTGTGATTGAGTCTGAATGTCAAGAAGAGTATGCTTTCTTCAGTTCAGATGACCACTTTTCTTGGTGTGGTGTGGGATTCAGTAATGATGCAGGCTGTCCTATTACCTGCTCATGTTGCTGCGATCCTCAAAGCCATAAAAGAGATAAAGCTAGGCAAGTTACTCACTGTGAAACAGTTTCAGAGACTGTTGGGTCAGATGGCAGCTGCATCCAACATGATACCTTTCAGTCTCATGTACATGAAACCCTTGCAGTGGTGGCTCAAGACCAAGGGGTTTTCCCTGAGGGGCAACCCACTTCATATGAACAAGATCACACGCCAGAGTCTCCGCGCCTTGGTTAGATGGAGGAAACCTTGGTTCTTGTCCCAGCATCCTGTTTTAGGAGCTCATTGTCATTGCGTCACACACACGACAGATGCTTCTCTCACAGGCTGGGGAGTGGTATGGAAAGTCGCTCAGTTTAGGGTCTGTGGAAGAGTCATTATCTTTCGTGGCACATAAATTGCCTGGAGATGATGGCTGTCTTCATGGCATTGAAGCACTTCCTCCCAGACCTAAGAGGCCATCATGTGCTTGTTCGCACAGACAATACTATGCAAAGTGGTGCACCAGTTCCTCCTGTGGTCCCTAGGGAAGATGCTCTCTCTGAGAGTGGTATACATTCCGGGGTACCAGAATGTAGGAGCAGACACCTTGAGGCCTGGGAATGGAGACTTCACCCCGAGGTGGTGAAGCGTATATGGTAGGTTTATGGCAAAGCAGAAGTGGATCTGTTTGCATCTCAGGATACAACACACTGTCCACTTTGGTTCTCCCTAACACACCCAACCGCCCTGGGGCTGGATGCTATGGTACGGACATGGCCGAGGCTGCGTCTGTACGCATTTCCCCCGATTACTCCGCTCCCAGGAGTTCTGGAGTTCTTCTTCTTCTTCTTCTTTTTTTTAAATTTATTTTACTTTTATGAATCTGTCAAAATTGGTGTATTAAAGGGGACAGGTGTTTCTCTGCTGCATTTATACCAATCATTTGATGTGTGTTCCCATAGAGAGTGCCTGCTACTGCTTGCATTACTTAGGCATACTCTAAAAAAATATTGACAGAAAGACTCATGCTAAGCTGGATCTGCTTTTTTATGAAGAAGTACATTGAGAGCAATAGTTAGATTGATATTTTTCTTCTCTACTGTTTGAAAGTTTTTTTCACAGGGTTTGAAAAAAATGTACTTAAAAGTTGATGTTTGTAATTTTTAAAATGTTAAAATACTTTCTTTTATACAGAAAAAAAAAATGTGACATGCTTGGCCCGATCACAATTAAATCTGGCATTGTGTACAAAAGCCCTCTGCAACTGGCCTTCACATAATGAAAGCACTTTGTTTCGGTAAAGAAGGGTGGAATGTCTGTCTGAGCTTGATTAAGTCTGAATTATAAAAGGATCGATGACAGTATCTCTGGTTCAGCAAGTTTGGAATAATAGCTTTGTATCCATATATCCATATCCATTTTCTGGTACTTCATTTTTTGTTGCAAAAAACTCTTGTTTCATAACTCAGTAGAGACACAAGGATACATGTAAAAATAAACAAATTGTTGCATAAGGCATTATAAAAAATATTACAACATTTTCTTCTCTTCACTAATCATTTTAAGAATATCTTGTATTATTTAAGCACTTCTGTATTTCATTTATTTACATAAGCAGTTGTATATCTTAAATGTAAATTAAGCTGCATTAAGGGAGAAGAATCACAAACTCTGCTGTACATGTTTTCTGTCAAATGAAGAGTTTGTTGGCACCAGCTCAAATCTCCATAGGTGAAGTAATCTCGGGGAACAGATGTGCATTTCTGAATTTCTATCCTACTTCCTACCTTCCCTCCTTCAGAGGATTAAGATAAGTGACTAGAGGAGACTCTTCTCTATAAATACATATTCAAGGTGGACCAGAAACGATGCTTCAGCAAGTTATTTAGTTCACTTATACAGTGGGGTCCAAACATCAGAGAACACATTGAAAATCAAGGGATTCAAAATCGAATTTAAACCTGAAAATATCTAGGGGAAAAAATACACACACACACATATATATATATATATATACACACACACACACGCACAGAGTTTCTCAGAGATGACTAGGTCATTATTTTAAGGGACTGTGGAAGTCTGCATTACAATTTCCTCATTTCCGGTACTTCATTGGGATCGTAATGGCTCCCGAGAGACAATATGTGTCTTCACAAACTGTGTGGAATGTCTGAGATGAAAAGTATAGTATAAGCCGGTATCTCTTTGTCACAGCTGGATCAGGTGCCTAATTAGCACTTGCTAATTTGAGGTAATGAAACCAAACCTCTAGCTGACCAAATAACGAATATGCGATGCATGCCAGAGCGACATTATGCATCCCAGGATGCCCAGGTGAGGACTGGCAGCAAGAGTGGCACCAGCTGGTACTCAAAAGGGTGTTCGCTGTGGGAGACAAATGAAAATCTCAATCGAGCACATCAGCCAGGCTATTCAATGCACTTGAGCTTGGAACACAGAGAGACAAGCCATGGCAGAGCAAAGCAATCGTGAATAAAGAAAAGCATGACTGCAGGGTAATTCAATTCTCAGAATGTAAGGAACGGAGTCACAGTTGTATCAAGCTCATTAGGATGTCATAACATGTGAGTAGTTCAAATTAATGTATAACAACTTGTGTACACAGTGTTTTCTCGTATATTATGTGGTTTGATTAATTATACATGGAAAATGTGTTCCTGATGCCTATAAATCACAACCATTTTACATTTTAGCCAATTTTAAACACTTCCAGAGGCATAGTAAATGAATCGTTTAGAGGAGAGTCGTTGAGGTTTACTGGATAACCTGAATGTCCATCTGGGATCAGATGTCTGCAGTTTTCACCCTTGGTCGGCAGTGACAGAGTAGCATAGATAAACTGTTTCTTCATTGGGGGGGAGGAAAGGAAGGAAGGAAGGACCATAAAATTAATTTATGCAATTTGTCTTCTATATTCAACGCCATATAATATTGTGTGCATGTCAGACCAAATATTCCTCTACTTAAGAACTGCTGTGACTGGATCATTAAACGACTTGAATTTGACAACTGGATCAGTGAATGAATCATTCTTTTGAGTTGTTTTTTTAAATAAACTGATTTGGTTCACAATTTTTTCCAAATTATTTATTCGTTCAGAGTTCATCTCACTGACTTAACAATCTAGAATGACTAGATAAATGAATGGATGCATGGATGGATGGATGGGACAATTCATTCCCCTCAGGGTAATGTTCAGCTCTATACTACTTCAGCTTTTACTAGCTGAAGTACAATTTCTGGTCTTTTTTTTTTAGCCGTGGGGCAGCTGGAGGGGCTCTTTCTTAAACCTGAAAATATCCCCATTCCCCAAATATTTACTCACTTCCCCAAATCACTTAAATTATGGATAACTTGAAATAAAATGCCAGGCATATTTAAGAAGCTACACCTCTAGATGCCTGAATATATATATTTTATTGAAAGTACAAAAATAACTTTTACAGGCAGTGACAGAAGGCTAACCATAGGTAAACCTGATGCCATGATGACCATAGAGGGGTGCAAATGATTTTAGGTAATCATAGGTCACACACTATAGAGCAGTTAAATACAATTATGACAATTGGAAGTAGTTTATGCAATGCCCTGATTAAAATGTAATTTTAATCAGATACATATCTGATATCTGACCTATCTGATACACAAACATAAAAACATCCCTTTGGAATTTCAAGCCACCACAAGACAAAGACGACACTTTTGCCCAGAAAGATAGCTTTTTAATGTCATATTATGAAGCAGACATGCCTGTATGTTAGCACTAAAACTCAGTTTTTTTTTTTTTTTTTTTGCACACATATAAACATTCAGGAGCACAGAAACTGGTTTTCAACCTCTGTCCCATGAATTTTATAAATAAAACAACTTTGCTACTGAAAGCTACATTATTTCATTAACATATTACATTATTAAACTCATAAGCTTTACTATTACATACAGACTCTATACAGGCGCACCCAGTAATTCACACTCACCTTACAATCGCTCTCTCCCTTTCGTTAATTCATTCAAATTCATTTAAATAAATGTAATCTTACTGCACTACTTTTTTTTTCACTGCAGAATTCTAGATTTTACAAGTTGTTGATAAAGTAACAAACGTAAATAACAATTATATTACCACTATAGCTGTTCAGTCAGATTTTGTGCTGCATCCATGACAGCTTATATATGCTGGCAAATAATCATAGCCACCCAACATGAATTATATAAATAAATTTAGTATGGCCATTCAAAACCTGAAACACAGATATCGGATACCAATTGTGTCTAAAGTGAATGCAAACAGGCAGGACAAAAAAAAAAGATCAGATCTGTACATTAAGACTTGCAGTGTAAATGCAGCCTACTTCTTCATTCTATCATTGTGCTAGCGTTAACTGTAACCATAATGAACTGTCTCATAATCACATTAATCTATCAATCCATACCCATCTGAATTTAAATTAGACAGAGGGAAACGTGAAAGTCATATCCCATGAGCAGAACGTAGAAAAAAACACTGCCACAACGTTTTTTCAACGTTCTTCCCCAGACAGAGTTTGCACTGGGGCTTGCTGTTATGGCCTGGCATTTGATTGATGTCCTAATAGAGGCCTGCTGCCTCTCTGGAAGCCGAGAGCTCATGCTCTGCATTCATGGCACAAGAGAGCCGCATAAACACTGCCGTCTCATCAGTGTACACGGCTCTGATGAAACAGCGGGAAAGAGGGAAGTGCCCATTAAAGAACATGTGTAAATCTAACATCAGTTTATCAGCAATATCTCACAAATGATATGTTGCTTTAAGGAGGGATGAAAGCGATGTCAAAAGACATCAAGAGAAGGAGTCCAAGTAATGACAAGCATTGAAGATCAAACTCCAGACTGCAGCCGCATGGGACTTGCTGTGGGTACAGTAAACATTTATGTCAACACTAATTAATTAGAGATGAAATATTGGTCATGTCATAGGAAGAGATGTATATTTTTAATTTTTTGTATGTAAACAAACGTAGCTGAGGGGTGAGAGGTAGACTGGAACTCTTTATAAATTATATGGTTTTCAGTGCATTCACACATACTTGCAGCAACAAAGCATCCTGAACGCATTCATTTTCAATAAGAATATGCATTTTCCAGAAACTAAATTTGTATAAATTATTATATTAAATACATTATAATAACATGCTAAAAGATATAGAAATAGTTGGAGATCATACATACCTAGTAGGACATGCATCCACAAATCAAAGAGTAATCAAATTTTCCCAGGTCTTCTGACAGAGTTCAGTCTACAACACTAAACACTGTCAAATGAACAGATCCCATCAAATTTAGTAATTTGTTATAAGGTGAGGCCAATCGAAGAGGAAACCTGTTATATTTTGTAGACCAAAGATTTAACAGCTCTCTCTCTCTCTCTTTTATGAGTCAGCTCCCATGCGAGCCAAGCAACCTCCAGCTGCATTGGATGCGGTTATGGATGTGGCAGGTTACTATCTGGATGACTTTGGTGGTGTTCTTGTACAAGCCAGTAAAATATATGCCCAATCCCCAGACTGGAAGCAGTATAGTGGAAGAAACATTACATTCAGCAAAGCTGGGAACAAAAGGTGACATAAGGATATACAATGTTAATGAGTTATAATTAGCTGCCTATCAGATGAACTGAGAAATCAATTTTTCCTTGAGCTTTTGATATATAAGAGGTCATCATACTATAAAAATATCCTGTAAGTTTCAAAACTGAAAACTTCCTTGTTAGTCCAAAAACAGTTTGTAATGTTACCAAGCCCAGCGAACAACTCCTCCTGAAATGTGCCCATTTATGATATAGGCTAATAGATAATCAACACCTTCTTCACCATTGCAACTTTGGTCCCGCCCACTGGCGTTAGTGAGATGAGGAAGAGAGAAAAGCACAGGGTCACTCACTGGACTAAAAATAACACCTTCCAAAGGATCATAATACTAGGAATGTGGTTATTTTATTTATTTTCCACGATGTGACTGTCTCAGCATTATTTATTTTTTATGCAGTACAAATTTACTGTGGATTTATTGGTAAATCAGTCGTGATTTTGGAGCAGGCTATGCAAACAGACGTTTACGATATGGACTCGACAGTAATGCGACAACATGTAAGTAACTGTGTTAATTCTAATGCCTGATCTGTAGGGTTGGGTATCGAGAACCGGTTCCAAATTTCAAAGAACCGGGTATTCGATACGATGCGCGCATTTCGATTCTGTTTGTCGATTCCTGACTTTTTTCAGTCATTCTCGCACGGTGAACAGCAGTGAGCATTTTACAGTTGTATCTATCTGCTAGGACCTGCTGACAAGGACCTTATCTCATCACGCACATACGCAGTTCAGTACAATCGGCACTGACTTTTGTTTCAACACGGCATTAATCTAAAGGAATGCACCGTTTTTGGGGCCGTTCACATGTCAAGCGCGGCCGCGCACCTTTCTCCTCCTTTCCAAAGCGCTTTCGCTCCTGTGGCGTCTGTCGTTGCTATGCAACCATGAACTTCGCTCTGCAAGATGACGAGGAAGTATCAGCAAAGGATTAATTGGTTTCTAGCCCTTGCATTAGCTTTACTAGATATATTTATGGAGATGAGAAATAAAACCCGGCTGAGCTTTTGATGTTGTTACGGAAAGGCCGAAGCTGATCGGTTGGTTCTAGTCACATGACCTGCGGTGCGCTTGAGGCATTCTGAAAAGCATATAGGCCCCGCCTGGAAACATTTGAAATAACGAACATTTGAAATAACGAACTGTGAACTCTAACCCAGCCGCGAGTCCTAAAGCACCAGATACAGCTTAGCAATAGCACACACAGGTACAAAAACAGTTACAGCCTACTGGTTATAGCCTAAATGTGGCAAGAATAAAAGGTAAAAACATTATTCTTGAAGTATTTTCTCTTTTTTTCTCTCCATAAAAACAATATTAGACTCGGAATCGAGAATCGATAAGAACCAGATTCGATAAGCAGAACCAGAATCGTTAAAATTAAAACGATACCCAACCCTACTGATCTGTGACCAGTGATTTCTGATTTGTATGATTCATGTACAGTCAGATGTTCTTTGTCTATGCGCCAGTAAACCAAACCAGTGATGACTTAACGGTCAACTTCACATTGTTTCTCTTAGTAGGATGAAAATAATCTGTTATTTAAACTGTGAAATTATACTTAGAAAGCGATCAAAGAACGCTCCCTTTGCAATCGCTGGAGCTGTCAATCAAACAGCTCGAGTTTATCATTGACTGAGTTCTGGACTTGTGCCAAAACTCATCTCGTATTTACAGTGTATTTGCACTGTTAGTTATGAAAGCATTTGTTAGTTTGCAGAAATCGAATTGCAATGACGAGATCACTGCAACCTTCATGCCACGATCTAAATATAATGCCATAGATATATATATATATATATAATCAACACTTGACAGCTGTAATAGTAAAACTGTGCTAAAAGTTTTCAAGAGAGTTATAAATATAAGACTTAGCTATTTCATATGCAAGATGTTAGCCAACCACAGCAGTGGGCATTTACATTGAAGTCTAACAGCAGACACGCCTCTTAAAACAGTGTGTTCAAATCAGAGGGCTAAAAGGTAGGAAAATTGCCTTTTATTTCTAAATTATGGCAATTTTTGATGTAGTATACAGTATTCAGTATACAGTTAGTGCACCACAGGAAACATTCAACAATAAAACAATGCAGTGCATGACCCCTTTAAAAGATGTAAAATGTAAATATACTGCCTCACCTATTATAAAAAGATGTGTAAAAATCCATCATATTATACTTCGACATATTACAGACACACACACATACTTCCTGTCAGTGCACACTGACATGATGAAGACCCTCACAAATTACTTGCAGCATGTTTCCAATTCCTGGTTGTTATTTTTGTGGTTTGAAATGAAAAATTGTGTTTCATTTGGCCGAAGTGATTATGCATTGTAACCTGAGGAACTTATTGATTTGATTTACTCACATATGATCAATATAAACAATTTTTCAGCCTGCTGAGACACCCACACATGTGGTTTAAACACTGACATTAACATGCATTATCAAGCTATAGCATTGTTATTTGTGAATAAAACATTTGGCACCACAGAGTTTAAAGGGTTAGTTCACTCAAAAAAGAAAATTCATTAATTATTCACCCTCATGACGTTCCAAACCCGTAAGACATTCGAGGGGTCAGAGAGCTCAAAAATATCTTAATTTGTGTTCCAAAGATGAACAATGGTCTTACAGGTTTGTTATTAATGACAGAATTTTCATTTTTGGGTGAACTATCCCTTTAACTCTTTAGTTTAACCTTGGTCACAATACTCCCTACTGCTTATTTTAGAATCTTTTTCTGCCGTTGTGCACCATAGGGAACAAACACAGACACACACACACACACACATATATATATATATATATAGAGAGAGAGAGAGAGAGAGAGAGTATAAAATTATGTGTATGTTATGAGGAATTGCTTAAATGTGTTTGTTGTCTAGAAACATTCTGTGTCAACTGATTTGAAAAGGAATGGATATACTACAGTGCAGTCATGTGCAGTCATGTTTCTGTAATTATTTAAGTTATCTAATTATTTAGTTAAAAATTATCATTAAAAAAACTACTAATATTTAAATAAATAAAAGCCTATAAAAGTGTTTGATTCATTTCCTTTTATTGTCACATAGTGTTGCCTCTAGGCAGCATACCATAAGGCTGCCCTGATCAAAGATTATTTTTCAAAATTAGCTTTTGATCTTACTAATGATTTTCATTTTATATCATAAAAGTGAAACATTTTTAACACTGTTTTTATAATGCATGCAACCGAGGGTTAATTGACAAATACGTCTCCTTAGCAAGAACTGTCTTTTACATTAACACCAATAAAGTTCTCAGTTTCCATTATTTCTAGATTGTTCAGCATTACAATTTGCAGTGAATATATAACCTCTAAGTGTTCCGTACTTATCTGATTCTTTCTAATTCTGTCTGTGTCTCTCTCACAGCAGTCTGCAAAGCAATCTCCCTCAATTCACCTGCGATTCTAATCTCACACATTCAACTTCCCATTCTCTTTTTCTCTCTCTGTCTTCATCTCTTGCACACTCACTTCCATTACTGCTAAAGACGGAAAAATAAATTACAGTAAAAAAAAGTGTGGGTTTAAATTTAATCTTTCAAAAGTGCTTGTCCATGTCCTGCATATGCATTCTTTTTTGCACTGAAAGCAAAATGGAAACTTTTATAAGAACACGAACAATGGAAGTGAAGACAATCTTGAAAAGGTATAAGACGTAGACAGGCTGGCATCGTTATATTAGGTGCCAGTGGGACTGGGCCTTACTAAACTTGTTTTATGTGCACAAAAAATGACAAAAGCAGTGTTTTTTGTTGTTGTTGTTGTTGTTGTTGTTTGTTTGTTTTTTTTTTTTTTTCTTTTTGGTGAAATTCTACTTGTTACATAACGTCTGTTCAGTGGAATTGAAATTCAGAGCACGCATAGAGCACAAAACAGACTGGATCTAAAAACTTCAGATGATGCAACTCATATCTTTATCCCTGAGAGCTACCATAACTCTGTGTAAAAACAACAACACGAAACTCAATTGTGATGCTAACAGATAGAGGCCTCTAACTAGAGAAATGAGTGCTGACAAGTGCCCATCCTTTTTTAGTGCCCTTTTACCTGTCCCACAATCATTCAACAGCCTCAGGATGTAAGACTGAACACCATTATTGACAGTGTTAATATTATGGTTCATAGGATTGACTCTATCCTTCTTTTCTAATTACTGAATCTTACACTCAGTTGCATGTGGATTTCAGTGGAAGTGTTTTAAACTTAAAGGCCCACTGAAGTGCCTTGGAATGCGCAGCATTATTTAATGGCTGCATCCGAAAACTGAAAATCCTGCCTTCAGAGGATGCATTCCAAAGTAGGAAGACATCAAGGCACATCCAAATACAATGTTAGCTTCACTTCCTGTCTCATGAGATACACTTTATTGACAAAAGTTTTGGGATGCCTGCCTTTATGTGCACATGAACTTTAATAACATCCCATTTTTAATCTGTAGGGTTTCATATGGAGTTGGCCCACCCTTTGCAGCTATAACAGCCTCAACTCTTCTGGGAAGGCTTTCCACAAGATTTGGGAGTGTGTTTATGGAATTTTTGACCATTCTTCTAGAAGCGCGTTTGTGTGGTCAGGCAGTGATGTTGGCGAGAAGGCCTGGCTCGCAGTCTCCGCTCTAATTCATCCCAAAGGTGTTCTATCGGGTTGACATCAGGACTCCAGTCAAGTTCCTCCACACCAAACTCGCTCATCCATGTCTTTATGGACCTTGCTTTGTGCACTAGTGCGCAGTCATGTTGGAACAGGAAGGGGCCATCCCCAAACTGTTCCCACAAAGTTGGGAGCATGAAATTGTCCAAAATGTCTTGGTATGCTGAAGCATTAAGAGTTCCTTTCACTGGAACTAAGGGGCCAAGCCCAACCCCTGAAAAACAACCCCACACTATAATCCACCAAACATTACACTTGGCACAATGCAGTCAGGCAAGTACCATTCTCCTGGCAACCACCAAACCCAGACTCGTCCATCTGATTGCCAGACAGAGAAGTGTGATTCGTCACTCCAGAGAACACGTCTCCACTACTCTAGAGTCCAGTGGTGGCGTGCTTTACACCACTGCATTCAACGCTTTGCATTGCACTTGGTGATGTAAGGCTTGGATGCAGCTGCTCGGTCACGGAAACCCATTCCATGAAGCTCTCTACGCAGTGTTCTTAAGCTAATCTGAAGGCCACACGAAGTTTGGAGGTCTGTAGCTATTGACTCTGCAGAAAGTTGGCGACTTCTGCGCACTGTGCACCTCAGTATGCGCTGACCCCGCTCTGTGATTTAACGTGGCCTACTACTTTGTGGCTGAGTTGCTGTTGTTCCCAATTGCTTCCACTTTGTTATGATACCACTAACCGTTGACTGTAGAATATTTAGTAGCGAGGAAATTTCATGAATGGACTTATTGCACAGGTGGCAACCTATCACGGTACCACACTTGAATTCACTGAGCTCCTGAGAGCGACCCATTCTTTCACAAATGTTTGTAGAAGCAGTCTGCATACCTAGGTGCTTAATTTTATACAAAGTGATTGGAACACCTGAATTCAATGATTTGGAGGGGTGTCCCAATACTTTTGCCAATATAGTGTACCTTCATCTGATCGATTTTTGAAGGCAGCATAGATGTATCCTTCGCTGCCTTTGATATCCCACAATCCTGTGGTTTCCATCCTGTGACAGTGGAGATAAAAATAAAGATGGCGTCTGAAAGTTGTGGTTGGTGGTCAGTCTGTATGTAAATGTATGTTTTTTTTGTTACCATTGTTTTCCACTTTTGATGTCATTTCTAACAAGAAATTATTATTGTAGTACTTAAATATTCACTTAGTTATCACCAAAGCTTGCGCTATTTTGCTGTAGATCATTAAACCGTTACTCTGCCTCAGAAATCTGTTTTGTGAGGTAAATTCGTGCGCAATTGCTGCCTGCAAAGTCATTGTCTGATGGGGCAGTGAGGCAACAAGTCAGCTGCCTAAGTTTTTGGATACAGCCAATGTGTTGACGTAATTTCCACTGAAACAGGAAGACAGGGCAGGACATATCAAGCAACTCCTACCCTTTTTTTTTAAATAGCCAATAGCGTTTCGTTTATATCACAGCTTGGCCAGAGCCATTGAGCTCTGTAAATCCTCAGTTTCCTTCTAATCTCTAACCGTTTCTCCACCTAATCTCCTCCAGAAAATCTGATGAGAAGCTTGCAGCGTGATGTCATCATTGATCCATATTGGCGGAAGTGAGAGACTGAAAGTTTTAAACGTTTATATCTTCTAAACATGAATTTTGCCATTGTTTTGGAGCACGCTAGCTTATAGTTAAGAGTAAGGCTAACATATTTATCCTAAAAGCCAAAAAACTTCCATTTTGATTTCATGGTGACTTTAACCAACATAAAGGTCATTTGGCGAAAAATAGGAATGTCACTCAAATCCCATGCAGTGGTTTGTATTTGGTTAGCAAAGAAGTTTTATGTGGGAGATGGTTCTCTGAAGGTTATTTTATGAGTCCTAGCAAACGGAAGATGAAGAGGAGAATGAAAATTAACTTTCATCAGCCCTGCAGGGGAGCCGTCCTTGCAGAAGAACCTGAGGGCAGGTCATGACAAAGATAACAGAGGTGGACAGCGGACTGTGCGTCAGAACAGTTGATACTGTATACAGTAGTTGCTCAGTAGGTCAGATCGTCCTCTGTTTTGTTAGTGCTAATGTAGAGCACAAGATATAAGTGCTCCTGTTTTACTAGCACCAGGTCATGTTATCTTTGGTTCAGCAAAGAGTGGTTGCACAGAGTGTAACAGGAGCCTCAGAGAGAACAACTGCAGCTGATATGAGGCATTGCATGTCTATCAAAGCATTTCAAAACCATTAAACTGTTCACTGGATGAGTGCGTTACACTACCGAAATCATCTCAATGTGCCGTTATGCAAATTTTCCCAGAGGTGCTGTATAATTAAGGGAGTAGATATGATTTAATTAAGACCACTATAATTACTCGTGCAAGCCATCCCATGTGAGAATATGACCCATTTCATAAAGGAGAAAGGGGGTAGTCATGTAGAGCAAAGGCTTATTTATGTATTCATTCATTTATGCAGTCCAAGTCAATATGTATATCTGACATAAGAGTAATTTGTTCATAAATTGAACTACACTGGTCACGTTGTATATGGGTTTTTGCATGCAGTACGGCAAGAATGCAAGACTGACGTTTGTCGTCACTTTCATGGCACAGTCTTTTTTTTTTTTTTTTTTTTTACTTTCATCATCACATTAAATACAGACTGCTAATTCAAATTCACAACTCAGGTGATTTCTTTTGCTGCGATGCTGAAGAGCAGCAAAGAAGAACCGTTGCTAAAAAGCGGTACAGGAAACACATAGCACAACATACTGTATGTTAGTGGTGTTTCTTCAACATATTTGCAAAACAATTATCGTAGGCCTGCTTATAAAGGATAAGAGCATATTTGTTTTGAAGTGTTATTTTACTCTAATGCTCAAAGCAGACTTGTATTGGATCCTAGCTTAATGCCTTCAGCGATGGAACAACACTTCAGAAAGTGACGGGTGCCGAAATAGGCTACTTCAGAAGATGTCCATTCCTATTGTAGGCTGAAAGTTGGAAAACTTTTCTGAAAACCAAGCTGACTTAAGGCTTAGATTGGAGTTGAAAAATTCTTAAGCTTTTCAAAAGTGCCAGTAATTGCTGCCTCAGAGCAGCAATATCCCGCAAAGAGCTGGAATCCCGCTGGAGGACTGCCCACAAAGAGCTCTCTGTCAGATACAGTGTGATTAAGGATAAACTGCAGTTCTCTCGGCTTACCACATAACATAACCCATAAAAAGCTACATAAACAGTAGAGACAGCAATGCTTCTCAGCTATTCTCAGTGATTGCCAGTTGAACTATGGATTATGGCAGTCTAAAAGAGGTTTCTGCTGCCTTTCTTCCCACCCAGTCACAAAACTTCACTTTTTTTTTTTTTTTTTTTTTTTTCAGTTGTAGATGGACATGTTTATGAAAATGACAACATTTTGATTAGCATGTAATGTGATATGTTAACTAAGGATAATGACATTGATTTTCCTGTTAAAAAGACTGTCTTAGACCAGCAAAATGGTTGAAATGCTAAAAAATTTGATGCTGGTCTAGCTGGAGGACAGCAGTTCACTATCGAAAAATAGTTGACTAAGGCAGTGGTTCCCAAACTGGGGTACGTGAGGTGACAGAGGGGGTACGCAAACAAAATGCTGAGTTTTGCTGTTCATTTAATTCTTCAAATAACATTAAAACCGAGCATGTTTTTCTAACAGACACAATGCTGTAAATACATGTCATCCAATCAAAAATCAATGCCGTTCTCGACAATGTACCTGTAGATTTAGCACTTACTAGTATAAAGAACAAATAGCCGGGCACAGAAGGTGCATAGAGATCAATTTAAGATTCAGACTCTTAATACAAAACATACCTTTTCTGAGTTCTTGGTTTTAATGTTGATAATATCATACGAGCAAGAATGCAAATCCAAATATCCACACGACTGCAAATGTGACAATGATTTTATACAACAGTTCAACAAACAAAAGGGTAATATTAAGAGATGTTCTTCACAGTATTGTCAGCATTTGCTCTATTTTGCAACAAAATAATAGTTCTACCAGAAAGACTCGGGAGGCAAGATGACATAACAATGATATTTATTAACAAATCAGCAAATGCAAGCAAAATATTGTAAGATAAAGTTCTTTGGCGTAGGCCCCATCCGTAGCTCACATCCTGTGGGTTGCGGACTCTGCATTTCCTGCCTGAGGATGAAGGCTGGGGCGTAGCTGACCCCCGGGAGGTATGGACAGGGACCATACTGTTCGTGGTGGGGAAGATAGGGGGTAAAAGTTTGCGTCATCATCTGCAAACTCAGACATGTGTAAGTACCGATCTTTTATACTCCAAGTGTTAGATAATGATTGGTTAGATCTAAACATGATAAGTGACGTAACATTTGAGTCTTCCTGGCAGAACTTACGCTAGAGCTTTCATTTCCAACGAAAGCCACAGCAGAACTACAACACACAGTGGTGTTTTGTGAACGAATCTGCTGCTTTGAAAAGATCATTTATGAAAATCATTGATTCACTGATTCATAATACAGCCACTTGCTTTGTTACTGAATGAATGAATCAATGAATGACTCAATGACTCACGCATTATCACAGTGAGTTACCGCCACCTACTGGCAGTTTTAGTGTTTATTATTAAGAATCAGTTTTCACATTTTTATCATAATTGCATATTTCTCTATTGAACTTTTTTTTTTATTTAAAACATTATTGATGTTGTAAAGGTATTTATAAAGATAAAAAATGCACTAGAAAGTCAATTTAGGGGGCAAATATTGTCCCTTAATGGAAAAGGTTGGTTAATGCCTCAGGGGTACTCCATTCTAAAAGTTTGGGAACCACTAGACTAAGGTTTGCTGATAATGCTAAATAAGAATCCTGATAGCCTCCAAAACACAACATGCTGCCAGTTTAACTGTGCAATCCAGTGGGATTGGGCCTTACTAACGACTCAATAGAATGACATTTCTCATCATTGTTTCATGGCACAGTCTTTTTTTTCTTTCATCATCACATTAAATACAGGCTGCTAACTCAAATTCACAACTCAGATAAAATATGATTCATTTCGCTGCGACACTGAAGAGTAGCAAGGAAGCACTGTTGCTAAAAACAGGAACAGGAAACACATACTGTAGCACAACAGACTGTATGATAATGGTATTTCTTCAAAATATTTGCAAAACAATTATTGTAGGCCTGCTTATAAAGGATAAGAGCATAATTTGTTTTGAAATGTTATTTGATTCTAATGCTTAAAGCAGACTTGAACAGTATTGGATCCTAGCTTAATGCCCTCAGCGATGGAGCAACACTTCAGAAAGTGACGGGTGCCGAAATAAGCTACTTCAGAAGATGTCCATTCCTATTGTAGGCTGAAAGTTGGAAAACTTTTCTGAAAACCAAGCTGACTTTAGGCTTAGATTGGAGTTGAAAAATGCTTAAACATTCTTAATGGAAAAGGTTGGTAAATGCCTCAGGGGGTACTCCAATCTAAAAGTTTGGGAATCACTGGACTAAGGCTTGCTGATTATGCTAAATAAGAGTCCTGATAGCCTCCAAAACAAAACATGCTACTAGTTTAACTGTGCAATCTGGTGGGATTGGGCCTTTACTATACTTGTTTTACAATATTTTTTTTTTTTTTTTTGAATGTTATTAATTTGGATCACAGACAGAACAAAAAACAGACAGAAGCAGCACCAAAGGAAAGAGAAACTAGATCTTAGATGACACATGAACACAAAACTCTATTGTGATCCTGTAACAATGCTGTAGAAACATTTGCGGTGACAGAGTTCTGGCTGTACAACAACCTAGAATTAGGCTTAATTTATTATAAAGCCCTGTTTAATGATAGTTATAGGATAGAGTAAAAATATTTAAAGTTTAATGAAACACATAGGGCTGCTGCAGACGGTTCTGATTAAGAGGGCAATATGGGAAAAGACATTGTTGTGCCAAGATCCACAAGAACACTCTGGACATGATGCTGTGCAACCCGGATTCATTTGTCCTAACACAATCTGGCTTTTAATCCACTTACTTCTAACAGAGAATTGAGCACGTATGGACTAAAGCTCAAATGCGACAAAACAGCTGACTACTGCAAACATCAATAGAACGGCAACATGATTTTTTTATTTATTTATTTTTTTTTTTTATTACTTGTAAAAAGCAGGACTTGTTTATCTGACCTCTTAAAATGCATTTGGCGGTTTTTGTCCCCCAGACATGACAGCTACAAGCTGTCTCTCTCACCTTGAATTGATCAACATGACTACGCTTGAGTGCTTCACATTATCCTGGGCTTTTAGCATACAGTATAGCAAAAGTATCTTTGAGGACCAAATGGACTTTAATATTTAATTAGAGGCACAAATGACTTTGAAGACTAATTTATTTCTGCTCTTGCATTAGATTAGGCACTCTCCAAATGATTTCCCAGGTGTTTATAGAATGTCAAGCGATACTTAAAACTTTAAGGAAAAAAAAAAAAAAAAAAAACCCTGATATACAAAACCAAGTATCCCCAAGCCCTGTGCTATTTTATCTACTGATGTCCATTCCTGTGAGATCCAGAGGACAACCCATCGGATAATGTCTGACCTTTAAAACTTGAGGAGGAGAGACGGGAGACCAAGATCATTATCGTCCCTCAAAGAGTCACCTTTCTTTCTTTGTTACCTGCAGTGTACCACTGACCACAATTGTTGATGGTCGATCACCAGCATCACCTTGTTTTGTCTCTGAGATGTGATTGCTATACCCCTCTATGACCTTTCAAAAGCTGTAATCTTTAACACTCGCTCAATTACTTCCATGACTCCAATGTCATATCCAAACTGAAGTTTCAATGCTAACAGATTAATGGCCAAATGTATGTGGATGACCTCTTTAATGAACAAATTTGGCACAGCATGCAATAATATCTCAAAAGAGGAATTGTGGTAACAGTTTGTAAAGTTCTCTTACAAATTTTAATTAATGATTATATGAAATTAAATGAGCTTCTTCCCATGTTAGTGACATGAGCACGCGTGTTAGCCCCGAGAACACGCAACAAAGGGGGTGAGGCCATGTTGGTCTGCTTTAGAGAAGAGGAAGAGTTGTAGTAGAGTGTTGTTCCCATACCATAATTTTACGCTGGACTGCTTCACAAACGAGGGTCAATTCAACTCTGGATTTGCACAGAAGATTAACATGACGGCACATGCTAGTCGATGAGTTGAATCAACTCCACAGCAACTACATAAATTTATCCACTAAACATTCAGAAACATCTAGATGCATTCTAAAAATTGTAACTTCTTCCTGAGTCTCTCCATCAGTGTCCGACTCCGGTTTGAACATAAGGCTGAACACCGTTACTGACAATTGTCATTTTGGCTGCGTGAGATTCTCCAGTTTTGTTGTTGTTGAGCAACCGAAGTGCGAGCTGTTAAAGCTCTGCCATCTTTTGGAAAGCGGGACAGGAGCAGCAGCTCATTTGCATTTAAAGGGACACACACAAAAACGGTGTGTTTTTGCTCACACCCAAATAGGGGCAAATTTGACAAGCTATAATAAATGATCTGTAGGGTATTTTGAGCTGAAACTTCACAGACACATTCTGGAGACAACAGAGACTTATATTACATCTTGTAAAATGGGCATTATAGGTCCTCTTTAAGCAAGAACATGAGTATGGTGTACAGGTGTTCACATACTGTTTTTCCAGGAACTTACAAAACCACAAAGAAAACGTTCAAAGATGACAGAAAGCCATCTCCCAACTCATTCTCATAGATCTTCTCACTATGTGAATTGTAAACCACTCTGCCATCTTGAATGTAAAAAGATCATACAGTATATGACAAAAATGTCTCTAAAGGCTTCAGGTAGTGAGCTGAGATGGTCTGACGGAATCCATGTATTATCCCAGGCTTATGCATTTAGATCTGTCATTAAAGGACTGAGATGTATATAAAAAAATCCCAGTCGACAGAGTTCTTCTCATCCATTTTGACAATAATCCGGTTGATATCCCAATCCGACACTAGTAGTTCATTCGCTTGGAAGCTTATAGGCTTTAATAAAAGTGCATAACTTAACATTTTGAGAAATATCACAAGGCAAACATCTATCCAAATGAAACAATTTATAATAATAATAATAATAATTTATTATTAAATCAAATGACATTTTCTCATTTGGGTATATTTTTGCTTTGTGGCAATACATTGAAATTTAATAAAATAAATAAATATAGTTTATTTTACATACAGTATAAGAGTAGGGCAAATTCACCAATCACCCACAATCCAGTTTAACCAATGCTAAATGCACTGAACTCGGACTCTGCTGTATTTGAGTCAGTGGCTTTCTTTTTAGCTCAAACAAGCTTCAAAACTGACAAGACCAGGAATTGCACCTTAGCAGACAGCACAAAGCAGACAAATAAACAGCAAGTGCAATTAGTTCTTAGTGAATTCCCCCCAGCGTATTTCAGTTATCTCTATATAGAGGTAATTTCAGTCTGCTTGAGGAGCTGAACAAACTGTGTATGAGATGGTCTACAGCGAGTGTTGAACCAGACAGCTGGAGGAGTTCATCTGTCAGAGCAGAGATCAAAGGGTCTGGATGAACTGTAGCCAGACCTAGAGTGAATCTGAAAAAAATACTGTCATCCTTTATGCATGCAGGGAGAACACAGACACTAGCTCAGCAAGGATTTCTAATGTACAAGGTAAAGCGATCTGTTAGCAGTGGCGGCTCGTGGGTTTTAAAATAGAGGAGGCACACTAAATTGTAGTGGTCTGGGGATCCCCTGCTGAGGATTATTGTTATTATTATTATTAGCTTAACTGCTTTAAATTGGCTTTTTGCTCACTTATAGACAGAAAATTTAAAGAAAATATACAGCAAGATAATACAAATATAATTTCACTCAACTAGCCTATCACTTGAAGCAAACATCCATCCCTACTTAAATGTCTGTGTTAAAAGAGCGCGTTGGGCTCGCTAGTGAAGCTGACTGCTGAAGCCAACTTAGGCGTCAAGTCTTCCCTAATTTTTAATTTGTATACTGTTTGAATGATAACTTGGTAAATTTGTTGGCAATCAAATATTCAATATTGCTACTCTCCATAATTAAGATACTTGGTACAATATCAGCGTAGTGGTTGCAGTTCAAACTAATATCACGTAATTTACGTCTCTTCGATGATTGGTTGATATACCAAGGAAGGCTAGCCTCCCCTGCGATGTATCTTTTCTCAACTCTCTGAATAGTGATTGGCTAATTTTTTACAAACTGAGGCACAAGACAGAGCCTGGGCTGCGTTCCACGCCAGTTTTAGAGACACACTCGCGAACTTCCCTAAGCACTTCCCCTCGGAGGAATCCCTGCCACCATTTTGAAGTGCGTTCCACTTCGTGAAGTGGACGAGGGAAGTTTATATGGACAGACCCTCGCTCCCTCGATTTTGACCAAGGGAGCGAGTCTACTTCATATGTGCACTTCAGGCAGCTCCATAACTCACAAATGCAACACGATTGTGACGTCACCGCATATCGCGTTTAATTTACCCCACCACAAACAACTCTATGATATATTAATTATTTTTTAAATATTTAAAACACACATATATACATATAGAATGCTGCATTAAACGAATTTTGTAAGGGGAAAAAATAAATAAATCAGTTCCATTGCAGATTCCAAGTGATCAAGGGCTTAGGACGTTCCAATTCAGCCCATTGCAAAGGTTCCGCCAGTAGTGGGCACTCATGCAACATAAGCAATGATGTACATCCAAGTCAACGGGAAGTTAGCGAGGGAAGGGCATTTAAAAAATGAACTGGAACGCAGCCCTGGTGTCATGAGAAGTTGAATCCCCCACCCCCAAGGAATTGGGTCTCCTTTAGGACCCAGGCGGTAATGCCTGATCAAAAGCTGTTATTGTGATGTCTTGACGAATTAACCTATTTCACTATTGAATGATGTTTATTACATTAAGTGCACAAACAACATGCTTGAAATATAAAATGAATACCTATGTATTGTATAGTAAAACAAAATGGAAACAGATATTGGAAGCAAAAAACATACCTAATATAATATAAGCTAAGCTAGCAGGCTAATCGGGTAGATGCATGCTATGCTAGTACATAAGCTAACTAAAAAAAAAGTAAGAATGAGAAATGCTTGATTTCACAACCTATAGCTTCAGTTATATACTAGTATATGAACCATGTAATTTAAAATAAATTAATGGTGATTAGAACGCAGTTTAAACAATATAAATCATAACGTGATTTTGCAGGAATTGTAATCAGGCGTTAAAAATACTAACAATTAAGAGTCTGTTGAACCAATGGGATCACTCGGGGTCCTAAAGGAGACGCGATACCTTAGCGGTTGTATTGACATTGGCAGATTCGGCAAGTTTGTGACAGAACAGTGGTGCTTTAGATTTCATGTTACGCCCCGTTCTATTAAGAAAAGGGGCTGACGTGAGTTTAGTGGATAACGGGGAAAACGACTCCAGCCGACAGATCACCACAGACATCAAAATAAGATCCACAAAGGATTTATTAAGGTGAAATACAAATTAAATAAAAGGAGCCATTGCTTCAGGGTGCCCCAAGGCCAAAACAACAAACAAAATAGCTTACAAATAAAATAAATAAATACCCTAACAAAAGAAACAAAATTACAATCAACTTCCCTAACTCCCTAAAATAAACAAATTGCAAACAAAGTCAAAATAAATGGCAGGACACCCCTACGCTCCTAAAGCATAAACAGAAACTTAGTTAAATCACTTCACAACAAAAACAGGAACAGTTTACAAAAAAACAAGTGGTTAGAGATCTGCCGACGGGAGAAGGAATCCGGAGCTCCTCACGCCAGAAGGCCAATGCCAGAATGAGCTCGCCATCTTCCGAGAGCGCCGCCTTTTAAACGGAACAGCCGCAGGCACAGCCAATGATGTTTTCTCTGCAGCAACCAATCCCTGCACAGACACTTAAAAAAAAAAAAAAAACTCCACATAGAAAAGACAGATGTGGAATATTGTAACATTTCAGTAACGTTACGGTTTTACAGCCGTGAAATTACAAAAAAAAAACAAAACACATTCTGAGACATGAAATGAAACGAATAACTGGGAACTTTATTAACATTAAATCATTTTCACCTCAAAATTTTGGGTAGGCTGTGCCTCCCCTGACATTCCCATTCATTTTAAAGGCAGTTGCTCAGCTGGTGCATACAGCCCCAGAGGGTGCATCTGGGGCTGTATGCACCAGCTGAGCAACTGCCTTTATGCCTTTTCAGAATACACAACTATCAACTATTTCTGAATGGCAGTTAATGGAGAAAAATTACTATATTTTGCTTATATTTTGTAGTTGCAACATCTACCAGCATACTCATGTTAACTATTCAAACCTTGACATCCACTTAATTACAAAAACCATACCTTTTTTTTTTTTTTCAGTGGACTACATCTCCCAACAGCCTGACAGACAACAATTCATGTGTCATGTGATTGTAGGGTAGCCTGAGCCTGTAATGTCATTTTCCATCAGACCACTAGGACTCATGCTCAATCACTATATTTTGCCGTATCTGACACTAAGGACTGTTGTACATGAAAAAGTAAGCTATAATTTTAGATGTAAATGCTGTGGAAAGAACAGATCCTATCACTTGCTGTGGAAAGAACAGATCCCATCACTTATGAACCAAAGAAACCTTGATGTGAGTGTGTGGGGGTGGCATGCATTTAAGGCGTGAGTCTTCCTTTCTTTTTCCAACAAAGGAAATGTCAAAATAAAGGAATGATCTAACATGATCTAAATCTATGCTAATGCCATGATTCATTTGGTTTTGAATGTAGAATATAAATCCTCCAGATTTGGCTTCTTGCCATCTGTGGCCCTTATTGTTGAGTAGTGTGAAATTATTTGCTTGTTATGCTCTACATGAATAATTCATTCTCCAACTACATGTTTTGAAGGCTTGGTTAATATTAACCTCGTTATGGTCATAATAAAGTTCAGATTCTCCTCGTTATCAGAGTATTTTAAGCAATATCTCAAGAGTCATTATTTGTAAATATCAATGTGAGCTCTCTGATCAGTAATATGCATGTTTCTTTAAAAAGCCATGAAAAGAAGAGTAGCTATTTTATGCTTCAAATTCAAAATATTGCCAATAAATGATGGAAAAGATTTACTTTAACATTCCAACATTTTTATAGCTAACACTAAAAACACTTTAGACTCCTAAATGTATTTAAATTACAACAATGATTGAATCAGAAATGTACCTTTTCAACAAGTGTGAATTTTATTTGCGATCAGAAAAGACATTATTGGCAAATGTATTTATACAAGTGCTCTTCAATTTTGCTCTAATGGTTATGTGAGATGGAGGATAACTACATATGTCCTAAAATATTCAACATTTAAACGTCTCTGCACTAAATGGAATCAGTATATTTCAGTACTTGACAGGAACTAATGGGCTCATATCCTCCAAACTGCTGTACTCATCTTTGGGATGTCAGCTGTATACCAATGAGCTGCAAATCTTATGGAAATTCATAACGTCTTCTCTTAATTAGGTGGTCATGAGAGAAGCTTCTACAGGGTAGCTGCCACCGGACCTTTAAGTGCATTGAAGAGTAAAAGTGTTGTACTGTTTCTATACCATAGAGACTACATAAAAAAACCTTCCAATTAACCCCCCTCCCAAAAAATCAGTTCAAGATGCTTACACTACATCCTACACCTTCCATATTCAATGTACGATAAAAGCGTAACTGATGCAACATCTGTTGCGCTTTTTTCGTAAGTTGAATATGGAAGGCGGTCTGGCCGAAGCTAGATATTTTACTTTATAACTTGGATATATTTCTTACACAAATGCATCGCTTCACTTCAGAAGGCCTTTATTAACCTCCCGGAGCTGCGTGGAGTACATTTATGATGGATGGATGCACTTTCTTGAGCTTCATACTCGTTGGTCCCATTTACTGCCATTATAAAGTCTGGATGTGTCAGATTATTTATTAATATAACTCAGATTGTGTTCATCAGAAAGAAGAAAGTCACCTAGGATGGCTTGAGGGTGAGTAAATCTTGGGGTAATTTTCATTTTTAAAGTGAATTAATCCTTTAAATAACTGTTCCAGCAAAAACAAACCATTACTAAACCAGCTATCATAATACATACATACATTTGTTATTAATTAAAATGTTCTTATTGTCCCAAATAAAACACCTTTGTTGTGAGAAATTATGCTCTTAAATTAGAGCCCATGCTAAAAGAACTTATCGATGAATGTTGGAAAGTTTTATAGGGAGTTTGGATATATGATAATTACACATTAAAAGAAAATGAATACCACCAAGTTGTGAACAAATTATTTGAGGAAAAGCATTCCAAATAGAAGCTGGTTTTGATAGGTATTGATTCAACCAATTAATTTTAAATGTATTGTTGAGAGAGTGAAAATCAATGAAGTTTTAACCACCATTATAATAAGAGTTTAATATGAACGACTTTCTCATATAGTGAGATTTATTTTTACATAAAAATTTATTAAGTGTGACTTTGCAGTCAGCATTTGCGCACAAAGGTACCTCAAGAAACTGATTTCGGACAGACTTCTGAGAAAGGTTTAATGATCTACAACAAAATAGAGAGATCTTTGGTGATATCTAAGGGAATATTTAATTACTACTACTACTACTACTACTACTACTACTACTAATTTCCCAGTAGAAATGACATCAAAAGTGGAAAATGTTGGTCAAAAATGTACATTTACACACAAACTGACCATCATGCTCACCTTTCAGACACCATCTTTATTTTTTAGTATAACCGCCACAAAAAGGAATTTTGGGTTTGTGGGATATCAAAGGCAGCAAAGGATACATCTATGCTGCCTTCAAAATTCGATCAGATGAAGGTCTCTCAGGAGACAGGATGTGATGCTAACATTGAATTCGGACGTGCCTTGATGCTTTCTTACTTTGGCATCCTCCGAAGGCAGCATTTTTAAGCTTTCGGACACAAAATTAAAGGTGAATGATGCAGACATTACGCCAGCAGGTGTCAATTATACAAACCCGATTCCAAAAAAGTTGGGACACTGTACAAATTGTGAATAAAAAAGGAATGCAATGATGTGGAAGCTTCAAATTTCAATATTTCATTCAGAATACAACATAATGACATATCAAATGTTTAAACTGAGACAATGTATCATTTTAAGGGAAAAATAAGTTGATTTTAAATTTCATGGCATCAACACATCTCAAAAAAGTTGGGACAAGGCCATGTTTACCACTGTGTGGCATCCCCTCTTCTTTTTATAACAGTCTGAAAACGTCTGGGGACTGAGGAGACAAGTTGCTCAAGTTTAGGAATAGGAATGTTGTCCCATTCTTGTCTAATACAGGCTTCTAGTTGCTCAACTGTCTTAGGTCTTCTTTGTCGCATCTTCCTCTTTATGATGCGCCAAATGTTTCCTATGGGTGAAAGATCTGGACTGCAGGCTGGCCATTTCAGTACCCGGATCCTTCTTCTACGCAGCCATGATTTTGTAATTGATGCAGTATGTGGTCTGGCATTGTCATGTTGGAAAATGCAAGGTCTTCCCTGAAAGAGACGACGTCTGGATGGGAGCATATGTTGTTCTAGAACTTGGATATACCTTTCAGCATTGATGGTGCCTTTCCAGATGTGTAAGCTGCCCATGCCACACGCACTCATGCAACCCCATACCACCAGAGATGCAGGCTTCTGAACTGAGCGCTGATAACAACTTGGGTTGTCCTTGTCCTCTTTAGTCCGGATGACATGGCGTCCCAGTTTTCCGAAAAGAACTTCAAATTTTGATTCGTCTGACCACAGAACAGTTTTCCACTTTGCCACAGTCCATTTTAAATGAGCCTTGGCCCAGAGAAAACGCCTGCGCTTCTGGATCATGTTTAGATATGGCTTCTTTTTTGACCTATAGAGCTTTAGCCGGCAACGGCGAATGGCACGGTGGATTGTGTTCACCGACAATGTTTCTGGAAGTATTCCTGAGCCCATGTTGTGATTTCCATTACAGTAGCATTCCTGTATGTGATGCAGTGCCGTCTAAGGGCCCGAAGATCACGGGCATCCAGTATGGTTTTCCGGCCTTGACCCTTACGCACAGAGATTGTTCCAGATTCTCTGAGTCTTTGGATGATATTATGCACTGTAGATGATGATAACTTCAAACTCTTTGCAATTTTTCTCTGAGAAACTCCTTTCTGATAATGCTCCACTATTTTTCGCCACAGCATTGGGGGAATTGGTGATCCTCTGCCCATCTTGACTTCTGAGAGACACTACCACTCTGAGAGGCTCTTTTTATACCCAATCATGTTGCCAATTGACCTAATAAGTTGCAAATTGGTCCTCCAGCTGTTCCTTATATGTATATTTAACTTTTCCGGCCTCTTATTGCTACCTGTCCCAACTTATTTGGAATGTGTAGCTCTCATGAAATCCAAAATGAGCCAATATTTGGCATGACATTTCAAAATGTCTCACTTTCAACATTTGATATGTTATCTATATTCTATTGTGAATAAAATATACGTTTATGAGATTTGTAAACTATTGCATTCCTTTTTTATTCACAATTTGTACAGTGTCCCAACTTTTTTGGAATCGGGTTTGTACTTCATTACATCAATAATAAACGGTTACTTTTGCTGCAATACATAACACACAGATCAGTTCTGACAGTATATTGATTGTTTATGTTGCTAAGGTTGTTGTGCAGTGTACATAGAATTCAGATTTGTAATCCAGTAAATAAGTATTTTTTTGACATCTTGATTTGGTGATTTATCTGAGATTTGAGTTTTCTCTCTATATTTGAACTTTTGATATTTACGGAGCCTCACCAAGCTTCTGTCAGTGATTACCACCTGCTCAGCTCTGCTTTAGGCCACATAAAAGAGAATATGAGATCACTGAGGCTTTTCTTCCATTATTTGAACCCTGCTCATTCTATTATTACATCTGAAGTTTATAAACTATTAACGTTCAGCTTAATGAATAATGCATTGAAATGGGAAGAACAGCGCCATCATAAGAATAGATGGGCTGCACATCATGACTAATGCAGTACATATGTGTTTTCCGTGCAAACAGAGAGGATGATGCCATCTCCAGCCTTGTTACAAGAGAAGCGTGCTCAGCATCCTCAGTGTGAATATTATTGTCTTATTTCCAGTTAGCTGAAGTTGTGAAAAGAACTGTAAATGTGCTGATTTTTTCAAACATCTGGATCTTAAGTTGTAGTAACATTAATATAAGCATTTAAATTAGAATATTATTATACAAACTATATTTAGTCTAAATGGCTAGCTTTGGAATGGAGGAATGTTATATGAGAATTAAAGAGAAATGACATCAATACAAGCAAAACCTCTTGGATGTCATTGTTATATCAGGCTTCTAGAATAAGAAAAGGAACAGCTATTTCAGCATCAGAATCAATAAAATGACTATACTTAACAGAATAGATCAAACATAATGTGTATATTTTTCTAAATTTCAGTTATCAGTTATTGTCAGTTAGCCGTGTCCCAACACTGGGGTTGCATGAGTTAGTGCACTCTCAGTGCTGGGTTTCGGCAGGAAGGGCATTCGACGTAAAAACGTGCCTAATCGGCTGTGAGGATCACTCCGCAAGATACTTTTAAAAATAATGCTTTACAATATTGCATTTTTTCCTAAAAAAGTAACTAATTGTGTTACTTAATTACTTCTAATGTAAAGTAATATGTTACATTACTTTTGCTTTGCTTTTTCTTACCTGGGCTGGGCTTGCTCGTTTCGCAAACCGTGAGTACAGTTTTCAAAACTGTGTGAACGGATTGCGAAAATGTGCGCACAGATTATGAATTTGTGGGTACAGATTGAAAAACCGAAGGTACGGATTATATAGTGCACAGATTGGAAATTGGGTATGGTTTATTAATCTATGGGCACAATTTGTTAAACCGAGGGAATGATTTAAGAATCTGTGAGTGCGGTTTTTAAACTGAGGGGACGGATTGCAAAATTGTGGCCACGGATTTGCGGGTCTTTTTTTTTTTTTCTCCTCGAGGTGACTTTCCGGGCTCCGTATAAAAGTCCATTCTAACCAAAGTGAAATAAATAAGCTGAAGGAAATGAAAATTCACACCTGGACAGTAGAGGGAGCAGCTCAAACAAACCTTTAAAGGATTAGTTTACTTTCAAATGAAAATTACCCCAAGCTTTACTCACCCTCAAGCCATCCTAGGTGTATATAACTTTCTTGTTTCTGACGAAGACAATCGGAGAAATATTAATAAATATCCTGACGCATCCGAGCTCCGGAGGATTAATAAAGGCCTTCTGAAGTGAAGCGATGCGTTTGTGTAAAAAAAATATCCATATTAAACAAGTTATGAAGTAAAATATGTAGCTTCTGCCAGACCGCCTTCCGTATTCAAATTATGGAAAAAACGGAACTGGAGTCGCATCAGTTACGTAAATAGGTAAGGCGTAGGACTTACAGCGTACGCTTTTTGAAGAATACGGAAGGCGTCAGCTCATGCTTGTTTGGTAGCGCATTACTGCCATTATAAAGCTCGGATGCGTCAGGATATTTATTAATATTTCTCCGATTGTCTTCGTCAGAAACAAGAAAGTTATATACACCTAGGATGGCTTGAGGGTGAGTAAAGCTTAGGGTAATTTTCATTTGAAAGTGAACTAATCCTTTAAGCTGTGCAAACTCTGGTTTGCAGAAGAATATGACACAGAAGAAAGTCTTTTATTTACACTTTTATTTCAGCAATAAAAAAGTGAAACACAGATGTGATGTTTATCTAAAGTCATTTTTGCTTATTAGTATGATTGAATTGGATCACTAAGGGTCAGCAGGAAAGACATTGGTTAATAAAGTGAGACTAAAGTATATTTATATTACTTAACATTTACTTATTGCCGGTTTGCATAATATTCTGATTTTGCATTTCCCTGTTATTTTGAGGAATACTGGGTATGAGAAAAGCAAACGTTTATACAGTGCACAAACGCCTCTGCACCTTACGATTTCTCTCAACATGGGGACTGGAGAGGTGTCAGTCAATACATGTTAAAACAAAGTAACTTATGGCACTTTTTGAAAAGGTAACTACAATAAAGTTCACTAAAAAAGATATTTTGTAAGTAATGTGTTACTATACTAGTTACATTAAAAAAGTAATCTCATTACATAACTCTCATTACTTACCTCATTACCCCAACACTGTATATTTATCAAATACATTTTTCCCTGTCTCCATTTGATATCGCATCTCATGCACTAGCCTGGAGCAAGAGTTTATATACTACTAGTGCTTGCAACTAAAATTGAGATGAATTGGAATGCTGAATGAAAAGCTCTCTCCAGGTATGCTAGACCTCCTTGGTTGCATTAAGTCTCAATGGGATTTACGACTGATCTTTTCACAGATTTGAGGGATAAAGACAGATTTTTTTTAAAAAAGCAAGTTTGTGGACCTAAGCAACAGCTGCATCCAAGCACATCATCTGGATAAACAGAGAAGACTGCTGCTGAGCTGCCACTGATTTCTAAATTGTGATCCATTGATTTCACATGCTCTCACTCAGGAACTGAGATATGAAGATGTAGCAGAACTGAGAAAAATAAATCAAGTTTTCCTTTATTTAATCAGGTCAGTTTAGCATTTTGTAGGGTATTTGAATGATAGGCCTCTTCAGTGTATGACACCCTACAGGCAACTTGCATTGGCATAATGTAATGCTTCACATAAATTCTGAAGACTCTAATAGTCATTCTGATCTCCAGCAGCTGATAAATATAATATAGGGAATAGGAATCTAATCAGTGATTTAATTTCAGTCATATCTTTTGTAATCTCTCTTTCTTATGTTAACAATAAGTCACAGGAGAAAATCAAATGTTTGAATCATATATGTTTCCTTGAATTTATACTCAGGCTTGACACTATAATTCCTGCATCACTACTTAGCAACAGGGCTGAATCACTACCAAACTTTATATCCCACTGGCAAAACAATTTCACATTTTAGCTTATTTGTAAACTTGAAGTATGAAATTAATATAATAAAACAGGAAGACTGGCCATTGTGAAATAATAAACAGAGAAAAAATTCAGGTATGAACTATAGAGAGCACCCAGATTTCTTGTGACGAGCAAGTTGGCTGTCGAAACCAGAATTTATATAGTGTCATTTCTTTAACTTTTTTACCGTCTGAACATTTCACACTGTTGATTTTTTATTTACTGTGTTCAAGTGTGCTGCCTTTCCAGTGTGAAAAATTTCAGACATATCAAAAGTAAATGAAAATTTAACAATACAGCAGGCAACAGACTTAATTGCATTGTCCTCACCCATTGCACGCAACAATGAGCATAAAATTTGATGTCAAATTTGATGTGATTTGCAGACAAATAGTGCTTTGAGTTGATTATTTTTAATGAATCTATCAAATAAATCAGTCAGTCTATAACGAACAACATAGCGTAAAATTAAAGTATATTTCCCTTTATAAATTAAATTAACAGCAGGGTCACTGTCTAGCATGTGACTGAAGGCTTGAAAAATACCTTATGCTTATACATAGGCGCGCCGTTGACACGGGGGACGGGGGGTCAGGACCCCCGCTGTTTTGAAAAGACAGAAATCGACCCCCGCACTTTTGATAAGGGCTGCTTCAATCAGTCACACTATATCATCTTTTAGCTTAGGATATTTTCTTTCAAATGAGACCATTTTCACGTTTCTGTGAGCTTTCGTTTGTAAATAATCAACTTTTGTCGCGGATGTGAACAGGAAATGCGCTCTCGAACGGAGAAACACGCGATCTCCAAACAATCGATCAAAGCGTGCTAACGTTTTAGGACAGGTCGATGGTATATAAATCATGCCCGAACGTTAGCGTTTGTCAATCAAACCAAACTGTCCATTCAGAAACCGAGAAATTTGACACTTTAAGGTAAGGAGACTGATCTCTCAGGTTGACACGCGAGCTGGCTTGACTGGAGTTTTCGTGAGGATATAGTTTATGGACTGTTTTGATTTCGGTAATTACATATAGAAAGGTAAAAGCATTGATGGCATCTATAAAAGAGATATCTGAAAGCGAAACGAAAGTGATTATTGCCTCGACCAGCGAGGCAGTGGTGAGGACGCACGAGAGGAGACCTGCGCGTTTAATTGGTGTGTGTATACTGTAATACTGCATTTACAATGCTTAACACTTTGATCGCGAAAGTGCCCTTTGCGGTCGCATCGCGCAAATTTGTGAAAATGGTGGCATCATGCGCTTATTACGTGTTCAGTCTATAGGTGCGTAGTGTTTGTTTACAAAGTGACATTGCCAACTACTGGCCCCGCAGCAGAATACAGCGTTTTTAGTTGTTTTCACAGATCCATGTGAACTGGGATCCTTTTGACAATGTTGTTGTCTGTATGCAAAAAAAAAAAAAAAAAAAGTACATTGTTGTCATGTAAACGTACCCTAAACCTAAATCTCTTTCAAGAAAAACTGATCTGCTGTAACCTGCAATTTCACTGTGTAGGAGGAAATGTGTATTTGTGTTTAGCTGCTTTAAATGTCTCCAAAGTTAAAACCAAACCTACAATCTAGCTGAGTGTTTGTATATGCCGTGAGGTGCTCAACTACAGAAGATGCAGTGATGATATACAGGTGGCATTAGAAACACTTCTGAATAAAGTGAAAGTCAGGTGCAGTGATGACTGAAGGAAGGGACGTTTGGAGGAGAATGAGTGTCTGTGTATAGAAGACAGAAACAGTGGGCTACATCCTACACCATCTGTTTCCTCTCTCTCTGTCCCAAAGGGATGTGTCTGGGAGTGTGTGTGTGTGTGTGTGTGTGTGTGTGTTTTAATGAGCACCCACACAGGTGAGAGAGATGCAATGGAAGAGCTTTAAAGTCCGTGTAAAGTCAATTCCGAGAATTGTTTCTAAACAAGTTATAAATGTTACAAATGTATTGCTGAAACACATTACAAAGACTGTGTACTAGGGCTGCACGATTTATCACACAATATGAAAAATAACATTGAAATTGCATTTAAACGTGATTCTTAGTGCGATTATGAAATCGCAAAGGCTGCAATTATTTTTTTTTATGCGCAGCTTGTCAGTGAAGCATGTCACCAAATGCTAATCCATCTGAAAGCACTGCGAGTTTGAGTCGCTTATAATGTACGATCTTTAATCGTACATTATAAGTCCCAAGATTTTTACCATAAAGAGTTTTTAAAATTAGTTTGACCGTATAATTTAATGTATTTAGGTTGATTCAGTGATATTATTGTAAATATTTTGATTTGAATAAAAGTTAACTCAGAGATTACCTTTTTTTTCACTATAGTTTTGCACCATGGCATTGCAGATCAGAGGCACATGTTTGCTCTTACAGGACAAGATAACCCATCATTTTGCAGTATAATAAAAATAAAAATCTATGAATAAATAAAGAACTCCACTAGAAAACCTCTTAGTGGCTAAAGTCTTGTGTTTGAAAATAAGTAAGTACATAAAAATGGTATTGACTAAAGGGTTTCATGTTCACTGTGCAAGCACATCTTCTCATTGTTCTTGTTTCATAGTTAACACACAAGAGTTGTGTACATTCTGGGACTTTTAGAAAATAAAAAGGGTCTATCCACAAAGGAGTAAGGAATGCAAAAACTTTGAAGCTCAATATCTCAAAACTGCTCAGATTGCAGATAGAACCTTATAATTCCAAAGTGGAGATATACCTTCTAGGGGTCAGAAAATTATTTGCCAAAAATTATTTAATGATGTTCATTTTAATGCAAAACAATAAAGTCTATTGAGTATTTCAGCAGCTTGGATATTAACATTAAGCATGTACCATTGAATTTAATAAACTGCATATGAATAAACATTTATCAATGACTAAATTACATGCAAAAGTATATGAAAATGTGCTCAAATCTCTCTGAAATATTATCTTGCTCAATGTCCATCACCATACAAGTATATACAATTAATACCAGTAAAGTATAAGAACTTTAACAAAAGTTTAACTTTATTTTATTTATTTATATGTTTATTTATTTTAAAGAAGAACATATTTTAACCTTAATGTCATTTTTCTCCATTTTATCATTCACAATTGCCTGGCAGTTAATTGAAATCTTTTCCCTTTAAAGCTTTTGACCAAAGGTCACTGTTGATGAGAAAAGGGACAATATGCAACTGAATAAAGAAGAAACAAGGATCTGGAAGACCAATATGAATAAATGTAATTCTGCTGTCAATGGGTTCAGTAGAAAAGTATGATAAAGAGAGGGCACAATCTCTAATATCAAAGAACAAAAACTGCTGTTCTCTACAAGTAACAGGCCAATATCTTATAATCCACCTTTCTCGACTGCTAATAAAGAAAAACACTGTTTATGTGGGAGCGAGGAGAACAAATATTTACACATTAATGTCAATATGCTTTCTGCAGATATGTCTGTGATGAAAGCAAATGGATGGCAGTTCTCAGACTTGAGAGCTAAGCTCCTTGCCGAAGTATTTTATGAATCAAATGAAGGGGCAAAATTTAATCCACTTCAAGCCATAAACTCACAAGCTCATAGGAATAAATCCATTTACCAGCAGCATCCTTTGTATAAACACAAGCAGAAAAGTGTTTGGTTGCAGTGATAACTAGATCAAGAGCAAAATTAGCATTACAACATTCTGGTAAAGTAAGACATATGTTTCTGTACACTGGCTAAATGGAGCCAAATGTGTTTACTGGAACAAACAAAAAATGGACTAGAGCATTCATATGTAGAAATAAAATGACAAACAAACTGCCAATTATTCTTTCTCTTTTTGAAACAGATTGGAGAAGGTCATTCTGGACTGTTCCCTTCCCATGTAAAGGTTGTTTTAAGTCACTGTGGAGTGCCCACTACCATTCAAAAGTTTGGGGTCAGTAAGATGGGGTCATGTTTCAATGTAAAACTATTACCTTTTGAACAAGACTTTAGATATAGAGCAAGGCTATAACAAGAGCAATATTATATGGCTGTATATCAGCACAGCTGTGATTCGGCCATAGACAATCACAGCGTGCTGATGTACAGCCATATCGCATGGTTACTCATGTGATATTGCGTTTATACAACAGTTTGACGGCACAAATGGGTAAATAAATAAGAACAACAACAGAGTGTCTTTAAAAACCCTCTTTTGTGAGGAACTACTTCCTTCCACCATGGATTCAAATCTCAAGTTGACAGTTTAACAGCTGAGTTCAAGCCTTCATTACTAATTCTAAAACGTCACTTTAGAACTAGTAACGAAGGAACGTTGAGTCGCTTCATTGAAACTCACTGTAATATGTAGTATTATGAGAGAGTATTATGAGAGAGAGATCACCTGAGTGAGTGTATTACCTGCATCTAGCTGATATTCTTCAGGTCAATCTTATATTTATAATCACAAAATGAATTTGAATGTCCGCTTGTCTTTGTCCTTTTAACATTTAAGACATTCCCATGACAGCACTAGTCAATGCATTTGTCAGGTGCATTTGCATTTGTCTCATAAGAATTGTCTCGGAATTATCGTAAATGCAAGTTTCCTGGGTAAAAATTGCACATGAACGCCATCCCATTTCGAAACTTGAATGCGATAATCATGACTTCAGAAGTGGGAATTATCAAATTTCCAATAGCATGTGAAGGCATCAAAAAAACAACATCCTTGTTTCCTTGTTTCAGTCCATTTCAATATAAAAATCTTTGTGACTGACTGACTCACTCATAAAGACAGTCTTTGCCACCATCTCATGGCATATTAATGTAACTTTCACTTAAGTCGAAATCACTAACAGACTCTTTCTCAATACCAAAAAATACAGCATGTTATTTATATAAAATATTTATTGAACAATAATATTTAAATTAACAACAATAGCCATTATAACAGTATAAGAAGTAAAACAGGAAATAAACACAAGCAAACAGTTCAGTCAAATGTACAAAAGCAGCGCTCTAGTTAGTACAGGACTTAAACTTAATATAGCCCTTAAACCAAATCTATTAGCTCTGGAACAAGTAATAGATTAATAAGACCAAAGATTGCCAGTTTGATATACCAAACATAAATTATACCTCATGTTTAAACACTATCTACATAAGAGCCAGCAGCAAATTCCTGAAGGACTGGCCAAGGTGAAGCTGTTCTCTGCGGGTACATGAGCGCTGAGCGGTCGCTGACAGCCTGGATCTCGCATCTCCGAAAGCGTCTAAACAAATTTTCAGATACGCGCTATATATGCATATAAATCCCATATCTGAGGTCTAAACAACTATATTCTCACCTAAAAATAACTCTTAAAACTACATTATGTTACAAAATAACAGTAGTATCTATAAAAATATGGTGGGTTTGCTCGTCCGCCATGACACTCGCTGTGAGAATGCTGACCGTGGAGTGATTCAAACGGTGAAACGGTTCCTATAGCGATACTGGTAAAGACCTCTCAGCCAATCAATATATATATATATATATAGTGAGTTGTCCCAGATAGGGGGCCTGCATGGTTAAAAAAGGTATGTGGAGTTGATGGTTCAATCATCTACTCAGAATATTCAATGTCAAATTTTCAATAAAAACAAGGGGGGAAAATGAATCTCAGTGATTGGAAAAGGAGGCATTGGAGGCTACTAATTCCTGTCCACTCCTACCTTCTCCTACAGCCTACAGTAATAAGTGAGAGGAACTCGGAATAGAAAAGTTAACTGAATATTAATAGATATTCACTGGAGAGTCAGTATGCCCTCTGGCCTTCCTCTCTAACCACTCTCCTCTGTCTAACCTCCTCAACTCTCAAATCTACCTGTGTGCTGCATGACTGGTCATTAAGCTCCAGAGAACAGAAACAAGCAGAGGAGAAGAGAAGGACAAAGGCATCGACGAGAACATGCAGCCCAGCAGCCTACACCTTAATTCTCTACATTTGTGAGTCACAATCTGATTCAGAGCTCATTAGCTTCAACAATCTCAATGGTGGAGGGTCAAATGAATGCAGGTCTTGAGGTCTGGAGGTGATCTGTACTGAGGGAAACTGGTTCATACCTCAGGTGATTCATTTAAGAGCAATATGAGACAGTTCCACATGCTTTTTTTGACAGTTATATGGCAGTAAAAAATACTTAACGTGTTTTGGGAAAAGTGCTTGTAAATGTGAAACTAGTATGTAATTTTGTTCTGCTGTGTTTGATAATGTACTCTATTTTGCATAATAGTATTACACTGTTTAGCATTGCAGAAATATATAAGTATAAAAAATAGTGTCTAACAGCATCTAATAAGCATATAAAGATGATAATGACTGAGAAACATCACATAAAAATACAACAGAAAATATTTCTGAAAGTAAGGGAAAAGATTTTTTTTTTGCTCCACAAAATTATGAGTACATTTTGTTTTAATATTAATATTAAATTCACTAAATGTGGTGGGATGTATTGGAGTGAAAATTGTGGACGCTAATGAAACCAGTTTTGGACCAGAGCAGATAGGAAAAATTTACATTGTCCCATATGACAATATATCTCATCTGCTCTGCATTCATTTGGTCTTCTGCTGTGACAATTTTGTGTAGTCTGTCTAAAATGTGAATATGTGGGCCGTGCTGTAAGGGCCTAAGTTGGCATGCTGGTGGGGGACCCCATTCTGCATGATTGCAACATACATTGTGATATTACCACCACGTTGTCCCGGGACATTCAAAATAGCTCTGTGGCCAATGATGTTTCTCCCTCTCCCTCTTACTGCAACATTGCCTTCCATTTTGTTGAAGACACATAAACTCACCTTTTGCCTTTTTTATAGTACTTGCACCTGATTGTTGAGTTTACAGTTAAGCACCTAAATGTCTGCAGACCTGATGGCCATGTTTGATCAATTGGTTTATAGGGGTGGTATTTTGGAAAGCAGTGTCTTGAAATGGCAAAGAAGTGACATTACGTTAGATTTCTGTGTCTAATGTAGAGAAGTGTGTTTAGTGTTGTGCAAAACAATGTGTGTAGTGTTTTGCAAAAAGTGTGAGGCTGAGAATGTGCGTATAGTTGTGCAGATCTGGGCTAAGGTTTTGCTCCTTCAGTGTCAAGTTTCAGTTAGTGATGGGCAGAGCGAGGCTTCGTGAAACACTGAAACAGTTGAAGCAAATGTGCCGTAATGTGTCGAAGCTTCGAAACAATCTGACACCCGTCTCCACGGTGATCCCTAGTGGTCAGAACAGTGTAAATGCCACAAAACTCATGCTAAACATGCATAAAAACACCTTTTACAAATCTATTGCTATTGTTTTATTAAAAGTAAAATCTATCAAATGCAATTAACTAATCATCTAATAAAATTAGATTCCATGAAAGTTTGCATGTTGAGAAGTACTGTAGGTTTTGTCTCGTAAGTCGGGTAAGTTACATGTTGTCTGTTGTACAAAATTTTGTCCCGATGTTCCTGTTTATATACTTCAGTGTTCAGAGATTTTTGTTTTTTTCTCTTTCACTCCCTCAGTTCTAAAGGATCACTTATGTGGACCTCAAAACAACAAAACAGCTTTCATGACCTCTTTTAACAAACAGCAATTCCATCATCATAATGTATTGAGCAGAAAGTATAGACTTGCAGATGAGACGAAAACTATCTGGGATTATTTTGATAAGCATGATTCCTATATTTATGAATCCCTTGGAATTATTTATTAAAATTAGTGGTTATGTAGAGGTTTAAAAAAAAGATCAATATGATTAACTATTACAGTTGATAACTATTATCAGTTCAAGTTAACTGCAACATAAAGAGTGCTAAGTCAAAATGATTAATTCATAAGGTGATGTTTATTATTGTTCTAATTCTGTTGGTTAACTAAAAAAAAAAATTAGATGTAATTCAAGGAGTGTCCAGTAGGGGGAACTCAAAGGCTGCCGGGAGTAGCTGACACGAACTATGCTGTGCGTCACAGCCAATACAGCTCCGCACGCGGACAGCAGCACGAGTCCGTGTCTCTTCATTTATTAATATATATTTTCCCCCTTTTCAAGGTATGGAATTTTTATTAATGCCTTCCTTGTCATAAATTAAGATTGCACAGTAGTTTGTAATGCTGTTTATTTTTGAACATGTGTGTAAAATGTGAGGTTTGATGGTTTGATTGTCATGTTAACCATGAGGAATTAATATGCTAACCACGAGGAAACCATTAAATGTTTCTTGTATCGCTACTGAAATAGTGTTCAAATAGTTATTTCATTTTATTTTAGTTTCAAATAAGTCAAAAAAATGGATAAAGAAGACTGAATGTTTAGAAATGTAAGTTTAGTGTTATTAATTATAAAACGATTATAAAAGTGAAAAGTTATAAAAATGTAACCAAAAAAAATAGTTTTAAATACCACTAGTTTGGTATTTAAACTAGTGTTATACCGACTGTGATACATCTGCATTTCTAATCTAGTCCGGATATTAATGTGATGTTTTATGCCTGGAAATGAACGTCTTGTTGTGTGCACTCAATTTAATGTTATATGCTGAAAGAAAGAAAATACACAGCCAATACAGCTCAGCACGCAGACAGCAGCACGAGTCCGTGTCTCTTCATTTATTAATATGTATTTTCCCCCTTTTCAAGGGGTGCAACAGTTACGTGGTTAATGTGACACTTTTGTGACAGTCATTTTGTCTCCTTGAGTACCTGAAGTGATATATAGTAGTCAGTATTTGTAGAATTTTCATTTCTGACCCGCTTCCCATCCCTAATACATTTTCAGTGATGCTCAAATATGATTTGTAATTAATCATGCAGAAGTAAATCATGAATAAAATTTACTTTTTTTTCCTTCAGACATCCCATCACACAGATACACTCTACTACCCTTGTACCTTAGGGAGTGTGACGCAATATCCAAGACTTGTCTGGTCTGGTAGGTTTTCAAATTTTGTTTCTCTCATGTTTTCATTGATCACCATTCTTTTATAAAATGTGTGGTTATATTTATTAGTTTTTCCTCTAATGTTTACATCAGGTTAGCACATAATTTGCCATGTTTTGTTTGCAAGAGTGTATTTGAGCTTTGATTTTTAAATTTACACAATTAACCATCTTTCTTTAAATGTACATACTTCTTAGGACAACGATTTAAAGGAGACCTGTGCAAGAGCAGTGAAACTATTCTTGAAGTCATGGAGGACAACCTCTCGCTGGCAACAAAGAGATGTCTAAACTTCAGCATCATCCTGAAGGAAACTGTGGTCATGGAGGACTGACTTTACCACTGCTTTCATGGTACTCTTTGGACTTCTCTATGCTTCTCTATTCTTCTTCTTAATATTGAGTATACAAAAGCACTAAAATACACATTTGAGGCAGTGCAAAACATTTTTGTAGGAATGTTAGGTGTGACTATTTTGTGTACTGGATCATTTTTATTATTCATTACTGAATGAAAAAAACATGGTATCACAGGACATTTTATATATTTCCTGCAAGAAATATCAAAAGGGATAGTTTACGCAAAAATAAAAACTTTCCTTTCTTCTCCAGAAGATATTTTCATAGACTGATATGTTTGTCCGTACAATGCAACTAAATGGGGTTCAGAACTTTCAAGATATATAAATATAATCCATGTGACTCCAGTAATTTAATCCGTGTGTTTTGAAGCAATACAAACAGATGTCAAGATTTAGAATGGAGTAATATTTAATCTGTTTCTTACCCAAAACTGATTGTATTGCTCTAGAAGACACAGATTAAACCACTGGAGCGGTATGTTTTTCCTGTGTGTTCTGCAGAAGATAGGAAGTCATATGAGTTTGAGACATAAGGGAATACATGATGAGAGAACTATAATTTTGGGGTGAACTATACCTTTAATAGAAATTCTAATTGTCATGATGAGGCTAATTAATAAAATAGCATTTTATTGACTTCAAAAGGCTGGACAAATCATTTTGAAAACATTTCTTAAATAGCTTTTTGGAATACATGTTTAGTTAACATTGTCTTGACTCACTGTTTTCAGTTTTTGAGTTTGGCAATGATATTGTAGTTTATGTAACATAATATTTCTTGGTACTAATTTCTAAAAGCTTTTTTTTTTTTTTTTTTTTTTTTTTTTGTTCACTCATTTTCAGACATTGAGTTCTACAGACAAAAAAAAATAAAAAATAAAAATAATAATTTTATATATATATAAAATTCAGTTTCCTTTTACTGTAAGCCATAAATTTTTTGGTTGAGTGTTGAATGTGTGCATTCTTGGTAGCATGGCAACATACTATCTAAAAGTGAAAGAGGAATTACTTTATAGAAGGTACAGTAGAAAAAAAAAAGTAACAGAATTGTTCAGGGCTGCCACTGGTCAAATGGGTCCCCTATGCACTTCAGTTGTCACCTCCATTGAAATTGCTGTCTGGGGGTGGGGTGTTGATGGTGTCCCCTACACAGACCGCACATTCTGCGTTTATGGAATAGTGGTAGTGCTTTCACTAAAATGAATCCAGCACCACTTAAGTTTACATAAAGCTTTTACTGAAATCAAAACATGAAACTGCTGCCATTGATCAACAAAAAATCCAATGGCTTCATGGCTTTTGGTTACTATATGGAAGCTTATTTCTGCCACAGAATAAAAAAAAAAAAAAAGTAACTGACTTTTTATCACACAATTCTGACTTTTTTCCTCAGAATTGTGAGATATAAACTAGGAATTGAGAGAGAAAAAAGTCTGAATTGTGAGATAAAAAAATCACAATTACCTTTTTTTTTTTTTTTTTTTTTTTTTTTTTTTATAAACCTTTCATGGGTTTCACATGCAAGGGGGGAAATCATAAAGATGCAATCCAGCACACATTCTTCCTCCTCACCCCTATCTCTTCTTCTCCCTTGTCCTGATCAAACTACTCCTCTCCTCCTGCAACTATTCCTCTAACTCACTCAGACTTTTTTTTTTTTTTTTTTTTGTTCGGCATCCACATTGAACAAAACCAATTCAAAGAGTCCCTTTTTTACTGTGTATGTCCAAGTAATGGAAAGAACTTCAACATCTATGCCTCAGACTGAGATTGGATCCAGCTATTTCTCAATATTTCAGTGATCTGTTACCTAATAATGCTTATCAGTTTTCAATATTTTTACTGTAATATATATATCATTTTTTTTTTTCTCAATACTTTTGAACTGCTATAGACCCTTTTCACATGACGTCACACAGCTTCCGGTTGGACTCGAAGCAGTGCATCCTCACTTCCGTCAGCATGGTGGAATACTAGCGCCGCTCGAATGAAGTGCACCCAATAGTTGTACATATGCCACAAATGTGGTTAGAGGATGACTGTAGTCGCCTAATTTCATGTAAATTCAAGGCGAGGTGTTCGGCAGATCTCAAACGAACTTACCGATTGGCAAGATTTGCTGCTTGAAGTCGGAGGAGGAGTTGAATACGGAGCACTGAAGCCGTACACTTTCTGCTGCCCGTAGTAACGTGCAAACTTTGCTGTCTTTATTGCAGATGAAGCTGTTTATATGTATTTGTCAGTATTTGTGAAATAAATGCACGTTTCCGACATTTACGTGCAGAAAAAACTTTTCAATGTTTAATGTACCACGTATTTCAGTGCATGTATGTACAATGAAGATCAACATAAGCTTATTCTTTTTAATTATCAAAAGGTCTATTTTTTCAGTTTTATTTCGATAAATATGACATACATAATAATAAAAATTGTTTACTATAATACTATTTCTACATGAACACTGTTAATGTTGTAAAAACTGACTCTTGTACATGGTATTTTTATTAGTAAAAAAACATCGTCATCATTCATCTCTTTATTGTAGAACAAGACTTTTTGTATGCGACATACAAAAATATACAGAGGATTTACAACAGTACTCATTGTTATAGCAGCATATGAATTAAATAAAATTATTTTTCCAGGGAATAACATTAAATGAACACATACTTCCGTTTTGTATTTTCAATACACTTCTTACAAATTATACAATCTTAATATATTGCACCAGTTCAGTTTAAACTGGTATGATGTAAAATGATCTAAAATCTTCCCACCATTAATTCTTCGGAGTATTATATGTGGATGTGCTACTTTCAGGTGTCCATTACTCATGAATAAATCTCACAAGAAACAATACCGTTATCATAGCCTACCAATTTCTAAAAATAAAGATTTGTTTTTAAATACAATATTCTTGTTATTCCAAATAGGCTAACAGATTTGTGTGCACGCACAATCATTGTGATAAAACTCTGACAGCAATTCACGGACACAACATTGCTAAAGTTTCTGCTTGTAGAAAACCCTAAGCAAGGCAGTTACAGAAAGGAAATAATAAATAACGTTACCAAAAGAAGCCGACTGTGTAAATTCTTGACATAAACAGTTCGCGTTTAAAGTTATTAAAGCATTTTCCCGAGACGTCGCCAACGCGAAGGTAAGACGGAATAACAGATCCACTGCTTTGCGGATAGGCGGTAAGTTAACTGACGTCATTGTGAAAAGGGCCTATTGTTGCTGAGTAAGAGGCTTTATACTATATTTAAGGTTTGGAACATTAGGTCTTGCTGTATTTAAGCATTTGTAAATAAGAACAGAAAGATCCATGATTTTGGTATTGGGTAAGCTTGTGTGAAAAGAAAATGTAAGCATTTTAGAAATGTGTTAATTGACCGTATATTGTGTGAAAACAACATGAATTGTATTAATGTTATGGTCACAACAGACGGATGTTGTGCCAATTGTGTTTAGAGTTTCGAAAATGTGACTACGGATTGGACAAAAGTTAAATTTGTAAGCCTCTTGTATGCTGTGTTTATTATTTAAAGTAAACGTATCAAGGGAATACTAATAGTTTCCATTTTGTTTCCAACAGTGTGGCTATTAAAGCCTACATGTCATCCCAAGAAAATACAGATATAATTTTCATATTAATTTCCTTATATCCAGTGAATACTCTGTATTAATTCTCCCTGAGAGAGTTTAAATGCATCCAGCTACACAATGTGATGCAACCTTCAGCAAGCGTCCTCAATTTGAGCACATTAATACGCATAAGATACTTTCTTTAAATGTAGACTGGGTCCGTTGATACTCTTACAAGCTTTTGTTCATCTGGGATTTACAGCACAGAACAGCCAATTAAAAAAAAAAAAAAGAAATGCTACAGAATGTTTGACACAGCCCTTCTGTCCAGTCTTTGTAGACATGCTGTTTACTTTTTAAAAAGATGACCAAACGTTTTGGAATCCAGAAGCAGAGACACTCTGTAGGATAGAAACATCAAACAGATGGTGGAAAGGTAGAGGGCATAAACACACTAAAACACTGGAAACTGCACAGAGTACCTGCTCACTGAATTGAGAGACTTTGACACCTTTATATAGTTCAACTTCTGCTTAAAAAAAAAAAAGAAGTCTATGTTCAGTGCTCAGTAATGCAATAATTAATTCCAGCTTAAACTTTATTTATTTATTTAGTATAAATTTGCATAAAAGTCTAAGTGGCAAAGGCTTAATTACACACTGCAGCTGAAGCACAAGTCTTTAAAACACATGAAATAAACAGAGAAGCAGAACCAAAATATGGCAATATATAATAAGATACTGCATATGTAGTATATAATAAAGCTCCATCACATTACATTAATGTAAATGACTAATTCAAAACCATGGTGATAAATAAGCTTCTTAGTTTAAGCTGTCAAATGAAGACATTCAAATTTCGCTGGTTGATTTGAAGAGGGTGAACATAAGCTCAATGTGCAGTTATTTTTTGTCCACTAAATGAAACACACACAAATTCAAGAAACTATGCATTATTAGTGAGGATGTTTCAGTGATACTGAAAGTTACATTGTTACCGCATTCAGTCAACTAATTTATTCAAAACACTGATTTCATTCTTGTTTTTAAACAGATCAATTGATATGAGTGAATGATTTAAACACAAAGACCATCAACCATTTTGTTCCTGAAAGAATCTGTGACAGTCTTTATTAGTAAGTCACTGAATGATTCACTTAGTCAAATAGTTCAAAAACACTGATTCATTCAAGAACGAAACACCATTAGGCTCCTGTGTGTTGCTCGGAGACAAGAAATTAATTTTGCTTTGGCTTCATTTGGAACTTGTTTCGGCTGCAAAAATAGACAAGTAACTATAGCAATATTCTGTCTAAAATGAAATATTCTGTCTAAATGTGAATCATTTATAGAACTGTGGTATAAAAGCAATATCTGACAAAGCTTAATCAAACAGGTAATAAGATCCCAAGCAGAACTAATAGGGAGTTGTCATGGCAGCACCCACTACTGTCATTGACTTATTTATCCAAGTTATAATAAAGTATTTGAATAATAAACAGGCCATATGGAATCTGAATATGCAGAAAGATAAACAGAATTAGGAGTTGTACATAGCTCTACTAAACATCCTCCAGCCCTTACATGTTTATTTATTAAATATATTGGCTAATTTAATAATGCTTTCAGATACCAATATGAACGCAGTATTACATTTAACAAATTTCACCATATGAAAAACCATTCCACAGAATTCCAGTGTATCCACCTAAATATATACTGAAATAATATTGTTTATAGTGCCTTAAATTAGTCATCTGAAAAATAATGTTCCTGTTTACAAATAACATTTGGTTGTCTGTTTTTATGCAACATGCATTGGTCTTGTCAGAGAATTTACTGAAAAGAGAGAAAAATCAAATAATCTACAGTCACAGGTAGAGCACACGGCCTTCATGCCTGAGTCGAGGGATCTATAAAGCTTGCATGATGACGTTAAGTGCTCTGGCAAGTCACAATACCGCTGGGATATGACAGCACAGTTTGTCTGTGAAGACAACTTCTGAATCACTCCTCAATTTAATGGTAAAGCCAGCCAATTCACCAGCCTCTCTTCTTTTTGTAACTAATGGGACATGGTGTTTGAAGAACACAGCTTAATATAGCAGAAATACATAGCAAGTGAGTGTTTGTGTGTCTGTGGTATCTGTGTGGCCACTGTTGACAAGGAACAGAGGGTAAGAAGCCTTTAAGGGAGCCTAGGGCGAAGGTTCTAGAAGAGGATCTTAGCAACCCTAAGCGCCTTACACACTTTAAAAGCTCATAAACATTTAATGTATCGGGGTAGGACTGAGGCTAGTGTTATCACGGACCTGTGTTGACTCAATTACGGAGAGCCCAGAGTGAGTCAAGCTTTCAGCTTGACAAACACAAACAGCTCAACTGGAATGAGGCCCCATGCACTAAAACACAATCATCAGGCACAGAAACATAAATCAAAACCACACAACTAAATTCTCAAAACACAGCTTGGGAGAAGACGAATAGGTGCTATTGCCATCAACATTTTATCTCACCATATAGTGCTTGAAGTTTCATTATCTCTTTCATCCTCTTCTCTGTGATGTTTGTATAACCCTCAGCCATCTCACAAGCAGCCCTGCTCTTCTGAAGCACCTCATTTTATTCATACAGATGTGTTTTTTTTACTGAGCTGTGAGGTACTGCCATGTTGAATTCCAGTGTATAGCAGAGCAAGAGTTTCACTGCAACTCCCAAATATAGTTTAAACCATAAAATCCTGTCAGAATATATTTTGGACTTTATTTAAACAGTGTTTGCCACAGGGCAGTCAGCTTGCATTTTAAGATGGTTCACAGTGCACTTTGAGAGGTTCTCCAAAACCACATAACTGCATGTCAAAGATGAAAAGTTGAGAAAACTCAAAATGTCAGATTTCAACAAAAGTAAATTGGTAAGCTCTGCACTATAAAAAGAATTACACACACACACACACACACACACACATCTCTCTCTCTCTCTCTCTCTATATATATATATATAACTAAAATAAAATAAAATTAAAAATGATCTGTGAACATCACCACGCAATGGAAAATAATGACAGCATAATTTAAAAACTGTTTAATAATCATTTGAAACTTAGCAAATTGGCAGCTCCAGTTGTAAGATGAAAATATTTATCTTGAACTTTGTCTTGGAAACTATGTATAAACCTTAATTAATCACTTAAAAATGAATTTATACCTGTATGATATTACGCTGTAGTCACATTGGACCATGGTTTTGTAGCAAATTAGCTCAAAATAAATATAATCATAGCTAGTTATAATTAATTATAAATATTTGGATCAGTTAATAAAATTAACTTAATGTAATAAAATTAATACTACAATCAATTAACCTGTTTGGCCAATGAACACTCAGTGTTAATTGTTTATTAATTCTAAGAAATGTTCATTTCCAGGTTATGGGAAATAACAATTTTATTGTACAGTACTACTCAGAGCATGTAGTCAGGATTGGCATAATTAGGGACTCCAGTATATGAGCATGAAACACGGACAACTTTACGTGTGACATGAACAAGACTTTATTAACTAGACTAAACACTTAAACTACTCTAACATTCACACACATACATGCATAGTTTACCAAGGGAAAGAGAGAGCTGAAGCAGAGTACAGGAAAGCAAGAAGTTACAGCATTGTTTGAAATTCAGCAGATCAACAGCCTTGAGCAAAACTGATGGTTTCAGTTTTGCTCAAGGCTTAATTATTTGATACATTAAGTATCCTTAATGTATCAAATAATGAGACTAAGTTTGATACTTGCATGTCTCGCTCATTTGAATTAAAACTGTCCTGATGCAATTTGTGGAGGCTCCCGTTGAATCTTTGCTGATATTGTCTTGATGAAAGAGAACCAGTTGGATTCAGAGGATCTTTGGTGAATGGAAGGTCTAGGCCGAAGCCTGGCACAAGCTTGGGGTTCCTTAGAAGCTTCCAGCTTCTTAGCATCATCTTCACATCAGCATTTCTCAGTAAAAGAGAAGAAGAAAAAGAGACTGTGATCTTGTGATCAGTGATTTTAAAGCGTGAAGATGCCACACCCTCTTGAGGTGTCTGAGCCAACGAGGAGTTGTCCTCTCGGAGGGAACTTTACGAGTCTTTGTTCTGTAGCAAGATGTTAGCATAAGACATTGGATTGGATGTTTGAGAGAAGAACCTTCTAGATTCTTATAATACTAATGTGTCACAGAGTTAAAAACATGTAACATTAATTAACAAATAGGAAACGGAAGTTGAGTCTGTAGATACCAAACATGCTACCCATGTGATTTTAGTTAACTATAAATTTGCAACTTTGAAACATTAATACCAAAATAGTTCAAAAGAGAGAATTAATACATAGAATAAACCCTATAAAAGGAAAGTCATGAAATGGGAAAATTGGATACATGTTTATACATTTCTCAAGTGGTTATATATAGAATATATAGGATTAAGAGGGTTTATTTGTCCTCCTCAGAAAGAATGAAGTCAGAGTCACTACTCTCTGTAAAATTCTTTCTAATCATAAAAGGTCTTATCAGTTTGTAACAGGACACCTAGTTCTGCCTGTGTGTTAAGCTTCATTTGGGATGCTAGTTGCAGTTTAGGGGGATGGGTTCACAGAACTTTGAGAGAGTGAGTTTCTGGATTATTCATTAAATATAATGAATAATTGTGTGTCTGATTGGTCCAGACGCTACAGTTTGGAAAATGGATGGATGAATGATTCAGCTGCGGGCACCATCTTCTGGCGGGACGCAGGAATTCATTCAGCGCTCGACTCTCACAGTGCATTATGGGTATTCTCTAGCCGTTGAGCACGCATTAATTGTACACTCGTTATTGCGGTGCATTGTGGGATTGATTGAGCGCACTCCATATCATCCACTATGGTGGTATAGGGGGTGATTTCAGACACAACCTATGTCACTGGGAAAACTAGGTCAAATGATAGGCAAACATGACAGAACTAAAAACACAGTGAAACAGAGAACACACTTTACAATACTGTAGAATTATATAATTCATGCCGCAATGCATGCCGGGTATTCATATACTCTTATATGAAGCTAAAAAAAAGTTACAAAATTTATGCCAAACATTGTTCACTATGAAAATTGTTCAGTATCAAAGTGTTCATTCATTTATTGTGAATATTGTTGGTCTAACATGTATTGGAATTAAGATTAACATCATATCGCATGAACATCACTGAGCATGTGCAGGTTGTCTCTCTCAGTATACAAATAAGAGGCTTGTTTTGTGGACATTGTAATGATTGTTAGTCTAAATAGATGGGTGAATTTATTATCTGAACCAGCAGTTGTAAGTCAAAACTCTGAAATGCTCCTAGAGTAAGTACAACAATATTTGTTGGGTTTTTACAGTGTCAATCTATCAAGTAAAGATCAGCGACAAATATTAAATCCAAAGTACAAATGTAAAAACACGTATGTACACAATAAGTGCACTGTATCAAATGATTAATTTAAATGTTAGCGCAAATTAGTTAGACACCTAATTTTTGTGTGTGTGTGCGGGACCAAAACTAATCAGAGTTGCATTGATGGAAATACGTTTAACGCTATTTGTTTTTCTTTTCTTTCCTTTGCTACTTCATAGATTCCTCAGAAAGTGAGCTGAACCATTCAAAACCCTTACTAAACACCTACACAAAGATGATCTGCCTAACAGACCAATCATAGATGTATTAAATGTAAGGAAGTTCACGAAAGCAATGACTAATCGGTGATGCAATGGCCGAATAGATGTAACCGAAATAAATGGAAACCATATAACTACTGAAGATGTGGAATAATAAACAAAAAGACAAATGCAAACCAAACAAACACGGAAAAGGATAACTAAACAAAAGCACAAATATTTATGGCCCAATAGGACTTAATTCTATTCTTGCTGCATTAGCGCAATGCATAAAATACAAAAGATTAGTCATATCAAATTTTACCAAAGACTATAGAATAACACAAGACACATCACATTTGTAGTGTTGTGAATGGGAGAAAGTGCAACGCACAATACTACGGAATAAGTCCCGCCTTTTAAATAAGAGCCAGTCGCCGATTGGTAAAGTCATCGCGTCACTGCAGAGGCTGTTAGAAGCTCCGGTTCCTATAGAAACAGTCAGTACACTTAGTACTGCGCATGCGCATTAGCTTGATCCAGCCTGAAAAATAGTTTTTTTTTTTTTTTTCATGATTCAAGCATTTGAACAAAATTTATGAGACAGTTGTCAGATTTCATTGGTGATTACAAATATGAAATTTAATCGAAAGCTTGACAAACAGCTTTGGAGAATTTGATGTTTCCCCATTCAAAGACATAGGAGCTGCACTTGCATGCCCGAGAGACATTTCAGAGATGGCCGCCGAGTGAAATGGCTCGTCTTAAAGGGACTTTGATTTTACTCAAAGGGATAGAGTCAGTGTCAGAGTCACTTTATCTATCAGTTATTGATTTTTTAGTATATAACAACATAAAATAGCCTAGACACTTGGAGCCTGACCCACTAAGACCTGACAATGAAAAGAGCACATATATGACACATTAAATAAAAAATATGCCAGCTATTACAAAATACATACTTTAAGTTTGACTTCACATATAAATATTAATTTTAATTGGATTACTGAACATTTATACAAAACACCTAACATGCTATATCACTTCTTAACATGCTCATAAATGCCTCATAATGAACGCCCATGATGTCAATTTAAATTACAGACACTGCAGAGTAGAGTAAGCAACATCATTCGGCAGCATGATTGCAAAATCATTGCAAATGCAAATAAGAAAAGCATAACACCATTAACACCCAAATTATGGTACAAGACCGTTATGCAAAGCCCATTTCAAACTAACTGCACAGTAAACCAACTTCAGAATAAATCAGCAAGAGGAGCTAATATGGCCATATAGCATGGCTAATAGTAGTGTTCTAAACTCATTTATTACATTCATGACAGGGCTCTGTAATAAAAAAATTGTAACTTACCAAAGACAATAAATGCTGGCCGATATAGAACCTCCTGGGAGCACAGACTCACAGCATATACTGTAGATGCCACTAAAAATATCAACCCTACAATAAGAACAACTATAATGAAAAGTTCAACCTACCCAGCAAATGTTTTCCCAGTAGCAACCATGGCAAACAGTTCTGGACTGAGGTAAGAGGAATGAATGTTTCCTATGGATGTTTGATATGTCTTAGTAAACCTGAAAATGTTTAACGACTCATGCTAACCCCACTGCCATTTTTACAAATAAATGTCAATTCCAGTCTATCTGTTAATATACAGATGTACTGCATATGACATTTATCAGTGTTTAAAAAAATAAGTGTTTTTATGATTCACACATTTCTGCAAATCAGTTTGTTTTAATGAATGAGAAAATAAAAAATAAACAAAGATTTAGGGATTTTTTTTTTACGGCATATTAAATGAAAACAAGCTCAAACAAGCTGACTGTTTCCAAAAGAAAGTGATGCCACTGCATTAACCAGTTCAGTTCGGTTGTATACACACTACATGTATTTAATAATTTGGTTGTCATACCTGAATATTTGAGGTGTAAATTACACAACCAATCTGTGTACAGATCAGCTCAAGCACTTAGAAGAGAAGGGACTGCCATATTTAGCTGCAGTGTGTACATGGCCTATGTGTCAGTTCTATATTTGTTTGTGTGGCCTTTTCAAAAAAGGATATTTAAAGTGCTGTCTACCAAAGGTCATGCTCAAAAGATTTTTTTAAACAGCCTGAGAAAGCCAAAAATGCTTTCTAAATATTTTTCATATTGTATAAAGGTATAAACAGTGCTTGAAAGGTTTTGGCATCAATTTTTCTTAAATGAATGTTGTTAAATTAACGAAACGTGGAACAGTTTCATTCTGTTTTGGTTTTGTTTGCTCTGTTTCCATTTACCAGTGTTCCATATCATTAGTTAATTAACCCTACACCTCTTTCAGTTCCTGTTAATTAACCTGTCTATTTGTACCCTGAGCGGCGTTTGAGTTTGTGTGATTGTAGCTCATGAGTATCCGTTATTTTTGGATTAAATTCATTATTTTTTGATGATGCCTTGATTTCGCGGAAACATGGGATGTGTTGTCTTCACGTCTACAGCCAGTGAAAAAGAAACGGGACCGGACTCGGGCAGAAGTCATGTTCAAGGATGAGATTATTAATGTTACTGTAGTATGAAGCAGAGCAAGGCCAAGTGCTGTTTGTGCAGAAACGAGGCTGCTGGAGAGATTGCTAATGAGAGACGAGTGCGACACACATCTCGAGAGCAGCGGGGCTTTTATTATGCCGCAGTCACCGCTTGCACTTCTTTCGGTCAAGCGTATGTGGCTTAACACAGCGCTGTTTTATCATATTAGATACAATTGTTTGTTGAAAGTTATTATAGTGCTACTCTGCGTTCCCTCTGTGGCTATTATGAGACACTTGTTGCACACTGCAGTAAGCTAGAACAATATTTGACATTGTAAAACATGGTACTCGCTGTGAATCAAGAAAACAAGATTTAAACAAGAAGACTTACTGTGTTGAACAATATAATATGATTAGTTTTCTGTCAATGAATCTGTCCATCAAAACAGTTGCTCACCTGTCTAATAAAATGCGTAATATATTAAAGCGTCTTTGGTGTTCCCATGGTTTCTACAAATTAAAACCGGAAACCGAGGGTAACACGGGTATGATGTCATTGACAGGCGACACATGGACATGGCCCATGGCTTCACAAACAGTCTTTTCAACTGCACAGAATCATCATTTCTGTTTAAAATAATTCAAATGATCACAGAAGTACTGGGATAAAAGCTAAGCTCGGATATACTGTAAACACTGATGTCTACGGTAGCGGTCAAAATATCATATTAAAATTTTTATATTTTAAAAAGGACTACAGCAAATAACATTTTGTCAAAACCTCAAGTAAAGATTCTAAATTTATCTAAAATTGTGAAGCTTTAGTGTGTTATTTGCATACATTTTGCTATATAATATATATATTGCATTTTGAAATTAACACTTCTTTATTACTATATAGTGATTCTATTCTCAGGTTTCATCTTAAATACTCATTCAACATTGCAGAGATACATCTTCTGTAGGATTGTGTTATTGTGAAAGATATAACAGCAGATAATGAATGCATACTGTCAAGTGCAATGCGTAAACAACAGACTAGAAAACAAGCTGCAAAAACACATCATGTAACAAAGATTACCTCTGTGAACTTCACTCATCTCCACTGTTATCTCTGAATTTATTCTGGTGCACATTGAGATTCCCAGAACTGGACACAAATGGCCTGGAACACATTTGTGTCCTTGATTGAATTCATTTTGTTAATAGTTTCGGTTTTTGTAGTATAACTTTATATGTTGTCAGGCAACAAATATTAACTAGATGATTTGAATCACATGGACCACTAGATCTGAGAACATTAGAGACTATGGCCATGAGTTTCCTGTTCTGTTGTTTCATAGACCATTAAATGAAGGCAATGAGACAGCTTTTCATCTACATATGGATATAAGACCACACGCACTGTAAAATTAGACACGAGCTGGAAATGTAGGAAATTTCATCTGGAAAAAAGATTCCCCTTATTTAAGCACCACATTTTTCTTGCATGCAGATTTATGTATTAACATCATCCTATATACATGTTTTGTTGTTGTTGTTGTTTAATATAGCTCTATATCAAATGTGATACCTGGCTGAAATTCTTTATTCATTGATGGTCATTTAAAAGATGTTTCAACAGTGCACAATTTTTGGGAGGGCTCCAAAAAGTGTAAAATTGCCCATTATTAAGATGAATGGAAGTGTTAACTGACAAGTGTTAACTCTTTGGGGTCATTCCATGTCAACTCAACCAGATTCTGTCAACCCAAACAGAGGTTTTAATATCTCTGGGATTGAACCATCAAGGGCCATTAAATTGAAGATACCAAAAGGAAAGTTAGTTAAGAACCAGAATCTAAAAGGATATTGAGATATCTATAATACCTCTTTACTTACAGGCATGCAAACTTGAGGCAAAAAACACGCTCCAAATCTCACTTGAAAACTGTAAAGTAAAAAAAAAAAAAAAAAAAAAATTGAGCCGGGGAAGTTTCCGAATTTTAACACTGATTGACGTGACACGGAATGGCCCTTTGGTCAGTATTATGTTCTATAATATTATTATTATTATTTTTATCAAAACAACCTTCAGAGCTGATTAATGTCTGACTTATTGCTATATTGGGCTTGTAAGATGGGACTGAAACAGCATCTAATAAGTAGATACTGCTAAAATATTAACCAGCCTAATATTACTGTGTAAGCGAAAGAGAATGTGTGACAGTAGATTGGTACGGCTCTGATTCTTTTAATAATATCCTACTTTACCATTCAATTACTCTTCTTTGTATTTAAATAGGCTTTGAATACTCCTTAGAGCAAACCAGTCCATTAATATGGCAAGACAGAATATCTCAAGTAAAGTTAGGGGATGTTAAAGAGGCTAGAACAAAAGGAAGAGAGAGGGAAAAGGAGATGTATTTAACCCATAATGTGGACTTTTTTAATCAACATCAATGTTTTGAATTAAAAAAAATTACATGAATCTAAAAAAATTTTAACTAGTCATTCCTTTTTCACCATTTTAAACAGCTTTTAACTGACTCTCTCTCTCTCTCTCTCTCTATATATATATATATATATGGAATGTGACTGGGTATTTTTTTTTAAATTACATAATTTACATAATTTCCAGCCTCTGCTGATCCTGCAGTCGAAAAAGTGCTTGCTCAACTTTTAAATAGTCTGGTTCATTGTTTGCTGTAAGCTAGTCCTGCAGAATGCAATCAGAGTTCCTCTGAAACCCTCCACCTCCCCCAGCTCCACCTGCCTAGATCTGCTACAGGATCTATGTATGTCTATTCATGCAGCAGCTTCTTACATGCTCACAGTAGCGTTTCTGTGTATCAGTTAGTAGCAGTAGCAGGTCCATGCTTGCTCTGCAGCAGCAACATAGCACAACATTGCCATATTCAGTAACACACTAAAACTATTCTGAGAATTGTCATTGAAATACAACCCGAGCTCCAGAAATGTTGGGATGTTTTTTTAAATTTGAATAAAATGAAAACTAAAAGACTTTCAAATCACATGAGCCGATATTTATTCACAATAGAACATAGATAACATAACAAATGTTTAAACTGAGAAATTTAACAATTTTACGCACAAAATGAGCTCATTTCAAATTTGATGCCTGCTGCAGGTCTCAAGATAGTTGGGACGGGGGCATGTTTACCATGGTGTAGCATCTCCTCTTCTTTTCAAAACAGTTTGAAAATGCCTGGGCATTGAGGTTATGAGTTTCTGGAGTTTTGGTGTTGGAATTTGGTCCCATTCTTGCCTGATATAGGTTTCCAGCTGCTGAAGAGTTTGTGGTCGTCTTTGACGTATTTTTCTCTATAGGTGAAAGATCTGGACTGCAGGCAGGCCAGTTCAGCACCCGGACTCTTCTATGACGAAGCCATGCTGTTGTAATAGCTGCAGTATGTGGTTTTGCATTGTCCTGCTGAAATACACAAGGCCTTCCCTGAAATAAACGTCGTCTGGAGGGGAGCATACGTTGCTCTAAAACCTTTATATACCTTTCAGCATTTATAGTGCCTTCCAAAACATGCAAGCTGCCCATACCGTATGCACTTATGCACCCCCATGCCATCAGAGATGCTGGCTTTTGAACTGAACGCTGATAACACGCTGGAAGGTCTCCCTCCTCTTTAGCCCGGAGAACATGGCGCCCGTGATTTCCAACAAGAATGTCAAATTTGGACTTGTCTAACCATAGAACACTTTTCCACTTTGAAACAGTCCATTTTAAATGAGCCTTGGCCCACAGGACACGACAGCGCTTCTGTACCATGTTCACATATGGCTTCCTTTTTGCATGATAGAGCTTTAGTTGGCATCTGCAGATGGCACGGCGGATTGTTTACCAACAGTGGTTTCTGGAAGTACTCCTGGGCCCATTTAGTAATGTCAAATGACACAATCATGCCGATGAGTGATGCAGTGTCGTCTTGTCCCTTACGCACAGAGATTTCTCCAGTTTCTCTGAATCTTTTGAAGATGTTGTGCACTGTAGATGAGATTTGCAAAGCCTTTGCTAATTTGACATTGAGGAACATTGTTTTTAAAGTATTCCACAATCTTTTTACGTACTCTTTCACAGCTCTGCCCATCTTTACTTCTGACTCTGCCTCTCTAAGACATCCCAGTTAATCATGTTACAGACCTGATATCAACTAACTTAATTAGTTGCTAGATGTTCTCCCAGCTGAATCTTTTCAAAATTTCTTGCTTTTTTTTTGTTGCCCCCTTTTCTGAGACCTGTAGCCGGCATCAAATTTGAAATGAGCTCATTTAGTGGATAAGTGTAAAATTTCTCTGTTTAAACATTTATGTTATCTATGTTCTACTGTGAATAAAATATTGGCTCATGTGATTTGAAAGTCTTTTAGTTTTTATTTTATTCAAATTTAAAAAAACGTCCCAACATTTCTGGAATTCGGGTTGTAATAATATCCCATGTAGTCTCTCAATGAATATGACCTCAAGCTCTCAAATTCCCAAATGCATTTCTTACCAACTACCCATACATAAAAGTATGAGACAAACAGTTGCAAATGAGGATATAACAAGAGTGATGATCTAATAAAAATGGAGAAATTAATTGCACGGCAGGAGCTGTCAAGACTTTTAATGCTGAGTCAACGTTTGTGATTAATGACAGTACAATAAGTGGAGGTTTAGCCCCCTCATTTAGGGCACGTGTAGCAGATGAGCAGACTCTTCCTCAGGGCTCGACCATCTCTCACAGCAGCAGTGTGGAATTACAACTGAAGTGTTCGACTGGAGTTTTGATTTAGTTCACACACTTTCCCATTACAGAGTAGTGATGCTTCAACTGCAAGAGGAGCTAAATCAAACTCGGTGGAGAGATGGTAAAAGCAAGACTGCCTTTATGTGCTGTTGCAGTATTAGTTTCTGGTCGTTCGATCGAATTGACCTACTTGTCACTGCTCTATGATTCCTAACAGGAAACAGAGTGCGTCTATGTCTATCTAATTTGATGGAGACTAATCAAGCTGTACAATGGACCTACTTGGAACAAACCCCTTACTGTGACCCAGTTAAGATGTGAGATGGCAATAATGCAAGCTGTGCAAATGCTGATTTCTTTAAGAATAACAGTAATCCCAGTTAGCCCCTTACCTGCTAGTTAAAGGGGCTATATGTAAAATTCAGAAACCCTTGTTTTTAGTTTACTGTAAAGTGAACTGCAGCCAGCAACTTATTGGTCGTGTTTGTACCCGAGAACATAATGCACAGGAGATTGAATGTGTTCACACATTGGCAATAAAAAAAGCAGTTAATACATGCAAATTCTGGCATATAGTCCCTTCAATGTCGCAAGTCATAATTGAATCTGGACTAAGGAAACATCTTTGTCAATTCATGACTAATACGTATATTGAAATTTTAGATTGTGCAAATGGGAAAGAAATGGTGACAAAATGTATACATTCATGTAACTTTTAACTTAAAATCTTGATTTTGATTAAAAAAAAGTCCACATTATAAATCATCTACATCTCTCTTTCCATCGCTTCCTTTTGTTGTTCTCCCTTTCATGTACTTTACTAGAGATATTCACACATTAACTTGTACAGTTATCCAACTCACTATAACTAATTTATTTGGCACAATTTCCCAAACCATTCATTCAGTTCTCAAAACAAAGACACATTTATCTTTAACACATTTCACCTGTTTTCAAACATGTTCCAATTTTCTTAATGATTTCTGCAAAACTCTACACAAAGTGCCCTCATTTTACACAGGTTTAACCATGTTTTCATTCATAAAACACACTAATTACCACACTAATTAATCACAATGCAAACTCAAATAACACATTTATCCACGAGTAAACATTAAAGGATTAGTTCACTTGAGAATTAAAATTTCCTGATAATTTACTCACCCCCATGTCATCCAAGATGTTCATGTCTTTCTTTATTCAGTCAGAAAGAAATGAAGGTTTTTGAGGAAAAAAATTCCAGGATTTTTCTCCATATAGTGGACTTCAGACTGGGTTGAAGGTCCAAATTGCAGTTTCAGTGCAGCTTCAAAGGGCTCTACACAATCCCAGACGAGAAATAAGGGTCTTATCTAGCGAAACAACTGGTCATTTTCTAAAAAGAAATAAACATTTATATTCCACAAATGCTCGTCATGCACTGCTCTGCAATCCGCCATGCATTATGTTATAAAGGTCATAGGCAGACATAGGCAGAAGTACCGTGATAGGGCAAAAAACTCCATCTAATTTTCACCTCCAACTTCAAAATCGTCCGTTTTTACCCTTTTTTTTTTTTTTTTTTTTTTGTAAAGGACATCTGTGTTATATACTGTAATAGTCATTGAGTTGTAAAATGATACCTGATTGCCAAAAAATGAGGTGTTTGTAACAGTGTTTTTAATTGATCTCACTAGTGTGTAAGACTATGTTGTAGTGTGTTTGTTTTTGAGGGCTTGTTTGTCATGTCTGAGGGAAAAGTCTGGTTTTCAAGCAAGATTTAATGGTTTTGAGTGGAAAGCTTCATTTTGAACTGAAAATATGAATTATGGGGAATTGGGCGAGAAGAAAAGGAGGTACAATTTTAAGAAATGTGTTAAAGCAATCAAGAAAACTGTATTTATAGCCAATTTTTACACATATTTGTAAAATTCAAAATTGTTAGACTCTTTCTGTTCCATTTGTCAGAACTTAACTTGGAAAAAGGGCTTTTATCTGTGCAGCTCCATTTGACTGGAATTTACTCCAAATGAAACTGAAATTACAAACTGTCTATGGTGTCTATGGAACATTTTAAATCTATTTTGGTCACTTGAAGAAGTGACCAAATAAAAAAAAAATAAAAAATAAAACGCGTTCGTGGGTCATATCTGATCTGTGCCACATGTGAGGAAAAAAATCGGAATTGGGTCATTTGAACCATGCAGTGTAAATGCGGCCTCAGTGTCACAAGCTATGAGAAAAGATGGCACATTTTTACAACACGTACCTCCTGCACCAACTGCCACTGAGATAAATGGGAATGCTAACGGATAGCACTCTCTAGGTATTACAGACCTCCATGGAGAGTAATCATGGCATTTGTTAGCCTGGACCCAAGTGACATGCACATATTAGCATGCTAGCTTAGTGTAATTGGATTAATTAGAGAGGTAGAACTCTCTTGATTGAGATTTATAAACTGCTGTGCAAATCTTAAACAGCCTGCAGTGCATATCTTTCTTTCTTTCCACACTCTCTGTGTAGGTGTAGTTTCTATTTTCAAAGTTTATTTTATGCCTATTTTCTCTAAAAATCCTATCTTTTTGGCTCCTTTAAACAAATTATTAACTGATTACACAAATTTAAAGTCTTGTTTTACTTTCACTTTTTATAAAAAAGAAGCTATTTCAGATGTCCTTGTATAACCACTCTAAATTTTTTGCAAATAAACTAGATTAAAACTAGCTCCCTTGTGAAAAAAAAAAAAAGTTCTATACACCATTATTTGGTAGACACAAAATCACATTTGCACTTCTCAAACACCTATTAGCATCTGCAGTGCAAAACCACTTTCCTGTTTTCGCAGTCAACAGGGAACCTATGAAAATCTCCCTTTAATTGAAATTCAAATCCAGAAAATTACTAAACTGCTTCTAAAGAATACATACGTAGGGCATTAGTAGTCTATTTTTCCAGGGCTCCCTAAAGCTAGCAAGGCTCATGCACAACGGGAGCTGAACCTGATTAAAAAAAAAAAAAAAAACAAGCACACACACAAGCACATTAATTGTCACCACATCTATGAATAAACGAGCCACACTTTACAGAAATCAAGCCTTAAAAATGAGAGCTACTCTAACCCCTGAGGAGAAATAGAAAATGGTCTCTAGAGTCACAGACAAGGGCCAGAATTTAAATAAACAGATTTAGTATGTCTCAAAAGCTTCTCATATACCATATTCAAAATGCTATAACAAGGAAAAAAAAACACATGACTGCATAAAAAGGATGTAGAAAATATATGCCTTGCACTGTTATAGCTAAAGAAATCATAAGGTACCTTGCAATGTTCTTTCTATTTTCATGCAAAACCTCAACCCTGCATCTTTCCCAAAGCTCTCGGGAGACTTTGCAAAACAAAACTGCATGTATTTCATGCTCTCATGGTCTGTCACCCCCCATCAGATGTACACATGGGGTGCTCATATACTTGCAGAGTGGTACAGTTTGAGCAGTGCAAGCCAGTATTGACAACCTCTGTTGACTTTTTACAGCCAGTGTGGCTTAAACTCCATCAGTTTGGAGTATTATCCTCCAGAAAATTGAACCTTCAGAAACAGAAACCTTCAGAAACAGAGCTGTTTGTGACCTCATAGGCACCGAGATTATATGAGCAGTTAGTGTTCTGATACTGTCAGATGTCAATTTGATAAATGATTACTATTTTATGCCTTCACTCATGTATGTGACTGTATATAATTAAACCGCCAATCCACAGAGTGTTTTTTTTTTTTTTTCTTATTGACAGAGAGCGAGAGTTAGCACAGTAGCAAGACTGAATAATTCATTGGCACAGTGTGTTATTTAAACAATAACAAACAATGCTGTGAGAGCCTGCATTTTTAATGAAAGTATGGGGAATAATGACAATCATAAAAAAAAAAAAAATAGTGTTACTATAGGCTACTATAGTGTTAGCTTAGCAACATGCTAACAACAACCTTTATTGGAATCAATTTTCAGGATATTAGGAGGCTACATTAGAATGTCTACTGGACAGAAAGACAGTTTTGAAAAAGAGCCTGTGTCAAAATGTCATATTTGGCTTATTATTGCATTAAAATGGAAAGCCTTTGTGCAGAGCAGGATGGTTCTTTTTGAAAAGATAGCTTAACATGTCTTTGTGAAGTCCTTAAAGATTCAAGCTTCACCGCAGCCTTGTTTTCTTTCAGTCAGAATTCTGTAGAATACAGCTTCATAGGAGCCTATCATTATTCAATAAGAAACGTTAACAACAAGAGAAGCAATGAGGGAATACACAAAGGCAAGGAATAAAGCAGAACAGGACAAGAGCACCAACTCCTCAAGGAGAAGAAGCTGCGCTTTGTCATATTTGCAGTGATATGTCGACAGTCACCCCCCAAGCCCTCCCCGCCCCGCTCTCCTTCTATGAGAAAGTACACATAAGAAAGAAGATTTGCATTCTAAACCGTTCCTCAAATGTCGACTTTTTCTCCAAAAAATATATATTTTCCACACGACAACAGATGGGTAACAGAGAATCCAGGAAGAGAGCTTAATTAAGGATTTTTGTTGTTGTTATTTTCTACGACTCAAGACATTTGAAAAATTACAATGCGTCTTCTTGAATGTCAGTGGAAACTGAGCGGATCTGAAATGTCAGAGCATGGTAAGGCTCATGAAAGAAAATACAAGAAGAGTTGACATTAAAGGCGGCATTAGTGCAAAACAAGTGATGAAACATAAATATTATTGATACCATTGCATGGCATTAACACATTATCAGCCTGTCTGGAAGTCACGTTCAGAAGGTAATTTTTCAGAACAATGAATACTTTTGAGGAAGAACTAATCAACGGATTTGTGTTTGGTTTGGGACATTCAAATTATTACTCAAACTACTAATATCGTGGTATAATCAATTTCAGAAATGACAAAAACTGTAGTTGATCACATTACATGTCAGTCAGATAGTGCCCAGAATAAGCTGCAATAAGGGACAAATATTAATTTACAGGTCAAAGGTCTGTCTACAAGAGGTCTAAAAATCTGTAACAGGAAGTCAATAATGTGCATTTCTTCACACATTCATTTCTGTATGTCATAATTTCTTCACACAGTCATTCATTTTAGTTTGCATTTAAATATCTCATATGGTGCTAAAAAAAAAAAAAAAGAAAAAAGTCCAGCAGATATAGATCTTGATCTTGGACCATAACATTAATTAATGTACCTTGTCTTTGTCTACAACCCATAATGAGCATGTGATAAGCAGAGGTTTTTTTAGGCTGTCACTGTTCAGTGATCTTTTAGAAGATATCACTTCAGACTTCAATTAAAGCTTAATTAGACTTGGTTCACCTTTAAAGTGTCTGCAAGGTCTTTGCAGGACCCGTCTGCTTCAAAGATCCACTAACTTTATTTCAGTGACTCATTACATATTTACTGCTGCATCTCCATTACATGTTATGCTTCACTGGATTCATGGAATCCTCCCAGTAAATGAATTACCCACAAAATGTGGAGATCTAGCAGGTCTTTAATTTCTAATAGAAATGAATGACTAAAATGAAAATCATTTTAGTTTATAGTTCACTTTGTAGACCTAAAATTCTGAGTATATGCATCTGACCATATTTTGTGAATGTGCTCTTGGCTTTTATGTGTTTACTCACAGATGTTGACTGTAAACATTATTATGGCAGCAAAGCCATAAATTAAACACACACAAGAAAAATGTGCAGTTTGGTCTCTGTTTTTGTGATTTTCTTCCCACTTCTTCTGTTTCTTCTTGGCACACTAGGGAAAAACAGAAGACTCAGAGAGATAAGAAATATAAGTGTAAAATATTCATATTCAGGTAGTGTGTTGTTTCACAAACATAAGAAAACAATCAAGTAGCAACCAACTGACAACAAGCCGACCAAAAGTCTGCGACCAAAATTTGGGATTTAAAATGCTAATTTAAAGCTGAAAATAATATGGTGTTGTTACATAAAATAATAAAATATTTACAACTGTTTCTAGGTCAGTAATCAAATTAGCAAATTTGTGACATTGATCATGTGAACTCCTTTGTATAGATGATCAGTTGCTTCCACCATAAGATGCTCTTTGAATTATTCTCAAATTGTGCTTTTTTCAGTTTCAGCTCAAATTTGTACTCGTATTGTATGCTGGTTAAAAAAAAAAAATATTATTTATATTTAATAATAATATTAAATAAGAAAAAAAGCAAAAAGATAAAATTTCACTAGTGGTCTCAGACTTTTGGACCCCAGTATATGTCAGGAACACCATTCCTTCCATGTAAATTCTTCCAAAAACTTTTAAAAGAACAAGAAAACAAAATAAGTTTAATAGTATGCAGTGCATATGTTTAGACAAAATAATGATTTAATAATTATAATTAATTGCAATAGGTTTCATTTGGATTTATTGCAAATCAAATTAAATGCATGATCAATGGTTTTTGTTTTGCTTCTACAATAATCCAAAGTTCAAGAAGAGGCAATAAATCTTCATTACTGACACATTAGAGCCTCTAAAGACTTAATGACACACCTGAAGTGATGCGGTACAAATTGAAAATTCTAACTCTCACAAAATGTGGATATTGCACTCCATTCAACCAAAACAGCAAAATCTAATTGTGAATGCCTGCCTCTCTTCCATATATAAATCAATAATCCAAGAGAAGCTGGAAATATGTCTGCAGCCTTAATCCTTGAAAATCATCCGCTAAAAGCCTCACTGAGATGGAATAACAATCCACTTTAATTGCTTTATGAAAAGAATGGCTATTTCCTTGTGCTCAATCACCTTTTCACCGGCTGTAGCAGGTGAAAATCTTTAATGGTCCATCTACGATCTTCAGCATATAATGAGAAATCTTTTTGAAAAGGCCGAAGCTTTTACAGAGATTCAAAGAATGTACAGTTGAATGAAAATTGAGCATCATTCTTAGTAAAACATGAAAACATTCAGCAAATGATACATCTGTGCAGGTAGAGTGAGTTTTAATCTCGGCAATTTCAAATGATGCAATGCTTCCTTAATGTGTCCAAATATTGCATTGTTACCATACACTATTAAAAATAAAGGTTCTTTACTGGCTTATAAGGTTCTATAAAGAATCTTTCAAGGGTTAGTTCACCCAAAAATGAAAATTATCACATGATTTACTCACCCTCAAGCCATCCTAGGTGTATATGACTATCTTCTTTCAGACGAACACAATCGGAGATATTTTTAAAAATATCATTAGTCCAATAGGTTTATAATGGTTGTGAATGGGGGCCGTGTTAACAAAAAAAAAAAAAAAATGCATCCATCCATCCCTTTTGAAGCGAATCGATGCGTTTTTGTAAGAAAAGTATCCATATTTAAAACTTTAGAAATTCAAATAACTAGCTTCCGGCTGACAAACGTACACATACAATGACGCAATGAGGAATGCGGAGGCGCCGAGGAGAGAACAAAACAAAACGCTGGTCACGAATTAGTCTAAAACGGGAAATTTTAATATAAGAGAAAAGGAGCTTAAGTTTGTTGCCCAGCCCTATTTGTTTGAACCGCGAGAGGCATCTAAGCTTACAATACTCCTACATCCTATGTCATACATCGCGTCAGCGGGTTGTTCATTTGGGGGCAAAATGAGTTACGCAGTATGCGTCCGCTGGAAGCTAACCTCCATAAAATTGAATTTATAAAGTTTTGAATATAGATATTTTTCTTATGAAAACGCATCGCTTCACTTCAGAAGGCCTTTATTAACCCACTGGAGTTGTATGGATCCCCCCCCCAGCAGTGATTCTGCTTGTTAACAGCAGGTGTTCATCACTAATGCTCAATCATCACTTAATTAATCGCTTAATTAGCTCATTAACTTTAACTCTGCTTCAGTGTTACTTTAACACTATTTAGAGAGGGACCATACTGTATGTACTTTAAGCAGAGTTGATTTCGCTGTGTAGTGGAAAAAGTTTCTTTAGATGATTAAAATGTTGGTAACACTTTTTTAATGCCCCTTTTAGACAGTTAACTAAAGTAATTTTGCAACTACATACCTTTATTTGTTATGAGTGTAAAGGGATTTTAATTTTTGTTTCTCATTTTCAAAATGTGTACAATATGTGTATGTGTGTGACCTCTAGATCTTTGAATCTTGAAAATGCCTGAGAAGCAATTGCCTTAAAGTAAATAACAAAAATGTGTTATATTTACACATTATTATGCTTATCAATGTGTGCAGCAAGTTGTCAAATTGTGAACAATTCAGCTCAATAAGATGTGAATAACAACTGCTTCTCATCTTTCTAAAAGTATGTTGCTTTAGATAAAACATTGAGACATGATTCACTGAGTTTTTCTTTCGACAGGCTTCTTTCCACTAATGTAAACAAAGATGAATCATAATGCATATCACAGAATGACAAAAACACACATCAGAGTTAACACAGCAATGCTGGTGAGCAAAAGCATTGCACGGTGTCAAGGAAACAGGGAAGGATTATTCGAGTAATCATGTCAGAGAGAACACATGAAAGTGTTAGGCACTTGAAACAATCCTTACAGCTGCCAAAAATAACGATCGGAACAACTTGTCAAGCCTACTTCTAAAGCAATGATTTTGTCAGTTGGCGTAGTATACGATTTCTTGCAGGGGGGAAAAATACTGGCTGGTGTCCTTTCATAGTTACTACTCCTGTCTGTGTGTCATAAAGAAGAGATTGTGTAGAAAGGAGGTGTAAACAACAGGAAAGACTGAAAAGAAGTTGGTTTCTATGGCATGTCTGAATGGTTGTACAGACAGACATCACATCTGACACGACTGCATCAGTGTATTGGTATATGCAAATCAAATAATTTTTTATCTACAGATTTGTATACAGTGTGTACATGAGGCAAGTTTGTATGCATTAAGCAAAAGAGCTCCTCACATCACAAAATAGCCTCTACTTTGAAAAGCCACAATGGCAGAAAAGCTGCCTCCTCAGAAATGGCAGAATGAATAAAAGATAAATGTCTGTCTACGCTGCCCAGGGGAGATGAAGGTCAGTGTTGTCAAAACTGAGTGTGTTTGTGTGTACCAGAAATGAACTGTTATCCCTATACTTCAGTAATGGTCGAAAAACTGAAGTCATATATTTTTTAGCATAACTTCAAATGAAAATCTACCTAAGATAATTGAGGATGCCCATTCTTTTGGCACCATCAGCCAATCAGGTTTGTCATGACATCATTTTTCTGCAGCTCCAGAGGCACCAATAATGGCTTAGCTTTATGGAAAGCATTTTTATGGTTTTATTCATGATTTTGTTCCATTATGAACTAGTGGCCATTAAAAATTGTGGTATTATAATTTATATTTCAATCAGCATAATAATTAATTATAATGATAATTACCATAATAAAAAGACAAAGTGCATACAGCTAACATAAAAACTATATGGAACAGAAATTATATTGCAGAGTGATTCATATTTGTCTATCCTCCTGACAAATAAATAAATCACAAACAGACAAATCAATTCAATAGGGGATTGATTCTGAAAGCAGAGCCAGTGTCTCTTTATATATTTTGGACGCATTTGAATTTAAATGTTTCCCGCTGGGAGTATTTAAAATGTTGGCATTTGATGATCTAAGAGCTCTCCCTGGGGTGTAAAAGACTAGACCATCAACAATATATGCAAATGCTAAACCACTGAGAACTTCAAAGGCAAATAAATGGACGATTCTAAAAGACAGAGCATTTTTAATTACATGTGGTCTTTCAAATGAAGCCCTCTTTGCTGATCTTAAGAAACGAGAAATATTTAAAAAGGTGGTCAGGGAATAATGTCTCATTCTTGCTAGAGGCTTTTTCTTATGGGAAATGTTAATGCAATTAACCATACTATCCTAATTTACATCATAGAATCTACATCCCTATTTCTTTGTTTTAATCACAGTGGCCAAAAACTCAGTTAACTTGCAGTCCTTCATTTTGCTGAGCTCGATTTAAAAAAGATAGAAAAAAGAAAAGCCTTTTCAGCATTAAAGTTTGAGAAAGTTACTTTCAAACTATTCAGTTATGGCAGAAGGACGTAACATCAGATTATTCACAGCAGTAAGATCATCAGACTCGGTAGAGAAATGCAGTTGTGCATAATCTTTTTAAAGGTTTTTTTTTAAAAAATACCATGCATATAATGTCTACTACCTGACAGATATCAGTGAAATAGATTTTCTGAGAAAACTCTAATGTCTGTAAACAGAAAAAAAGAAAAAAGACCAAGGCAATCAGAAATCATGTAAAACATTTTGCAGGTTTTCTGATGAGGGTGTATGGATGAATGGATGGGGCGGTTTAATTTAGTGGCTGAAGTCTGAAGGAAGTTAGAAAATGGTAAAAATTTCAGGCTTGGACTGGCTTGGCAATTTTTTTTTGCCCGCTGCCCTATTTATTTATTTAAATTATCATTAGTATTAGTATATTTTTTTTTTCCTGCCCAAAGTACTAAAGTGATAATTTTCGAATTCGGCGTTCGATAATAAATCATGAATTGGTTTGTCTTGACTGGCAACGCTATGATTCGGCTCACGTGTGCTCCGCCCCTCTGCCAAACGGTGTCGAACAGAGTAATCAGAAGGAGTCAAGATGGAGAAGGCGGCCAGGTGGAGAAAAAAGGGAAAGGCCTCCAAGAAGAAGCAGCAAAATGTTGCAAAATTACGGACCTGTTCGGGGCTTCAAGTGCAGGTCAGTTTGATCTGTAAATAGGCTACTGTAGTTTTGTCTTCATTAACTTATCTAAGCATTAAACTGCTAGCTAATGTTAGCAGTATAGCCCCCTATTAGTCACTCAAAATACTGTACGTCAAAGGTCATCATTATTATCTACTGTAAAGTTACAGTAACAATTTTGCAGACAGATATTTACATCGATTTATAGTATACTAGGGCAGACAACACGAAAATATGAGTCATAATAATGCAATAACATGGTCAGTATTAGGTGTTTTTTCTATAAAGATATTTTCATAATGTAGTTATTGTACTAATTTTGACATTTTAGGTATTTTAGAAAATTTGTGTGAAATATAATTTTGTTGAATCTTGAGTATTTACAGTAAGTCATTTTGTCCTAAGTAACACATTGTCCTCAAGTAACACTTTGTCCTAATGTAATACTTTGAATTTAAAGAGATAGTTCACCCAAAAATGAAAATTTTGTCATTAATTACTTAGCCTCATGTTGTTCCAAACCCGTAAGACTTTCGTTCATCTTTGGAACACAATCTTTTTAATGAAATCTGAGATCTTTCTGTCCCTCCATTGACAGCTATGCAACTACCACTTCAAAAAAGTTCATAAAGAGATCATAAAACTAATCCATATGAATTGAGCGGTTTAATCCAAATTTTCTGAAGAGACTCAATCTCTTTATATGATGAACAGAATTAATTTAGGCTTTTATTCAATTATAAATATTGATCAGCGAACATAAACAGAACACAACACATTGCGCTTAGTTTATTATTTCAAGTGCCTTTTTAAAAGACTACAACTGAAAATGTATATATTATATATGAAATTCAACCTGCCACAGTGGCTAGTAGGAGTGATTGCGTCCATCCGCATTTGGTGGGTTGGCGGGTGTTAATGTCAAGCCCGGGTGATGACCATACAAAAAATAGGGTTGTCTGTGATTCCAAAATTTGCTGTGGCTATAAGGGATGGTCTGGATGGGTGTGAGATTTCCCAGTCTGAAATTTTGTCCCAGTCTGGCCCTGCACCAAATTGTGCCCCGTAATACCCCACTTTGCATGTCATACTCAATAGATTTTTTATTGGGATCAGTAGAGCTCAAACTGTCACTCCGCTGTAGATTAAACTAATTCTCAGCATTCCCAGAGATTAAATCTGACTCAATATTGTGCTGTCAATCATGTCAAGAACTGACCTTAAAGCTGAAAGGTGTAATTTTTTTCAATGTTAAAACTCTTTCCCACAGCTTAATATGCAGACAGAGACATCTGTAGGTAGATTTCCCCAAAAATTGTAAACACTATGGCGACATTTAAATATTTTCCAACCAATGGCAGACAGGCAATTGTTCGGGAAACCATTTTAATTTACATTTATGCATTTAACCAAAACAACTCACAATGCATTCAAGGTAAAAAATCAGTTTATGCATTCACTGGCGTCATTCTCTACGTTTGAATGACATGAACTTTCAAACCATAATTTTAAAATTATTATTTTTTTTAAATTCAAATTAATTTAGTTTATAATAGTATATTAAAACAATATTTTATCAACGTACATAATAAATATGTATTTTATTATATTACATAATGCTTGTACTGCCTTTGAATGTAAAAACTGCAAATACAGTACAATAACAGTTCAGTTTGGTGATGCTAGTATGGCAGAAATGACTCAGTTTATCTTTAAATCCAGTAGGATAAGCGGATATAAGCTGGATATAAGTAGTGGGATTTACTTGTATTTACCTTCATGAAAATAATACACAAAACCAGACAAATGAGAAGTGCTCCATACCTAGCAATCTTCCTACAGTATGTATCAAGGTAAAAGCAGTCCATTGCTCATCTACTTCAAAATAATAAAGCTTGAGTGATGCTCTGTTCAGTGATTGTATCTTTTCAAGAGTAAATGTACATTAACATAAGCTGATATTAAATGCACTTAAAGCCATTTAGTCTCAAGCTTCATGAAAGACCCGTGAACAAGCATTTCACCTCTTTCCCATTTCAATAAACATGCAGGAGATGAAGCAACCCTAATAATCATGCCACTCAGCCCATGTTCAACTAGAGCCCTGCCTCACCCTGGGGTCTGTTCCTGCATAAGAATGTCACTCAGAGAGGACACATATGCTTGTCTTTTATTGACCCGTGCTGTAGGTTGGCTGTCCTGATGCGAATCCTGTCATCATGTTGCTTAGAAAGGATTCGGTGGGACGTACAAGTCATGCTCCATCACAACCCACAGAGGAAGAAATCCCCATATGCACTATAATAGATATATGATGAGGCTCAGTATCTCTGAAGTTTTCTGAAGCTTTTATATATATACAGTGGTGGTCAGAATTATAATTTGGCACCCTTGGTAAATAGGAGTATAAACATGAGGAAACACAAAGGCCAAATTCCCTTAATCATTCATCACAATGATTAAAACCAAAGAATATAGTTCTGATGTTGATTGTTGAGCTTCACAAAATAGAAAGTGGCTGTAAGAAAAAAAACAGCTAAAGCATTGGAAATCCCAATTTCCACTATCAGGGCAATAATTAAGAGGTTCCAATCAACTAAAGATGTTACAAAATCTGCCTGGAACAGGTCGTGTGTCTAAATCGTCCTAATGCGCGGTGATGAGGAGAGTTTGAGTGGCCAAAGACTCTCCAAGGATCACAGCTGGAGAATTGCAGAGATTAGTTGAGTCTTGAGTCTAAGAAAGCCTAAAAAAATGATCAAACAGCACCTACATCCCCACAAGTTGTTCAGGAGGGTTTCAAGAAAAATTCTCCGCTCTCATCCAGAAACAATCTCCAGCATATACAATTGTCAGACACGACTGGAACTTCAAACGGGACCGGCTTCTATTGTCAGATGAAACTAAAAAAAAGAGTCTTTTGGCAGCAAACCCACCAGATGGGTTTGGTGCACACATGGATAAAAAGTACCCCATGCCCACGGTTAAATATACTGCTGGATCTGTAATGTTGTTCCTATTTTTCTGCTGGAGGTCCTAGACATCTTGTTCAGATACATTGCATCATGGATTCTATCAAATAACAACAGATAAAAAATCAAAATCTGACCGCTTCTGCTAGAAATCCAATAATGGGCCGTGGTTGGATCTTCCATCAGGACAATGATCCAAAACAAACATCAAAACCAACACAAAAATGTGTCACTGAGCACAAAATGAAGCTTCTGCCATGGCCATCCCAGTCCCCTGACCTGAACCCTAAAGAAAATGAGTGGAGTGAACTGAAGAGAAGAAGCACCAACATGGAGCTATGAATCTGAAGGATCTGAAGAGATTCTGTATGAAGGAATGGTCTCTGATCTCTTGTCAGGTGTTCTCCAAACTCATCAGGCATTATAGGAGAAGACTCAGAGCTGTTATCTTGGCAAAAGGAGGTTGCAAAAAGTATTGAATAAAAGGGTGCCAATTATTGTGGCCAACGTGTTTTGGAGAAAAACATTTATTTCATAATGTGATTTTTTTTTTTTTTTTTTTTTTTCCCTGCACTTTCAATTCTTTTCCTTCAATGAAAGGTTAGTTTTTTGATTAAAGATCAAAAGGATAAACAATGCAGATTTATTTTTACAGTCATCTTTGATCATATTTACCAAGGGTGCCAATAATTCTGACCACCACTGTGTGTGTGTGTGTGTGTATATATATATACACAGTAAGACAATAAAATTCTAAGTAGATCTAAAAATAAATCTAAATAGATTAAAAACAAATCACTAAAAGCTAAAATTTATCATTTTAAATGCTACAAGTGAATTAGGCATAAAAAATAGAAAATATATATTTATTTATTTTATTTATTTGTTATTTTTAACAGTATTATTAAATTAAAGATTAACTTTAGGTGAAAGTTAGATGATGGCAAATGTTATCTTAATGTAAAAACAAGGGAAATTGGCCAATAAAAAAAATAAATAATAATTAAAAAAAAAATAATAATATCGACAGGTATAGTAGCAATACAGTTTTGTGCATCCTTAATGCTAAATGATGAACAAGAGATAAGAATCTCTCAGTGTGATTATAGTGACCCAAGTTCAAGCCCTATGTCATTTGATTAACTTTTTCAGTAAACAAGAAGTGTGGGTGCATGATTTGCCTGTATTTATTTTGTGATTTTACTGACTTGATTAACTTGACCTTTATTGTACGGTGCTATTAAAATCCAGCCTACGTCTTTGGATTCTAGCAGGTGAAGACACTCATGTGCAGACAGATAGCACAGGGGAATAAATCACCCACAGGGAACACAAAATCACAGTGTCACAGAACAGAAAAAAAAGAAAAAAGAAAAAAAAACTAACACTAGCAAATATATGTGTCTCTGCACAATTTTGCCTGCTGAAATATGCAATTGACAAAAAAAAAAAAAAAAAAAAAACAATTGTGTCTGCAAAATAAACATTAAAATAAGATCCTCCTCATAATAGACATCAATAACTGATGCTTATACTGTAGCATGACCCATCACAGACACATTGACACATTCAGTAAGCCCAAAAGAATGCAACAGAAGAACAGAAGCTTGATCTTTTTCTGCTTGGACGAGGCTGCTCTCTTATGTAATTAATATAATATGCTCCAAACAGGAAGGATGCCAGTAATATCCCTTGATATCAAATTCCTCCCCATCTGCAACACCACGTCAGCTTACTTCTCAACTTTATGCTCAACTACATGACAGTAGTTTCTAAATAATATCAAAAAGACGGTCCTTCTATTAGTATTTTTAGTGGTTTTGTTTTTATTTGTTGTTCTTCAGCAAATTAACACTATTAATAACATATCAGCATAGTACAGGAGAATGACAAATAGTTTGGCTTTTGGCTATGACCGCTTCACCCAATGGGTCTGTGTATCGCTACACAACACCCTTAGCAACCACTCTTAGCAACGTAAAGTGTTTGTTCTAAGTTGATATTGTTTATTGAAGCTTACTGTATTATGTAGAAGAGTTTTGAAAGAGATCGAGTGACCGAGTTTATTACCTGCATTCAGATTTAGCATTTTCCTTCAGGTCAGTCCTATGTTCGTAATAAAAAAAAACTGTTTACATGTCCTCTGCAATATCTTGTCCTTTTAACAGTTAACGGTTTTTCCCACGCCCTGCTGACACTGACAGCGCTAGTCAAAGCATTTGTCAGGCGCGTCTTGTTCCGTGTTCACAACAATTCAGTCTTTTCAACATAAAAGTCTTCACTACGGAGTGACTCGCTCAAAAAGACAGTCTTTGCTGCCATCTAATGACGTAATAATGTAACTTCTGTTGCTGTTCACGGACAGGGACTTTTTTTCCGGCAGAAGGAAGGCTTTTAATGATTTTACTTCATGATACATATTTTTTGGCTTTAATATTTGTATTGTGTGGTAACCGTTTTATAAAAGCAATAAGGTACTCGAGGCTAGTGCTGTATCGTGAATAAGTCACGGCTGAAGGGAGTTGTTAGGCACAACGTGAATCAACCCCTTCAGCCGTGACTTATTCACGATACAGCACAGCCTCTCATACCTTATTGCTCTTATATATATATATATATATATATATATCACTGCTGAGGCACTATTGAGCCTTCAGATCATCTGTATATTGTTGGATCGACTGTTTCTCATCTTTCTCTTGAAAATATCCCATAGATTCAGGTCAGGCATATTGGCTGGCCAATAAAGCACAGTAATATCATGCTCAGCAAACCACTTGAAAGTGGTTTTTGCACTGTGGGCAGGTGCTAAAGTCCTTCTGGAAAAGGATATCAGCATCTCCATAAAGCTTGTCAGCAGATGGAAGCATAAAGTGCTCCAAAATCTCCTGGAAGATGGCTGCATTGACTTTGCACTTGATAAAACACAATGGACCAACACCAGCAGACGTCACGGCCCCCCCAAATCATTATTGACTTCAGAAACTTCACACTAGACTTCAAGCAGCTTGGATTCTGTGCCTCTCCAGTCTTCCTTCAGACTCTGGGACCATGATTTCAACATGAAATGCAAAATTTACTTTTATCTGAAAAGAGGACTTTCGACCACTGTTCACTGTCCAGTTCTTTTTCTCCTTAGCCCAGGTAAGATGCTTCTGACATTGTCTCTGGTTCAGAAGTGGCTTGGTAGTCCTTTTCCTGAAGATGTCTGAGTGTGGTGACTCTTGATGCGCTGACTCCGGCTTCATTCTACTCATTGTGAAGCTCTCCCAAGTGTTTGAATTGGCTTTACTTGACAGTATTCTCAAGCTTGCGGTCATCCCTGTTGCTTGTGCACCTTTGCCTACCCAATTTCTTCCTTCCAGTCAACTTTGCATTTAATATGCTTTGATATACACTCCGTAAACAGCCACCCCATTCAGTAATGACCTTCTGTGATTTACTCTCTTTGTGGAGGGTGTCAATGATTGTCTCCTGGACCATTGCCAAGTCAGCAGTCTTCCCCATTAGTGTGGTTTCAAAGAACAAAAGATACCCGGAATTTATACTGTAGGGATGGTCATTTAATGAAACTATAGTGTCATTATGGTGTTATTGTTTATATACAAAATTATAAACAATAACACCATAATGACAAATACTTAAAATAAATGAGAGTCCCTTTCTTAATTAACCTCTTAAACCAAACGCTCATATTTCCATAATACACACAAATACACGCACGCACGCACGCACACACACACAATAAGGCCTTTAACACAAGGTCACTAGTCATTCATCTGTGATTGGTAGCATGTTTTGGTGCTGCAGAAATAGATGTTTGATTGTTATTGGCTGTAGAGATTCATTCATTGTGAAGTGAGATACCTGAAGAAATTTGAATTATTAGCATTTCTACATTAATCTCCCCATGTTTACACTGCAAATGAACATGACAAAACCAGAATGTTCCCATTATTAGCAGACACAGTCGCCCCTTCCATAACGAATGCTTTTCCTTTGGAATTAAGAGGTTACTTTCACCCACTCCTGTAATCTCACTGCTCCTGTAGCATCTCTAATTTGAGTTCTGCACGGTTTTCCTACTTGTCTCACATTCTTTCTTTTTTTCTTTTGTACTCTTTTCCTGTCTCCTCATCTAAAGTTCCTCACTTTCTCAGACTGTGATGCAGCTTGGTGGATCTCATTAGATGAGAACATGGCTTCTCTCCAGACCAGAGGTGACAATGACATAAACAGCACCTTATTATTCCTGTCCAGAATCCAGAGGTGAACAATATGTCTTCCACATAGGCTTGAATGCCATTTTCTTTGACCTATTTTTTTTTATTTTTTTTTTTTCCACAATAAACACTGGTTCTCCTCACAGCCTTAAGTTTTCAGGACAAATGTCTACAAAATGCTACAGATATCAGAGTTGCCACACAAAAACACATGAGAAAAACATGAGAAAAATCTAAAAATTCAGAAATACCTAATACATCTATAAACTATGGCATGCGTTGTCCCTTGAGAAGTTGTGAAGGGTGCATAGTCTCATTTTCTGGTGTTTTCTCGTTAATCAAATGCCACTTGGGACACTTGGAGTCCTTAATGTACAAAAATAGATACACAGTCAATAGACTGGACATGGAGTGCAAAGAGATGATTCACAGAATCAGATAGGATTACACTATCACTTTTGTACTATTTTAATTCACTAATTTAATTAACAATATCACCAGTACAGTACTCTGTTCAAAAGTTTAGGGTCAGTTTGAAAAGAAATTAATATTTTTATTATAATGAATACTCTTATACAATAGCTATGTTAATTCTTATTTACAGACAGAAGGGGACACAACAGTGCTCTTCCGGAGAATGAGACAGTGCTTCTGCAGTGACATGACGCAGGACAAATGACCAGGCAGTTCTGGAAATAAGATAAGTGATTAGATCAACAGAGAAAGAGTGAACAAGTGTAAGTGGGGGTAAAAAAACAAAACAAAACAAAACAGAAGTGACAGCAGTAAAACACAATAGGTAATACTTTATTTTTAGATAGTACTACAAAGACAATGACAAAATATACATAGCCTGGACCAAAACAACAAAAATTTGGTCAGTGGGAAAGAAGACTGGCTTAAAAACGGGAAAAAGGTCAGAGCAGGGAACTAGAGGAGAGAGGCTATCGGAAAGCGATTCTGTAGACCTGGTGAACATTGATTTGTCAGAGGAGGAGGGAAAAAAGTCGACAAGAGCAGACAGCACTTTGTAAAGGCCACTGTAAACATGACACAGCTCCGTTTAAGTCCAATAGATTTCAAGAAAAGGGCTATTACAAAAAAATAAATAAATAAAAAGCTGCATTCAAGTAGATTGATTGAACATTTGCATTCAACAAAACTGAATAATTGGATTCACTCACATCATCACATCCATTGTGAATTCACATACAATATGATCACAATGTAGCAATTAGGCTGTTGAATTATTATTGTTGAATTATGTAACTCTAATGGTTTCATGTGAAAGGTGTTTGCTCTTTTCTGTCTAAAATCTATCAGACATACAGCTTTCAAAAAATGTGTTATTACATGCATTGAGAACTACCAAAGTAGGCTATTTTAAAACATGTGACATTGGATAAACTCCAATCACCTACAGTTGTTTTGATTGATTGGTTTTCCCCCATTCACTAACTGAATGTGGTGTTGTATGACCAGTTCCATGGAATATTAGGCAATCAGGCAATGTATTGGCTGTGGTTGAGGGGAAAAATGAAAACAAATCAATGGCAATTTCAGTGTTGTTACTAAGGCTTCAGTGGACTATAGTGGTTAAGAATTCAGCATGTTTGTCTGTGTCATATACTGAATGAGTTTTGGCCTTGTGTTTCTTGTACAGATCTCTCTCTTTCCTTGTCCCTTATTTTCTCTCAGTGCATTTCTTCCCCATTTCTTTAGGACATCCAAGGCCAAAAACTGTTACAGTTTATGTGCACAAACTGTGAAATGACCAAAACAGAAACCAGAGGAAATGCTTGCAAGCAAGAAACCAAAACAAATACTCGCAAACCACCAAGTGTGGGTAAAATTAGAAACGTTGTATCACCAGTTGGCTCCAACATTATAGTAAATATAGTTTAACACCAATCCAAAGATATAAGAACCATCTACTTGTGCCTCTTTGACCCCATTTGGAAATTTACCAACAGAGAATATCTAGGATGATCAAACATTATTTCCTCCAGAACTCCATGTGTAAACACACAATATTCAATATTCCTCACATTAAACCATCAACAGAAAAATATGAGCAGTAAAATCATATTTTGTAACAGGTGGCTTTTCACTGAGAGACAGACTGACTCATCTCGTATAAGATGCAAGTGACACAATGACCTGAAATATTAGTCACAAATAAACAAGGAAAAACTGCTAAATAATTGCATTATCATTGGGACAAAATCTATATTTTTAATACTAGATTTTTAAGTTGTTAAGAAAATGTCAATGGGCTGGTGCCGTAGGGCTGGTTGCATCAAAATATCATTTAATACATGATTTATCAAATGTCTGCCTTACTCATTCAGTAAAATGAAAGTAAGGGAATTTGATATCTGACACAATTTCTGTAAATAGCTTTGCACATCAAAATGTATTTTGTCACAGATGATCTGTCATATATCACACTGTCTAATATCTCAACGCTATCTCAAAGGGCTCAGCTGTCATGTGGCTATTAAACCCAGACATTTAATATTCAGCTAGCCATAATATGCTGAACGCTGTCTCTTTGATGGATAAAAGAGATGGGTGACACAGTGAATGACTGCCATTACAAAGTGACAGTAGAGGCCACGATGAAAGAACAAAGACAAACCCCCTGTAAAAGATTATTCTTACATGGTCTCTTTTAAAGCACAGTCCTCCCCAGAGTGGTCTTATTTTATTTATTTATTTTGTATTTGGCTCTTGCAAACATACTGTGACACAACACAATTTTATATATGAAAATGTACGGTAGCCATTTGCCTGACACAAGTCAAAGATGTCGTCGTCTGAGACAGCAGAGAGTACGTTAACCAGTCAACCAATGAGGTTTCTTCTTACTTCTAACAAAGAACGGTCTCTGCTTCTAATAAACCAGACGACTACTACTACTGCTTCTTCTTCTTTGTGAGTATTCAACATAGTGACGATGCAAGCTGCCTCTAAAAACACGAACGATTTAGAAGAAGAACAACATAGTGACTAAACGCGCTCTGTAGAGTGTGTGTCCGTTTAGGGCTGCTGTAGAAACATGCCGGCACAAAATGATGACTTGACATGGAGGGGGGACCTGCGGTGTATGTAGATAGAAATGGCTCATTCTAAGGTAATAAAAACATAATGGTTCATTATGTAAGGTCTTTATACACCACTGAAAATATTATTATACATATTATATTGCATTTTTTTTATCAATAGATCCTCCCAAATTTTACACATTGCACCTTTAAAGGATTAGTTCACTTCTAAATTAAAATTTCCTGATAATTTGTCGTTCTTTCTTAAGTCAAACAGAAATTAAGGTTTCTAAGGAAAACATTCCAGGATTTTTCTCCATATAGTGGACTTCAGTGGGGTTCAATGGGTGGAAGGTCCAAATTGCAGTTTCAGTGCAGCTTCAAAGCGCTCTACACAATCCCAGACGAGGAAGTCTTATCTAGGGAAACAATCGTCATTTTCTAAAAAAATAAATAAAGAAATGAATTGTATGCTTTTTAACAAAAAATGCTCATCTTGCACTACTATGCAATCCGCCACGCATGACGTAATCATGTTAGAAAGGTCACACGTGAAGTACAGTAGTTGAAAGTAAAGATCCAGTGTCTACAAAGCGAACATGCAAAGACTAAGCCAAATGCCCTTAACAAAAAAAGGTAAAACAACGACGCCGGATGATTGTGAAGTTGGAGGATGAGATGGATTTTTTCGCCCTGACGCGGTACTTCCTCCTACCTTGACCTCTCTAACGTGATTACGTAATGCGTGGCAGATCGCAGAGCAGTGCAAGCATTTGTGTTTAAAAAGAATATACATTTTAATTTTTTTTTAAAAAAATGAACAATCGTTTCGCTAGACAAAACCCTTATTCCTTGTCTGGGATTGTGTAAAGTGCTTTGAAGCTGCACTGAAACTGCATTTTGGACCTTCAATCAGTTGTACCCCAGTGAAGTCCACTATATGGAGAAAAATCCTGGAATGTTTTCCTCAAAAACCTTAATTTCTTTTCGACTGAAGAAAGAAAGACATGAACATCTTGGATGACATGGGGGTGAGTAAATTATCAGGAAATTTTAATTCTGAAGTGAACTAATCCTTTAGCTAATACCAGAGTTTGAGGTCTGAATTGAATCTGATTAGGTGAAAGCCTCCCGGGAAATAATTTCTATGAATTTGTCTTCGAAAACTGCAATTTCGTACAACAGAGTAGTCCGATTCACTCACTAAGTGACTCTTATGAAATGGTTCTTTTTAGTGAATCAAAAACATACAGCACAAGCAGTGTAGTTCTTTTCACAAACAAATTACTCTTTTGAACCAGTCATTTTAACGCATCTTTCAAAAAGACTCACAAACTCCATTTGAATTAGTCTGACTGAAAGAATTATGGAATACTTTAATATATTACATGATGAATGAAATATATTTGATTTATATATATATATATATATATATATATATATATTTATATTATTATTATTATTATTATTATTATTATTATTATTTATTTTATTTTTTTAAGTAACAAAAAAGCAGAAAATTATAGTCACCATGAAATCAAAATGATTATTTTGTATGGAATATTGTCATAATTATTCAATGATTTGTCTGTGCACATCATTATTATTTTATTTATTTATTTCAAAAATTCATGTGCCCTTTAATCAAAATAACCTCCCCTCCCTCTTGCAACAACATCTCTTCTCTGATGACGTGTTTACTGGCATGAGAGCAGAACAAAATGTCACTCACATAAGATCACAGCAGTAGCAAACAATAACCATCCTGTTTGTTCATCCATGTAATATTGTACATCAGTGTAACTGTTGTTCTCATGTTTGGATGCACAGACACAAACACTGAACTTCCAAAAAAAAAAGAGAGTTTTTCAGTTATCTGCAGCACAGAAAATGGACATAAATTCAGCTGAATCTCCTTGAGGATTTGCCCTCAGGGCATTTAACAAGCAGTTTGTATCAGGGGAAGTGATGGGAAAGATCACTTCACCTAAAGAGCTAAAGAAATAAAGAAATAGAGTCATCTGAGAGAACATTTGGTCTCAAGAGCATCTGTCAACCGCAAGACTTTAATTTGAATTTTAAAATACTTTCAGCTCTTTTGTCTTATGTTGTTATTCTTAAGAACACTCATGAAGATATCATGGTTTTAAGACGTTAGATTAATAATCCTCCACAAATACCTAGAGGTGCTAACGTAACACCCGATAATAACAGTGAGATTAAACAAGTGAGTCTTCCTCTAGCCATTTTCACTGCTTTGCTAAGACTGATGACAGCAGCCGTCGGGGTCTGGACGAAAAGATCCATGACTCAATTTGCTGCTTCATGTCCCCATGTGACATCAATTCTACACAAAATGAGGCATTCAAACAGTAAAATTCCACCAAATAACACTATGGCTAAATGCCCAGAATTCATCTTTATTCCATGGCAATAGAGAGGACGAGATATGCCATCCATCTATAGGTTTATGAATGCGGTGACACATAAACGGCTAGGCTAACAAAATATGGGATTTTAAAAATGGGGAAAAGCATCTCCATTAAGGAAATAAATCAGTTATTTCAATAGTACAATGATGAGCTTTCTCTCACAATGTCATCCATCTTCACTCCTGCTATCTGTTGGAATGACTAAGTAACAGACCAGGCTGTCCTCATTTCCTTAAAAATTCAGTTACAATACGTCTCTCATGGTCCATGATATGGAATGTTTTGGGCTATTCCTACCATTCAATATTTCTAATATAGTTCTTTTTCATGTCTTAAAGGGTTAGTTCACCAAAAAATAAAGGGAAAAAAAAAAAAAAATATATATATATATATATCATCAATTACTCACACTCATGTCGTTCCAAACCATAAGACTTTCGTTCATCTTCGTAACACCAATGAAGATATATTTTAATGAAATCAACAGTCCATTGACAGTCTACGCAACACTTTGATCAACATGCTTGACGCGCGAAAACAAACCTCATTGGCTCTTGCGGAAGCTCAAACATGATGTGTAACACACGAGAATGAACCTCATTGGTTCTCGCATGTCAAGCAAGCATGCTTGAGCTTCCATTTACCATATCTGATTTGTGCGTTGAATGTTTATAGGTGAATAAAAGCCTAAATTTAATCTGTTCATCATATAAAACCAGCCCAGGCTCATTAGAAAAACGTACCTGTGGGAACATTTTTGCAAAAAGAAAATATGTTGCACCATGAACATTTCGTGACATTTTCAGTGTGAAATGTCCACTGAGTGGCGCTACAAGCATGTTCAGTTTTTTCCGAAACAGATGAACATGAATATGGTACATTTTTATTACATTGGTTTTATATGTATCACCGCATTTCTGATTTGAAATGTCCGAAGATTGGCGCTAAGATTGATTCTCCATTACGTTTTAAAATAACGTACCACCAACACTACACCTAAACCTACCCGATAGTGTTAACAAAAGCAAATGTGACATAAAAAGCTTTCATAATCATGCCATTTTAGCTTGTTTTGATCTCTCAATCTCTTTTATCGTGAGTCATGTTTCACGGAATTTGTACCCAAGGCTGCTGCATCCTAAGTACAATTCCGTACCAGCTGAGCTACCGAGCAAGCTTGTTACATCAGAAAAGCGAAACATATGGAGCTGGTTAAATGATGTAAAGTCCAAAGTGTATTTGTTTACAAATCATGCACTTTCGTAAAAAGTGTTTTGAGATCATAACATAATATTGTGCAAGGAGACGTGAAAACAAGTCTTTATTAATCCATAATCTGACCCTGCGGTCATAACTGTGTATGAAAACAATTAAAAGTGCTTGCTGTTTTACCGCCTCTAGTGTTCTTTTCTGTTGGAAACTGCAGTGATATGTACGTATTCGTAGGTATTTTGCATTTTGCAAAAATGTTCCCACAGGAACGTTTTAAAATGATCGTGTCTCTTCAGAAAATTTGGACTAAACCGCTCAATTCATATGGATTAGTTTCACAATCTCTTTATGAACTTTTTGTAGCGTCAAAGTGGTAGTTGCATGGACAGTCAATGGAGAGACAGAAATTTCATTAAAATATCTTCCTTTGGGTTTAGAAGATGAACAAAAGTCCTACTGGTTTGGAACGACATGAGGGTGAGTAGATGACAGCACAGCACAGACAAACAATTGATAGATTTTAAGAAATCCATGATGTTTATCTTACTATAAAACGTTTTAAAAACATATGACAGATGACAGAAATCTGTAAGATATCAACATTTTAAAAGATGGCTAAAAATAATCTAAATTAACTTCAAGCTGGCACTATCATGCAGTAGCTAACATTAGCTTTGTCCATTCTGTTAAATTTCTTTCCATCGTAATGATTTAAGTTTAAGTGCTCATGCTTGAAGAGAGCCCGTTTAGTTTGGCATACCCTTTTACGGAAATAAGCAATTTCTGATTATTATTTTAAGTTACAGATTTAAGTACTGAATAACAATAAAGCTAATTTTCTCTCATACAGTATTATAGATTTCATCATTTAATAGTGATCCATTGCCCACCTCCTTATAGAGGCCTGAGGGAAGATTTCTACTACATGATTTTATGATCTCTCTTCATGTTTACTGAAAACTGCAGCTGTAGTGAACTCTCAGAGATCATCTAAATCCTCCCCTTACCAGTCGTTAAACAAACTTTAAAGGTCATTATTATAAATAATATCCTCCCCTCTAGTCAGTGAGAGGCCCTTGCATAGTTGACAACACAACTGTCTCTATCTGTGATTTTCTCTCCATTGCAGACAGTAAAATAAAAGTATATGTATTGCAAACAAACGCACCCAACTGGTATAGATCTACTGACTAAAGGCCGATCACACCAAGGATGATAACTGCAATGATATTGATAACGATAATAAATATATGGTTTAAAAAAAAAAAAAATGTAAAAGAATAGTCTACACAATCCATTTTTTTTTTTTTCTCAAGCTGATGAATAATTTGACAGCCAATCAGAATCCATCCTGCTTTAAAGAGCTTAAGCATTTAAAGTGGCAGATGACATAACAGCAGTCTGTGCTTATAATAAACGATCGATCTTGGTATAAATGGACCTTTTTTAAATGCAGTTTTATATGGTTTATTCAAAAATGTCAGTAAAGCAAATTTTGTTCCCATGACCTCTTGCCGCAGAATGTCAAGAGGCAAGAGGTCACAGGATCAAAATATGCTTGACTGACAATCTGGTTTTCATCTGGAAGCCAGATTGTCAGCAGGAACAGGGCTTGGTAAAATCATTGCTTTATTGTCAGTAAGTGTTAGTGCTTTACAGCACAAACAGTTCATTAAGCTCTGAAGCCCCCAGGCTGATTGCAAAGTGGAAATTAAAAGCAAAAACTGCTAGACAAAGGGGTGTCTCTCTTTATCTTCAAACATTATCTCAGCATCTCACAGGTAGCGCACAGGAGGGATGGGCAGGGTGGTTCTCTCTCAGAGGACACCACAGCTGTCTCTACAGGGAGAGAGCTTTAATTAGATGTCAACATGGCTGAGGAGATGCAGACTTTACAATACTCTGCGGTACAGGGCTTGGCTGAGTTTCTACAAAACTGACGTGACTGGTCATTGGTGGCAAGTCCTGTGGGTGGTTAAATTTCCATGTGTGAATATAAATATGAGTCAACAAAAAAATATTTTCCTAAAACATGTTGACTGTGTTCCTACCAAAAATGTCAGCAGAAACGTGACCTATATTACTGCATCAAACAAACTGGTCTAAGGTTATGCTTAATTTTCAGGTGCGAGCGCTGGTGCGTGTATATATATTATATATACAGTATTATACATATATATGCATATATTAGTTTTATCACAAAATTTAAGATTTAAAGGATTAGTTCACTTTCAAATGAAAATTACCCCAAGATTTACTCACCCTCAAGCCATCTTAGGTGCATATGACTTTCTTCTTTCTGACGAACACAATCGTAGAAATATTAATCGCTATCCTGACGCATCCCAGCTTTATAATGGCAGTATGGGTTACCAAACGAGTATGAGCTAAAAAAGTGTCTCCATCCACATCCATCCATCATAAACATATTCCACACGGCTCCAGGGGGTTAATAAAGGCCTTCTGAAGCAAAGCGATGCGTTTGTGTAAAAAAAAAAAAAAAAAAAAAAAAATTTAACAAGTTATGAAATAAAATATCTAGCTTCTACGAGACCGCCTTCCATATTCTTCAAAAAGCTTACACTGTATGTCCTACACCTTCCCTATTCAACTTATGGAATTGACGCAACGCCTGTTCTGTTTTTTCCGTAATTTGAATACGGAAGGCGGTCTGGTGGAAGCTAGATATTTTACTTCATGACTTGTTAAATATGTATATTTTTTTACACAAATGCATCGCTTCGCTTCAGAAGGCCTTTATTAACCCTCCAGAGTCGTGTGGAATATGTTTATGGTGGATGGATGTGGATGGAGACACTTTCTTTAGCTCATACTACTTTGGTAACCCCTACTGCCATTATAAAGCTTGGATGCGTCAGAAAGAAGGAAGTCATACACCTAGTGGCTTGAGGGTGAGTAAAGCTTTGATAATTTTCATTTGAAAGTGAACTAATCCTTTAAGTGCAACTATATTTATTTATTAAAAATCTTGGCAACACGTTACACTGAAGTCTCATTTGTTAACAGTAGTTAACTAACTAATTTAAACTGACAATAAGCAAAATATTTTTATAGCATTTATTAACCTTTGTTAATGTTAGCTAATAAAAATGTTTATGTTCATGTTAGTGTATTAACTAACGTTAGATACAACTTTTGATCTTAATGTATTAGTAAAATTAATGTTGTACTGTTTATTGTTAGTTCAGATTAACTAATGTATAATTAATGTTAACAAATGAAACCTTATTGTCAAGTGTTACCAAAATTATATATACAAAATTATTATTATTTATTTATTTATTTTAATTAGACTACTTCTATTGTCTATTCACATTATTTTTAACAGCAGATAACTCATATCTCATGTCTGGTAAATACCTTTCTGATAAATTCTAATTTCTATCTTATATCCTTATCCAATAACACATTAAAGACAAAAATGTGTGGTATTGTGTGGTATGAAGAATACAGGCCTTGCTGACTCCATAAGGGAAAAAAAGGAAGTAACTGAAGAAAAATGAGGGGACGCAGTGGTTTGTTGTTCCCATGACTTATGACCTCTCCTCGAAACAACAGGCACAACCTCCTTGTTTCTGTAGAGAAGAGGGGAAAAAAAATCTCCCAACTGCAGTGTACTAGATCCTGAAAAGACTTACAGCGAATAGAATGATCATTAAACAACATAACTGACTGTTGTCTCTCAAGCATCTATTTTCCTACTGTGCAAGCTTCAAGTATCTCATACCACCCTATGGTCTCTTTCTTCTCACATAATAGAATAATTTAACTCAAATCAATATTTTTATGTCCATTTATTTATTTTTTCATTCGTTTGGTAAGTAGCTGTGTATTAAGCAGGATAATGTACAATCAGCTAATCATTATCGGTAAACAATACGCCTCTGGCTTTATTTTGCGATAATGACCGGCTGACTGCAGTTTATCCCTTAAATAATTATTCTCTCTGCCACCAACATGAGTTCACAGCTTGTTACTATTCAACCCTGGCTCTAATACCAAACCAAACATGCAAGTAAAAATATGAATTCTTAACATTCTCTCCTTGCAGTGAGAGAATGTTGCTCTTCCCCACCAAGGTTAAAAGTGGAACAGTCTACAGCAAAAAAATAAATAAATAAAAAATCTTTTTAATATGTCAGGTCATTGGAGCTTATACCGTGTTGCTCTTTGATGTGCCAGCATACAGTCTAAAGTTTGGTTTTATCTCTCCGTTCTCCGAAGCTTCCATCCTGCTTTTGGTTAATTTGCTCTGCCATATTCAAGCACCTCAGAATGCTGAACACTGTCAATATCGATATTTGCACACACAATCGAATGCCCCTAAAGACACTGGTAAACACAAATGAGACAGAGAGTTGAATGACTGAAGCGAGAGATGGCTGTTGCATCAGCGAGGGCTGTTTAGTATGCTGCGGTTCGACTCTTAATTGTCTACTGCTGTGTCAGTTGACTGAAATAGAAATCTCTGACTTCTGTAATGGGAAAGAGTCTGTCACTTACATTGGCAAACAGCTGTATACCACTTAATTTCCCATCTGGTTTAACTCTAAAAACAGCAGCTATGAACCTGCTTGAATGTAGATAAGAAACAAAAAAAAACTGGTTAAAGATGGAGAGAGAGAGAAGCACAGTGATAAGGAAGGCAGCTTGAAGTTGCATTACATTGGTGCTCATTTGCATAAAGTTCAACTTTTCTCAACTCTGTCACATCGCAGAACATGCCCGCATGCCAACAGTCACTGTAATTCTCATTGAAAATTAATTACTTCCAATTAGAACCAAACATCAACAGTTTTGCAGCCCTGTGCCATGGGAGAACATTTTCTACAACAACTTTTTATTTGCTAGTTCTTTAGAAAGGCATCACTGTGCTGGTATTTAAAAATACTAATTTACACCAAACATAGTTGTTCAACATATACTTTGCACAATTCATCTATTTTCTGAATCTGGAAGAAAAAAAATAATAGAATGATATTGCTCACATAGACTTAAAATATTAAAATACGTTCCAATGACAAGTGGGTCAATCAGATAAAATATTAAATTTACAATTATAGAGGGGGTGAATTTTAATTTCACTACAAAAGTTTTAGAGGACAACTTCATTATGCCATATCCCCATCAAACAAACCTGAAACAAACAAAAAAACAAACAAAATGCTGCCTATGGTGCAGATGTGATGTCATAACACTCTAATGACACTTGATAGATGTCCAACAACCTGCGCCATAAACACATTAATCTGTTTTAGAGCTGTACCAAAGGTGTAAATTATCAGAGAATAATGAACTTAATGTAATAAACCTAAATAAATAAATAATAGCACATATATGTAGAGATATTGAATTCCTAAACTCCTCCCTGACACTAATTCTGTCCTTGACCTTTGGCCTACACTAACCAAGGCTAGTCAGTATTACCTTCGTTCCTTCATGTTTCTGATTGGAGTTTGATTTTAGACTTCCAGCTGAGTGTGGCTTGAGCATGAAAAGGTTGCATGCAGATTCACTGATTACAGAGTCAAAATGTGAACTGACTGATAGCATGGCAGTTGCTTTAATAAACATGTGAACTACTGTAGCTTAATGATTGTTGACTCTCTTTGTGGACATTTGGATGCTTTAGTCAACCTGTTGCTTTGAATACATTAGTATGTCAACCTTCTGCTTAAGAGGTTCATATTACTTATCAGCTTTCATTGGCAAATGCATGGCAGTGACAAAAAAAGCTGCTCTGGTCAAAAATCTACTCCAGTCATGATTAAGAATGATCTTCATTTTGACAAAGATCCCATTTTAGACTTCGAAAACCACTGAAGAATTTCTTGCAGTCCTTAAAATAACATATCACAATACAGCAGCAATGCTTCTAAGATACCTATTTTTGACATACTGCTTTCAAAACATCCCTAGTGAAAAAAAGACGATAACAAAACGTATATAAAATACATTTTTTCAAGTATGCTACAAATCCATTAACATATTTACTGACACATCACTTGAGACTTACTGATATAAATATTATAATTCAACTTTATTTGGAGTACTTCTTTATTGCACAATGTACATTTCTTAATGTTGAGCTTAAAGGATTAGTTCACTTTCAAATAAAAATTTCCTGATAATTTATTTACCCCCATGTCATCCAAGATATCCATGTCCTTCTTTCTTCAGTCGAAATGAAATTAAGGTTTTTGATGGAAACATTACAGGATTATTCTCCTTATAGTGGACTTTAATGGACTCCAAACGGTTGAAGGTTACGGAAAAAAAACGGAACTGGCGCCTCGTTCGTTCCATAAGTTGAATAGGGAAGGCGTAGGACATACAGCGTAAGCTTTTTGAAGAATATGGAGGCGGAATGGCGAAGCACTTGCAAAGGCGATCATTTGTGTTCATAAAGCATATACATTTGTATTTTTTTTAAGAAAATGACTGATCGTTTCACTAGATAAGACCCTTATTCCTCGTCTGGGATCGTTTAAAAAGCCCTTTGAAGCTGCACTAAAATTAATTTTGACCATTGGAGTCCATTGAAGTCAACTATAAGGAGAATAATCCTTGAATGTTTTCATCAAAAACCTTCATTTCTTTTCGACTGAAGAAAGGACATGGACGTCTTGGATGACATGGGTGAGTAAATTATCAGGAAATTTTTATTTGAAAATGGACTAATCCTTTAAAATGTGTCACTATTAGTAAGGATAATATGAACACTGCTGTATCTGTATTTAAATGCAAGATATTTAAAGTTTACCTAAAGTATACTTGTAATAGGTCAATTTTAGCACAATCAAATATACTTAAGTGTATCTTTAGTTGGACCTCAGCACTACTTCCAGATAACTAAAATACATTAAGTACAAAATTAGTTGTTCCAATTTAGCAGACTTTGGCCCGGTTTCACAGACAGGGCTTAGATTAAGTCGGGATTAGGCCTTAGTTCAATTAGGGCATTTAAGTAGCTTTTATAACCTTCACTAGAAAAAAAAAAAAAAAAAAAAAAACATTACTGGTGTGCATCTTGAGACAAAACAATGGCACTGACATATTTTAAGATCTTTCAGTACAAGTTACTTTCAGTTACAATAGCTCAAACATGCATTTAATCTAGGACTAACTTAAAAGGAACATTCCACTTTTTTTGAAAATAGGCTAATTTTCCAACTCCTCTAGAGTTAAACATTTGAGTTTTACCGTTTTCGAATCCATTCAGCCGATCTCCGGGTAATATCATTGCGCCTGCTGCACCCATGGTACAGCAGCAAAGTTCCTTGATTATTACGCCAGAATGAGAGTATAGTTCCTAGCCATATCGGCCTAGAAAATCGCAACTTTTCATTTTCCGTCGGTCTTGGTACGTGATGTAACTACAGAAAAGTCACGTTTTAAATATGAAAAACATCAAAACTCTTTGGTCATTTTTGAGTGAGATGCTAACGGTCTAATCAGATTCAATGTTCTATGCTAAGCTATGCTAAAAGTGGTACCGACAGACCCAGAGATCGGCTGAATGGATTCGAAAACGGTAAAACTCAACTGTTTAGGCTCATTTTCCAACTCCCCTAGAGTTATTTTCAAAAAAAAGTGGAGTGTTCCTTTAAGCCTTGTCTGTGAACCCGGGGGTTAGTATACCAAAAGTACAATTGCAGGGTATTGTCACAGTTGGTGGCTGTAACAAAAGAGATAAATTCAATACTGACCTTTTAATCTAATAATAAACACAACAAACAGGAGAACAACTTGAGAAAGCACAACTACGTTACACATAGACATTAACAATGCAGAACAAGGAACAGACTGAAACTGAGGGCGTAAATACATGAGGGCAAACAAAGGAGTTCATTAACAAGACACACCTGAACAGAATACTCACATCAATTAGAAACCATGGTGACAAACAGGCAGGGAACAGAGGATGACAGAACTATTTAACAACCTGGAAATCTAACTAAACTCAGGCATGAACAGAACAGAAAAAAACAGACCAAAAACAAACTTAATGTGACAGGTATTTATATTAAGTACATAAATATGTAAATGTATTTGTAGTATATTTAGCATAAAGTAATTGTATTCTAAATACATTTTGGTATATTTATTTTTTACTAGGGATATCACTTTGCACTGTACATGTATTTTGAGAGCAGGAGATCTGGTCAGTTAACGCACTTAATAATTGTTGGGAATAATTAACACTAATATTAAATGCAAGGACCTGCAACATATTAATGTAGCTTTATTGAAAAGAAAATAAGTACATGATCATAATGCTATTCTTAGCTGATAGATTAAATACAGATGGTTCAGTCATATGAGAACTACATATTCTTGCTCCTTGACTGCTTGAGGCAAAAAGGACTAATGAATTTGTCTGTGCTGCATAAAATAAAGTCCTGGTTGCTATATACCAGTGGTGGTGAAAGCCACAGAGAGCCACAGTCTTGCAGAGTTTAGCTCCAACCCTGATAAAAACTCACCTGCCTGTAGCTTCCTAGGCTGCGTTCCACTCCAAATTTGTATGCCCTTCACTCACTAACTTCCCTCCGTCTCGTGGACTCGGATGTGCGTCATTGCTTGCGTTGCATGAGTGCCCACTACTGGCGGAACTCGTGCATAAGGTTTAAATGGAACGCACTAAGCCCTTGATCGCTTGGAATTCACTATGGCTGATTTATTATTTAACCCCCCTTTTTACTTTATTTGTTTAATGCACCATTCTATATGCATATAAGTTGTTAGAGAAAGTGTATAAAATCCTATAGGTATATGAGATGTTGGAGAAAAATAAAATTATACAAAAAAAAAAAGTCAATAGTATAAACTTTGACTTTGAACATAAGGTAGCTACAAGTATTATGTGATTAAATCTCAACATAATTAATATATTATACACTATTATGTGATTAATTCTCAAAATAATTAATATATCATACACTTCAGTTAAGCGTGATCTGCTATGACGTCACAATCAAGTTGAATTATGGGATATAGAGCTGCTTGAAGTGTACATCGGAGTAGACTCGCTCTCTCTGTCAAAATCGAGGGGACAAGGGTCTATCTATATAAACTTCCCTCATCCACTTCACAAAGTGGAACACACTTCAAAATTGTGGCGGAGATTCCCCCGAGGGGAAGTGTTTAGGGAAGTTCGTGAGTGCATGTATAAAAGTGGAGTGGAACGCAGCCCTAGTTACCCCTCAGACCTTGATTAGCTTGTTCAGGAGTGTTTGATTAAGGTTGAAACAAAACTCTGCAGGAATGTGGTTCTCCAGGACCATTCGCCACCCCTATACTCTAGCATAATGTACAGTCTTCTCAACAAAAAAAGAATCACGTACAATGTAGACATGAAATATTGATCTGAAATTATTTTATCTTACCTATCTTAAAGCTTCTACTTTGTAAAAAAAAAAAAAAAAAAAAAAAAAAGTGTTGGTCCTCTCACCATAGGGGTGAAGGAACAGATTCCAACAACTGGATTGCTTGCCATCAGATTCTAATCCCTCAATGTTTCTTATACAAGAAGATTGTAATATTTATCAAACTGGTACTGGTTAAGATCCAAACTGCAGTGTTGCAAATGGATGACAGCAAACTGCTGCACACTATTGAAAGATCAAAATCATGTATATTGTACCAGGGTGCTGTGCAGTAAGGTTTTATCATACTGTTTGGTGTTTCTCCAATTGACTTCCAATGTCCTTTGTCAAAGTCAAATCCCAGAGGCTCTGCTAGCAAACTTGATTGACTGATTGATTGTGGCAGAATGCGGGTATGTGTGCGCTGTTTAGAGCCGTCTCTCAAGATAGTCTTCTAGTCACATTGTACACCATCTGTTGGTGACTACAAGATTAGAACAGATCTATTGGAATGTAACCGTTGACTTTGCAGTCAGTGTTTGGTGAGATCTTACTTCATGTTCCATACTTGAGGAAAGATATAAAGATGAGTATCATTTGAAACAATGTTGAAACAAATTATGAAAAAATGTTGCTGATGAAGAGCTATTGTATTACATTTGTAGTTCTTTAAATGGTAAAGTAAATTATTTGTTTTACATTCTTTTGTGAATGATTAACTGTGTTTTAGCTATTTTAATTTAATATTTAATATGATTTTCTTTCAGCATGAGAAAGTTGGAGAATTAATCAAAAGTAATGTTTTCTTCTAATGCAATCTAAAGCACATTCTCATTCACTTTCATACTTTCCTCGAAGTGCACAACTGCACACCAAACTGTTCCCACTAATGAATCAGATCTGCAGTGGAAAACATGATGGAACAGTTGTTCATTTTGAAAGAAATAAAAGGAAAAAAAAAAAAAACATCTTTAGTCATGTTCTGCCAAATCATCAGTAACAGCATAGTGTGCTGATGTACTACAGATGGCTTCATGGGATTTCTGGCACTATTGCTTTTCTGTTCTACTACTTTTCACTGTCTCCATTTCACTCCAGATGGAGATATATATGATATGTGGAAAATGTTTAAGAACACTAATACATACACACATTTTCTGAGCTTGTACTGCAATTTTGCAAGGTTTTGGAGCACAATCATTGGCACATTCCTTGAGGAATGTAGCAATACACTTAGAGGTTTTATGCCAAAATATTCTTTTATGTTTTTTATTTTATTTTATTTTTTTTTAAAGTACCATCTCATATTGGAAACTTTGTTAAAATACCTTCTCCCGTCTGCCATTGAGTTCTTTATTGCACAAGATATCAAAGAACACAAACAACACATAATTCCGCTGGGAAAATTGTGCTGTCAAATATCACTTTGTAGTCTGCACACTAGAGTAGAGTTTCTTTGCAATAGTCACTACTTTGTTTTATTTTCAGTCCAAAACCTCCCAAAGTTATCCACAAACATATACGGTCTATGAAAAATGTATGAAAACACAAGCAACATCAAAACAACCAGCCGCAAATTACTTTTAAACTACGATTTACTTTATTTTTTACATTATTTTTTAGAAATATTGTGAATATCAGGGTTGTGTGCAATGAACGGACAGAAAAAAAAGGATAGATAGAGTGCATTTCTCTTCCTGCCATTTCAGTTCAGCTTCCTGTGGGGTGTGGCCAACTGAATTCTAACTGCAACACAAGGCAGGGACAATTTTTAGAAAAAAAGTAACCATGTAGGTCCGTTCCTTCTTACGAAATGAACAAATTAGATCATACAAATTCATAGGAATTAGCCACCAATTCGCCAAAATGGAAAATATAATCTTTTTGCAAATAGAAATGGAATTGCCATGGGAGTGTTTTGACAATGGTTATGTATATGAATAATAGGGTGTTTTTTTCAGTAGTGCAGGTAAAGAAACCTTGTAGCCTATAAGAATTATACTTTAAAAAAATTGTATAATAAAGGGCTTAGAGTAGCCTTTGGAGGTTAAAACCAGTGCTTTTATTGAACTGGAAGCATCAGACTCAATCAGTTGTAAACAGGTGTGACAAGACAAGAAACTTGCGAGCTTTGAGATCGCTCAAGCAAGATAATAAGAGAGCTACATCAATGGCAGCCATCTCAAACATGGGTCACCAGCCAATCAGCTTTCTTGCCCTTTGGGAACACCTCAACAGGAAAGACCTGCAAAATCATCATGGTGCTGTTAAGAGTTGGATCCCAAGGTTCAGCTTTATCACTAGCCTTCCTTTTTTTTAAACTCAATATTTTATTCTGACATTCTTCCATTTTCTTTGAGGCAAAAGCTTACTCAGGGTTCTAATCTTACTGAGCACAATGTTAATATTAATATTAATATTAAAATTAAGTATGAAATATTATTAAATAATAAAGTTGAAATTATGGTCAATAGCGATAAGGTGATTTTCATGTCATGTCCGATAACTGATTCACTGATTTAACAATTAACAATTTTGTCCAAAAAATAAATAAATAAATAAATAAATAAAAGAAAATAAAATAATAAATTGATTTCGCGGAATGATGGGAGGTGTTATCTTCACGTCTACATCCTGTGGAAAAGAATTTGACGTGAGTCAGGCAGAAATCATATTCATGGATGTATGAAAGATTTATTAACATTACTGTAGTATGAAGCAGGTTGTGGCTGAAAGCCGTTGGATCGGAACGAGGCCATTGGACCGATTGCTAAAGAGAGACAAGCGCAACACACGGCTCGAGAGCAGTGGAGCTTTTATTATGCTGCAGATGAGCACTTCTTCCGGTCATGCATATGTGGGGTAACGCATCGCTGTTTTATCATATTAGATACATCTTGCGGTACTTGCGGTAAATCAAGAAAACAAGATTTAAACAATAAAACTTGCTGTGTTAAGCTATATAACAATAATTAGTTTTCTGTCAATTAATGTATCCAAACAGTTGCTCACTTGTCTAATAAAACATAATATATTAAAGCGTTCTTAGTGAATTCTCCTATGTGCTTCATATTGTTGCTATTACTGTCTATCCAAGGACAACAAGATATGTTTATTTAGATATTTTATCCATGCCAATCAATTCCTGGCAAGAGTCAAGGAACCCTAGTGGAAGTGATCTCACTGCACTGATGATGTGCAGGCCATTTGAGCTTCGGATGAAATATGTATGAATGTAAATAAAAAAAAAGAAGAAAGAAAGTACAAGCTCTTGCTCAATTACAGAGAGATTGCTGCTTCCATCTTTGTACCAATTTTTTTTTTTAAGAATATTTTTTAAAAATTGTCAGCAAGTGCAGTTGGGGGTAAGTGACTTTGAATGTGGCATGGTTAGCTAAGAACAGGAAAATGAGGCTACAATTCGCACCAGCTCACCAAAATTGGACAATAAAAGATTAGAAAAACGTTGCCTGATCTAATGAGTCTCAATTTCTGCTGTGACATTCAAATGGTAGGGTCAGAATTTGGTGTAAACCGCATGAATGGAACCACCCTGCCTTGTATCAATGGTTCAGGCTGCTGGTGGTGTAATGGTGTGGGGGTATTTTCTTAGCGCACTTTGTGCCCCTTAGTACCAATTGAGAGTCGTCTAAACGCCACAGCCAACCTGAATATTGTTTCTGACCATGTCCATCCCTTTATGACCACAATGTACCCATCTTCTGATGGCTACTTCCAGCAGGATAACACGTCATGTCACAACACGTCAACTCAAATCTTTCTTGAACATGACAGTGAGTTCACTATACTCAAATGGCCTCCACAACCACCAGATCTCATATTCTCATATATATATATATATGAGACACACACACAGAGAGACACATTAAATATTTTACACTGACAATAGACTGACAGTCATACCAAACATTTCTCTATTTGAAATGTTCATTTAAACAAGAAAGGCGTCATATTTCTCTTTGTAATATGTAATGTTTTCATTCCCACTCTACACAACCAAGGTGCGGCTTCTGGTCGTCTGATGTTTTCCAGCACAGCAGCAGCAGGTCCTTGGGGATTCTGGGTAATGTAGTAAACAACAGTCAGCAGCTTTCAGCTTTGCTCACTGAAACCCTTTAAGAAACCTCTGTGGACTCTGCCAGCTCCAAACAACAGGAAGCAAATCCAGGTAAACAGCCAGCGAGCAATGCATTCAAACACCTTGCCAACGACAACACAGTAGTGCGCTGCCTCCGCCTGTATGCCACCTCTCCTAACTCAGCTGTCTTTTCCCCGCAACGACTCTACCCTTCATTTATACAACTTGAATATCTCCCAAAGTTGCTGCTGAAGAGCAGACTGAGATATCAGTGGGTGGTGGTGAGTTTTATATAAAGCTTTAAAACAGAATAAGCTTATGTGTATTCATTTGAGCTCTTTGTGAACCTGTTTGATTCACATGCATTGATATAGTCTCATTTGTTTTCTTTCCTTCTCAAACTTTTGCTGCAGCAGCAGTATTTATTCCTGCCTTGTAAATGCATTTAATTTCATGATAGTTTTCATAATGATCTCTTAATCTTCAGCTGAGAAGTAAATTGTGCCGGCTCGCTCGCGAGAAGTGAATCAAACCGACTCTCCGTGTTCCGTGTGATTGGCTGTTTGCCGCGAACAGACCCTGGATCAAACCTGAGTTGACAGAGAACGTTTATACAGAGCATCGAGAGCCACTGAACCTGATCTAAACCATGTTGGATTCGTATGGATTTGTCAACTCTAAACCTACTCTGAAACTCAGAGTTTGTTCATCAGTAGCTTTATGCAATAGGCCTCTGGCTGTATTTATAGAATAAACACTGTGGTATAGATGGAAAACACTGTTAATGTGCTCTCAGGTGTGCCATCTTGTGTTACACAATCAGTGGATGGATGGATGAATGGATAAAAATTTATATTGAGAAGTAAACAACATGGAACAAATGAAACTGCCTCATTCTAATTTAAACTATCACAATACAGGTACATGTGATTAAAGGGCCAATAAGGAAGGGGGAAAAAATATGCCAATGGGAGCACAGAGAGGATGTGCACTCCTACAACCTGACTAAATTGTGAAAAACACACTAAATTGAATTTAAAACCAATAAAATCTGCCAAAAAAAAAAAAAACCCTGAAATGAGTTAATTTCCATAACTACTTAACAGTTGCACAGAACCACCATATTCAACAAGCTCTCCTATGTGTGTTTAATTGTTAACACCACTGCAAATGTCCTTCTGTTCATTTACACTGTTTTAAGCTGTCTTACAATGTGGCAGACAGCCAGTATGCTCTTTGGATTGTGACTGTCTGAAAAACGACTGTTTCACAATTGTGCTAGTTGTTTTGTTAGTGATACCTCTCTGTGGAGTGGATGTGAAAAGGTGTGTGGACTGATTTACCTGCTATAAATGAATGAGAAGCTTTTGAACCAAAAGGGTATGGATGCCTGTGCCCAACCACGACCAGGAACCCTTCTGCTGAGAAACGTGACCAAAAGCAGTTCATTATTGCATAAATCACTGAATCAATTACTTTGGATATTAAAAATATATTCTCAAAACACCCAAGTCTCAAAAACAAAGCAGCTACTATGGCCGAGCACCATCTCCTACATGAAATTTGGTACAGTTTTGGTGGAGGGCCCTCACATTTGTGTTATATGTAGACTTTTACTTGTAAAAGTGACTTTTGGTACATCGCTATAAACAGATAGCTAGAAAACAGTGATTCTAACAAAGTATCTAAAGTTCAATTATAAAAAAGTTATCAAGGTTCTATTTCAACATGAATTGCATGTTCAAGTAGCAGATTTTGTATGGATAGTGGATGTTCAGAAAATAAAAAAAAATCTTGGTTATTAATCTCATAAGTTCCTGCTGAACTTCTTAAGTTTGAAAGAGAAAAAAAAACTTTTGTTTTTACATTAACAGATGCTGGATAGGCTGTTAAGAGCCAAAGTTCTCCTCACAGCTTGTTTAACAGCTGGATCTCCCTAAACCCAGCTGAGTCACTCTACAGGAGAAAGCATATGGAACAAAAAGAGAAAGAGAAGTGGGGAGGAAAAGGAGAGAATATACAGTACTGTATAAAAGAGCCAGCATTGCTCCATCTATAATTAAGGTGAACAACACCTGTGGGCTCTGATACACAACAAAGGTTTCTATCGAATTACATCTAAATCAATCAGTGAGACAGAGATCAGCAGTTGTATCTCTAAACGTTTATTTTGCATCACACATGCCGTCAGATCGTGAGTGGGCGACGTAGCAGGTACTACAAAATCACTGTTAACTACAGTTCTCAGTTTTGTGGTTGTGATAAAATTCTACCGTCAAATAGAGAGTGAGAAAATAATTTAATGGAAATTCTTTCAAGCCTCAGAGTAAAAACTGAAGTGCTGCAGGGAATAGAGCTGGAGGCTATTGGGGTCAGGCTAGCTCTTTTTAGCATTATGCCACAGCAGTTCCAGAATAGTTTAAATGCCTTTAAAAATCAATGATTTTAGCTTTCTGGTAATGTGCTATGAGGACATTAGCATATAAGCTGAGGCTGGAAATCTTGTTCTTGTTCCAAAACATATGTGGCCGATTGAACAGCTGGTATAGCACCAACAAAAGTGGCAATATCTCTCAGGAGTATTTGGATTCATTATATTTCGACAACAAATCATTTGTCAAAATGAGTCATTCCTCTGTTTCATGGGTTCCTGCAGGGAAATTTCATGTTTTATAACTGTCAATAGTCTTTACAAGGATTAAATTAGATGTGTCCATATTCAGATTTTTTTTGTGTGTGTGTGTCACTTATCTATCTGGGTATACTTCAATCCACTTCTAAAAGTGTACTATTAAAGAGATAGTTCACCCAAAAATGAAATATATTTCATTGTTTACCTGCGCATGTGAAAAACTTTTTTTGCCACTGTTTCCATACAGTGAAAGTGTCCACCCCGTTGACTTTCAATGTGTGGACAAAAACATTCTTCAAAATATATATTTTGTGTTCAAAGAGGAATGAAATGAAGTAATTTAGGTTTGGAACAATATGAGGGAGAGTAAATAATGACAGAAATTTAATTTTTGATTTCTTTAAGACATCAATTGATTCACAACAAATAATGTCAACGACAATGTAGCACAGAATCCTTACAGTTAGTACCTTCTTAAAGTCCTGGCTGGCAGTTGTTGACTCTAAAACAAAACAAAATGCGTTGCCAGAGAGCAGTATCATTTCACAGGCATGTGTCCTTTCTTGTCACAGTACCTTAAGGCTGTCCTCGTCCTCAATAACAAATATTGTCCCCAGGTCCCACCCAGTTAATATACTGTTAGTGTTATAAGGTTGCATCTAACGAAATCTCAGTTTTCTGTAATTTTATCATAGCAGCTGAAAGTGATCATATATTAAGTTGACAAGAGGTAGCAGGCAGTGCTGTCACCATTAAAATAAGTTGGAATCATCTAGGAATAATTCAGTTGGCAGAAATTACTGCAGGCGTAGAGATGGAAAAAGCACCGTGCTCCAGTCTCATCAGACATGATACTGCACTCACTTATTAAAAGTGCAATGGAGTCCTGGAATGAGGGTGGGGGGGGGAGAGATTTGTGGATTAATGTACAATTTAGAGCTCTACCTCCGTAGCACTTTGAATTATTCAGATCTATCAGCCGAGGGGGCTGTCTGCATACAGAGTAATAAAGCGGGGATGCTGTTGAGAATGTTCGGGGGAAGTTAGGTTTTCATAAGAATTCCTAAGGAAATTAGGCCACTGTGATATGGGAACACTGTGAGCCCAATTCAGGAAACATCCAATTGCATTATATTTCGAAGTCAAGAAAAGGTAAATTTGGGTTGCTCTTGAAAGCCTTATTTTTTATGCATCATCTCTAAAGTATTTGTGCTAAAAATATGACACTTTGCTCTGCGCAGCATGAGTTGTGTACTGGTAAAAAGAGCGGGCAACCATTTTCCCAGAATTTACATCCCAAAATTTTTGTTAATTTTTGTTATTACACAAAAAAGGCTATTTTTTCCACATGTGGTGCAATTTTGCCAGCACCAGTATGGAGCTCAATTCAGCCGCCTAGTGGGAACCATCAATATTATATACGTATAAGGTTCTATATACAGGGCATTTTGGGCTCCAGTCATGTGTCCTTGACATTTAATATTCAATTAAAAAATGCCTCAGTTGAAATCAGACACACCAGCAAATTATTTTTTGTAAAGACTCCTCAGGGTTTAACTTTTAATATTTAGAGTATATTTCTGCTCCCACTTCCACAATAATTTTTACACTGCAGAACACATTTACACAAATATCCCACAATGCTGCATGAAAGTTATTTTTACAGGATAAAAAACAGTCTCAATATAGTATTTTAATGTTACAAATACCATTTTAAGTTCTTAAGCAGTAAAAGAACATAACCTAATCATTCAAACCCCCACTGGAATAATGGAGTTAATTAGATCTAGGCAGCATGTTAATTGTAGTTACGGGAAAAGTGTCCATTATCCCATTAATTACAACGGCTGTGACTGGACTTAAAGGAAAGTTTATCCAGAGCGTAAATGGTCTTTATACAATGCAGTCCCTGAAAGCCATTATCCTTTTTTTCCTTTTCTTTTTCCCCCCCTTTTCTCATTCTACAGAACAATTTAATTCATTATTGTTACTATAATAGTCCCTGTTTTCTTGTTATTGACTTCACATGGACCGGTGGTCTCCTAAAGTGTAGATAGAGAGATATTGTAAAAGAAGGGCATATGAAAGCGACCTTGTGCTTATGATAATATCACCCGCTCAATTGCAACACTGACCTTCTGCTGTCCAGAGAGAAAGAGAATAAAAAGATAAAACAAAGCAAAGAAAAAACACCTCTCTATCAAAGTCTCATAAAAGCACCCTCGGGCAGAGGTGCTGCTGGCACAAGCATCTTTGAGCTGACCGGAGATCATTTTTACAGCAGGGCTTCACCCCACACAGAGACTGAGGAACGAGATGGATTTTTCATGTCTCTGCGCTCACTGTATGTGCTTGGCATCATCCAGCAAACTCCTGTGTGCCGTCTTAATTACGCTTGCTTGCTGGGAAACAGATAGCATGGTGTATGATTTACAACTAAATGCAATGCATGGCAGTTTGCTGGCATAAAAATTAACGTGGTTACATGCAGTCTGTTTAAGTGCCAAGCGCTGTTCTGCACATGATGAAGTATGCATAATATGCATTTAGTTTACATATAAATTTCAGATAGTTAAAAGTGACTTATTCAGGCCTCAGTTCATTCCAAAACTGAATGCTGTCATTAAATAAATATATTAAAAGAAGTAAATTAAGCAAAATTAAAAGAATTGAATTAAATATAAATAAATAAAATCTTTAAATGGTCTTTTTTGTGTGTTCCGTGTAAAAATAATATCAGCATACAGGTTTAGAACATGTTCAGGCTGAGTAAATAACGATTTCCCCCTAGTTTTACCATATAATGAAGATCACTTTCAGCGCTGTGGGCTTTTTTTTTTTTCTTCTCTCCATTCTGTCTCCTGATGGAGTTTGGATTCCTTGCCATTGTTGGCTCTGGCTTGCTTAGGCCCCGTTTACACTACACTGTCATTTACACTACACCAGCGTTTTCAAACCTCGAAAACAGAGACTTTGGAAAATGCTGCAGACCCCATTTTAGTTTGAAAATGCCATTTCAGTATAAACGGACCAAAACTTTTGAAAACGTTGGTGTGGCTGACCACATTCGCTCTGCCTATCCTTGACGGCCATCTAGTGTAAATGGGGCCTTAGTTGGGGACACTTAATACTCAGCAATATTATTGATTTTACTGCACTAATACATTCAGAGGACATCACTGTTTTCTCCAGAGCTGCTTTAAAGGAACACGCCACTATTTTTGAAAATAGGCTCATTTTTTCAACTCCCCTAGAGTTAAACAGTTGAGTTTTACCGTTTTCGAATCCATTCAGCCGATCTCTGGGTCTGGCGGTAGCACTTTTAGTATAGCTTAGCATAGTTCATTGAATCTGATTAGACCGTTAGCATCTTGCTCAAAAATGACCAAAGAGTTTCGATATTTTTCCTATTTAAAACTTGACACTTCTGTAGTTACATCGTGTACTAAGACTGACGGAAAATGAAGTTGCGATTTTCTAGGCCAAAATGGCTAGGAACTATACTCTCATTCCGGCGTAATAATTAAGGAACTTTGCTGCCGTACCATGGGTGTAGCAGGCGCAATGATATTACGCAGCGCCTGAAAACAGGCTATCTTCCATCAACATAACCAACGTGACCACCTGCTTGCACAGGGAGCGTGCCTTGCAACCATGGAGACATTTGTGAGAGATGATTCAGAAGATATTTACTTTGGTGCAAATCCTGAACTGTATCTATTTGAACCGGAATACACTGAAGATTAACTTTTGGAATGTGAAAGACAAGAAAGTGTGGCTGAACAGACTGGGGCAGAAGGGAGGAGGAGAGCAGATTCGTTGGAAGTTACCTAGCTGGGGACTATTTTCAGGCACTGCGTAATATCATTGCGCCTGCTGCACCCATGGTACGTGTTGCAAAGTTTCTTGATTACTACGCCGGAATGAGAGTATAGTTCCTAGCCATATCGGCCTAGAAAATCACAACTTTTCATTTTCTGTCGGTCTTAGTACATGATGTAACTACAGAAGAGTCAAGTTTTAAATAGGAAAAATATTGAAACTCTTTGGTCATTTTTGAGCGAGATGCTAACGGTCTAATCAGATTCAATGTTCTATGCTAAGCTATGCTAAAAGTGCTACTGCCAGACCCGGAGATCGGCTGAATGGATTCGAAAACGGTAAAACTCAACTGTTTAACTCTAGGGGAGCTGGAAAATGAGCCTATTTTCAAAAATAGTGGCGTGTTCCTTTAAAGCTGAATTGAACTCATTCCATAATTGACGAACTTTACACAGTTATTGAACCAAACTGAATCAACACTGAACTGACTTCAGCTAAACAATAACACTATAGTCTTTTTAGAGCGAATTGAGAGCGAATTAAATTCTGTTTGCGTCGATTATTATTTCCTGTTCATCATTGTAAATCTGATTTGAAACAATCTGTATTGTATAAAGTGCTTGTAACGAGGTATGTAGATCAGGGAAGGAGGAGGCGGGAAGTGGCGAACATTTTAACAAACAACAAAACGAAAGTAAAGGCAGCAACTCCTCATGGACGACTGCCGCACACACATAAACAAAGTCCAGGCCTGGACCTCTCTCATCCCTCACTGTCATCGCTTCTCCTTTTATGCTTCCGAGCTCTTTTGTGAGATACGAGAACGGTGCAGAGCGCAGTTGGTGCTCATTATCAATCACGCCACCGGCCTTGCGCCGTTCTCACGCCCCTCAGCCTCGTCCTGCTTGCCACAGTGCAATATAAATAAAAGTGATTTGACTTGGGTCCAAAAACAAGGTGAGACCCTAGAAAGCATAGGTTTGTGGGCTTCTTTACACAGCATAATTGCGTCCCACTTATTCACAGCTTTCTCTGCCTTTCAGGAACATATTCTTTCCCTTGGGAGAAAAGCGAGTCAGTTCAAGCTTGTCAACCCCTTCAACTAAACGAAAGAATTCGCCAACACTTCTACTCAGCAGTGTCCATCCTCTCTCATGCCATCATTTGTCTTCAGGGAACAGAGAGAGGACACTAAACAAGGAGAAAAGATCTGAAACTATATTTTCATCTTAATTTATACACTAGAGACCTGCATAAAAGAGATATGTGGTAAATGCCATATGTCTTCTGTTTTAACATAATTGCTCACATCTTGACCATAATTGGTATGGACAGCTGTAACCTCTATTGCTTTTTCTTCTATACAGAATGGAATAAAACCCCATTGTCATTGCCCACATTTTATTTAGTTATATATTTATTTATACACTGAGACACTTGAAGAGCTTCATTACACCCAGACAGATAGAAGCCCACAAGCAATACCAAAAAGGTAATAAGTACTGCAATGTGTTTTCTGTAAATGGAAGATACTTCAAGGTGTGTATAGTTTGATTTACATTGTTTTGCTGACAAAACAGACAAAAATCAATAGTCCACAATCTACAACAGGACAAGATGTCATGTCAAATTTGAGCTAACCCATAAGTGAGCAGCGGTTTGCTTTGATGTGTAACTGTTGTGAAATGCTTTGGTTTTTCCTCCCCAATTAAAAGTAGAAGGAATAAATGTTAACAACAGCAAAGCAATTCTATACATATCCACATTCAATTAAATTACAGCAATACTGACCACTTAGCATGCCTTTTTGATGGTTAGGTACTAGTATGCACATAAATTCAGCAATCCCACTAAAACAAAAAAACAAAACTAGTTTAACATGCACAAAGTACCTTGGGTCAAAGCCCAAAATACACAATATTGTCACACTGAAAATGCATAGACACTGTAACTAACTACAGACAGCCACTCTCATTTATGCTTCCACACATCAAAAGAAATTCACCTTTCACTTTCCTGTTAGAGCTTTACTTCCTTCAGTAATTACAGGATACCCCAATAATTAACTTGTGTGTGATTAATCAGCATCAAATCAATGAGGAAATTAGGAAAAGAAACAGGAAAAGAAAAAAATGAAATTGCATTTTTCATAGTAAAGATGTATTGCCTTATTTGCACTATATGATTTAAATCATAAAGCATCTAATTTGTATTTAATCGCAGGCAATGTTCATGCATGCCAATGCTGCACACTTGCAAGAGTCATTTGAACTCATTCAGTGGATTACAGCCCTCTCCCAGTGAGCCTGGAGCAAAGCGATATCTCCCATAAAGACTTAAAGGTTAGACGAGGTTGAAATGACTCAATCTTTCACCTCATGGAGACCGCTAATGCGTTTTGCGTCTATAGAGGAAATATCAAAGGGGAACTGGAAAATCATTTAACTCCATGTGATCAGTATTTCATGTCTATTGACAATCAGCAGCCATTATGAAAGCATAAAGTGCAAAGTTATTACATAAGAAGAAGTGTTCTTGATTAAACCAGCTTTCTGCTAGCCATGAATAGGAATGACACCTCCATGAATATTTCATAGACCACTGGGATTCTTGGCCATGTTTCTGCTGGGCTTTTGGGCAGAGGAGGACTTACTACAGACTTGCATAATGGGGATGATACATGATGTATGAAGTCTAGACAACACGCTAAAGCATTTCTACTGGTATGCAGTCTATGTTTGTATATGAAATTAGTGGGTACTAGAAACTTAGATATCAGTTAAGACAGATTCAAGTAGCGTGGATTAAGCACTTATTGCTATACACACACACTTATTCTGGTACCTTTATGAGGACTTTTCATAGGCATAATGGTTTTTATACTGAGCTAATGATACTGTCTTTCTCCTCACCCCTAAACATAATCTTTATAGAAAACGTTTTGCTTTTTCACATTTTAATAAAAAAAATTAGCATGTTTATTTAGACATTTAAAGTAAAGGGAGAAGTGGATGTCATCATAATGTAGTGGTAGAGACCTGAAACCTGATATAGTCCTCATAATTCAAGTCAAACCAGTACACACACAGAGACAGACACACACATCTGAGGAAATGGAATGTCTCTTGGTTTACTTATAAAGAGGACAGTGCATAGAAGCTATTGTTTTTATATACAGTACAGCTAGTTTGAAATACTATAACCTAACCAGCACCCTAACTCTAACAGAAAACTTTCTGCAGTTTTGTAGCTATTCATCTAAAAATATCTATAAATTGGTTTTGACATGCTCAATTTGAATACATATATAAAAAGGATACTTTATACAATTGTATTATTTTTTAAAGAGTTATAGTTTTATAAACCATTTGATGGCAGACAGTAAAATACTAGCATGTATTTCTTCAGAGACAGAAAGAGAGAGAAAAACATTGTTCTATTTTTGCACAATTACGCATACATACGGCAGATGTTTTCAGCTAACCTTTCAATATTTGCGAGGGGAAGCAAGCAATGTAGTTCTTTATGTATTTCTCACTGTTTAATTAATTAAACAAAAGCCTCTCTCTTTGTCATTGGAGTATGCAACCTTCATGTGAAGAGAAGACTATCATAAAGTATTTCAGTTGAGTTTACAGTTTAATTTAATGTTATAATGAAAATTATGTCATCATTTACTCACCCTCATGTCGTTCCAAACCTGCAAAACTTTGGTTCATCTTCAGAACACAAATGAAGATCTTTTTAATGAAATCTGAGAGCTTTCTGTCCCTCCATTGACAGCTACACAACTGAAACTTTGACACTTCAAAAAGCTCATAAAGTGATCGTAAAACTAATACATACAAATAGAGCAGATAAACATATTTAATTTAGGCTTTTATTCACATATAAACATTGATCAGCGAACATAAACATAACCCTGCATAACGTGCGAGAACAAACTTCTTGCAGAAGCTCAAACGTTGCGTAACACACGAGAATGAACCTCATTGGTTCTCGCACGTTAAGTAAACATGCTTGAGCTTCCGTTTACCACAACTGATGTGTGAGTTGATGAATGTTTATATGTGAATAAAAGCCTAAACTCAATCTGTTCATTATATAAAGCGATTGTGTCTCTTCAGAAAATTTTGACTAAACCAAGTGTCAAAGTGTCAGTTGCGTAGCTGTCTGGAGGGACAGAAACCTCTCAGATTTCATCAAAAAGATCTTCATTTGTGTTCCAAAGATGAACGAAAGTCTTATAGGTTTAAGTCAGTAATTAATGACAGAATTTTCATTTTTGGGTAAACTATATCCCTTTAAGAATCTCAAATGTGTGGAAACACTCTTCACAACTGAATTAAGTTAAGCCAAATAATTCTTTTTGGGATGTAAAACAGTCTTTGCATCACCGCAGATCAGATTTTAGAGAGATTATTCACTAAAGCCATATAGAGGTCAAAAGGGCTTAAAATTTGGGTGAATATTTAGGTTTTATCTTTTTGGCCATTCTCAAGGGCGCTTGGAAGCACCACGCTGTAACATTGTATGCCAAGCTAAAACCAAACTGGCCACTGGCCACCCACTCTCACGCTATCATTTTTATCTCTCTGACAAATCCCAGAGAGCCTTTACACCAGAGCTCCCTCTCAGCCCAATTATCAGCGCTTACTATGAACTTATCTGACTCTCACTCAATACCTAGTATGTTTAAAAAATGAACAGTGAATTTTTCCAGAAAATTTCATGTGCTTTCAGCAACCCATCAACCTCTAAGATTATTAAATTATAAGAATACATTTGTTGATATAAACTCTAAAAATTATTCTCATTCAAAATGAATCCACACTCTGCCAGGAATATTTAGACACATCAATACCCTCAAGGATTTTTGATTTCTGTTTCTCAACAAGTATATTGGTAGGAAAGATTAAAGTCCTGTAAGCTTTTCTTTAAAAAAAAAAAAAAAAAAAAAAAAAAAAAACTTTTTCAAACCCATAACCCACACATAAACTACAGCAAAACAGCAAAAAGCTCTCTGCAAAAGAAAAAATCATGGGCCAGGCCAATTTTTTAATTACTATATAGTATGAAAAAAGCAGTATGCAAAGAAATGTATAGATATGTAGAATACAAAAATAATAGATGAAAAAAAGTCAGTTTACTTCATCTCATGAGGCCATGAACAAGAAGTTACTGTATATGCAGTATGTAAATAGACAGATTTTAGTGTGTTCAGATTGTAGTCATACTTTGTATCTGCACACTTAATTTAACTTTTTTGTTTGTTTGCTTGTTTGTTTTAACAGTCATGAAACTAAAGTCTACTACAAAGTCTGAAAGTACAGTACATGATTTTAGACACATCTAGTGTGTGATGTTATCAAAATGGGCAAAGTTACAGTAGTAAATCTTTTGAAATTTATGCTATGCTATATCATTAATAAGAAGTATTGAAACAAGTCCATATGTGTTTTAAATCTCTTCAGTGCTTATTTATTGGTATTCTTCATGTATTGTTCTTTTATTTTCATGGTGCTACAGTAAATAAAGAGTGGTTTCTGCTTTCTCATTTTTAATGCCGTTTCTACAACAATAGTTCTGGATGTGCTTTAAATGGAGCTGAAGATGAGGTGAGGGTGTACCCAGAGTTTGTCACCCAGCAGCTGTTCAGAAAGCAAATGAAAGACCATTTCATTTCATTACGGTCTAAAAGTGAATCATTTTGACCCTCTGGGAAAACAGTTTGTTTACCCAAACACAAAGAGTGAAAAAATAGCTAGTCGTGTTGTCTGCTTTCATGCAAATACAATTTCATACACTGAAGTGTAAAGCAGCTTTAAAGACATTTTGTCTGGAGATTATTCAGGCATTATTGCTATTCCTACTTTAAAAACACCATTAAAAGACCAGGTGCTGCTCTGAACAACAGATCTTATGTTGTCTTGACAGCTGGGCCAAGGGTTAGCCAGAGACTAATGAGAGGACATGGCACTGGATTCATAGCACTAAAACATATATAGCTGAGAGTTCAAGATGATTTTATGCATGTGGATGGAAGAAAGGGGAAATCTTGGAGGGCATTAGGTGGCTGACACACCAGACTGCCTTGGGCAAATGATCAAATCAATAATTGATCAGCTCTTGATCTGTCAATCATAGCAAGAACCTGTGGTTAATGTCAGAGTGAAGGTAGACCGCTGGATTACATGGATCAGGACCAAATCCAGCCCATCAGTGATTTTTATGCAGCCCCCTGACTGATCTTACAAATGACAGTGATTTCTGATATATCAGAGCACTTTCAAAAGCAATCAGCAGTCTACATTTAGTGGTTCGTGGTACATTTCAGACAGTGCCAGAGTTTAGCTAGCTTTCCAAATACAAACCAGCATAGTCACATTCAAATCTAGAAAAGTGATGAGCCACAGAAATGAATACCATGATACATGTGGCTTATTTGAGAGAAAAAAATAAAAAATGAAAAGACAGAGAGGAAACCTTCAAATAACAATTATTTGCAATCATGCTTCAAATGTGTAATCAGTGTATCTGATTTTGTTTCATGCTTATAATTTTTTTTTGCTTAAAGCTACAAAAAAAAAAAAAAAAATGAAATGGCTACATGAAAAACAGCAACATAATGTGGGTGTGTCCGTACCACTTGGAATTCTTTAAAAACTTTTTAAAAATCTTAATTATTCCAAACTTTTGACAGGTAGTGTATTTATAACCGACACCGAGTGGAATTTGTTCACTGACCAGCAACATTCAGCCAGATGAAATGTCTTAAAGGGACCCTGTTGAATTCAGATAAGTCAGTGTTACTCATTGCGCGGCTCGCCAAGCTTTAATTTGTGGCTCTCATGGCAGTAAATAATACGGTGATATGACCTAACGTGAAAATGAGCGGGGCAGCCAGAAAACTTCCCCAGTTGCTCTCTATGAGAGCGCGCTGCAGTTCCATTTTTCACCACAGATTTACGTTGGAAATTTGTGGGGCACTGTAGAGCTAGGGAGGACTCCACACACCATCCGAGAGACCAGCTGACCGCTTAGTATCATGAATACATGCCTGTCGAATCCATGCGCTACATTTTAACATATCCTGCTCACTTTACGACTTTAAATAGTCTAGAAAATCCGAATAAATCTCAACCATGAACACTATAAAGAGGAAACAGCCTCACCAATGAACATCTTGCATGTCTCACAAGGATTGCAAACAACAAGCTACAAGTACAACAAGAAAGACAAGGAAATGCATGCTTCCGCTCATCCCAGCATTAAGGTAATCCTGCTTTTTTGTCATTAAGGGAAATCATCTCGTCTCAATTACAAATTTGACTGGTAAACGATGAATTATTTTTTTTCCGCCTTTTGTATTTATTGCGTTGCATATTGCATGTTTAGGGATGACAGATTGATAAGCAGATATACTATTTATGAACATGACAAAATACTATAGTAATTTATTGTAAATACTATAGTGTTTTTGAACCATACTATAGTAAAGTACTTGAATTAATTTGTTGTGGTAATTCTATAGTTGCTGTGGTAAACAACTATATCAATATAAGCAAATTACTTTACCCAATACTGTACCAAGTTTTCTACAACTATGGTATATTATACTACAATACACTACAGTTTACTGTAGTAAAAACTAAAGTATACTACAGTATTTATTACGGTTTATCAGTTCACTATAGTTAATACTACAGTATGCTGTAGCATTCATTAACAAAGTGTTGTAAATACTATAAATACTATAATATATACAGTATAATACAGTTTACTAGAGTATGGTTCGAAAACATTATTTATATAGTAAATACTATATATTGTATTTACTATATAAATTACTATAGTATTTTTTCATGTACTGGATGTAACTTTTGATACTTTGCGGTAAAAGTGGCTTTCCTATTGACTTTGTCCTATCAGTGTGGCTCTCATGAAAAAAATAGTGAAGACCACTGAGATGAGTGTTTGTATGGAGATATGGGAGAATGAGTACCCATTAGACAGAACCTTGACAAAAGTAAGTGCCTTGCCTCAGTCAGGGTTTAATTGATTGGTCACATAATGCAAGACCCTAAGTGTCCGACTGGCCGCTGTTCATGGAGACGATGAAGGGAAGACGTGAGGAAATTGAACGGCTCGTTAGAGCTTTATTGTGTCTCTTGGGAAAGCAAAAAACCCATTGTTGGCATCTCACTGTGTTGGTCACTAAGATCCCCCGCTGCAATAACTAGTCGATAAACATTCAGTTAAACTTTCTTGCTGGGTTGTGTCTTACTGTCAGCAGATTTTTATGTGGGTGTTTTTTTTTTTTTTTTATTGTTGTTTGTTTTGTTTTTTTTTGCATGCCCATAAAATGGATATTGATAAAAGCTGATATTTATCTTCAATTTCATGTTGATAAGTAAATAAAATTGGGCATACAAAAACAATAACTTTTTTTATAGACAACAAGTCTGATCTCTTTAAAAAAAGAACCACCTATTTTTGCATACACACACTATTCCTTAAAGGATTAGTTCACTTTTATATAAAATTTTCCTGATAATTTACTCACCCCCATGTCATCCAAGATGTTCATGTCTTTCTTTCTTCAGTCGAAAAGAAATTAAGGTTTTTGATAAAAACATTCCAGGATTAGTCTCCTTATAATGGACTTCAATGGCCTCCAAATGGTTGAAGGTCAAAATTATAGTTTCAGTGCAGCTTCAATCAGTCATTTTCGAAAAAAAAACGAACGAACGAACCAGAGCCAGTTACATTTTTTCTGTAAGTTGAATAGGGAAGGCGTAGGACATAACAGCGTAAGCTTTTTGAAGAATACGGAAGTGCGGTTTTGGCGGAAGCACTTGGAAGGCGATCATTTGTTTATATAAAGCATATACATTTACATTTTTTTTTTTCGAAAATGACAGATCGTTTCGCTAGATAAGACCCTTATTCCTCGTCTGGTATCTTTTAAAGCCCATTGAAGCTGCACTGAAACTATAATTATGACCTTCAACCGTTTGGAGGCCATGGAAGTCCATTATAAGGAGAATAATCCTGGAATGTTTTCATCAAAAACCTTAATTTCTTTTCGACTGAAGAAAGAAAGACATGAACATCTTGGATGACATGGGGGTGAGTAAATTATCAGGAAAATTTTATATGAAAGTGAACTAATCCTTTAAACAATGCAACCATTCATTGGTCAACAGGTTCTTCAAGGTTACAAAGCCACTGAAGAACATCTTGTGCAAGATATAAAGACATAGTGAAAATGCTCAGTGAATAATTTCAAGATCATTTTCTTAATCTAATCTGCCTTGTTTTCCAAATATCATCTATCTAAAATATTCAAGTAATAAATAAATAAGATCTAAACAAAAAATTACAACAAATTCTTGTTGTAAGACTTCTTTTCAGAGAACACATTACAACTCAACATTTGGGGGTCACTAAAAAATTGTTTTTGAAAAGAATTTAAAAATTGAGTCCGAAAAATCATAACTCAAATAAATTCTGTTCTTTTAAACTTTCTATTCATCAAAAAAAAAAAACTTGTAAAAAATGTGACACTAAAGCAATGGCTGCTGAAAATTCAGCTTTGCCATGATATACATTTTAAAACACAAAACAGTCATTTTAAATTGTAACGACATTACTATCACAATATTACTGTTTTACTGTATCTTTAATGTAAATAAATGCAGCCTTGGTTAGCATAAGATACTTCTTTCAAATCATTAAAACATATATGTTGCCAACCCTAAACTTTTGCACAGTAGGCCTACATTTAATGGGTGCTACAGTACATGGCGGCCTGATTGTGAGTGGTAGTAAGAAATCTTTGGAAATTTAGGTGGCATGATCAACCTGATCAACTTCCAGCTGTTTTGCACATGCCCCTCCTTCTACACCAATCAGATCGATGCAGTAATTATCTCTAGTGTCTGTTGGTGTGGAGGCAGATAAAGCCCAATGTTTTTGGGATGCACAGCAGAGATAATGTTGAAGTAGACTGGCTGCTTCACACAATTCCTCTCATCACCTCTGGATTTCGTTCTTATTTGCTGCCTTTCCTCCCTGTGGTAAACCCGGTATATATTTTCACCCCTTTGCCTTGCCTTTTTGTTTATTTTGTTCATGTTTTTTAGTCTAATTTGACAGCAAGTGTCCTGGTGTCATTACATGTTTCATAACCAACTGTTTTGAGTTTAGGTTAGATTAAATATAATTATATAAGTAAGTATTTATATAGATAGTGACTAAGTATTTCTATGTATTATAAACCATGCATTTAAAGGTACAATTAAAGTCAATAATGGCTCTTCTGTACTCTCCTGTAGGCTACGTATGTGATGTGGGTTTTGTTTCCTATACTTGTTGATACAAATAATCACACACGTGAATTTAAAATTCACACAGTTAACCTGCTCAAGCTTGAAAGCTCTTGCACAATATTAATAAAATAGAAGTTTAAATACTTTTAGTAGGTTCTGACAAATGGTATCTTCAAAAAGTATTTTCTACACAGCAAGCCAAATAATATTGTTGTTGTGATAAATTTCTCTAATATTTCCCCAAGTTCACCCCTAAGATACCATAATTACAGAAGACAAAAGAATATGCAAATGCAATGTGGATTTTAACTGATGTATCTAATAATAAACCCACACTAAGATGCGAGATTAAATCTCATCTGGGTTCAATTAAAGAACAATGGGCATGACAAAGCAATGAAGATTGAGGTAGGACAAATAGTCACTATGAAAATAATGAACAGAATGACAGCTCATTCCTGTAAACAGACACAAAACAACACTGATAGTAATTCAGATTTAAGAAAGAAAGGGCAAAGTAATGCCACAATCTTCTTTATTTAAACCAGAATGAAGAAAATGAGGGCACTCATTATAACCACTAACAATATGTCATGATTATGTGAATTGTTAACCATCACAGACCTCAATACTCAACATCTAATACCTAAACTCTTAAAAGACAACACATATTTTTATCTATTTTCTTATATTTCCTTATAATGTTCTTTCAGTCAAAACCTCTCAAAGAAATATATAAAACTACACACTCTGCTTCTAGAGCTTGAAAAATAGTGAAATGTCAGAGGCACAAGAATAATATAGAGAGTCTCAGCTTAAATCTTGTTTGTCCTTTAGCAAATCTTAGAATTATAAATCAAAGAAGTATGTGTGTGTGTAGTAAGACACAAGGCAAAGTTAAGCCTGCAACAATTCCTCTTCCAACAAGTATTTCTGTTGGGTTTCTATCATCACACTCATCAGCTCAGCTCAATCAGTTTGAAGTCGGACTAAGTCACAAGAAGTGTTTAAAACTGGAAGCACAATGGTTTATGTTTACATGCACCAATTTTCGTCAATCCGAATGAACTGAATCCGATTGCAGATCTGTTTACATGTACTCTAAACATTGTAATCTGATTCAAATATCCATTTATATGTGTTTTATATACATTCAGATTAAAACTTTTGCGCATACGCTCTGCGTGTGACGTCATATCAATCACAACCATGGACGTGACACCAACAGAGCTCATCGTTATTTTTGCCCTGTTGGCATACACATTCATAAATCAGCAATGTTTTTTTTTTTTTTTTTGTGAAAGTGAACTTGCGCACTGCATAATGCGTGTCAACATTGCACTGCGCATGTGCACCAGAGACTTCTGAATACGATTGAGAAAGTAGTCGGATTCAAGCGTTTACATGGTCATTTTTTGCTGTTGGATCGGATTAGAAAAGGAATAAACCACCCCTTCCAATCCGGTCAAAATTTCCTTCGGATCGAGCTCAATCGGATCAATTAAGGTGTTTAGATGAACGTTTTTAATCCGATTGAGCCGTCAATCCGATTACAAATGGATTATTTGGGTGCATGTAAACGTAGCCACTGTCACGACAAATGATAGTGCACAGAAAAATATTTTCATTTAAATGCCTTAAAGGATTAGTTCACTTTCAAATGAAAATTACCCCAAGCTTTACTCACCCTCAAGCCATCCTAGGTGTATATGACTTTCTTCTTTCTGATGAACACAATCGGAGAAATATTAATAAATATCCTGATGCATCCGAGCTTTATAATGGCAGTGAGCGAGGATCAACAAGTATGAGCTGAAGAAAGTGTCTCCATCCACATCCATTCATCATAAACACATTCCACATGGCTCCAGGGGGTTAATAAAGGCCTTCTGAAGCGAAGCGAAGCGATGCGTTTGTGTAACAAAAATATCCATATTTAACAAGTTATGAAGTAAAATATCTAGCTTCCGCCAGACCGCCTTCCGTATTCTACTTACAAAGAAAGTGAAACTCTTGCAGTTCAAAATGCTTACGCTACGTCCTACGCCTTCCCTATTCAACTTATGGAAAAAAAAAACTTAACTGATGCGACGCCAGTTCCGTTTTTTTTTTTTTTTTTTTGTAATTTGAATACGGAAGGTGGTTGTGTTCATCAGAAAGAAGAAAGTCATATACACCTAGGATGGCTTGAGGGTGAGTAAAGCTTGGGGTAATTTTCATTTGAAAGTGAACTAATCCTTTAATGTCAGTGGGAAAGCATGCTGCCTACTTCATAGTTCAGAACCATAAGCACAAACTGTAGGATGACAACTTAGAAAAAAAAGTAATAAAATGTGTCCACGTGATGATGATGATGATAATAATAATAATCAAAATAAATAACAAATAATCTACATTAAATTATCAAACAATAAAAAATAAACATTAATAATAAATAATTTATAAAAAAATATTTTCTTTATTTTAGCTTGTTTGATAAATCATTGTAAGTTAATGGACTAGTCACAGTATCCAAATTAATAAATCTTTCAGTGCAAATCATTCTGAATTCACCTCCCTCTGACTTAAAGAAATCCATTATTGTTTTACATTGCCACACCATTTATCAGATTCAGTTTTTATGTATTGCAATTGATGCTTATCTTTTCATTCCTCTTGGACAACTCCTGCTTCACATGACTGGTTGAGAGTCAGGCAGAATCCCTTTAAAATATGAGCAAAGGCTCTGAAGGCAAACTAGTATCGCTCGGCACTATGAATTCAGTTATGCCATGCGTGACTGACACATTACAGATTTTGGCTGTGCAATCTGAAGAGAGAGAGGAAGTGAAAGGCTGGCAGACCTAGAGAAAGAGGAGCAATGGAAAATGGAACGCTGTGTCGACGCCTATTGGGTTAGTGATCATAACTTCGCCTGCTGGTCATAAATTGTCTTTGGGACATCTAAAGTGTTATAGCATTGACTTTCACATGACGGTTTCCTGCCGCTCACAGTGTCTATAGTACATCATAGGGTGACATTTTGCCTGCAGGCAGCACAGCAGGAGTGTCCCTTGTCACATTCAAGGAAGCACTTAGCCGCAGCGGTGTGGAGAGACGACTCACTTACTGATCAGGGTGCAGCCACACAACTGTACCACGCCTCCAAAAGAGCTGAGCTGCCTTATCAGTTGTCAAAAGTGCCCCCCCCCCCCCCAATCATTAACATTTAGAAAATTATGCATCATTTTTGCCTTCAGTGTTATGAGTAAACTTTAACAAATTCTACTTATGAATGTAAATAAACTATGGAAATAGCTGATAGCAAATACAATGCACTAAATTCATGCTAAAACCCAGCAAACTGAATGTAGTCTGCTAGAAAAACAAATACTCAAGGCCCAATTCTGAGAACACTAGGGGAAATACTTTAATTTTACATTTTAATTTAATACTCAATGTTCATTACTAATTATATTACTTGCATAACAATTCATAGGATTTCAGTGTGATATCAGCATTATGGACTCTACATTGTATGCCAGGTGCAACATTTAAAAAAAACCTTTTGTACTCACTTTCTACAGCCCTCAAAGACGTTAATTTGGGTTCAGGTTCTAAACATCAGAGGAATATCAAATGAAGAGTTAGATCAGACTCAAAAATCAAAGAAATTTCTGCATAATTCAACATAAATCTCTATGTTGTTGGCTATGTGACACATTCTCAAGAGCTGTGAATGACAGTCATGGTGACAGATGTTGGTATTTGAAGCTCTTGTGGGTGTGGGAGTGATTATTTGTCAGAGAATTACTCCGCTCTGTCCTTTTTTAGCTAGTTATTTTTAAATTAGAAGTTAAATAAAAGTTTATTTTTTCAGGCCCATTTGGTACAATCGGGCAGACTAAATGCAGATGTCACCATTTAATATTATTGCTTATTATTTTGTCTGTATTATTTGTGGGCTATTGCAATGGACAGGACTGGAGTTGGCATTGTATTTTTTCACTCTGAGTTCTTACTTCGTTCAGGTCATGTATTGTATTGTTTTTAATTGCAGTTTTTACTCTACCTTTATTTCCTGAACCGATCATGAAAATTCGTGTCTGCTGCTCAAAACTTTTTTTAGTATTATATAGTGATGATAAAGTTGAAAGATTCATTTAATAGCCACACTACCCTATATCTGTCACTTGTTTTATTAAGGTCAGCTAACCTAACCATAACTATTTAATATGGCACCAAAAGTTATAAGAAAAAAAGGCTTATCAGAGGGAGAAATGAAACAGAAATTAAAATATTGTTTGTAGATATTACACGCCAGTCAAATTCAATGAATTCTCTGTTGTTGCACGTGTCTGACCCGAGAAAAAGGGATACTACAATCGCTAGTAAAATAAAACAGAATAGGCTAAAATAAATAGTACAGACCACAGACTGTAAAAAAAAAAAAATACAAACAGGTCTTGTCTGTTGTTTTCTAAGCCAGAATGTCAGTTTCGTTAACCAACGTATTGATCGAATGAATAGCAAACAGTCTGAATCAGTTCACTAGTCAAAATGAATCATGCGGACAGCTCACTCACTCACTGAATCGTCTGTGGCGTTTCTAACTCTGTAAAACAGGATACTTGATAGCACAGAACAAAAAGAGCACTGGATTAAGAGGCTATTTACCGTCAGTCCACTGAAACACCACCTGCTAATCCATCGAGTCGTGTGTCAGCGACGAAGAGTCTTTAAAACCTTCAAATTCTACACCTCCATGTGTACCTTGTGAATGATGCTGTGCTGCAGGTAAACACGGTGGCTAAATACAATAGTACATGCACTGTAGCTTGTGGTCTTGTGGATTTTAAATCATTTGAGTGCACGAAGACGCTAAAAAGAACTCGATTCTGAACGTGTGGCAGTTTTCTGTGCGTACACACACACAGAGCCGCGCAGATGCACGTGAACACCAAATGCTGTTCTCTTCTGCGTCTATTCCAAAAAAAAAAAAAAGTCAAAATGCATGTAAAACATTGAGTATCCTCATAAACACAGTTGCATGAGTACCAGGTAATCGTATGTGAATGTCTTTGGTGGTCTCCTCTCTCTCTTAGGCCATCTACATTCCTGTTCTTCTTCAGTGTTACTTTCCTACAGGGATGCATGTCCATCTGATGTATCATCAGATTTTCCTCCAAGTTGTTCCACCTTCATCACGTCTTCTTCCTGTCGAAGTACCACTTTATTATCTGGCTTATTTTTTGTCTCATCATTATTCCCTCTAGTCTCTGTACCAGCTTCATTTCTTTCCTTTTCAGGTTTGCTGGACAACTGGTAGGTTTGTATCCTCTAACTCACTATTTCCTCCCACAGGTTGCTGATGCTGGACCGCAGGTAAGTACCAGTAACCACATCCTTCATCATCTTCCTCTGAGCAAGAGTCATACCTTTTTACAGAGGTGGGTCCATCCGCTTTTCTCTTTGTTCTTGGCTGCGTGCAGAGCTCCATTTCCAGTGGCAGGTAATCGCACGGTAACAAGTGATTTTGGTGTAGAACCCTTGATCTTCCCTTTCCTCTTTCCAGCTTTACTCCATAAACAGGACCTTCTTCTCCCACTCGGCAGACAACTGTGAGTATAGCATCTTCCCAGTGTTTGGGAAGCTTTCCTGTTCCTCTTCTGGGTGCGAGATTTCACACTAAAACACGATCTCCTGGGTGCAACACTGAGCTCCTTACTTTACCATCATAGTTCCTTTTGTTTCTTTCTACTGTCTTCATGCTGTTCTCTTTGGCAATCACAAATGCTTCCTGCATTCCTTACCTCCATCTCTTTACGTATTCCTTATGGTCATTAGCCCCTTCCTTTGGCATTAATTCAAAGAGCAAGTCAACGAGTAGTGTTGGTGATCGCAGTAGACAGAACGTTGAAAATTCAGTAAACTCACATTGCGTACTGTTGTAGGCAAAGGTAAGTTTGTTCAGTGACTCCTTTCCGTTGGTCTTCTGTGTTTCTGTTAAAGTATTTAACATCTGAAGCAACGTCCGGTTGAAACATGCAACCTGTTAGTTTCCTTGCTAATGGTATGGGGTTGTTCATGATCCTGCAATTCCACAATTCTTTTTTAGCTGAGAAACCAACTGATTCTCAAATTATGCTCACTGGCCATAATGAATCCTTTGGGGGAATCCAAATTTCAGTGCATAGTCATTAAATATTCGATCAGCAACAGTTTTGGTAGATTTTGATGTGGTGGCATAACCTTGTACAAACCTTGTGACGTGATCAGCTATCACCAGGATATATTCAAACCCTCCTTTACTCCTGTTAAGGTGTAGAAAGTCAATGGAAACTAGTTCAAATGGGTGAGTGGTGACAATATTCATGAGTGGTGCTCTGGTTTCTTTACTTGGTTTCTTTTGTTTCAAACAGTTACAACTCTTGGTCACAAAATGTTCAATTTCACCCTGCATTTTTGGCCAGAAGAATCTGTCTCCAATCAATGATGTTGTCCTCTCCACTCCTTGATGCCCCATTTTACTATATATCTTCTGCAAGACATGTTTATATCTTTACGGCAACACAAGCTGACTTTGTGTCGCTGTCTTTCTGCAGAGGATTCCATCTTCTCTAATGCACAGCTTGTCCCAGTGGGGCAGCAAACTTTTACTCTGTGCACTGAATGTCTTCTATAAGTGTCTGGAGGGTTTTTTTCCAGCCATCTTACATTGTACTACAGGTCCGATGTGGGCATCACCTCCCTGCGCTTGTTGTATCTCATCAGTAGAATAAGACTCGCTTGACTCTGCACACTCCATTGGGTCATAAAGCGAGGTCATGGCTTTCCATGACATGGTGAGATCTTGAGCTTCTACAGCCTGTATGGTTGCTTCGACACAATCAGTTGAGAGTTCCTTTGTACACTGCTCCATCATTATTCCAATGTCCAGTGGCATCTTGGATAAGCTGTCTGCATCAACGTCTTTGCCAGGGTGGTATTTTATGGTAAAATGGAAGTCTGTGAGTTCTGCAACCCATCTGCATCCAGTCACATTGAGCTTGGCACTGGTCAGTACAAAAGTAAGCGGATTGTTGTCACTGTATACTACAAAGGTGGGTGCATAGTATAGATAATCATGGAAGTTCTCTATGATGGGCCATGTCAATGCTAAAAACTCCAATTTCCCTGAGTGAAGATGATAGTTTCATTCAGAGTCTGTCAGAGTACGGGATCCGTAAGCAATGACTCTAAGTTTACCATCTTGCCTTTGGTACAGTCCCTGGTTTGAAGCGTCCGTATGGAGTATAAACAGCTGTGAGAAATCAAGAAATCCAAGGACCGGAGGATCTGCCAAGCAGTCCAATAGCCTGTTGATGAAGCAATCCAATAATCTCTGCTGATGTTGTTCTGTCCATAAAATGGGCTTCTGGGAAGGCACTCCTTTCTTTTTGCTTTTTGTACACTTGGTTGTGGTTCCATTGTGTCTTTCCCTTTTGTCTCCACTTCATCAAGTCATAGAGAGGCCCAGCAATCTTGGAGAAATCTTTTATGTACTCTTTATAATAACTCAGCAGGCCAAGTACTGCCCTCAACTGTCCCACCGTGCTGGGTCTTTTCTTTCTCAGGGCTCTTACAGCCTCAGTGTCAGCAGGGTCCATTTTACTTCCTTCCGCAGACGGAATCCTTCCCAGGTAACGTACTTCCCACTTGAACACCTCACATTTACTAGGCTTGCTTGATCCCATATTGCCTTAAATGCTGCAGGACTCTCCCCACATCATTGACATGTCTTCAAAGAATTTTCTGAACACACTATTGTGTCATCAAAGTAGGGGACACAGCAATTGTCTCTGGAGATCTTCCAGGCACTCTTCCATGCATCGTTGGAAGCTGCGTTCATCAGACCAAAAGGCGTTACAAATGCGTCATGGGTCTACTCTCTTTGGCCATGAAACCCTGATGGTATGCTTTCCTTTTAAGCTGGTATGCTTTCCTTTGAAAAGGCATGCTTGATGGTATGCTTTCCTTTAAACCCTGAAGCTGCATACCTGGTGCAATTGCTCGTATTATAGCATCATCGATTTCAAGCTCAGAGATACCTCTGTTCTGTCCATGTTCAATTTGGTGAGCTAGACTTGAAAAGGAGAGTTTGTCCTTTTGCCCAGGTTCACCTATCTGGCCAGATAAACTCTCTGCTCCATGATGACATAACTGGTCGTGTCGATGTCGAGTTCCAATTTAGGTTTGTGTATTTGATTCATGCTGTGTCTCATAGCTTAGCTGCATGTGTGGGGTGGGGCACTCTGCTGTGTGTTTGTATCAGTGTTATGTATTTTCCCAATTAGTTTTTGCAAGGCTAACTGCAATGTATCAATTTCTTTTTTGTAACTTTTCTTGCTATGTGACCTGTACTACTTAGTCTACAGTCACTCTCTGAACCACCTGTGCTGTCTGTTGCTCTGAGATATTTTCACTACCCTGTTGAAGTTCACAAAATTTGTCTCTTACACACAAAAGTTCTGACATGCCCTCATCTTTCAGTTCTTTTTAACCCCTCACTCTCAAGATGTCTCACAAGGGCAGAAATGACAAATGATGAATTTTGTTGATACGTGTTCACTCCCTTCAATATCCAAAGTCACACAATTTCATAAGGTTTTCTCTTGACAGTGAATACAATGCTGTGGTTGTGGTTCCATTTTGTCCTTCTCCCTTTGTCTCCACTTCTCCTTTCAGCAAGTCATAAAGCAGCCCAGTGATCTTGGAGAAATCTTTGATGTACTGCCTATAAGAACTCAGCAGGCCAAGTACTGCCCTCAACTGTCCCACCGTGCTGGGTCTTTTCTCTCTCTGGGATCTTACAGCCTCAGTGTCAGCAGATTCCATTTTACTTCTTTCCGCGGACACAATCCTTCCCAGGTAATGTACTTCCCACTTGAACACCTCACATTTACTAGGCTTTAGTTTGATCCCATATCACCTTAACTCCCTCGGGTCGGCGGTCACGCCGGCGATACCACCTCGGTTTTTTTCTTACCAGTGTGAAAGAGACTCAAAACACTCCGTCAATGTTGCACATACAATTAAGAGTTATATACCATTTTAATCTGTGGAATATCTTCTTTTATTTGTTTACACTCAGAGTAAAAACAAAATGTTGTGCTTTTTGCAAAATAAAGAAAACTAACATGATGCGTGATCTGTCGTCTCCCTCTGAACAAAGTCCAATCTGATAGTTCTCAGAAAATGAACTGTAACTTAGTGAATACTAATCACAAAAAGAAAAATTAGACTTATGTCTAAAGAAACGTTGAAATGTCAGGTTTTAAATCGTGTAAGTCAAATCGAAAACAAAAATTCTGTGCTTATGTAATCTGTATAAAAAGAGACACATGTCAGAAGTCCGTGATTCAGCTCATTATCCACTAATGCGGCCACGCCCACGGAACGAGCGCTATTCAGACGCAAATTCTGAGGCAATACATGTATACATCGTCTCAATCGTGTATTTATTGTCTTGAAAAATTTTTATCTGTATGTTAAAGCCATGGTTAGAGACCTCTGGAAGACATGCCGTTAGTTCCTGGAATGTCCTGTTCTTCTTTAGATTAATTTGTGGACTAAATGTGCACAGAGCGCCCTCCGCCTGCAAGTATGAATTGAAAACACAGTATCCAGCGTTCATAGTGATGACAATAAATATTGAATAAATATTACTCCTCTGTATAGAAAATTGACTTAAACATATGAGAATCCATCAATATTTCTCCAAATGTGCATGCTTTTAAGCTAAAAGGCTATATGAAATGCCATAGAGGTAACATGAATGTTCAGATGCTTTGCATCACAGAAATACATTATATTTTAAAGTATATAATAGAATACCATTATTTTAAATTGTAATAATATTTCACAGTATTGCTGTTTTTTCTGTATGTTTAATATACACCATGATGAGCTTGAGACATGATCACAGAGGGTTTTTTCACAGCCTACCTGACTGAAAGGCCTCATTATTATGCAGGTCATTAGAGGTCTTTATGCGATTCTTTTGTCTTCTCAGGTGTGAATTACCTCATTATTCATGATGATTCATGCCTCCACGCATACTGTGTTTCTTGACAAAAAGTGTCTTACAAAAACTAAATCAATATATTGTTTTATATGAACGAGTAGGCAGGATAATTTTTACATCATTTTGAAGCAAAAACTCTAGTCTACAACCTCCAATACCCAGAAGTCTTGTGAACACAGATTTAAAATATTTTTTTTGGCTTTATTTCAGTGACTTAAGTTTTTTGTTTTTTCAATAACCATGCATAAACGTTATTCCTTCAAAAACACAAACATGTACATACATGTTCCTCACATATTATTGTAGCCTAGTTTGTGCTGAATACAGTGTAATGACACTTTTTCCATTAATATGTTTATGAACAACTGAAAAAAGCACAAATGTCAGGGCATGTCAAAACTTCTCCAGGGCCCCGAAAATCCTCAGACCCCAGAGGGTTAAATGCTGCAGGACTCTTCTCACATCATTGACGTGGTCTTCAAAGAATTTGCTGAACACTAGTGTGTCATCAAAGTAGGGGACACAGCAATTGACTGTTTGCAAAGACCCGCCTCCTTTAGTTGCTGTTGCTATGTCTGACAAGCCATGCCGCTCTCACGCCACACATCACGTTCTCACAGTGAAAAATACATCGCAGAGCAAAGAGAACATTGACAACGTATCGACAGACAAGACAGAGCAGGTTATTTTTGATATGAAACAAAGTCTCAAATTTGAAATTTTGTAATTTTTTAAGAAATTTAAACAAAAAATACCATTTTGTGACTCTTTAATGTGTTGTGACAGATCGCTGTAGCGCCTCAGATCAAGCGGCTCATGAACCGATCATCTCTTCTTACTAGTTAATTTATATCATCAAATAAACATGAATGAACCACATTTCAACCACAGAAAGACATCAGCACGCATCATTTTTCAAGTTCAAGTCAACCAACGTTAATCTACTAACTCCCCTGACTGCTTTGGCGTTATGATTGGTTAGATGGCCTGTCAATCAAACTCCTGGTGAAGGGTCAATTGTCTCTGAGATCTTCCAGGCACTCTTCCATGCAGCAATAGAAAGCCGCAGGAGTGTTAATTAGACCAAAAGGGATACAAATCCATTTGTACAATCCCCATGACATTACAAAAGCTGTCTTGGGCTTATTCTCTGTGGCCATGGACCCCTGATGGTATGCTTTCCTTTGGTCAAGTAACGAAAATCGGCTGTTTCCTCCAGGACTGTCCATGATATCTTGAACACGTGGAATGGGCTGTCAGTCGGGGTTTGTTTTCCCATTCAATTCTCTGTAGTCAATACACAACCGTAAACTACCATCCTTTTCCTGGATGCAGAACACAGGTGAGGAATATGGCGAGTTTGACTTTTGAACCCATCCTTGGGCTATGAGATTGTGTAGGTCAGTGGTTCTCAAACCTGTCCTGGGGTCCCCCCCACCACTGCACATTTTGCATGTTGCCCTCATCTAACACACCTGATTCAAGTCATCAGCTAATTAGTAGAGACTGCAAGAGTTGAATTGGGTGTTAGATGAGGAGACATGCGAAATGTGCAGTGGTGGGGGGTCCCCAGGACAGGTTTGAGAACCACTGGTGTAGGTAATCCTTCATTTCATTGTATGGGGGGTGAGGTTCTGACTGGTAAGTACGTGTGACTGGGGTAGTGTCTTTTAGTGAGATGGCCAACTGCAGCCCATCTATTCAGCCAATGTCATCATCATATCTCGAGAAGGAAGCTACCTCCTCTCTCAATATCTGTCTTACAATTTGTCTTCTAGACTTACTGAGATGGCTTAAGTCCAGCGGGTTGGATCCTAGGTCAAATCAGAAGTCTGGGTAGTTTTAATTTGTGACTCAACTTATGCTTACAGGCTCGGATCGGGGTGCCTCAAAAGCCGTGGCCGGGTATACAGCCTGTACTGGATGCACTGTACTGATAACCGTCTTGCCATCTAACATTATATCATGGTCGGTGGGGTTTTGAATGGTGACAGTGAGGCAAGGTCTGTCGCTGCCATTTTACAAAGGTTTCATAGAATTCCAGTTCCTCAGCCCAGGTAGTTGCAGTTCAAGTCCTGTAACAAGTATGACTTTATTGATGTTTTTGTTAAGCAAACTTACCATTACAAGTAATGAAATCCCTTATTGTTTATTCTTTACAATAATACCAGCATCATGTAGTGCAAAGGTTTAATTGTAATGGACGTATTACACAGCGCAGGCTTTCGGAATTGACGAATCTGCAGCTGATCGTTCACATCTGGCGTAAGGTCACAACTTAACACGGTAACCAGTTAAACAATAACACTGGGTTAAAGGGACGATTAGCTTACACTATCAACCAGTAACCAATACTGTAATATTTTTGTGTTTGTTTACTGCATAGCCTGTTTTTTACAATACAGCCAATCACATAATATATCACATTCATGTATCTGAATTTTGTTAATTTTTTAAAAAATAGCTACAATAATACAGTAAAATGCACATTAGTCTTGTAGTTTAGGCTATTTCTTGTAGTCTGTTTATCGATTGTTTGCCTGAGGGGTCGCTAAATCTCTCTCACAGATCATAGTTTTGGATAATTTTAAGTTGATTCAGGCATGACAAATTATTATAACTGTGTGAATGAATTGTAGTTTGTTCATTTCCACTAGCTTGATTTGCCCCCATTTCCATGTAGACAGTCAAGAACTGTGAATGTTGTGCTGATGTTGTGTGTGTGTTTATGAGCTGTGTTCATTGCCATGGTATATACCCAGGGGCCTCGCTAATGCTTTTCAGTTGGACAGGATGCCCAGTAAATTCCCAAATAAAATTTTCCTGATAAATCCTTCTCTAACAAGGGAGTCTACTGACCTGAGAAACATGGTGTTGTATTCATTGTATTTGATCACCTTTCACCACGAAGGCTGAAATTATTCTGCAGCAGCAAACTAACTAATCATGTCTAATTCTGTCATCATGTACTCACTTTCATGTCATTCCAAACTTGTATGACTTTCTTCTGTGGAACAGGAATGGAAGACATTTTGAAGAACACTGGGGTCCTAACCACATTGGACTCCATTGACTTTCATTAGTAATGTTTCCATCCACCTATTTTAATGCGCATTTTGGGGATTTTGCATAATAAATAAATAAATAAATAAACACTGGATGGAATCGCCAAGACGAGCATAAATTCTAAAAATGTGCATAACTCAATTGAGGTGGATTTTTTTTATCTGATAAGAAGACATGCGCATAAACTACTGTTCAAACACATTTACAGAATAAATCCCATGATGCAGAACAAAAAACTTGCGTGACTTTGCCTCAACAGTGGATGTGATTGGATAACTGCACAAGTGGACTAACAAGTGCACCAATTTCATTGCACAGCATTTCAAATGTTAGTTTGGTCTTTCTGAAATGCCTGAGCAAAAGTTTGTCATCACACGACTGCATTCACAAACATCAGGCAACCCAAAGAAACAAATGCACTGAGCCACAAGTCAAAAAAGAGCTACAGTGGCTTCCCTGATTGCAGCAACTTCCATTTTTATTACAGATATTTTGCAATTTCCAATTTTGTGCATAAATTAAATTTGCAACTTTGGAATGTAATGACTGAGACAAATCAGACACAATTATTTGTCATATTTAACAAATAATCTTTAAAACTCACTCTGAGGCCTGCGGGACCCTCCCCCACGGACCAGCCTGCGCAAGGGCCTCAGTTACCATGGCCCATCAGATAAGGCTTAGTTTTATTGCCCCGAAGTATGTGTGGCCACGTGAAAAAGCAGAGACAAAGAGACCCATAGAAAACCCTGCATTAATTTATAGACAGGCTGTTCTATAAATGAACATGCATATACATAGGACATGGCATTCATTATTACTGTTTGTGTATTGTCTCTTGTATTGTATTCAGCATTGTTATGCATATTTTATGATAAGAACCAATGGTTAACGTAAATTCACCTATACCAAGTTTGGTGTCTACAAGTTTGTATTTGTATATGATATATTGATACCTGTGCAACATATCAGTATTACAAGAATCTTTAATAGTTTCTTCAAAAACAACTCATATGCAGATGCCCTGCTAGAAAGCAAAGACTCGTAAAAGCCCACAGAGGAATTTTGCCGCTCGGAAATCCTACCCATCTCATTGGTTAGGTCAACCCTCAGGGGTGGGACTTCTCCCGGATCTTAAAAGCCAGCGCACAATGCTCCTCCCTTCTCTTGCTTCTTGGACAGACTGAAGAGACCCCCTTGCTGGGCGGCCTCTTCAGGCCAAGGCCTGTGGGCCTGCACGGCCTGTAATCCTAAACCTGCACCCCAGCCATGTGCTCATCTAGAAGAGTTAAAGAACTCTTTCCTACTAAAAGTCAAACTAACCACATAAGTTTGTCATCGTTCCTTTATTCAATGCAGAAGACATTGATTGCAAGTTCAGTACCATCGGACTGAACTCTTAGGACTTCCTACGGCAACAGTATATCCGGATGATCTTCAAAAAGCTGAGGCCATAATGCAAGTATCGTACAATATACTAAATTGCTGCTAGTTAGTTAAAGTTGTGAGCCTCCTTTTTTACCAAACGACTCTGTAATGAATACTGATGATTCTTTCCTGTTTTTTTTGGCTTCTCCATAGCTCCATTTCCTGTCCCACTTCTGGTTCAACTCTATCATTGCCCATTTTACCTATGTATGTGTGACTTGCGTGTATGTATGTGTTCGTTAGTTTAGTTATGTGTTCGTGATTTAGTTAATAAAACTTGTGCACAATACATATTTGGTTCTGACTCCCTGTCTGCTAATAAATTGCCTCTTAAATGATTTAGATTTTGCTACCAGTCCTAAGTGCTGTAAATGCTAAGAAAGAATTATTTTTCTATGGCCATGAAAAATACCCTTCTCTTAGAATTAATTAATAATCAATACTGAGTGTTCACAGAATGAAACTGATTGATTAATTGTAATTTTAATGTAGCTACATCAAGTTAATCTGATTAACTGATTCAACTATTCATAATTAATAATCATAATAGGTTATGAATACTTATTAATATTTCCCCTTTGAGTTAATTCACTACAGATGGAAACATAATGATTGCATGGTTAACAAAAACACATTTTTTCCTTTGTGTTCCACTGAAGAAAAAAGTTTTGAAACAACATGATTGAGAGTATATTATGACAGAAATTAATTTTTGGTTGAATTATCCCTGTGGGGGTACCCTCCTTTGGCATTATTCTGAACTTTTTGTTTTGAGATCATGCATGTGTCCTGTTTGTAGCTTTCCCCAGTATGGAATTCATACTTCAGTTTCCATTATATAAGATGAAGGACACAAGTCTACATCATAATTTGCTGTGCTATATCACTGAAATTGTACAGAAATTTAGGAGGCCAAAGATGAATGAATGTAGTGGATAAATGCAGTTCTAATGCATTGAAAAGAAACCATCAGAACAGGAGCTCTCAAAAATAGTATGCTTTTTACTGAAGTATGCTCTTAAAAGGTCTCTGATATCGTTTTGGAAGTTTTGCAGCAGTCTCTGTCAAAACAAGCTAAAACAACATTGTGGTGCAGTGGCGTGCACAGACCTTTGCTGGGGCAGGGGTGAAATCACATTCAGGGGCCAGTGGGGGAAACATTTTCGAAGTTTATTGAAGTTCTTGAGTTGTTCTTCTCGATAAAGTACAATCCTTCTTTAACTTTCTTTGATATTCCTTTGTGCATTTTGTTCAGTTGTACATGATTAGAAGTCACAGGTGTAGCAAACAGCAGGCCCTCACACCTAGAGGTCATCATTTAGCCAGCCAGTCATCCACGTGCTCTGGTTCTTTAACCAGATTAGCATGAGGATAGTAAGCTTTATCCTTTATCCATAAATATCCCTGACTCCTCACACCCAGTTCTGTCTCCAGGGCCAGTCAGATAAAACACGCAGGCAGGAGCATGAAATCACAGATGAGAAAAGAGATCAGGACTTGTATAAGTGCTGCTCTGTTCATGTGTATCTGGTGGCGTTATTGATTATCCCTGTTTTTTTTTTTGTTTGTTTTTTTGTTTTTTATATAAATGGCCTCCATTCAGAGAGCTATCACGATGCAAAAATGTGATTATAGTGAGCTTAAAGTCTTTTCTTATGTATTGTGATGTACATCAGAGTGTAGTGGATTATCAAAAAGAAAATATGTAGGGTGGGAATTTGTTTCTGTACGTATCAGTTATTGATTGGATTTTGAGTTGTGGGTTTTGCACTCAAAAGTGGAGACAGATTAACGCAAGATTGCAGGGGCGGGGTTTAAGCAAACTAAACGATTGGAGAATTCCTGCATAAGTAACCAAAAAAGAAGTCTGTCGTTTTCACCGGAATGTCCAGATATAACATTTTAAACATTACAATGTCAAATTTTAAAACAAATATATAAATAAACATATGCACAGATGAATTGTTTGCAATTAAATCTTTAATATGCATTTAGAAAATAGATAAATATTTTAATTTCATTTCATGCTGGCTTAAACCTTTTATAGATTCTATAGGCATCAAATAGGCTACTTTTTTTGTCAGTCACTAGTTTATTTTTTATTTATTTATTATTATTATTATTATTATTATTATTGATTGATTTTAATAGTGCTTTTTAGGCAACTTTTTTGGCAAAGCAACAGTAAGTCATCTTTCTAAATGTATAATGTGGCTTTATCAGATTTACATCCATTAAGGCCTAAGCCTTGCCTTTTAAACCACGCAATGGAAATATAACACCTGAAAGACAATGTGTCCCAAACCTGTGAAGCGTGTGATCACACAGAGTAAGAGTATTAGATGATTTACAGACTCACAATTCCAAGCATCACAAATTTTTCTAACACCAGAGTTATTATGGCAGACAGAAACTCAATTTAAGCTAAAAACACTCATAAACCTCTGGTTGATTTCCAGGGTCTGCATAAACAGCAGACAAGGGCTTCTTGTACTAACAAAAATGGAAAGTGAGCTGCTTGTACTAACAAAAATGGAAATACAGATTTTCTTGGTATCTTGTGTCTGTTTTTTAAAAGCTTGGCTACATTCTAGCAGACTACTCTTAGATGTGCACTTAAATCTTATCACTCTTCGCAGCGGTTTCAAGGAATAGTATCCATTTCACTTGCGCCACTTATTGAAAATAAACCATGACCTACAGAGTAACTTTGTCTGAGCAGCTTCCTGTGCTATACCTCTCAGCCCCCTCTCACTTCAGCTGCTATCTATCACTATCAGAGTAGGAATGCGATCAACCCATGACAGAATGTTTCTTCCCACTGTACAGTACAGGTCAAGTTAATCGAATCACAAATGTGCCTTGGCTGCCAATGTGTATCAACTGATAAACAGACACAATTTCACTTGGCTGAGATTCAAACTCATCCACATCTATCATTCATAGAGACCACTGTACCACCGTCATGTCATCAATATTTTATTTCATTTTATTTTTCGTAATCTTCTATTCTTAAAGTGCCCCTATTATGCTTTTTCGAAAATGATCTTTCATGCAATGTGTAATGTAGCTGTCTGTGAATGTAAATGACTGCAAAGTTGTAAAGCTGAAAATGCACGGTAAATGAAGTTATTGTCTCAAAAAAAAAATAAAAATAAACTCTGAACAGCCTAAACAAGTCATCAGTAATTCAAATCCCATTTCCGTGATGGGTACACATCACTGGGTAACACATTTGCCAAATTCCCGCCTATATTCTATGTTCAGAACACGTGAACAACTTGTCCTGCTCTTGAAAGATGGGTCAATACCCAGTTTATTTGGACCAGCTTGCTCCTCTGAATCACAACTTGTAAGTATGATTAATAATTGATGTTTATATTTTCTATCGATTGTTAAAAATACGTAGTTTTGTATGTTATGTTGTGTACATCCAGTGCAGCTGTAGGTCTCCAGATAACTCACATTGTAGTTCCGCTAATCAGCTGTGGCCACCTTATTGTCTAAAAATATGTCGATTAATGTCTTATAACATACCACAAAGTTAACACTTACCACTGAGAAAGTCATGCTTGCAATTGAGTTTCTGGTTGATTGACTACTTCAGACGTTTCATCGTTAGACTCAGCTCGAATTGATAAGATAAAAATCAATTCCATCTTTTCTGTCCACTTTGTATACAATCTCTTGAAAATTGATAAGCCTCCAGAGGTGTAATTCAGTTATGGCAATGGCCGTTTCTTTTCCGAAATGTGTTATACGTGGTAGACCAGTCACAACAGACTGGGCCATCTGACCAATCAGAGCAGAGTAGGCCCATGGAAAACAAAAGTGTTTTTTGACCTTGTATGCATTTAAACCTGTTGTAGGAGACTCCCAAAACAATATTAGGAACCTTAAAAATGGCATAATAGGGGCACTTTAACTTTTTTCAGCAGTGTAGATAGATATTATTATAATAAAATAATTATAATAAACAACAATTGATTACCTGTCTGATCGCCATGTGGGTTCCATTCAACAAACTAGCAGGACATGACAATAAAGACTGCCCGATGGCCTAGGACCAGCATGAAAGACACTTGAGACAGTTGACGAATTTGCACGTGTTTTGAAGTCTTGCCAATTTGAAGGGTTAGTTCACCCAAAAATGAAAATTCTGTAATTTATTACTCACCCTCATGTTGTTCTACACCCGTAAGACCTTCGTTCATCTTCGGAACACAAATTAAGATATTTTTGATGAAATCTGATGGCTCAGTGAGGCCTCTACTGCCAGCAAGTTAATTTACACTTTTAATGCCCAGAAAGGTACTAAAATCATATTTAAAACAGTTCATGTGAGTACAGTGGTTCTACCTTAATATAATAAAGATGGGCTATTTCAAAACACTGCTTCGAATCTTTTATTTCGGATCAGTGGTTCGGAGTGCCAAAGTCATGTGATTTCAGCAGTTTGGCAGTTTGATATGCAATCCGAATCACTGATTCGAAGCAAAAGATTCGAAGCAACGTTTTGAAATCGGCCATCACTAGATATTGTTGAAAAGTCCTTATTTGGTTTATCTGGCACACAAAAAGCATTCTCTTTATAATATTAAGGTAGAAACACTGTAGTCACATAAACTGTTTTAAATATGATTTTAGCACCTTTCTGGGCATTGAAAGTGTAAATTAACTTGTTGGCAATAGAGGCCTCACTGAGCCATCGGATTTCATCAAAAATATCTTAATTTGTGTTCCGAAGATGAACGAAGGTCTTACGGGTGTAGGACGACATGAGGGTGAGTAATAAATGACATTATTTTCATTTTTGGGTGAACTAACCCTTTAAACATTCAACTGATTTAACCCCCCATTCATGCACAAGAAGACTCGAAAGAGAACTCAGTTTGGCACTCGTGCCTCTCAGGCAGTGCACAAATACTGAATTGAGTTCTCTTTCGCGTCTTCTTGTGCTTGAAACGTTGTGCTATTGCTTGTAATTTGTTTATTTGTTATGTTATGATGATTGGTATTTATTAGTTAGGCTAGTAGTTTTTGCTGTGGTACCAAAATTGGAATCAAGAATTGTGAAACTTCACTGGTATCTAAAATTTATATAATACAAGGCCACATGTGTCAAAAATGACAAAAAAATAACTCTTTTATTTTATTTACTACTACTTTTTTGTGGGTGGACAATGAAAATTCTGGCAGGGGCAAGTACTTGGACCAGAAGAACAAATCGTTAGCGTTGAGCCCTGACTAGTACTCCATCTATACACAATCTAACCAGATTACTATTGCAATGTAATCACAGTGAGGACCACTTATACATATCAGTATCTAAACTATGACTTAATCTCATAGATTTAACCCTATGAAAGATGTTTTCTTTCTATACTGATACGGCTTACCAGCAGAGTGCACTGCTTTTCTTAGATTAATGGAATTCTCTAAGGTTCTTCTTTCTCCTTGCAAAGGCCTTATCATGGACAAACAGCTGGCCATGTATCAGTGGAGTGCAACACGTGCCTGCACACACAGAAGTGTGCGCCGCTCTCAGTCAGGACTGTAGTAAATCAACAGCACAGAGCTGTAATGGGCTCAGATTCACAGGCTCTCCTTCGGAGAGAACAGCAGCACAGACACGCTGAGAGAGGGATGGGGAAGAGACATTTTTAAGACAAACATAGACTGAAAGGGGCTCAGTAAGTGGATAATTTATTAATCCTTTAAGACTCTGTTTTGCTTTTTCACTTTTGTGAGGGGTGTGAGCCAAAGTATCTGAGAATTTATGGCACTTCGCTTAGATTTTTCCCACAAATGTGGAGGATATTAATTTCAGGTATGCAAAAGCCTCCTAATGGAATGTTTCAGGTTCCAAATTTTAGATTAAGCAGCAGCATTTCTGGCATTATGTTGATTACAACAGAAAATAATTCCATCTAGTCCTTTAATAAAAATTGCACTTAGAATACATTTTTGGTTTTCTGTGATGTATTCTACTTTTTTGTTGCAAATTCTTCTGTTAGTGTTATCCAGGTTAATAGATAAGGTGATGTTAAAATAGCAAAAATGGCTTGTGATAGTTTCGGAAGCAACAGTGGAAGAACAGCATCATATGCCATCCTTGTGCTGTGTTTATAGAGTTAAATTATAGCTATATAATTGCATAGTTGCATATTTTCTTTTTGTAAAGAAAAAATATTTTTGTCAAAAAAATATTTCATGTAATATAAAATTACAGATATTTCTAGAAAATTGCATTTTCTTTATTCAATATCATGCAGCAAATGCTGAGTAATGTACCTGAAAATGAGAAGAGCTGTAATATGCCTATTATTTACATGGCGCTTGACAGTCTTTCTCTTCTGTAAGCTGAGCACAAATGTGGGCTTTGTAAATGGAAACATTGTAACAGGAGAGAGAGAGTGAGATGAGAGAGGTACAGCGCTGCTGACGGAGTGGAAGTTGTTGCCGGACCTGCGGGATGAGTCATTGTTTTTGCCTTGGCATTGGCAAACATACAGTACACAGGAAGAATCAGCATACACGGCACCTCAAGCACCACACCTCTTTCAAATGAATCTGTCAGAGTGTGTGTGTGTGTGTGTGTGTGTGTGTGTGTGTGTGTGTGTGTGTGTGTGTGTGTGTGTGTGTGAGAGAGAGAGAGATGAAGATGAATGCTCTTTATTTTATCAATACAACAACATTAGCCTCTAGTACTTTAGTATGTATATGCAGTTTAGCTGACAATGTTTAAAGGGTTAGTTCACCCGAAAATGAAAATTGTGTCATTAAGTACTCACCCTCATGTCGTTCCACACCCATAAGACCTTCGTTCATCTTCGGAACACAAATTAAGATATTTTTGATAAAATCCGATGGCTCAGTGAGGCCTCCATTGACAGTTAATTTACACTTTCAATGCCCTGAAAGGTAGTAAAGACATATTTAAAACAGTCCATGTGACTACAGTGGTACAACCTTAAAGGATTAGTTCACTTTAAAATGAAAATTACCCCAAGCTTTACTCACCCTCAAGCCATCCTAGGTGAATATGACTTTCTTCTTTATGATGAACACAATCAGAGATATTTTAATAAATATTCTGATGCATCCAAGCTTTATAATGGCAGTGAGTGGGATCAATGAGTATGAGCTGAAGAAAGTGTCTCCATCCACATCCATCCATCATAAACATATTCCACATGGCTCGCAGTTCAAAATGCTTACGCTACGTCCTACGCCTTCCCTATTCAACTTACGGAAAAAACTTAACTGACGCGATGCCAGTTCAGTTTTTTTTTTCCGTAATTTGAATACGGAAAGCGGGCTGGCGGAAGCTAGATATTTTACTGTTTTGATTGGTTTTAGGGGGCTTTTGAGCACTTGTCAGCTGGTCAGGTTGGGAGGTCAGCTGGTCAGGGTGAGAGGCCAGCTGGTCGACCAACTAAACTCCAGCTTTCCCATGCTGGGGAGACCAGATTAAACCAGCTAAGCCCATATGTATGACATTTTTATTCTACATAACACGAAAGGAAAAGAAAAAGTTGAGTCTCTAACAAGCTCTTTATTTTATTCATAAAAATGTATTACGGACAGACAATGTCAGACTGCCAGCCATAGGCTAAGAATTTGCTTAAGGTGTCATGTGGCATCTCTTACACAGCTTACAAGAAATGCATTTCACTTTATCACAGCAGTTTCATGAGATTGTGCCCAGACTCTGTTACTCTCACCCTTTTCATTGAAAATTAATTGGGTCCTATCAGGAAACATTTTTCCATCCAGCTCCTTGTGTTGTGTTGTCAACATTGTGTTTGTCAACATTTAAAAAGTAAGGTAGTGGTTTGCTCTTGACAAGTCTCTTTACCTGCTATAAGTCTGTACAGGTCAAGTTAGGGATAGTTTTTTTTGTTTTGTTTTGTGGTAGAAAACATAGATATACAGTACCTAATTATTAAAATAATGATAATAATAATGGTGGTGGTTAGGCATTTTGATATGCTTTGTTATTTTAGTATCATTGATATACAATGATATAAAACTGATAAACTAGGTTTGTTAATATTTTGAATATTAATATTATTTTTATTTTTTTTATTTTATTTTTTAGGGTTTTTACTTTTAGTTTTAGTAATAACCCTGCATGGAAGAAACTAATTTTACACATAATTTTTTTTTGTTTTGTTTTTTTTTGTTGTTGTTTTGTTTTTTTTCTCCTTTCTTCTTGTTCTTATGCTGGCCACTATTCTGTTCAGTATACTGGAAAATCATTTCTATTGTCAGTACCATGTCATGTTAGAATATTTTACCTTCCTACTCAAAAAAACTCAATAGTTGCATGTAATTTTAATTTAAAATATTCATAAATAAAAAAAAAAGTACCTGAGAGAGCACTTAACTTAGGACTTATGATCAATAACCCTTGAAATAATGCTAAATAACTGCTTGTTTTATGCCTTACGTGGTGCATAATTCATTGTTTTGGAAATGAAGGGAATAGGAAGAGAATGCCTGTGCCGTAGATGTGCACACGCGGAGTTACAGCAAGCAAAAAAAGGGCTTAACAGATAAATCAATAATTTGTGCTCTGTTGCCTCTACATATGGGAGCAGGGGATTTAAATTTGCTTGACTGCTGATTGAATTTTACACCTTCAGCTTGGGAAAACGGGAACTGTAATTACTTCGATGATGGAGAGAACAGGGTATAAAGGAGCACCGGACGAGAGAATTAACAGCACGGATCGTTCAACGTTGCCTCCCTTTTCACTCCGTAAGTCAGAGTAATGAAAGGCAGGGGTATAGAACACAGAATTATAACCGTGGACCCCTGTGATGGATGGTGATCACCATGTAGTTTAGCTAGCTGTCATCGAACGGCTGCAGCAGGGGACATGGATACTGCTTGTTGAGAAAGCCAAGACAGCCTATCAGTTTCACTGCATAGACCAACTTGTTAAAATGTAGGACAGTTTGAAGTAACACCTTAAGACACTAAGGCTGGTTTGTTCTTTTATGCAAATCTCTGGAAAGGTTTCAATGATTTAAAGGTTTTTTTTTTTAAAGGCAAGTTGTGGCTAGATGGGAAATATGAAAGTAACATCTACCAAACCATCTTCTCATGCGTGCAAACAAATCAACACACCATAATCATCCTCAAATACCCTGTTCATCTCATGCACAGAAGGTGGCTATATATGAGTTTACAGGCACAGCAAAACCAAAATTTGGGTGTTTTTGAGCAAAACACTAATTTGTGATGTTGGGGCTGTTTACACGACACCGTTTTCAACTAAAAACTTTGTATGCGTTTTGACTGTTCATTTACGCAACAACGGCGTTTTGGTGGCCCAAAAATGCAAACTTTTGAAAACGGGTTTTAAAGTGCCCTTATTATGATTTTTGAAAATGACCTTTCATGTAGTGTGTAACATAGCTCTAAGTGAATGAAAACATCCTGCAAAGTTTTAAATCTGAAAGTGCACCGTATATAAAGTTATTGTCTCTCAAAGCAAAAGTCAACTCTGAGTCAATTAAACGAAATGAATCCCGCCCACTTATTGCACGCGCAGACGCCAGGGAAAATGTTTGAACATTTTTTTCAACAATACCACAGCAGTACAATCTTTTGTTGTGTTCCCGTAATTTTACTTACGACTGCTTCTCAAACCTCAGGGAGTTTAACGCAGGATTCACAAAACGCTTGGTCTTAAAAGATGGACCAATGCCCAGTTTATTTGGACCAATTTGATCCTCTGAATCTCAACCTGTAAGTATGATTAATAATTGATGTTTATATTTTCTAGCAATCGTTCAAGATTCGTAGTTTTGTATGTTATGTTGTGTAACTGTTAGATTAAAATCTCAATCATAGGCAGAATATTTGTAGTCTCAGTCATCAGTTTAGAAACAGGCGCCTCAACCCCTGTGTTGTGTGGCAGCAGCAGCGCGAGATCTCGGGAGAATGACCAAGTAGACACAGATCAAGTGTGGTACAAAGCATTCTCAGATTTATTCAGGAAGAAGGCTCATATTTATAGACATAGGTCAAACAACAATTTCCAGGATGGCTTGAGCATCAAATCATACGGCTTAAGAATCAAAACTTACCATGTATGGCATTTCAAGAAATATAATAAGAAATAAGAAATGTATGTGCATAAATGTGTGTGTGTCTTAAACTTCTGGTTGTGTGTGAGAGCGTCAGTGTGTTCAAGGACTACTACTTCTTGGTTTGTCTAGGTAGGTACATGATGTGCACAATGGAAAAATCCCAAGACACAAAGAAAGTCAAAAAGTGAAGCCCAAGAAATAAGAATTATTCAACAATGGCCACTTTAAATCATTTATGATTTAGTGCTTCACTTTAAAGGAAATTGATGAAGCTGTTTTTTTCAAATAATAGCAAGCAAAATCTAAACACATAATCATAATCTAATACTGTGATCTATAGACTATTCCAAGACTTGGCTTAATCATTCCCTGTAAGGACTGTAATATGCATGGAGCCAAACATAAAAGCAGTAAAATCATCAGTACAACAACAAATTAAGGTACGTCGCCCAGTTAGAGAACCATTGTCTCATCCCTTTACCCCAGTCATATGCTTCAGGTGGATCAACAATTATGGTTTTCATGTGATTTATCAAGTCAAAAATATTGTTGTAGTAATCTGGAATTGAAAAACATTTTACAAACTCATCCTGCCTTGGCTGTTAAAAGGTCTAAGGTCATTCTGTTCTGAATTACAACACTTCTTATTGCTCTCATTTCAACATTTAACAGAGTGATGGAATCAGCAGTGTCATTCTTCATTTGCTCTAACATCAAAGCCAGTCCATTTATCTTTTGCAAGGCAGCAACCACTCCCCTAAAGGGGAACATTCCCCAACCTGCACTCGTTGCTTGTGATGTCAATGGATCTGCAAGGATGTATCCTCTGTATGTAGGCATTTCTCTCTTCTGTCTGGACAAAGTGTGTGAACTTGGTGATTCAACAAAATTAATTCCTGGAGCTACTATTCCAGGATAGCAGCATCCACTCCAAGCCAAGTACTTGGGAAAGGTAGTAACTCCTTTACCACCGCACACCCAGTATAGAGGTGTCTTGTCTGATGTATACAGTTCACTGAACGGGCAATACCCAGAGACATTCATCTCTCTGATTGAACATTTCAGTCAATTTCTGGTTCGTGTGACATCAATCATCGTTTTGCAGACTGAATTTCCCATTTTGTGTTTACCATTCTGACTACACACACAAGTGTCCCCCATCTCCCATTGCACTCTAACTTCTTCTAGGTCAGTTCGCTTTGTTGAAAGTTCACATGCGTTTGAAACATTCACAGCTCCATTATTCCGATTCCATAGCTGAGGTCCTCCTCTGTGCCAGTCTCCTAAAGCTAAAATCTTCATGATGGTGATTGACAGGGTGCGGGTCTGATTGCTGATTGCTTGTGTATGGAATGACAACAGTAACGTACACACTAGTCTGTATGTCTTCCGCTAACCGGCTAACTCACGGTTCTGCTATTCAGATGTGGGTCCAATATTGTCTAAAAATGTGTTGATCAATGCAGATTGTCTGTCTTATTACTTGGAGTAATGATCAAGGAAGGAGCACGATCTTTGTTTACAAAGTCTAATGCATTGTCAGTAGGGCTGTGTATTGCCAAGAATCTGGCGATACGATACGTATCACGATACAGGGGTCATGATACGATATATTGTGATATATTGCGATACTATAAGAAAGGCGATATATTGTGATATTTCTTGTTTTTTTTTTAGAAAAAGGATATAATTTTAGGAAAAACTGTCATAAAGAACCATATGCATAAAACCTGACAAAAAAAAAAAAAACTTTCTTTTATTTAATCAAGACAGTATCATTTGTATTTATATCACTAATCACTTTTTTGTGCAATCTAAGTAAAGGGAAAATAGTAAAGTGACTGCAGGATTCTTTAGGTGTATGTTTTAAAGGTTCACATTATAGCAGTTTTTAATTTCTAAAGTATTTAATAACAGAAAGTCATAGTCCATTCCATGACTGCATGACTCTTTTTTCATATTTAATACTGTAAAGCTGCTTGCTTTAAAGCAATCTATTGTATAAAGTGAATGTGCATTCACTGAAGTGCTGAACAGAGCTGGTGCAAACATATCCACATCGCTATGATCATATGCTTTCTTTCTGCTGCCCCTGCTGTCTTTTTTGTTGTGTTTATTTTGTTATTGAGAGGAAAGTGTGCAGTACATATTCTATTGAAACGCCTCTCTCAGCAGCGCAGATGGCATTGGGATGTAAAGTGATCTCTCAGATTCAATGCATTTCCCGAGTTTTAGATTTTAATGTGGCCTATTTTGCCAGCAACATGACTCTTGTCGATCTCCTTAGTGGTTTCTTTATAGTTGAAGCCAAAACGAGTCCACACTTCAGCTTTGTACACCGCGGCGGGAGCGGAATAATTCTATCGTCTTGTGAGCTGGGTCTGCTAATGCTAACGCTTTCGATGCACTCACCTTGCTCTTCTCCGCATCAGTTTACGTTCTCAGATACTGTAACGCTGCCATCTAGTGGTTGGGTTTAAACCAAACACAAAGCCACGAATCTTGGATATAAATAAATGAATAAATAAATAAATATCGATACAGTGTTTTTGAGAATCGATACAGTATCGCCAAACATAATATTGCGATATTCACGTGTATCGATATTTTCTTACACCCCTAATTATCAGCTATTCACGTTTGTGTTCGGTTAACGTGTGAGTTTACAACATTCCTCTGCGTTTTTATTATTACAGTAAAATGGAGCTCTATCTGTATTGTAATAGGATGTTAAGATGCTAGTCCACGCTAACTAGTTGAAGTATTCTCTCTGTTAACAGTAAACACTCATTGTAATGTCAATCAATGATATAGCCATTTTTCTTTGTTAATAGTTATTATGAAAAAGTCTGCACACATCTGGCATAAATGTTTATCTTATGTTAGAGGCTTTCAGCTTCGCTTGGCATTCTGATACAGTTCCCACAGGTGCACCTACATGAAGTATAGTGACGCTGCTATCACGTCTTATAAATAACGCAAACTAAGGCAACACTTACCATAGAGAAACGTCCTACTCCAGTCATAATTGTGAATCAGTTTCTGGTTGATCGACTACTTCAGACATTTCATCGCCAGACTCGGGCTCGAATTTATACGGTAAAATCGATGCTATCTTTTCTGTCCATACATTGTAAACAATGTCTTGCGAACTGATAGCTGTCATTCAGTTATAGCAATGGCTGCGCGATGCGCGCAGTAGACCAATCACAAAGGATTGGGCCATCTGACCAATCAGAGCAGTGTAGGCTCATTTAAGAAAGACTGATTCTCTGAACTGCTTCAAACTAATCGCTTACAAAAGATTGAAAACTGAGGTGAAATTAAATGTATATTATGAGAAAACGAAAGTGTTTTCTGACCTTGCATGCATATATACCTGTTGTAGGAGACTCGTAAAAAATAATATAAGAACCCTTAAAAAAGGCATAGTAGGGGCTCTTTAAAGTGCAAGTTTTTGACAGCGGTATCCGTGTAAACAACAAAAACAGAATCTGTAAAAACGATTACATCATGCACATGCGTATTACATTCAGCCTATAGTGTTTCATCGCCATCTAATGGCCTGCCAGCAGAATACAGTGTTTTTAGTCGTTTTCACAGATTCGTATGTATGGGGATCTTTTTTACAATGGCGTCGTCTGTACGCAGAAAACTCTAAGGAAAAACCTCTCAGTTTTAAGCATATTGTTGTCATGTAAACGTACCCTTAGTTACATTACAGTTCCTTAGCACATCCTGCTAATTAAACCGGATGCTAAACGTCTGAAGTTGTTAGCCTAAAAGAACTCAATCTAACTTTAGACAAACTCATAAGCATATAGGACCCCACACCACTCCTTTTATCATGATAGCATATTAAAATGCAGATGGCTATGCTGTCATCAGTGATGTGAAGCACTTAAGGGTGTGAGCAATTAGATGAGAGCTTATCTCGAACGAGTTACAGCGCGCTAATAGACGTCTGGCTTAAATGTGATAGATGAAGCATGCAGATACCAAATTGCAAATTTCACTTCGGGAAGTTTGAGTGACAGTCCTGCTTATTGCCAAGTTTTTCCACTGTTGGTGTTTTGTAAAGCACTGTCAACTCTTGATTTATTGTTTGGCAAATTAGCTAGCTAGCATATCAATGCAAGTGCAGAAAGTCTAGGATGAATTCTTAAGTGGAGGACCAGATGCCTGTGGAGTTTCTATCGAAGTTAAATTGTGTAAATTACATATGAAATATATCATGTGTTCTGCCACCTGCTGTGAGAAACAGGCGAGCGAGAGGAGATTTCACTCATCTCCGTGAGGAATAATTTAACTTCCCTGCTGAGATTGTCACTGCAACAGCTTGTTGTTATGATGGCGTACATTTAAGATTTGCCTGTTGATGTAAATACACCTTTAAACCTATACACATGAAAAACAAACACAGTGACTTCTGTGTGCTTCTGCAGCTGTAATGTGGAAATAATCGATGTTGTACAGTAGTGCCATAAAATGCTTAAGCCGCCATATATTCCAGTTTATTCAAATATAGTATGAGAACACAGTGCTAATGGGAGTGGAACTAAATCTTTTCTATTCTGAGAGCATCTGACGGCCAAGGGAGACTGAGGCTTTATCTGCTTCAAGTGTTAATTGGTTCCATTCCCTTTTCCAATTTTCCAATTATATACACATCTGGAGACCTCAGTGGCATTGAGCCCAACCAAATAAACACACATACTCACACAAACATACAAGGTGAATGGGATGTCAGCTGTGCAAGTCCTTATGGTCACACCGAATAAGTGATGCATTAATTACCCGAGTCAAATTAAACCTCAGCTGCTCTGGTCTTTTAAAGCTAATGTAAAACTAAACCCACTACTGCATTCAAAACTTTATTTATTTATTTATCAATCAGTATTGCATATTTAATTGTTTCCACTTGTTTTAAGATTTAGATTATCATTTACTGACATATTATTCACTGGATAGCGATAGACTACAGCAAATATTTGAGCCTTTAAGAGATCTTTTGCATGTCGGTGTGTGTTGCTGTGTGTTTGTGCATAAAAATGAGCATCTTGAAAAAATACAACATCCTTTATTTATGTTACTTTGAAATATTTATGTTACTCTGCAAAATAGCTAACTAATCATCAAATATGTCAGCTCTATTCTCTAACAAGTTAGCACTCCAGAGCTCCCTTCTCTGTTATTATGAGCACTTATTTTTTACAATTAAAACTGTGTACTTTTCCCCCATTGCAAATATCAAAGCATTGCTTATCTATCATACTGTACATTATGACAAGCATATATACAGGTTGCCACATCACTGTTATGATGTCAATTTCCTGACACACAACACAAGTCTTTAATATTAGGAGAAGGTCCACCAAGATCAGTGTTGCCAAGAATTGGGCTACTTTTACACTGTTGCCACTGGTTGTTTTTCATGTCCGCGGGTTGAATCGACCCCAAATAGCATGATATTTAGACCCTGGAATGCGAATTTTACCGTGGGACCCCCCCTGAAATGCAATTGGGCTATAGTTTTGGGCTACTTTTGAGAAGCATTTGGGCAGGTTTAGTTTTGAAAACCTGGCAACCCTGACCAAGATGTTCTTTTTGTCAAAATCCTGAAGCATCCCTTTTTGTGTTGTTTGTTTGTTTGCAAAAATAGATTTTAAAAACCTGATATAGTTCTACCATGAATTTTTCTCACCATGAAAATAGACACAGAAGCTGGCATGGCATTAAAAAACAAACATGCCAACTTTGAACTGCTTGAGTTAGTCTGTGCCCTGTCTGATTTGATTTATAATTTTTGCTCCTTTTCAAATTATCCACAATACATACAGTACATACATGCATACATACATCTGATTGTCCCATCTCATATTAATGTTTTAGTTTTAATAATTCTGAAATGTGTCTGGATGAATGCGTTTGTTTATATATAAGAGTGAAAGAGCTATGCTTTGAAAACTACTTAGTTGTAAGTATACGTTTTGGAAAAGATGTATGCATGCATATGTACAGTATATGATCTCATAAATGGGGTGCAAAAGTCTGAGACCACAAGCAAAAATGCTTCTTTTTTGTATTTCTCTGATTCAGTACTGTATTGTATATGCTATGTATCTATGCATGCACATTAATATAAACACACATGATGGTTGTACAGTAAAGCTGTAGTCTATTACATACAGATGCCCTCTTTTCCTTTTGATCTCGTTTAAACTCTAGCCCTGCAATGAAAACTCCCTCTGAGCTATTTCTTGTCAGCGTTTTTTTATTTACTATGAATCAGTAGCAACATTCAGCTTTTTGGTTGCTTTACTTGTTATCTGTCATTGTCCTCAAAGCAAGTTGGGCCATACCTCACAATTGGGTTGGACAGATATAGCTTGGCATTATGTGACAAGACCTGTTTGTATGTGGACACTCAAAAGACCTCTTCAGAGAGCTGTACAGTAAGTGTCTGCAGACCTGGATATTGATTAGACTACCATATCAAGCGAAAAAAAATTTTGCACCTCAAAAGCAAGCACTTTATGCACATAAAAGCTGACAGGAATTTTCTTTTGCTTTGATTGAGATATTGACCACACAGCCTGACCTCATAGACCAACTCCAGGTGGTGTTATTCAAAGGCACTTTGAATTTCCCTGCAGAGGAAGAGAAGCATTTGAAGTGGTAGCAGAGAGCTTCCAGTGTTTTTGTTCATGTTGATAACTTTATTCACTATGGCAACAATGAGGTGTTATTGAACCTTTTTAATAATTTAAAAATGAACATCAAAAGCATTTAAATGAACATCATAGTTGTAAACATCATTTATTTTGGGAATCCTAGGAGGATTCTTAGATAGTTAAAATCATTATTAACTTCATATTTTTCAATTTTCATAATTGTTTTATTTTAAGAAAAAATCGTTCTTATGCATTTGGTAGCCACGTTTATAATAATACTAAAAAACTTCCATTGCATTCAAGTAATCCATTTTATCAATTCATGCAATCACATTATCTTGTATTACCTTCAGCACAGGCTTTATTGTTTGAGCTAAATGAATAATATGTGTGATTTATGTGAAGTTTGTTTAAATGCTAAAAATTAGCTTTAGCACATGAATGAGAGTGATGAAGTGAACTCATCTACAAAAGGCATGGCCCCATTAGACTTGCTGATATCATAATTATACCATCTGGCTGCAGAAAGCATCATATTACAGTTTTGGATAAGGTTACTTTGAAAAGAATATATATATATATATATATATATATAATGTATACTTTGAAAAGAATATTGTGTTACTCCCCCAAAAAGTAATTATTGAGTTACTTATTTACATTTCATGGACAGAAATGCATTAAATTACTTTTGCATTACTTTTTCTCACCTGGGCTGGGCTTGCTTGTTTTTTAACTACAACAACAAGAAACAACAGCAAAAAGTTTTATTTTTGGCAAATATAAAGGCCCTTTCACACCATAAAATGAAATAAATAAGCCTCTGTCTGAAGGAAATGCATATGCACACCAGTACAGTAGAGGGCGCAGCTCAAACCTTCCAGCTGTGCCACCATTCTGGGTTGCAGAAGAATAGGATGAAGAAATTTCAACACTCTTACTTCAGCAAACAAAGAAAAAGAAAAAGAAAAAAAAAAAAGAAGAAAAAAAAAAAGGAAAAGAAATGTAATGTGTATATAAAGGCATTTTTGCTTAGTATGGTGGAATTGGATCATTGAAGGTCAGCAGCAAATACGTTGTTAATAAAGTGAGATTAAATACATAAATTATATTTGTTTTTAACATATTTAATGTAGGTTTGCATAATATTCTGAGTTATTATTTCACTGTGTTTGTTCATTTTGAGAAATACTGAATCTGTTTTTGTGCAAGTGATTTGAGTAAACGTTCACATAAACAGCACACACACACACACACACACACACACACACACACACACACGTAACACAACTGTTTTCAACATTGATAATAACTGAGTATCAAATCAGCATATTACAATGATTTCTGAAGGATCATGTGACACTGAAGACTGGAGTAATGATGCTGACAATTCAGCTTTGCATCACAGAAATAAATTATATTTTAAAGTATATTAAAATAGAAAACCATAATTTTAAATTGATAATATTTGATAATATTTCACAATATTATTGTTTTTTCTGTATTTATTATGAAATAAATGCAGCCTTAATGAGCATAAGAGACTTCGTTCAAAAACATTAAAAATAGTAATGTTTCCAAACTTTTGACTGGTAGTGTGTGTGTATATATATAAATATATATATATATATATATATATATATATATATATATATAGTGAATGTTTTAAATTGTGGAATGGATATTGAGATTTTATCATTTAAAGTGCCCCTATTATACCTTTTTAAATGTTCCTAATATTGTTTTGGGAGTCTCCTACAACAGGTTTACATGCATGTAAGGTCAAAAAACACTCTTGTTTTCTCATAATATACATTTAATTTCACCTCAGTTCTCAAAGATTGGTAAACGATTCGTTTGAAGCAGTTCAAAGAATCAGTCTCTCTAAACCCCTCCTTTCCGTGAGCCTACACTGCTCTGATTGGTCAGATGGCCCAATCCTTTGGGATTGGTCTACTGCACGCACCGCACACCCATTGCCATAACTGAATGACAGCTATCAAAGACATTGTATACAATGTATGGACAGAAAAGATAGCATCGATTTTACCGTATCAATTCGAGCCCGAGTCCGACGATGAAACGTCTGAAGTAGTCGATCAACCAGAAACTGATTTCCAATCACGACTGGAGTAAAAAATTGGCTATATCATTGATTGACATTACAATGGATGTTAACTGTTTACAGAGGGAATACTTCAACTAGTTAGCGCGGACTAGCATCTTAACATCCTATTACAATACAGATAGAGCTCCACTCTAATGTAATAATAAAAACACAGAGGAAAAAAAACAGTTTGTTTTGTATGTTGTAAACTCCCACGTTAGCTGAGCACAAACGTGAATAGCTGATAATGCATTACACTGTAAACAAAAGTCATGCTCCATCCTTGATCATTACTCCAAGTAAAAAGACAGACAAGCTCCATTAATCGACACATTTTTAGACAATATTGGACCCACATCTGAATAGCAGAACTACAGAAACGTGAGTTAGCCGGTTAGCAGGAGACATACAGACTAGTGTGTACGTGTACATGCAAAACTACGAATTTTGAACGATCGCTAGAAAATGTAAACATCAATTATTAGTCATACTTACAGGTTGAGATTCAGATGAGCAAGCTGGTCGAAATAAACTGGGCATTGATCCATAATTTAAGACCAAGTGTTTTGTAAATCCTACGTTAAACTCCTCGAGGTTTGAGAAGCAGTCGTCAGTAAAATGACGGGAACACAACAAAAGATTGTACTGCTGTGGTATTGTTGAACAAATGAATTTTCCCTGGCGTCTGCGCATGCAATAAGTGGGCGGGCAATATGCCAATGTTTCGTTGTGACGTCACAACGAAATGGCTTGGGATTCGTTTTACAAACGACTCGGTTAATTGACTCAGAGTCGACTCTTACTTTGAGAGACAATAACTTTATATATGGTGCACTTTCAGATTTAAAAATGTGCAGGATGTTTTCATTCACTTCGAGCTATGAAACGTAATTTTCAAAAATCTATAATAAGGGAACTTTAAAACTAAGGTTGGAGTCTATTGAAACATAACAAACACATAGTTGTTTGAGAGCTGTGTTTGGATGCTAACCATTCAGGAGACCTGGCTATGACACTTCTCACCTATCAGAGGTCCCCTCATCTCAAAAGCACCTGCTGCCTCTGAAATCACACTTAAGACAATCTGATCCCCCAATCTCCAGTGGTAGAGCCGCTACATTCAGCTAGAGAGATGCTTGAGATCCCATGTGATTGTGATCTAGTTAGCCGTACAGCTACGAAACACATGGTTAGCGATGCTAATTAAACTGAGAGACAGGTATGAAAACAAATGATGTGGCTGTAAAGCCCTTTCTGTTTTTACATTTGTTAGAATAAGCCTAAACGTCTGAATACTGAATGCATGAGCATTTCTGCTTAGCCGTGGTTTGTGGTTGAATCAAGAGCCTTGGGGTACGTTTGGTTTCTTGAACATTGCTTAGCAAGGTGGTAAACTAATTCAGAAAGCACTGTTCATAAATCTTTGCAACATGCAATTTAATCTGGATCAGATTTTAAAGATGTACAAGGACCTGGAATTTGATATCATGCAATTAAATGCCATAGTACCAAACAGCTAACCCTTCTTTTTTTTTTCTCTGTCTTGCTTTCTTCCCCACCCGCAAGCATTTTCCTTAACTAATGAATTACTCTGCATCCCTGAGCTGTCAGTGTACACTACCAATAAAGCTCTTCTAGTTGACTACAAAGGGATTCACACTATCAGAGACTTCCCACTCACACATTTCTATCAAAAGCTCTGCCAAGTCCTCTGCTCAGAGGAGCCAACGGCCCAAAGCTCACTTCAACTCTAAAACACGATTGCAGCAGACTGTCGAGTGGCCTTGCATCAAGCAGTTATCTTATGGGGATGATGGTTGCAATCCATTGCTGATGGACTGGACAAGCAAAAATGGCCAGAAATGTTTTGTTAAATTGAAATATAAGGAATAATTTAGGAAGAACTGATATTTAAAAGACTTTTTTGTTATGACCTTATATGACAATTTTCAGCTGAGGCAACAACAAAGTGCAAAATCCTGATTCAGCACGATAAATCTAAGCAAGCATTACAAAGCAAAATGCTGTATGCAGATTGTACAACCCGCAGATGGTCCTGAGATTTTCTATTTAAAGGATAGTTGACCTGAAAATGAATATTCCGTCATCATTTACCCACCCTTACGTTGTTCCATGTTGTCCGTAGCATGAAAGTCCTAAACATCACTGGACCCCCACTAACTTTTTCATTTTACAGACAAAAAAAAAAAAACTTCGGACGCTTTTCAAAAATTTTCTAAAGGTTGATACAGGTTTGGAATGACATGAGGGCAAGCAAATGATGACAGAATTTCCATTTTTGGATGAAGTATCCCAGGTTTTTGCTAGGTTTTTGCAGTGCAGTTCTGTACTCAGTATTTTAAAAGAGTAATCGAACTTGAAAAATAAGATGTATATTTTTAAATCTCTTTGTTAGAATGGGTATGTTCCTACAGGACCAGATTGAAACCAGCTTGGTAAGATTTTATTAATGGGAGCTGCTTTCTTAGGTGGTTAATGAGAGAGTGTGTTACTAATGCAGGACAGTGATTCAGTCATTAATGAATGTTTGTTAGGGCAGGAGGGAGCAGGAGGACTTGCGGTCACTGTGTCACCTTTATGTGGGGAGGCAGGTGGCCTGCAGCAGCTGGCCGACCATTTCATGTCACAGTCACTCCTGACACAGGGAAAAACACACATTGCACATACATTTGCACACATCAGTTTTCATTTTTCATATACACACATGTATGTATATCAATATAAAGTACCTCTCTGTGTGAGTGTATCACAATTTTATGGTCATGGTTTCGGTTCGGTTTGGTATGTTCAAAGAAAAAAAGGACTACTGCCAAATAAAAATAAAGAAACAAAAGAACAAATAATCAAATAACAAGCAACAGCACAGTAGTTTTCAGGTACAGAAAATGAATAAAGTAATCAATTGTAAAACAACATGCATATAATCTTTACTGTATAAATTAAATAATGATTAATCATTATTAAAGTTACAAAAGCTATTCAGTCAAGCGCAGTGAGTGATTTCCTTGTCTTTTATTGTTTGATTAACTTTAAAAACACAGACAGCAGGAATATTAGGCTGATGTCACTTTAAGATGTAATGCATGGATCCAGTACACTGATAGGCTACTGTACATATCATGCATTGTCTTTCTCGACTGTTTACATTCACTTAAAATATAACCAACTATGTTTGCTAGGATACTCGCCAAGACTTTCACGTCTTTTTGCGCTTGAATGTTTAAATTGGCATGGCTTAAAAGAGTTTAAACAACACAGATAGCAACGTCTGCTGTTAAAGAAATAGTTCACCCAAAAATGAAAATTCTATCATCATTTACTCACCCTTGCATCAAACCTGTATGAATGTTTTCTTCTACTGAACACAAACAAAGATATTTTGAACAATATGGGTAACCAAACCATTGATGGGCCCCATTGACTTCAATAGTATGGAAATGGGGTCAATCAACTGTTTGGTTACCAACATTCTTCAAAATATGTTCTTTTGTGTTCAGCAGAAGAAAGAAATTCATACAGGTTTGGAACAACTTGAGGGTAAGTAAATGATGACAGAATTACATTTTTTTTTTTTTTGGGTGAACTACCCCTTCAAGGTCTCACCTGTGCTTGCGCGTAAATGACTGGTCATATTAGCGCATACATCTCTTATTTTGAACAAAGTTTAGTAGAAGCCAGAAGGTGTATTAATTGACAGAAACATATATTAGCCTAACTCTGTCTGTCGGTTTAACCGTTATTATTTTCAACAAGCCATATTATAGATGCGTATGTGTAGTCAGATTTGAGATGATTTATATTGTGTTATATTGTATTTGTGTTATATTGAAATCTCTGACTTTTGATTGTAGACTTTAATCTGAGCCGAGTTTGTGGCATTTTTTAGATCTTTTCTGAGATTCTAAAGGCGATAATTGTTAGAGTACTGGGGTCTCAAAAGAAAAAGTCTTAAAACTAATTTACACATGAACTTTATCACTTTATATTCTAACACCTTGTCTCATTTGTTCATATTTTTACTTCTCCTAAGAAATTAAATGAAACCGCTGAGACAAAAGTTGATACTTGCATGAAAAATAATTGAGAGGTGAAGTTTCCCTTCAGGAAAATTCACCTGTCTTCTAAATTTGTGGCCCACATGGTGTGACTCATAGAAAGAGCTCACAATACCTGTTAACATACTTATATGGTAAGCCATTTGTGTGCCATTAGTGTCTGAATAACCTTTCCCTTCACAATTCTGGCATAGACTATGAGTGCAATAGGAGGCAGGATGTGTTTAATAGGAAGCAGAGGAAGTGAGAGTTGCAATGTATTTTCTGTGTGAGAGGCTTGCATGTGCTCACTCACATCCTATCAGGCAGTTTCACACACTGAAGCACTGCTCTGTGTGTGCTGTTCTCAGGTCTTCTGCTATTTTTTCACAAAGTTTCCTTTTTCTATCCTTCTTCCTTACATTTTTTTTTTTTTTTTTTCATGAAGTGTACTTGCATCAGCGTTAGGGCTTAGAGTGGATGCTGAAAAGAATTGATTCTTTGAAGCGTTGGGAATTAAGAGCTGACTCCAAATTCCTGACTACTACTAGAATAGCCTTAACAGTTAGTAGAACAGATTAGATTAGGATTTGAGTAATCCCAGTGACTCAGATCTTTTGATTCTGTTCAAAAGACTCACTGATTCATTTACTTACTCTTTCTATAGGTTACATCGTTACACCAGTAGGCAGGAAAAAGAGAGTGCATTTAAATAACTTGCTGATTTATTCACTCAAAAGATTCATTCAAATACACTAGTTGATCAGGAATGCCAAGTGTCTTTGATTCAGGATTCACAATATCTTATGACCTCAAAACACCTATACCATAGTGCATTATTTGTATATAATATAATAAATGATAAACTAATAAATGTTGACGTTTTCATCACATAACCAGCTCCGTATGGCTTTTCTGATGTAGTAAACTTGCTCGGTAGCTCACCTGGTACAACACGCAGTAAAAGAGCTCAAAGCCTCAGAAGGAAGCTTAAATGCAAGGTTGCTTTAGCAAATGTCTTTTTTTTCTCTAGTTAGCTTTTTTAGTTTTAGGGTAGGGTTTAGTGTGAGAGTTATGTTAATTTCAAACACAATGGACCCTTTTCACGGACTGTGATGAGGCGTTTCTGTGATCAGCATCTATTTTTTTTCCTCTTTTTGAAAGTTGTGAAAACACTGTTGTTGAGTTTTTCCTTTGCTATTTGAGAAAATGGGTACACAAAAAATATATTTAATGTATTCTCTCATTCACTGCCATAGAATTTTACCCAACTATGACGACTTCTGCTTCGAGAAACCCAGACATGTGAAAAAGGTCTGTATAGTATTAACCTTTTAGCACGCATTTCATTTTTGAACTGTCGTGATAAGTACAACAACCAGCATAATAAAGTGTTGCCACAGTCACATTTAAGTGTTTCGAATTGACATTTAAGTGTTTTGTTTTTTATATTGAACACACTATTCAGAGCCAGTCTCTAGACATTTCACTTTGAAACTGCTATGTGTTGAGCAACGCAGTATCATTTAGCAAAATGACATTTGATTGTTTAATAAACCTGCATCTGCAATGGAGAAAAAAAGTGAAATCGCTTATCGCTTATGAAGCACCTCTTGTGGACGTGTCACCTGAAAAGTGCAGCAAAATGTACCCAGTGCCATGTATTTCTGGTTTTGCAAAGATTTAGGCAGGATGTATTTCCAGTGAGCCCTGGGATGCTTTAGACTGACTGAAAATGTTTAATTATAATACAATTTATGTGTGAATAATTTAAGGGATAGTTCACCCAAAAATTAAAATTCTGTCTTCAGTACAGGAACCTATTATGAAAAATTCACTTTTTTATAAGGTGTTTGAACACAGATGTGTGTCCGGAGTGTGTGTAATCAACCAGCCTATAATAGTAAAAATCCACCCACTCCTTAATCCCCATAAATCATAAACAGTCTCTCCAAACGAGCAGTTCCAGCCCTGCCCATGACTAGCGACAGAATCTGCCCTATTAGCTTAGCTCCTCCCCTGAGCTGTACACAGTCCACCATGTTTGTATCCTCGCCAGAGCATTTAACAGTAGCATTCAAGTAAGAAATGTATTCTTATTAAAGCTACTAAAGTTATTTAATAAAGAGCAGTGAGTGATTTTCTGTTTTTCTTTTGTTGTTTGTTTCATATTAACAGCATATACAGCATTAGAACTGTATATTATGCTGCTCTCACTTTAATACACAGGTCTAATATACACATGGGATTTATTTCCCTGCTGTTTACATTCACAAACATAACTGACTGTGTTTGTGAACTTTGTGCGTTTTTAACATAACCTTGTGTGTATTTGACAGTTTAAGTGCAATAAGATGTGTAAGAGAAATCAGCTCCATCCAGCTTTCTGTGAGCGTGCTTTAGATGAGTGCGCTCAGAATACCATAAATCAGAAGTTTAAACTGTTATGGCTTTAAAACGCATGCAAATAATTAACTTTCATGATAACGAAGAACTGCAATGTCACATGAGTGTGGCCGAGATAGGGATGATAATGAAAACCAAACAGATGTTTTGTTTTTTAGGCTACCTGTGTTGTACAGGCACGAGTTGTACAGGCTCTGCCCTCTTCTGGAAAGCGAGGTGGGGAGCAGCAGCTTATTTGCATTTAAAGATACATGCATGAAAACAGCATGTTTTTCCTTCCACTCAAAAATGGGTATTTACAACATGGTATAATAAATTATATGTGGGGTATTTTGAGCTGAAACTTCACAGACACATTCTGGGGACACCTGAGACTTAGATTACATTTTGTAAAAAGGCATAATAGGTCCCCTTTAAGAACATTTTTTGAAGAATATGGGTACCCAAACAGTTGATGGGCCCCATTGACTGAAAATACTATAGTCAGTGGGGCCCATCAACTGTTTGGTTACCAACATTTTTCAAAATATCTTCTTTTGTGTTCAGCAAAAGAGAAATTCATACAGGTTTGGAACAACTTGAGGGTGAGCAAATGATTACAGAATTTTAGCATTTTAGCAATTCTATTTAGCATGTGTTTTCCTTACTGTTTTATAAAAATAAGCTACTGCTTTATATTGCACTGTTTACAGGATCTCACCTTACCCCCACCCACGCCCCTTAAGAATCAAAAAGAAGTCTGAAATTCACTCTTGAAATCCATTGATCCATTAATTCTGAAATTGTAATTAAACAACCCTAATTGATATTTGCCCTGCTAAACAAAACTGTTAAACTCTTAAAAAGTTGTGGATCTTCTTCTGATAGTCATTTTGACAGCCATGTTGACATGACTGGCATCATTTGTTCTACAACAAAAGAGAAGCCATGATAATCGTTTGATCGCCTTATCGACTGCAATCTAATAGCTTACAGGGGGTCATTCTTTCACACAGAAGGTCAGTCTGTCATCCATCTTTCACTTTCCGTCTTTGCTTTTTCCTCACATCCTATCATTCCCTCACTCTTTCTCTTATTCTCTCTCCTTTGTGTGTCTGGACTGGCACACAGTTTTGACAGACAGGCTGAAAGGTAAAGGCTCATCAGTGTTATCAGCAGGGGACAGAAAGACACAGGCAACTATACAACTGTCTGTGCAGCACTGTCTCTGTCTAATCATCCAAACCCATCACACATAAACACGAAGCCTTGTGCAGGAAAAGCAGAAGGCCTTGAGGAGTCAAGATCATGTGGGTTTATTTTTATATCAAATAAAAGGCTCTACGCTACTACTAACAATCATTCCTATGGTTTTTAGGCCAAAAAATTCCTTCATAATCTGTTCCAGAGAGGCGACTGTTGCATTTGTTCTAATATCACAATCTGTTGTATTCACTGCTTATGCTCCCAGTTGGTTTCAAAGGTGAACTGAGATCAGCCAACCTAATCGCCATCATATTTAAATGAGCTATACAGACAATATATCCCAGAATACCCACTTAGAAATTGTCTCGATTGAGCATAAGGTATTTATCTCTTTTTAAATGTAACAAATTGGGAGCCTCATTTTGCTATTCGGCTAACTCTTTTGATATATAATCAGATAACTTCTTTGAAAAAAATGGTAATATCTGAACTAGTCAGCATGCAAAATCTGTTCCAAAGAGTCAGAATAGTGGTATAATATGCTTTGGTTGTTAAAAAATATTTATAATGTAAAATTTGCATAAATGGTATTCATTAGCAAAAGGATTTTGTCTTAATTCTGTCATGCTCTGGGAAGGTTTAGCATTATTTTAGGGATTAAGGTTTGGCTTGTTAGTAATGCCATATAAAAGCATATTTAACATTATATTAATTAATGATATATGTAAGCAATAAGGTACGAGAGGCTGTGCTGTATCGTGAATAAGTCAAGGTTGAAGGGCGTTTTTAGGCATGACACGAAGCATAGTGCCTGCAACCCCTTCAGCCGTGACTTATTCACGATACAGCACTAGCCTCGAGTACCTTATTGCTTTTATAAAACGGTTACCACACAATACAAATATTAAAGCCAAAAATATGTATCAATGCATCTTTCATGAATTAAATATTCACCGAAAGCCTTCCTTCCGCCCGAAAAAATAGTCCCTGACTGTGAACTGCAACAGAAGTTACATTATTACGCCATTAGATGGCGGCAAAGACTGTCTTTATGAGTGTGTCAGTCAGTAGCGAAGACTTTTACATTGAAAAGACTGAACTGTTGTGAACACGGAACAAGACGCAACTGACAAATGCTTTGACTAGCGCTGTCAGTCACAGGAAAACCCCTTAACTGTTAAAAGGACAAGATAATACATCGGACATTTACAGGGGCGCAGGAGACATTTTCAAAGTGGGGGGGACCAAACTGTGTTCTCCCGCGGTAGAAATCGCGTTCTGGGGGGAGAAATGGGAACGCGGGGGCACCGCGATGTGACCGCAAAGGGCACTTTCACTTTCGCAATCAAAGTGCATGCCACTGATAAGCATTGTAAATGCAGTATTACAGTATACACATACCAATTAAACGTGCAGGTCTCTCTCGTGCGTCCTCCCCAGTGCGTCGCTGGTCGAGGCAATAATCACTTTCGTTTCACTTTCAGATATCTCTTTTATAGATGCCATCAATGCTTTTACCTTTCTAGATGTAACTACCGAAATCAAAACAGTCCATAAACTATATCCTCACGAAAGCATTTCCTGTTCACATCCGCGACCAAACAGTTGACTATTTACAAACGAAAGCTCACAGAAATGTGAAAATGTACTCATTTGAAAGAAAATATCCTAAGCTAAAAGATGATATAGTGTGACTTATTGAAGCAGCCCTTATCAAAAGTGCGGGGGGCGATTTCTGTCTTTTCAAAACTGCGGGGGTCCTGACCCCCCTGTCCCCCGTGTCAACGGCGAGCCTGGACATTTAAACAGATGTTGTTTATTATGAACATAGGACTGACCTAAAGGAAAATGCTAAATCTGAATGCAGGTAATAAACTCGCTCACTCAACCTTTTTCTCACACTTTTTCTACATAATACAGTAAACATCAATGAACAATATCAATTGAGAACATACAGTTTACGTTGCTAAGAGTGGTTGCTAACGGTGTTATGTAGTGATACACAGAACCGTTGGGTGAAGCGGTCATAGCTGTGTTTTATTATGAATAAAACACAGCTATTGACCAATCAGAATCAAGGACAGGAACTAACCATTTTATAAATTAATTAAAAGCAAAGTAACCATATATTAAATTAAAAAAAAAAAAAAAAAAATATAACAAAAAGAAATGTCCCTTTTGCAGTATACTGTATTTTAAAGATAATTATGTAAAATGATCTGTAGAACTGTCCTTACGATGCTAACAGTTTAGGTGGAAGACAATTAAAGTCAGAGTTCCAATAACTTTAAAGAGACATTAAAGAGTCCTTTCTACTGACTCTGATAAACACCAGGAGAAAGATGGGCATCCCTGATCGTCACCTGTGTGAACATACCATAGTCCTGCTGCAGGAGACATGAAGACTGCAGATGTGAATAGAGTAATAAACTGCCGTGTCCGTAACACAAGACGCCTAAGACAGTGCTACAGGGAGATAGGAAGGACAGCTGATCATCCTTGCAGTGCCAAACCATGTGTAACCATGTGTCCTCCTTCCCAGACTTGTTTGAGAACTTGCAAGTGCCTTATTGTGTAAGAGTGGAGTAACATTTCACAACAAGAACTGACAAATCTGGCTTAGTGCATGAGGATGAGTTGCACTGTAGTCCTTAACACCTCTACTGACTGCTACTTTTGACATTGACCATCCAAGTTAGTGCACACACATTAGGAGCAGTGAGTAGTGAATGCACGCTGCAAACCATGGACACACACACACACACACACACCCCGAGCAGTGGGCACTGGGCAGCCATTCACTGTGGCGTCCAGGGAGCAACTGGGGGTTAGGTGCCCACGAACCCGCGACCTTCGGGTTACAAGTATGACTCTCTGACTATTAGGCCACAGCTTCACGAATTTGCATGTCATCCTTTTGCATGTATCATTCTATTTTTATCTGTAAAAATAGAAATATACGCACAGTATACCTATACGTACTGCTCCAGCACACTACTGCCATTTGAGGTGAATGAGAATGCTAACAGGAAAGCTTTCTCCAGGTATTATAAACCTCCTTGGCACAACTACATAAAGTTGATGAATGTGTGACCTAAAGGTGTTTATTACGCGGCCACATATTATTGCCATATCAGGATTACACCCTCACGATCCTCTAGTAGTCAGGGTGAAATGAAAGTCAGCATTTAGCCTTAGTGAAGTTTCAGTTAAGTGTTTGATTTCAAAGTTTTGAGTTTTTGAGTTTTTTTTTTTTTTTTTTTACATTCTATGAAGACCATGTTTATAAATAAATAGAGCTATAATTCATTATAAGTACAACAAACATGGGGACAACAAATGGCTGAAAAAGCAAGAAATTTTGAAAATATTCAGCTGGGAGAACATCTAGCAACTAATTAAGTTAATTGATATCAGGTCTGTAACATGATTAGCATTAAAGGGATATCTTAGAGAGGCAGAGTCTCTCAGAAGTAAAGATGGGCAGAAGTTCTCCAATCTGTGAAAGAGTGTGTAAAAAGATTGTGGAATACTTTAAAAACAATGTTCCTCAACATCAAATTGCAAAGTCTTTGCAAATCTTATCATCTGCAGTGCATAACAATCATCAAAAGATTCAGAGAAACTGGAGAAATATCTGTGCGTAAGAGACAAGGCCAAAGACCTTTATTGGATGCCTGTGGTCTTCGAGCCCTCAGACAACACTGCATCACTCATCGGCATGATTGTGTCAATGACATTACTAAATGGGCCCTCGAATACTTCCAGAAACCACTGTCGGTAAACACAAACCGCCGTGCCATCTGCAGATGCCAACTAAAGCTCTATCATGCAAAAAGAAAGCCATATGTGAACATGGTCCAGAAGCGCCGTCGTGTCCTGTGGGCCAAGGCTCATTTAAAATGGACTGTTTCAAAGTGGAAAAGTGTTCTATGGTCAGACACGTCCAAATTTGACATTCTTGTTGGAAATCATGGATGCCGTGTCCTCCGGGCTAAAGAGGAGGGAGACCTTCCAGCATGTTATCATTGTTCAGTTCAAAAGCCAGCATCTCTGATGGTATGGGGGTGCATAAGTGCATACAGTATGGGCAGCTTGCATGTTTTGGAAGGTACTATGAATATTGAAAGGTATATAAAGGTTTTAGAGCAACATATGCTCCCCTCCAGATGATATCTATTTCAGGGAAGGTCTTGTGTATTTCAGCAAGCCAATGCAAAACCACATAATGCAGCTATTACAACAGCATGGCTTCGTCGTTGAAGAGTCCGGGTGCTGAATTGGCCTGCTGCAGTCCAGATCTTTCATCTATAGAGAACATTTGGCGCATCATTAAACGAAAGATGACCACGAACACTTAAGCAGCTGGAAACCTACATCAGGCAAGAATGGGACCCAATTTCAACACCAAAACTCCAGAAACTCATAACCTCAATGCCCAGATGTCTTCACACTGTTTTGAAAAGAAGAGGAGATGCTACACCATGGTAAACATGCCCCCGTCCCAACTATTTTGAGACCTGTATCAGGCATCAAATTTGAAATGAGCTAATTTTGTGCATAAAATTTTTAAATTTCTCAGTTTAAACATTTGTTGTTATCTGTGTTCTATTGTGAATAAAATATTGGCTCATGTGATTTGAAAGTCTTTTAGTTTTCATTTCATTCAAATTTAAAAAATGTCCCAACATTTCCGGAATTCGGGTTGTAGATTATGCTGGCTTATAAGTAATTATAAAAATAATATAAATGTAACTATAACTGTTATTATAATGCAGAATAGGTCTTAATAAGTCTTTATAAATACATTATAGAATAGTAATACTTATAAATAAGTATAAATGGGTATATAATTCATTATAAGCATGGTCTTCATAGAAAGTGTTACTTTTTTTTTTTGTGAAGACTTCAACGAGTACAATACTGTTAATTATATTTAATCTATTATATCACCTCAGTTGTACAGCTAAAGGTGAAAAACAGATGGTTTTAAATAGGCTGGTAGAAAAGAGTGTTAATTTGTTTTGGAGTAATTTTTATAATAAAATTATAACAGAAATGCAGGTGAATTAACAATGATTTTTGTGCAAGATGTGGCATGATTATGTACACAAATAGATGGAACATATGTAACTGAATGCCTCAATGACTGAAACAAAGCATGAATGAAATTGCATCAGAAGCCTCTATTATGCTCTATTTTTATGTTTTATTTTTTATTTTTTATTTTTTTTGGACAAACATGTTTCAGGTGGACGCATGGACTCAATGTTAAAGCCAAGTGAATGGATTAGCTTCACGCTGTGGTGTACAGGTTGACTGCCAAAGCAAAGCCTGCCAGTAACACGAAAGGAGTCATCGCAAAGAAATGGCTTTATTTTTAATTCCCCTTCTCCCCTGCTTTGTGTTAAAAAGATTAGTGTTACGAATTTCATTGAGAATGAATGTTTCAATGACCTTAAAAAAAAAAAAAAAAAAAAAAAATATATATATATATATATATATATATATATATACTCTTTTAGAAATGGATATTTGATTGCATGTATGAATAGATGGAGCCCAGGACGTTTGGACAACTGGACAAAGCAACCGCCAGAACATGTATTTCATTGTCAAATTACATTTGAATAGTAGCCCTGCTAGATTTTTCCTGATTTTTTTTTTTTTTTTAGATTTTTCTATGACATTAGTGATTAAAGAACTGGACCTAAGGAAGCGCTGATTTATGTAAAAGCTATTTTGTTCTGTTTTGTAAAGAGCATCTTACCCACCAACACCAAAGTTTGATAACAAAATCTAATTTCCTTTTTTCATAAAGCCGACCAAAGACATTGTACTGATGACATTTTCCAGCCACTATCAGTCAAACCGGAGCAAGGTTTTTAAAAGCTTGAACACAAGTAGAGAAACTCATAGAAGTCAGTATGTAGTCAGTATTTTTGAAGGAGTTATTTTAGTATCTGTACTTTTTGCTGTTTAGTTTCTGCTCCCTATAGAAGCAGTATGGTTCATAAAGTTTGCTTTGTATTTTTAGCTCCATATTTTAACACTCTTATTTTTTTCTACAACCAAAGTCATGCTGTTTTCTCTTGAATAAAATATAACCATCTATTGTTTAAGCTGTATCTTCTAGTATTCCATATTTCCTCCCCATGTATAATTTAAGGTTCTCTCTGACTCTGTATATACATTTAGGAAGTTCAAACTTAAAACGCCGCAGTGAATGGCTGCCCACTGTTTCGTGTGTGTGTGTCTGTCCACAGTTTGCAGTGTGTGTTCACTACTCACTGCTCCTAAATGTAGAAATCCTAAACATCTATGGATTTTGTTTTGCAATTGAAACAATGATTAAAGCTCATATAAGTACCAAACTGTATCAAAATACTGGAGCCAGTCATCACACTTTTTACTTTTACTGACTTCACGTCACAAACAATACTGTCTGTAACACTTTACATTAAGGTTCCATTTGTTAACATTAGTTAACATGAACTATAACAATGAAAACTACTTCTATAGAATTTATTAATCTTGGTTAATATTAATTTCTACTTCTGTCAGACCACTATCGTCAAAGATTTATTAATGATCACAGAGAATGTTTAACAATAAAACAATTTAAACGATAAGCAATAGCAATTTAAAGGAACACTCCACTTTTTTGGAAAATAGGCTCATTTTCCAACTCCCCTAGAGTTAAACAGTTGATTTTTACCGTTTTCGAATCCATTCAGCCGATCTCCGGGTCTGGCGGTACCACTTTTAGCATAGCTTAGCATAGTTCATTGAATCTGATTAGACCGTTAGCATCTCGCTCAAAAATGACCAAAGAGTTTCGATATTTTTCCTATTTAAAACTTGACTCTTCTGTAGTTACATTGTGTACTAAGACCGACGGAAAATGAAAAGTTGCAATTTTCTAGGCCAATATGGCTAGGAACTATACTCTCATTCTGGCGTAATAATCAAGGAAATTTGCTGTCGTACCATTGGTGCAGCAGGCGCAATGATATTACGCAGCGCCTGTGACCCCCTGTTTGCACAGGGAGAGTGCCTTGCAACCATGGAGACATTTGTGAGAGACGCTGCGTAATATCATTGCGCCTGCTGCACCCATGGTACGACAGCAAATTTCCTTGATTATTACGCCGGATGTAACTACAGAAGAGTCAAGTTTTAAATAGGAAAAATATCGAAACTCTTTGGTCATTTTTGAGCGAGATGCTAACTGTCTAATCAGATTCAATGAATTATGCTAAGCTATGCTAAAAGTGGTACCGCCAGACCCGGAGATCGGCTGAATGGATTCGAAAACGGTAAAAATCAACTGTTTAACTCTAGGGGGGTTGGAAAATGAGCCTATTTTCAAAAAAAGTGGAGTGTTCCTTTAAGGTTGGCGGTATGGAACTGTTCTGGGCAAAACTCCCCGCTCATTCAAGCAACCATGCCTGGAAAGAGCAGGGAGCGCAGCGATACATTTCCCCCAAAACAAACCATCCCCCAACCGTAATAAATGATAAAGGTAAATGAGCAGCCTTAAGTGAGCGCGATTAATACGGACGGCTGCAAATTGTGCATAGCATCCTAAGCGAGCCAGCCGGAAGTGGTATTATTCTTGCAACAAGCATGTTGCCAATTGAGTATCGTGCACCTTGGCAGCAAGCACGCTGCCAAAACACAAATCTGCAACAAGTAACAAGCATGTTACTGAGCCCGGATGAGCCTTATTGCAACAAGCATGCTGCAAACTTAAATTCATATGAGCTTGCAACACATGAAACTGTACCTTAGTGAACTGAAATAATACATGGGAATAATTTCATTTAAAATGTCCTTAACTTTGGGCCAAACATAGCGTTCATAAGCTATGGAGGACCACCTCCCCATAGCTTTTAATGTTGGGATCGATGTGAAGGATGCTGCCGTCGTTGCTGCTTCGATACGAAAAGAGTGAGATGTATATGATACCGGAGAGAGACCGCAGAGCCGGCTTATCGTGCGAAGTCAAACCAGGATCTTGACATGGCTTTCCCCTCGTCAGTGATGAATAGAGGTTCGTGGAGAAGGGCATGAGGACAAAGTTTCAGGAAACGAGCCATGGAATTAAAAGGACAGAAAAGAGTGTTAGTGCGAGCTATGACCACAGAAACACCTTTATGTTCTCGATCACTTTTTGACTGCTTTAGAAATATGGTGAAGGACTCTCTGTCAAATGAGATGTCAGAGATAGTGAGAGTATAGTGCCGTAAAAAGCAGAAAGAAAAACAGCCTCCAACAGTGCATCCACAAAATGATTAAAACACCCTTGTCTTAATTTTTGCACCATTTTTTGAACTAGAGAAAGTGTGAGAGGAAGACTTTATCTTTGCCTTTTGGAGATTCCTTTTTGTTGCCACCTAGAAGAAGACGCACTGAGGGATTTCCCACTAGACTGCAAACTGAGGGGTCTAGACATCTTAAATGAAACTGAATTCCTGAAACTCGGCTTTTAATGAAGATGACTGCAGTTTTTGAGAAATGTGACAATGGGTTATGAATGCACACACCATTTTAATGTTAACAGGCAAAACAGAGACTGAAAAAACTGTGCAAAATGAAAGGAATTGTAGCCAGGCAGAATCATACATTTTTAAGGTGGATTTGGCTAGACCAGCTCGCATGAATCTGGAGGCTGAATTCAGATAGTTTTTCAGGGTGGCATTTAGTCGAGAACAGTCTGGTTGAAAGGTGGGCAATGCAGACGTTGGGGTGAAGCGTCCGGGCACAGGTTTTTGAATTCCTGAAATTTGAATCGAGACAAACAATCAGCAATTTTGTTGTCGAGACCCGGTATGTGGGTGGTGCGGAGTCTGAAATTTCGAGTGATGCTAGTCCACGTGAGACTTATCAGAAACCTATTAATAAAGGGGATTGAAGAGTGCCCTTTATTGATGATATACACAGTGGCCTCGTTATCACAGACCATAATATTTTTCTTTGACCATTGATTACCCCATAGCAAGCAGGCTACGATTACTGGATATAGTTCTAGCAAAGCTGTTGATGAAATATTATGACGCGCGCAGTGCGGCGATCAAGCAGCTCTGAATGGCTGGAAGGTGTATTTAAAAGACGCTGTCTAATCTGAAAAGTATCCCTATTGGATGGTATGGATCAGCTGATGCAAGCTTGACTGACGTCTCTGCCAGAACTGACGCTATATGCTTGATATTTACTAAAACATTATTCAAATCAAAAGATGTATCTGTCATATTATTTAATGGACCTGAGCTGACATGGACTAACAATGAACAGTTGTATTTTTATCAACAAATATTAGCAAAGATTAATAAATACTGTATGTATTGCTCGTTGTTAGTTGATGTTATTTAATGCATTAACTGATGTTAAGTAATGGGACCTCATTGTTAAGTTTTACTGAATCTTCTGTTAAACAGCAGTACAGTTAAAATAAAAAAAATAAAATAAAAAAAATAAAAAAACGGTGATGTGAAAGCCAAGTATGGTAACCCAACCAATCCGATACAAGTGTGACAACTTCCCCTGAACTGACATTCATGGAAAATACCCTTGTTCTTAGAATACAGTTCAAATCTTAGGTTAAAATCTAAGTTCAATACAGTATATAGCTGACCTTTGCTTTTATTTAATGCTGATCTGGTTTTATTATGTTAACTTATTTGAAAGTAACATATATCCTCTGCTAGGGAAAACAAGAATATGTGCAATTTGACTTGACAAAATTGCACCCTTTGTGACAAATAGCCCCAGTCTCCTCTATATACTGTACTTCATACAGTATATCATACGAGCAGTAGTCCAACTGGTTGTCTGTTTCAGTTTCCCGTTGCTCAGAGATAATAGTGGGCTCTGGAAAGAGATAACCATGTCAGAAGTGAAGGCCTCAAAGTAAGCCTCTTCCTCCAAAAAGGCTCTTTACAGAAGATATTTCTTTTTTTACTTAGAACTCTGTAAATACCTCCTAGTGGTCTTCCTCTTTCTCCCTTTGGCTTTCTCTCAGTCTCAAGACAGCAGACTCATCTATCATTTATTTTCTCACACTGTGTGTCAAGTTTTCAAGGCAGAAAGTTGGCAGGGAAAATAAAAGATGACTTTGAGTATGCAGTACTCATCTCACAGTGCCACACCTTTCCTCAGGTCTTTGTTTTATTTTATTTTATTTTTTTTATTGTGAGCAGGATTAAAGCTCATATAAACTCCAAATTATATTAACATTACATTTAAATATTATTTGAATATAAGTAGCAGCAACATGTAGTCCACAGCAATCTTTGCAGCAACATGTAGTCCACAACAAACCTTTCGAGGACAATAAAGTATACTACTAAGTATTTAAAATGTGCTTGTAGCTTGAATGCACATTCCATTTAGAAAGAATAAATAATGTTTTTTAAAGCATATATGTGTGTGTTGTTTTTTTTTTTTTTTGTTGTTGTTGTTGTTGTTTTTTTTACCATTAGTAAAGATATAGCCATTAATAAATAAATGGACTAATAACAGAAAACTGCTGATGATTATAGCGTGAATGTGCAATCTACATTTCTTGAAATAAATTGTAGAGGAATTTTCACTCGTAATTACAGTAGAAAAACTGATATTGTAAGAGGAAGCAGCAAATGTTTTACACTAAGAGAGCAGCTTATAAGAAAAGCAGTGCATCTGTAAAAGGGTAAAGTGGGGTTTGATTGAGTTTGGCACAATACCAGGCGACTGTGTGTGTGTGACTGAGTGAGTGAGTGAGTGAGTGAGTTTGCATTCGTGTGGCAACAGAGCAGATGGCTGACTAGTTTCCATGTCTCAATGCTCAGAAGTGCTGATGAATATGTTTCATAAGTACCACTGTATGGAGTTTACTGAATATGCTTCAGTGAATTTAGTCTTAAACTGAGTGTGTTACTGTTTCATTGTAATACATTCAAGTAATTTGATGCTGATCATATCTGTCTGATTTATTAACACATTTATAAATATATAAGACTATAAATAAACATTCATTCATTCGTTCGTTCATTCGTTCCGAACCTCCCTACCTAGGGATTCATTCATTCATTCATTCCAACCTCAATATTTATTTATTTATTCCAACCTCCATCCATAGGGATTTTGTTTTTATTTTGTATTTATTCCAACCCCCTATTTATTTATTCCAACCTCCCTACTGTTACGGTGTATGCTGTATTGATGAGGCGAAATACGGAAATCCACAATATCAGGGCTTTAATATCATAGAAGGACAGAACGACAGCTTTACACACATGTAGCAAACAATATAACGGACCAGGAGTGCAGGGAGTGAGTCCAACTTAAAGGGAGTGCTGACGAGGACAACAGGTGCTGGGAATCCGGGGAGATGGCGGGAAGACTGATGAGGGAAGTGCAAACAGGAGTGCGGAACAGGAGGATTCTGGGAACTGGAGTCCGGGAAGGCGTGGATGTAACACCTACCTAGGGATTTCTTTCTTTATTTATTTGTTTGTCTGTTTATTTATTTCATTCATTTGTTTGTTTGTTCATTCCAACCTCCCTACCTAGGGATTCCTTCCTTCCTTCCTTCCTTCCTTCCTTTATTTGTTTATTACAACCTCCCTACCTAGAAATTCATTCATTCATTCATTCATTCATTCATTCTTCATTTATTTATTAATTTATTTATTTGTGCATTCCAACCTTTCTCCCTATTTATTTATTTATTCATTCATTCATTCCAACCTCCCTACCTAGGTATTTATTTATTTATTTATTCATTCATTCATTCCAACCTCCCTACCTAGGTATTTATTTATTTATTTATTTATCCCAACATCCCTGCATATGGATTTATTTATTTATTTGTTTGTTTGTTTTTATTTTTTATTTTATTCATTCGTTTGTTTGTTTGTTTGTTTGTTTTTTCATTCCAACCTCCCTACCTAGGGAATAAATTCCTTCCTTCCTTCCTTAATTCCTCCCTTCATTTATTTATTCAGTCATTCCAACCTCCCTACCTAGGTATTTATTTTTTTATTTTTTTAATCCAACATCCGTGCATAGGGATTTATTTATTTTATTCATTCATTCATTTGTTTGTTTGTTCATTCCAACCTCCCTACCTAGGGATTCCTTCCTTCCTTCCTTCCTTCCTTGCTTCCTTCCATTTAGTAATTTATTCTTCCTTCCTTCATTTATTCATTCATTACAATCTCCCTACCTAGGTATTTTTTAATTTATTTAAAAAAAAAATTTGTTTATTTTTTTTTTTATTACAAACTAATGACCAGCTGACCTTCAAAGACCACACTGCAAAGACAGCTTGGTCATGGAGGTTTACACTACACAACATCAGGAAGATCAGGCCTTTCCTAAAAGAGCATGCAACATAACTTCTTGTTCAGGCCCTGGTCATTTCTAGGCTTGATTACTGCAATGCTCTTCTGGCTGGACTTCCATCATGTGCAATCAGACCTCTACAAATGATTCAGAATGCTGCAGCACAGCACGTCTTGTTTTCAACGAGCCCAAGAGGACCCACATTACTCCTCTCTTTATCTCTCTGCATTGGCTACCAGTTGCAGCTAACATCAAGTTCAAGTCATTGATGCTTGCTTACAGATCTATTACAGGCTCAGCACCCGCCTATTTCCACTCGCTCTTACGAGTCTCCATCCCCTCCAGAAGCCTGTGATCAGTAAACGAGCGTCGGCTCGTGGTGTTGTCACAGAGGGACACGATATCCAGAACATTTTCATTCACAGTTCCTTGCTGGTGGAATGATCTCCTCACCTTCATCCAGAATGCAGAAATTATCCCTGACAATATTCAAAAGACTAAAACTCATCTCTTCAGTGAGCACTTAACCTCATCAGTTCAGTTAATTTCTAAACCACATTTAAAAACAGCAACAAGACTGACCAAAGTGCTTTACAATACAAACATACACTATATTGCCAAATGTTTTGGGACGCCTGCCTTTACGTGCACATGAAATTTAATGGCATCCCATTCTTAATCCATAGGGCTTAATATGGAGTTGGCCCACCCTTTGCAGCTATAACAGCCTCATCTCCACTGGGAAGGCTTTCCACAAGGTTTAGGAGTGTGTTTATGGGAATTTTTGACCATTCTTCTAGAAGCACATTTGTGTGGTCAGGCAGTGATGTTGGCGAGAAGGCCTGGCTCGCAGTCTCCGCTCTAATTCATCCCAAAGGTGTTCTATCGGGTTGAAGTCAGGACTCTGTGCAGGCCAGTCAAGTTCCTCCACACCAAACTCGCTCATCCATGTCTTTATGGACCTTGCTTTGTGCACTGGTACGCAGTCATGTTGGAACAGGAAGGGGCCATCCCCAAACTGTTCCCACAAAGTTGGGAGCATGAAATTGTCCAAAATGTCTTGGTATGTTGAAGCATTAAGATTTCCTTTCACTGGAACTAAGGGGCCAAGCCAACCCCTGAAAAACAACCCCACACCATAATCCCCCCTCCACCAAACTTTACACTTGGCACAATGCAGTCAGGCAAGTACCGTTCTCCTGGCAACCGCCATACCCAGACTCGCCCATCGGACTGCCGGACAGAGAAGTGTGATTGGTCACTCCAGAGAACATGTCTCCACTGCTCCAGAGTCCAGTGGCGGCGTGCTTTACTGCATCCAACGCTTTGCATTGCACTTGGTGATGTAAGGCTTGGATGCAGCTGCTCGGCCATGAAAACCCATTCCATGAAGCTCTCTATGCACTGTTCTTGAGCTAATCTGAAGGCCACATGAAGTTTGGAGGTCTGTAGCTATTGACTCTGCAGAAAGTTGCCAACTTCTGCGCATTGTGCGCCTCAACATGCGGTGACCCCGCTTTGTGATTTTACATGGCCTACCACTTTGTGGCTGAGTTGCTGTTGTTCCCAATTTCTTCCACTTTGTTATGATACCACTAACAGTTGACCGTGGAATATTTAGTAGTGAGGAAATTTCACAAATGGACTTACTGCACAGGTGGCAACCTATCACGGTACCACGCTTGAATTCACTGAGCTCCTGAGAGCGACCCATTCTTTCACAAATGTTTGTAGAAGCAGTCTGCATGCCTAGGTGCTTGATTTTATACACCTGTGGCCATAGAAGTGATTGGAACACCTGAATTCAATGATTTGGAGGGGTGTCCCAATACTTTTGACAATATAGTGTAAAAAGTCCATAGAATAACAGATAAAAAGAAGCAAAGAAGAACAAAACAAGAGATTACAATGTATTAAAAAGCCAATGATAAGACATATGTTTTAAGACTTGATTTGAATGCAGATAAGGTAGAAGCAACCCTAATGTGGTTTGGAAGGCTGTTCCATAAAGTGGGACCAGCCACAGGAAAAGCTCTATTGCCCCGGCACACTTTAAGCGAGTTCTTGGAATTTGGAGTAAGTTTTAAGTTTAGGTTTCGTGAAGGATTATAGGGGTGGAGTAAATTAGACAGATAGCTCGGCGTTTGATTATGTAAAGTTTTATAGGCAATTAACTGGCAACAAATGTAGGTCTTTCAAAAGAGGAGTGACATGCACATTTTTTTTTTTTTTTATCCTTTCAGAAATCGCGCTGCTGCATTTTGAACCACTTGTAAACTTAAAAACCATAAAGTCATTAAAAAAATCCTATGCTTTCACTTTCCCTTAATCCCTCCCTATTCCATCTTATTAAGCAATGTCTGAAACTTTCTGTTATGAGCACTTCTTGTGTTTATTTATGACAAATCGCTTGCTGTATTCCTCATTTATAAGTTGCTTTGGATAAAAGCATCTGCAAAATGAATAAATGTAAGTGAAGGGATTGATTGATTGATCGATTGATTGATCGATGAAATGTTATCTGCAAAACCATGCCCATATACCTTCAAATGTACTTTAGTACATTTGTCATGTGATATGCTCAAAGTACTGAACTTGATGTTGCTCGGCAACTGTCTAAGTGTGAGGCAAAAGGGGTTGACAGAGGACTAGTTAATCATTTGATGTCAAAAAAAGAGTAAACAAACTTTGTTTGTTGTTTTAGAGGGGTGGCTGGAGGCAAAGAATGGCTCTTTTTTTTTTTTTGCGTATTGTAAACATTAGTTTTTTTTGTTTTGTTTTTTTGCTTTCAGCATGTGGTTCTGTGAGTGGACTTGTGCTGCAAGTCAAGTCTGATTACAGGTCAAAATGGATGGTGGTTTGCTCCTGTAACCCAGTGCTCCCGCTAATGGTCGATTATAACCATGGGCAAGAGGTGACTGATGTAAGGGCTTTCTGTTTGGTGCTGTAGCCACAAAGCTTCATCATAAGGCTGGGAGATAGAAGGACACAGAGATGACCCATAGTATTTCTTTTATGTCAGTATTAATTTGCTGTTGCACATGTTAACTTTTGTAAGCATCAAACTGCTCATTAGCTCACACTCCTTACTTCTGCTGCTGTAGGCGCTTGGTTACAACAATCAGAGGTGATAAGTAACGCATTTAACACCACATGTCCTGTTCTATTTCTTATGTGCTTTATTTTCTTTTCCTTTTTTTTTTAAAACAAACATCATGCTGTGGACCAGTAATTCGCAACCTTCGATGTTATTCTTTTAATAGAATAACACCATTGCTCTCAAAGATGATTTAATGTCTAGGGATGTAATGAATAGAATTTTAGTTTCGGTTGAAAACACGATGCCGCATTCCCTTTTTTACTTTAAAATGGTGCGCTGTTGCCCTTCCTATGTAACATCCATATCAGTCAAATCAAGTAACATGACAGTTGTAATATACAGTCTCCTGTCGGACTTGCTCAATAATAAAAAAAAAAAAAAAGAGTTAAAAGCCTATTGAGCTGGGAAGGAGACGCTGTTCCCCAGGCGGCTTTCTGGGTGCGCGATCCGAGATGTAGCGAAACACAGGCAAGTTTAGGCAACTTTGGGCTTTGGGTGTCCGCTTAAAGGGATAGACCCAAAAATGAAAATTAGCCCATGATTTACTCACCCTCATGCCATCCTAGGTGTATATGACTATCTTCTTTCAGACGAATACAATCAGAGTTATATTAAATAATGTCCTGGCTCTTCCAAGCTTTATAATGGCAGTGAATAGAGGATGAGATTTTGAAGCCCAAAAAAGTGCATCCATCCATCATAAAATATATACACATGACTCCGGGGGGTTAATAAAGGCCTTCTGAAGCAAAGCGATGCGTTTGTGTAAGAAAAATCCATATTTAAAACTTAAATAACTAGCTTCCGACAGTATCATGTAATATGCGTTTTTGTCGTGTACTGTGGATCTTTTCAGAAAAACAGTGGAAACGCCAGTATGGACGAGGATCGTTTTCATTTTAAAACGCCATGTTGAAACGAAAATGCACTAGTGTAAACAGGGCATAAGGGGTTGGGGGTCATTTTGGGGTTTTTATGAATGCATTGACAGGGCCCCTCTCCCACAAAGTTTTGCTTAGGGCCCCCAGAAGTCTAGGACCGGCACTGCAGATGGGTATTTAGTATGCTAAATATTTCACAGGCATGGGCAACACATCAGCGCTTCTCTCAGATTATGTCTTTGTTCATTCACACTACGCGATTGTCACTTACATGAATGAGCACCGATTTCCCTCTGATTTTAGGCATTTGTCAGCGATTTCCTGCATGTCACTCGAGAAACCTATTTCTGGATTGGTGTCGATGAAGAGGTAGTTGTTGCGTGCAGTGGTGTTCTGAAATGAGGAGGCAAAGTTTTTCTTTTTTTACGTTATATATTTATATATATCAAATATAATTTTATGTCCCAGTTATACTTAATGTTAACACATTTTCCTGTAAATAAACATTACATAACATAAAACAAACAAACAAAAAACAAATACAATTCTATAATACAATGTAATTAATGCTCTATTTATTAAAACCAAGTATACATCTTTTTATGTATTTTTGCATTTATTCAAAAATAATAAAGGCAGTAACAATTTAAACAATATATTTTATTTGTTAACTGATGCTCAGCTGTTCTTTTTAATAGTCAATTTATTTTCATCAGTCATCAAGCTAGGTAAATACTGGTCACAGACACAAAGGTGTAGGCCTACCTTTAATTTCACCAAGCTGATTGTTCACTAAAAAAAAAAAAAAAAAATGTTTTTAGGCCATTTCAAGTTTGATTTTGATGTGACATAAAGTGGTGATAACTAAGTGGGTGAGTTGTTTACTTTTTAGTTAGTCTTCCCATTTTGTTCATTCGGACTGGTTCGCAAACATGCATGAAAACAAGAGGCTGGATTTATTGCACGCACCATACCCAACCATAACCAATCATATTAACCCCTACCAAACCCACGCATGCTTTTAGGGGGTGTGTTAAAACTGAATGGGCTCAGGGGAGGCAAGAGAGACACTGCTTCTCACTATAACTTTACCTGCTGGTATAGCTGTTGGACTTATACACAATTTATTACACATTATTTACACATTTTGTAATATTGATTAATTTTGTAATTATTAATTATATTTTTGTAATGGATTATTTTCTCATCCAGTTTTTGAGGAGGCACTGCCTCCTTTGCCTCCTAGGAGGAAAGGCTCCTGGTTGAACCCTACATGAGGAACATACAACCAAAAGAACTGAGAAACACTGGTATATACCACAAAAACTCTGAAGGCAAATACTTCATGTAACAGTCAAATGCAAAAGTGTATATTTTTTAGTCATGCTGTGTAGTATTTTTGGAAGGGCAAAAATAACCAAGCAACTAGCCATTAAATCTACATGAAACTACATGTCTGTGATTTCTGACTGCAAACTGCTGAATGATCTCAGCATGCTCTCCTCAAGTGCACCTGAGATTGCCATATGAGAGTCAGCGATTCATTTGCACCTGTTCTACAGTCTACAGCTCACAGTGGTTAGATGTTTCATTTCATGCACGTCACTTGCTCATTGCAGGTTAGCAATTCATACACGATGGCTGAATTATACTTCAATCTAGATTAAACAACACGTGCAGTGTATATAATAATGTACATTATTATCAGCAGTTAGAGATGTCTACAGAAAGCAGAATCTATTGAACATGCTCTGAATTTTGCAGCACTATGGACTCATGGGTAGAATGAGTAACCTCTTAGGGCCGTTGGGATGTAACTATCTTAAGGGTGTTAATGGCTAGAGCTTGGCTTTACTGTGAATCTCGAAACTCTTGCGGTAGAGCCTGATGGCACTGTAGACTTATCGCTCTCTCTCTCTCTCTCTCTCTCTCTCTCTCTCTCTCTCTCCCTCTCTGAAGTGTGTCAGCTTCTGAGCAGCGTTGCTTAAATAGGATTATGAAGAGATTTTTAACTTGTGGCCATAATCTGTAGGACCTTTACCTGGGGATACAAAATGTATTACAAGGTGATCGAGTGGAATTAAAAAGTGCTCCATTTATTGTGTTATTATTATTATTATTATATATGTTATATTTTCTAGATTTATGTATCTATAAATGGACTATCTATATCTATAAATATAAATATACTTTATAATACTTCAGGAAGGGGGTCCCATGCAAAGACATCATCATATTTCGAGGTCCGTGGCATCAAAAAGATTGAAAGCTCCAGTCCTGATGTAGAAGCTAAGTAGTAGAGCCTTTATTTACATGAAATATTTTGCTTTTTTTTTTTTTTTTTTTTAAATGTCCCCTTGTAGTCAATAATTTTATCCCTTAAAACTCATCTTTAAATCACCAAAATTACATATTTACACATTTTTCCTGTGAAAAAAAATTCTTTATGCCTTAAAATAGCTAGAATGTAACTCTACACCCTTGCCTCATTTAATATACATAGATTGATGAATATGCAAATTAGCCCCACCTCCAATTGCTCCGCTCGGTCAACTTACTGAGGTAAACGCTGCACAATTGTATCGCTCTTTACAACATCGGACACATAACAGTAATTAATAAGATTAGCCTTTTGCTTTACTGTTATCAAACAGCTAGTAATGTGTTGTTAATGTTACACAAACCATTTTCCCGTTCAGACAGCTGCCTTCTATCAATCGGTATCCTTACAAACGCTTTAAACAACTCAGAACGTCAGTGGAGAAAGGCATATAGTTCATCATAACATTGTAAAATACATCATACACCCGCCATATTGCTAAATCTCACGATTTTTCATATCAGCAGAAAAATATACCAGGATAACCTGGCTTCTCTCGATACTCCCCTGCTAGTTCACTGTTAATTATATTCTAAAGCCTGCCGGCACGTTGATGTGATTGGTTACAAGGTAGTTTGTGACGTCACAGACACCAGCGATTTCAAACCACGGTTTGAGACTGTGTTTTTTCACTGCAGTTTTAATGAGAAAATACTCAACAATGTTGTTGACATATGAATTTGCCACATAGACAACATTAAAAATTGATTTTCATCACAGGGGGTCTTTAACTGCAGATTTTGCTTACACAGGTGTAATATGTAATAGAGCAAAGAGGTTTGTGTGTATAACCATGCAATAAAGGAAAAATAGGCAGTGGATCAAGGAATGAGAGAGGAGGATGTGTGGGTGTGGGGTAAACGTATACAGATCTGAGGATTTCTGCTGACGAAGATGGAGTTTTTATGATGTTGTTGGAGAGATGGTACTTTCAGTGTCCAGGAAAATTAATTTTTATTTAATTTTTTCATTTGCCAGTTTGTAGACCATGTATTAAATCATAAATGAAATAAATGATCTGTAAAGCAAGTAGATCAACATAAGTATCGCATTAAACTTTTAAAAATGTGGAAATTTGTCCAAAAAAGGTAAATTTGACATTACAGCCTGATCTCATTATAGGTATTTGTACCTTTTAAATTTTTTTGTACTTTGTAAATTGGATATACACTAAAGCACAAATTGTTTTACACTGTAAATACAAACCTACAAAATTGAGTTAACTTGCACTGATTTTGTTTCTGTAGATTTCATTCCATGTGTTGACTACCTAAATTTAACTGCAGTGACACACTAAAAGAAACTAGATAAAGTCGAACGTTTTACACAACTAATTACTTAAAAAGAGAGTAAAATGAACTTTGGAATAAAAACAAAGCTATTTTGAACAAAACCAGCAACACTTGTGGCGTGGAGGGATCAGAAATGAACAAAAAATAGAGCTAAAAGAACGCCAACGCGTTTCGGCACACAGGTCTTCGTCAGGGCTTATCCCTTAAAGGGATAGTTCACCCAAGAATGAAAATTCTATCATTAATTACTCACCCTCATGTCATTCCAAACCTGTAAGACTTTCTTTCATCTTCGGAACACAAATGAAGATATTTTTGATGAAATCTGAGAGCGTGTTCCTCCATTTACAGCTACGCAACTGACACTTGGTCAAGCTGTTGCTTGTTCCACGACAGCATCAAACTTCTGTCACGGTTCCCAAAACTGAATCATGGACAGTTTTTAAAAGCTGTTTTTAATACCAATGTACTCAGTAAATGTGTTTATTTTAACCGTGCGGTGGCGCCAGATACTCTTTAATCGGTAATGACAAACGGAGACATAATTCATTTATAACATTAACAAGATGACTCGTTGAATTCATTTTGTGAGCGACGACTGAATTTATTTTTAGTCAAATGCCTGTATATAAGATTAGTATTGGCAAAGTTCAGAGGCTGTCATATATGTGAATCAACTTACTTTGTTGTGTATTTTCAATATGAAAAATAACTTTTATATTGATGGATTAATTGCATTTTGAAAAAAAAAAAACGTGTCATGGATTTGCATTTTGGGGGAAAAGTAATCCGTTTTTATAATAAACCTTTTAAAATCAAAATGTAGATTTGAATTTTTAATGTTTTTATAACCAAAAGATGCAATGTGAAAGTTTGAAACAGAAAATAGTGGTTTTCATCTTGCCAATTTCTTGGTAAAGAAAACACCTTTTTACTCAAATTAATCAAAATGGAGTTATAGCGTTTTGGAACCAAACTCTTCAAATTATCAGGAAATTTTTATTTGAAAGTGAACTAATCCTTTAAGTAGAGGACACAATTAAATTAAGTAGAAACAAAATGTTCAATAATTTTGTTTACTTTATTTTAATTAAAGGAATAGTTGACCCAAAAATGAAAATTCTGTCATCATTTACTCACCCTCAAGTAGTTCCAAAGCTATATAAATGTTTTTTTTCTGTTGAACACAAAGGAAGATATTTTGAAGAGAGTTTGTAACTAGGCTGCTTTGGGTCACCATTGACTTCCATAGTAGGAAAAAAAATACTATGGAAGTCAATGGTGCCCCAGAACTGTTCAGTTTCCCCCATTCTTCAAAATATCTTCCTTTAAATGTAAATTAAATAGAATCTGCCAAACGTTATGCATCATGAACATAGCATCTGATATTTCACTGTTCTAAGTGTTCCTTTTTCTTCCTTTGAGTTGAACCCACCGTGCTCCTCCAGGTCTCATTACCTGTCCTGTCTCCCAGGTTACGCCCGAATAATTGCTGCTGTTGACTGCAATTCTGTCTCTTGATAATTATTTTGTTTTGGTGACTTACTGTTCCTGAAGGGGTTAGGCTGGAGGTGACATCATGTCACTTGCTGTTAAACCTGTTATGTTTCTCAGGTTGGGTGAGAGGGCACAGTGGCAAACCTGTAAAGTCACAGGCTGATGTAATTAAAAGCATTGCTTCATGAAAATGCATTGCTCAGAACAAAGCTAGGTTTAAAATTGAATTAAACACCTGGATATATAGATTAGGTATTTGAAGTTACTAAAGAAAGCAAAGAGTTTTAATGAAGTACTTAACCCTCAAGTGCATAAAGAGAAACAAATTGAACCACTAAGTTTTTTTTTTTCAGTTTTTTTCAGTAAATATAACAAATTTTGTATCAGTTGTCCTAAACATTTAATTCAATGTGTTACATGCCATTTCTTTATTTTTTTATTAAATTTACTAGCAATTTCTGGGTGAAAATTGTCTTACTAGAGTATTGGTAGACTGTTAGGTTAGTGTTAGTAGAAAAAGTTGACATGTACTTGCAAAGTTACTTACAGTCAGAATGTTTGTTGGGGGACCATAAAAATAAAGTGTTAGCAGATGTTAAGCAGACAGTCTACTAATACTCTAATAGCATAGTATCTGGTAAATTACTGGTAAAAGAACGCAGAATGAAGATCACCGGTATAAGCACATACGAAGTCAGAACGCGCTGACATAAGAAGTCTGCTTTGGGCCAATCAAAGTTCCTATGGAGATGACGTGAATACTTCATGCTGTTTACATTAAGCTTTTTAATATATATTTTTTTATTTAAATATGTGCTAGATGATCATCTTTGATCGTTGCGCCACATCTCACAGATTTTTCAATGTGTAGCGCTCGAGACCCTGGCTTCTTTTCCATTAATCAGCGTTGCAGCTCTGCAGTCGGATACTATGCGCATCTTGTGTTTTTAAGAGAAAAAACACACTCTGTTTGATCATCCATTATGCCTTTTACTCAGACGTCAAAAAAAATGTCAAATTGAACAGATAGTGAAACTAAAGTGCATCTCCTCATGCGGGCGAATGAAGACGGCACAGTGTTTAAAGATCATTTCCGATGACTGACATCACAGAATTTACTGGTATTTTGCTGCTGATTTGTGAATGGTCTGTTAACTGTAAAAAGCCAGAACGCCATTGCTTGTTTGAACAGAATATTTGTGTATTTACCGGTAATGTCATTCTGGTAATTTTACGGTAATTCACCAGGGTTTCTTTGTGAAAGGGGCTAATGACTGCTAGTTTACATGCAGTTGTGAAGGTACTTATAATTAGTAGAATGTATAAGTAGTACCAAATCATGTGATTTTAGTTTGAGACTGTCAGTTTTATATTTTTACATTAATAATAATAATACTAAATATGTTATGTTTGTAAAAGGATCTATATATATATATATATATATATATATATATATATATATATATATGCTACAGTAATTATTTGTCAATTTTTCCCTTTATCGAAGTGATTTAGGCCAGTTTCATACCAGTGGTGTGCGGTGGTGTTTTAAAATGAGGAGGCAATGTCCTCATTTATGTCCTTGTTACACAATTTTCCTGGTAAAGTTAACATTACATAAAAAGAGAGACCAAATACAATTCTATTTTGTATTACACTATGTAATGTTCTATTTATTAAAACCAAGTATAAATTTAATTAAGTTAGTGTTTTTATGCATTTTTACATTTATTCCAAAATAATAACTAAAGGCAGTAACAATTTAAACAATATGTATTATTTATAAACTAATATTCAGCTTTTTTTTTTTCTTTTCCGTTTCAACGAGAACGTGCACGAAAACAAGAGGCGGGATTTATCGCATGAACCAATCGTACAATCGTAACCGATCATATCCAATCATAGCGCGATGGAGGCATTGCCTCCTCTCACATGACTTTCCCCCATTCATTCTCAATTACCCCCCACTAAACCCACCGCACGCTTTGGGGGCTCTGCTTTGTTTTTTATGAGCTGAAGGGAGGCACAAGAGATGCGGACTCCCTGCTGTAACTTCACCTGCAGGCGTCGCTGTTTGACTGTTTCTTTAGAAAAACGAGTGACTTTTACAATTTTTAATGTCAAATTTTGTAACATTTGTGTTGTGTTGATTATTTTCTCATCCAGTTTTTTTGAGGAGGCACTGCCTCCCTTGCCTCCTCCTAGTACCGTGTTTGACTCCTTTTGCCTTCAGAACTGCCTTAAAGCCTATTATTCCCCTTTTTACAAGATGTAAAATAAGTCTCTGATGTCCCCAGAATGTCACTGTGAAGTCTTAGCACAAAATAAACCCACAAATCATTTATTATATCATGTTAAATTTGCCCCTTTTTTTGGGTGTGAGCAAAAACGCGCCGTTTTTGAGTGTGTCCCTTTAAATGCAAATGAGCTGTTGCTTCCGGCCCCCTCGGAACTCGTGCTCCGGCATACCGGCAACAACAAAACAGGACAATCTCACGCAGCAAAAATGGCAGAAAGGGCGTTCATGTGCAATTTTTAACTAGGAAACTCTTGTTTATGATAATTCCAATTGCACGTGAGGACAGCAATTCGTCAGAATTTTTTTTAAATGATTGGCTCAAACGTGCAAGACTTTACCTACTTTATTCAGGACATTTTCTTCAAAAATTTAATTTAACCACAATGTCCTCAGTGACTCAGATTCCGGTAGTCTATGGACTCTTATGTGCATCGGTACATCCCAAAACACAACACTTGAAATGCCTCTTTGGCGCAGACATTGTACAACTCCAGCTGCTATAGTGAGAATATAGAAATGGTGGACTCTGTGCTTCTCACTCAGGGCTGTGTCTATGCTAATAGGACAGATAGTCACCAGCTGTAGGCGGGGCATCTCCCTACAATGACGTCATTGTAGGGGAGAATCTAAATCAGCTCGTTTGAAGAAACTGCTTCTGATTTATGGGAATTATTAAAAAGGAGTGAGTGGATTTTTACCATTATAGGCTGATTGTTTACACACACTTCGGACACACATCGGTGTTCAAACACCTTAGAAAAGTGAATTTTGCAAAATATGTCCCCTTTAAATCTTCGTGGCATAGATTTAATAAGGAGCTGACAATATTCCTCAGTGATTTTGGTCTATTTTGACCTGATAGTATCACACATTTGCTGCAGATTTGTCAGCTTCACATCCATGATGTGAATGTCCCGTTCCACCACATCCCAAAGGTGCTCTATTGGATTGAGATCTGTTGACTGTAGAGGCCATTTGAGTGTAGTGAACTCATTGTCATGTCCAAGAACCAGTTTCAGGTTATTTGAGCTTTGTGACATGATTTAATATTGAATTTTTATTTTATATGTTAAGTAAACAAAACATTGTTTTAATGAAATTAAATTCTTACATGACTGTTACACTGGAAATAAAGGTAAAAACTAGATGCTCTTAAAGAAAACCATTAAATCCAGTACAGGTAATTTTTAGCTGTTATGCATTCATGTATTTTTTTAGGTCAAAAGACTTTGTTTTGAATCATTTTTTTCTTCCCTTACAGTATTTTTTTATTGCATAACACACCGGTAACAGTTCTGATGCAAATTACAAGTTACCAAATAATCAGTGTGTGTGCGCATGTGTGTGAGAGTGTGTAAAGCTCAATGGTGTCCTGTTGCTGATTGAGACCGTGCAATTAGCTTCCTACGTAGTGTGGGTGGTTAAATCCAGCCACAGCACCCCCTCTGTCTGCATCACTCATTTTGTGAGTGCTTTTATCAGCTTTATTGTGTGAGTACTATTTCCTCTGCCTATCTGCTTGAGCCATATGGGCTTTGTCTTTGTAGCTCTCTCTCTCTGTCATTTTTACTGTAGGTGTTTTTAGACAGCTAAGTGGGTCTGTGGTGAAAACAATTATATGAAGATGCTCTCTCGCTCTTCCTCTCTCGCTCAGCAAGCTGTTTTTGGTGCTCTTCCAATAGTCGGCTGAGATATTTGGCTCTCTACCCTTCAGACTAGTTGCCCTCTGAATTCCACTCTGATTGTCTGTGTAAGGTTGCTTTGACTTCCTAGCTTTCTCTGTTGTGTCCTTACAGTGAGTTATTGCTCCTCTTGGAGCCCAACCGGATGCATTGTCTGACTGATATACTCCAATGTACAGTCACAAACATAATAACTTTTTCCATGTCAGCTGGCTGCCCCAAACAGGAGGTCTGTGAAGTCTAAATGGTACACTGTAGTGTAATAGCTGGGATGGCTGACGCGTTTGTGTTAATATTTGTGTTTAATAGCACTATAGAGATAGACAGAATGGCAAATCTGAATGGCAAAAAAAGAAGATTGCCAATATTTGTTGTGTGGAAATGCAGAATAGAGTTCTCTTTTTAAAGCAGTGCATTAAATCCAATGTTTACTTCAACCTAAACCAATGTGCTCAAATGAAATTAAATAAAGCAATAAGCCCCAAGAAGCTGTGGTTTACAGTGAATATATAACAGCTTAGGCACGACGCTCGACGTTAAAACCCTCTTAGCTGATATAAACCAGAACTTCACGGGTCTTATTGCTTTTATAAAACGGTTACCACACAATACAAATATTAAAGACAAAAAATATGTATCAATGCAACTTTCATGAAGTAAAATCACTAAAAGCCTTCCTTCCGCTAGAAAAAAATAGTCCCTGACCGTGAACAGCAACAGAATTAACATTTATTAGTCCTCTAGATGGCGGCAAAGATTGTCTTTATGAGCGAGTCACTCAGTCGCAAAGACTTTTATTTTGAAACTTGTTGTGAACACGGAACAAGGCGCAAATGACAAATGCTTAGCGCTGTCAGTGTCAGCAGGGCACGGGAAAACCCATTAAATGTTAAAAGCACAAGATCGCAGCGGACATTCAAACGGATTTTTTATTATGATCTTAGGACTGACCTGAAGGAAAATGCTGAATTTGAATGCAGGTAATACACTCGGTCACTCGATATCTCTTTCACAATACTCTTCTACATAATGGAGTAAACTTCAATGAACAAAATCAATAGAGAACAAACATATGTTTACGTTGCTAAGAGTGGCCTGCTAAGACAGCAACATACATACCCAGTGGCGCAGCGATACTTAAGTAATGCGGTCAGCTGTATGTTTTCAGGAATTTTACAACGGCTTCGAACGCCGCTCAACCAATCAGAATCAAGGGCCGGAACTATCCGTTTTATAATGTTTCTTAAGTGACAGAATTTTCTGTCGTCTTTGTTCGACAAAGCCCCTCTGAGCCACATCATTTTTGATACCATGATGAACTGATGAGTGTGGAAATCAGAGAGATACTTGAGACAGATATTAGAGTCCCGGCACAGATGTGAAGATGCTCCTTTAGAACACGGGCTGAATCCTGAGGGAAAATGTTGCTGATCAGCACTGTGTGTGGTTCTCAATCCTGGTCCTGGAGCTGCACTAATGCTGATTTCATTAAAAAAATTCTTTTTTAATTTTATAATTATATTATTGAAGTTGTATACACGCATGTATGTACATTTCTAGTGTTTTTATATCGTTATTTTACTGTAATGTATGTATTTTGCCTTTTCGTTGCACCATATATGTTGTTGTCACTGCATTTCGCAGTAACAAATCGATTTTAACAACTCAAATATGTTGGTATATTAACATTATATGATTTAATAACATATAGGCTACAGTTAGGAACTGTGAAATATGCCCAAAATGTCATCCCAATGTCACATATGGTTTGTATTTTTTCTACCTTTCTTTACAAAACTGGACGTGCATCTTTTATGTAATGATTTACATTTACTAACCGCAATATAAATAAATCTGGAAGCACACTCAAATGCACCGCTCAGAAATGAAGGGAGAGGACAGGACAGCCTGCACACAAACTCTCTTCATCTTTGTCAAGGACAATTCATTTAAACGGATGAGCTCAGACAAGTCGGCTGGCTGTTTCCACTCGTCGGGGTTTGCGGCGGAGCTTTTGATTGGCTGATTGTATTATTGTATGCAAATCCGGTCGGGGTTGCAGCCAGTAGGTGAAAGGCTTGCGCTGGTGTGGCTCTCGAGACCCGAAGCGCGAGGTGAAGCCTCTTTCTGTGGAGCTGTCCACTCCAGGAGGTGCTGAAACGAGGATTTTCACGTCAACCGACAGTTGGAAGGAATGCACAAACTCAGAGGACGCTTTACAGCATAACCAAAACGGGATTGGATTTACTTCGCAGTTAACATTGTTGTTGTTCCGAAAGTAATACTCTTATATCAAAATAACTCTATCGGAAATACCTTTCTGGATGACTTGTAGCTGGATGCACAGGTATGTTTTCTTCTTTCTGTGATGTACTACATAGCCTGTTGTGATTTAAAATCAAGCCTCAGGTCTGTGGAGACAGCACGGATGAATTTCAGTGCAATTTAAACGCATTCTCTATTTTATTTGTGCTTGTTTTTGGTTTGGTATGCAGTTTTTCAGAGGGATTAAATAGAGAGGCACGGTGGAAAGCACTTTCGCTGTAGAGTGTGAATAATTTAGCATATTGTGCAGTGACATTCAGCGTAGCGGGCACAACTGACTGAAAACCAGTAGCCGTGCTTGATGGAGGGTGATGAAGTTAGACGAGCTTTTTTCATCAGCCGTTATCGGGGACAAGTTCACTCGTCGGTCGATCCGATGTCATGCTCCCCCAAACGGTGCTGCAGTGTTCCTCGAATGAACAAAGTAAATGTTAAGCGATTGTATGGGACCCTGGGCAAAGCTCGTGGCCGTTTAATTTAACCGCAGGGTACTTAGCAAGTTATCTGTTTTTCTAAGCACGCAAATCCTTGAGTGACACCGCGCGCGCGCGCGGTGGGGATTATACTCTTGTTTTCCTCGTACAGATTCAATCTGGCTTGTGTGTGTATGGCGATCGCTGGTAATTGACGTGGTTGACTGGAGACGGGCGACAAATTGGTGTCTGTAGTGCAATTACACGGAGCCGTTCATATAGGACGTGTTCTTGCGTTCAAAAACAGATCGAAGGGGCGCATCGCAATAGAGCGCAGGGCTTTCCAGACGCCTTTTAACTAGTTTAACTGTTGTAACTTGACAGCGGGATGAGATACGGTGAACAAAGATGTCTGTTTAACGTAGCCTGTGCGTACATAATTCGACTATTAGAAAATAGGGAAGAGTTAATACAAGAACGCGTCCTGTGTGAACGGCTCAAACGCTTTAACACGTTCAGACTCGAATTATGTCACATAGCCTATATGGCTATACTTTATTTCTACTCTGGATGCAGCCATAAATGATAAATCAGTATATATGATTATTTTTGTAGTTATTTCTGATGTCCAACATTCACATTGTAGTGCGTATGCACTTGAGATATTACAAGAAACTTTATGTAAATTACAAGTTAATTAAAAAACATTGTATCTGTTGTTCAGATTGTGTGATGTTGTGCTTATATATCAAATTAGCAGCATCTAATAATCCCAATAATTTGGGTGGCACCAAATGACATAACCATTAAAAAACACTTGAATGTGATGTCTGTAAGAATTGACACTGGAGCTGAATGGGTTAAACGTGACATGCATCACTGTAAGATATTTATCACCATGTTCACAAGGACAGTCATTTTATAGATTCTTTATAGGTTTTTTTTTTTTTTTTTTTCAATTGCTTGTGTCCTAATCGAATCGAAACTGGCCATCGATCAATAGTACTTGTCTTCTTCACAGTTTCTGTGTGATAGGTTGTAGGCGTTATTTTCAGCTTTTTATTTCTTTTTATTTCATTTATTGCGGCAATATTAGACAACAGCCCAAGAGACAGCATTGTAGCTGATATTTTATTTTAGATTTGAAGTGAAGTAGTCACCATTTAGTCTGTGCCATGTTCTCAAGCTCTCCTGTTTTGTTATTGCCTGTTGGTTTGGCTTTGCAAGGAACATTTTGATTTTTCCTTGAATTCACAGCCAACCATTGACATAGAAAATGCTCTTGTAAGCTTTGTTTGGAGCCAGTGCTTTATGTGCACTGTTTGACTCCAGCTTATTTACAAAGGGAAAGGTATAACTGCTACTACTACTCGAAGTTAATAAAAGTGAAAATTCAGATAAAAAAAAAAAAACACAGAAAAGAGTAAAAACACAGAAAGGTGGGTGGAAATGCACGGTACCACCTGCTCAGCGTATGACTGATGAGGCTCATAGTTAATGTATGAGAATTCAGTGGGGGTCAGGCTACTGTATGAGCTCCCATGCTTCTCTGCTCGAGTGATTCTAATGCACACCAAATTCTCCATCAAACGAGTATAGGTGCAATCCTGGCACTTCTTCTATTGCCCTTGGTAGAGAAGCATTGAAAACAAAGGCTCTACAGGGAACTCACACAGTGCAGAAAGCAAAAGGAACAACAAACATTTGCTTCTCTTACACAGAGACAGACAAACATGCATACTCGCACATATAGATTCAGATCTGACAAACACACATTAAAGAGCACTGAATAGGCCATTAAATATGCCTCCAGAGCAGATGGCACTCTGTAAGAAATGATGAAACCTAGCAGGAGAGATTGAGAAAAAACATTTATTGGAAATATATCAGTTTACATAGGCAGAGGGGAAAATGTAAGTACATCCTCAGCACTTGATCTTCCCATAATACTCTACAGGAGACCACATTATCCTTCCTCATTCTGTAGCAAGACCTCGCCCTCTCGCTTTTCTCCAACTCTCCACTCTTAGAGTTTCACCCAATTATTGTAAATTTTTCAGCAGCAGGTAGAAGAGCTGCTGTAATGCTGTGCTGTGCACTGATGTGAGAAGCGCTGCTCGCAGTGGAAATAAATGTAGGCACCATTACGCATGAGAGTGGTTTTGTATGCGAGATGGGAGGGCTTCTGATGCATCATCTGTAACAGGAAACTACTTAAAGGGACAGTTTACCCACAAATTAAAACTTGTTTATTCACCCTCATGTTGTTCCAAGTCTGTATGACTTTCTTCTGTGGAACATAATAACATTTTGCTAAATGTTTTTTGTCTGTACAAAGAAAGTCAAAGGGCCCCAACATTCTTTAAAATATTTTAGTTTGTGTTCCTCTGAAGAAAGTGTAACACCTTGACGGTGAGTAATTGATGGCAGAATTTTTATTTTTAGGTGAATGTCCCTTTTACAGGCTTGCCAGTAATGGATCAGCAGATGAGGCATTAATCATTTTTCTTTGAAATAACATCCATGTTTTTCATTTTCATCATCACTATCCTCTTCATCATCAGCAACATTGTCAGCCACAGCTGCATCTTCGTCATCATCATCATCATCACCATCATTGTCTTCTTGTTTTTCTCATTTTCCTCCTTCATCACAACTCGTGGAAATGTTATTGTGCGAGCATAATAGTAGTCTGAGATTTGCAGTTGTTTACTGCACTGAAAGGCACTGCACTCACACGATACAAAAAATAAATAAAGAGGGGCAATACAAACACTCTAATTGCTTTCAATAATTAATCTCCTCAAATGACTGCCTTGCCTTTGCAGCCTCGACGTGCGTAGCATCACCCCGAGATACACATTCAAATAAAACCCCAGCCTTATTTTCACACAATGCTGCTGAGATGGATGTGTCGAGCAAACTTTATTCCTGGTGTCTGTGGATTCCCCTGTCCATAGATATGTTCATCACAGACCTGAGTGAGTCCTACTGTTGCACTAATGAATCCTGACACTGCCCACAGATTGGACAGGTCAGTGCAATCCTCCGTGACCAGCGAATAACACAGTTCACTGGTCAGCGAGCATAGAGCTATCTCATAGACTCAGCTCACAAAAGGCCTCTCTGACTTGCTCTATGTATCTACAATTGTGAACTTTGGGTTTAGGGCAACTTTGTTGTATTTCTGTTAAGTTTAGAGTAGATAGAAGTTGTTGAACCCAGTTTAACATCTATAAGACAATCATCTCCATTATGTAACCTTTAATGTTGAGTAGACTTCAAACCTAGAATGAATTAAATGGTTAGTTCACCCAAAAATAAAAAAAAAATTCTGTCATTAATTACTCACCCTCATGTCGTTCTACACCCGTAAGACCTTTGTTCATCTTCGGAACACAAATTAAGATATTTTTGATGAAATCCAAGAGGTATGTGACTCGTCCATAGACAGCAATGTAATCACTACTTTCAAGGTCCAGAAAGGTATTAAAGACATCGTTAAAATAGTCCATGTGACTACAGTGGTTCAACCCTAATTTTATGAAGCGTCAAGAATACTTTTTGTGCGCAAAAACAAAAATAACGTCTTTATTCAACAATTCCCTGTCATTATCCTTACGCAATTGACGCAGTAAGCACAGTGAAGGCTTCCGTTTTTACATCAGAATGCTGGTTCAGTATTGGCCAAAGCTGCACACGTGAGCAGCACGATGCATGCGTGTGATGCTGACGCAGGAGCCGACCAATAATGAGTCGGCGTTCTGACGTACAGTAGAAACTGGAAGCACTGAACGTAAACAACGTGTGAGAATAACACAGAAGAGAAGATATTGTTGAATAAAGTCATTATTTTTATTTATTTTTTTTGTGCACAAAAAGTATTCTCGTCACTTCATAAAATTAAGGTTGAACCACTGCAGTCACGTCGACAGTTTTGACAATGTTTTTAGTACCTTTCTGGACCTTGAAAGTTGTGATTAAATTGCTGTCTATGGACGAGTCATATACCTCTCGGATTTCATCAAAAATATCTTAATTTGTGTTCTGAAGATGAACAAAGGTCTTACGGTTGTGGAACGACATGAGAGTGAGTAATTAATGGCAGAAATTTCATTTTTGGGTGAACTAACCCTTTAAGGGGGTCAAATTAAGGGGGTTTATTTATTTATTAAAAAAGTAATTTAAATGCTTGATTATTCCATTACTCCTCATAAATAAGACAAATATAATATATGTCACATTGGTTTGGGTTTTGTTCGTGTTCATGTCCTTTATTTTGAAATTCTCATAGTCATGTTACCTGGTTTCTTGTCATGTGACTTCCTTGCCCTCATGTGATCATGTCTTGTGCTTCCCTTGTCTTATGTGTCATGTTCTGATTGGTTGATCGTCTTGATTGTTCACAGGTGTTTGTTGTTAGTCATTAGCATAGTTAGTATAAATAGCCCTCATGTTTCCATGTATCTTGTCTAGCTTTGTCTGTTTAACAGCTGTTTGGCATTTCCATTTTTCTCAAGCCATGTTAGCCAAGGCTTTGTTTGTTTTATGTTTGGTCATGTTTACGAAATAATGCTGCACTTGGGTTCTACCTGCAGTGGACTTGTTACTATATAAGATGCCGTTTAACAAATATTTAAAATATACCACCTTTATGTTGTTTCTACATTATTTTGAAGATTCAGTGTGAAAGTATTACAATATAAAATATATTAAAAACTTTAGTGTTAGGTGTGATTAATCGTGATTAATTACAGAAAAATGTGCGATTAATTAGTTAATTTTAGGGCCTGTATAAATGCAGTTAATTAATCTTGTATCTATTAAACTCAAATCTATTGAGTATTTCAAATCTGACTTGGCTGACTTGATCTGTGCTTGATAGGGAAGATTTGTGTTTGACAGAGCGTATTCATTACATACTGGAATTGGCTGTGGGCTTGGAAGAATTAATTAGGATGTACAACCACCGTTTTGAAGTTGAATTGATTAAAGAAGAAAGCCAAGCTTGGAAAGGTGATTTGAACACACAATATTACTATTTTTACTGTATCTATCTTCAGCCTTGGTGATCATAAGAGACTTCTTTCAAAAACATTAAAAAAATCTTAATTATTCCCAACTTTTGACCGGTAGAGTAAATCTTGTGAAGTGTTACTAGTGTACAAGCTGTCTTTCATTTGTATAAAACCATTTAAAGGGGTCATGAATTGAGAAATCTAATTTTCCTTGATATTTTGACATATAAGAGGTCATGGTATAAAAATATCCTTTAAGTTTCAGAGCTCAAAACTTCTTTGTTATTTCAAAAAACAGCTTTTATTGAAACCAAGTTCATAAAATGACTCGTTTCTGATTTTGTCACATTATTACGTCATAGTGTGACGAAAGACCGCCTCTGCAGAAGAAGATCAACACCTACTTCTACATCATTTCCTCTTTAGCCCCACCTACCGATTCAAGCATGTCATGTAGTAGTAAATACGAGACAGACGCAAACACAAGATTATTCCAGAGACAAAACTAGAGATGCCTCTGAGGATTACAAGATGTTTTGCAGTGTGTTTTCTCTGTGTTCTGTTCCTGTTTTGCCTGTGTTCCCTTTACTAGTTTGTTTCCATGGTTATTCACTGTCAGTTTCGTTGTCCAGTATTGTTTGTATTAAAGTGAGTGTTCTGTTAGAGTTAATAAAGACTGGGTTCCAATCCTTCGTTGTGCGCATTCGTCCCACACCACTATGTTACACTAAGATTAAAAAAGCATGGATGAACCAGTCAGATCGTATTAGTAAGACAATGTTCGTTTGTTCGCTTCATTTTACTTGCGGATTCATTTTTAAACAAGACATAGTTCAACACAAGCTTTTCAGAGAGACTGAAAATAAAAGATGATGCAGTGTCAACTACATTGGATCGACAGTAATTTCGCAACACAAGTGTGACTAACAGTCTTTTTACCATGTCAGACTATTGCTTTGTCTGATACAGATCGTTTGATATATACTGAGTATTTATACTGAAGCGCCGCAGGTCAAACTGATGATAGTTGTGATAGTTGTGATTTCCTGTTCTTTCCTTTGCTTCGGCATTTATGGAGTTAATGCATTGTATTATCGCATACGGAATAAAGCGCTGCTTTTTGTTATTGTTTTGATCAAAGCCATTCGCTGTAATCATGAATAAAAGCTTCAGTGAGCAAGGTTTTCTGTTTTGTCATAAGTAAGACATTACAAAAATTTAATTTTATCTAAAACACAACACTGCAAATGTGCTTATTCCTGTGCCCCATGATGCTACCTGTGAATTATGGACGTAACTTCCTTTAAGCTGTAAACAGTCAGTGAAAGGCTCGCTGTATGAACACAATAATATGTTGTTTTTTTTAACTGGGTACAATGAGATGACATTATTCTACTCACCCTTCAACTACTGAACATTAAAAGGACATTTAAAAGTAAAAAAGCATCCACAAGGTACTTTCAACAGACCATGAATAACCCCCAAAGCAGGATTCTTTTCACAGCAATAACGGACGGGTTAAATATCACTGTAGTAATATATATCTATATGATATAACATACGTTGCCTTAATCAAACATGTTCATTAACTTAAGCATTGCGTGATACTATTTCAAAGTGATTTCCATCATTTTGACAGATAATTAATTATATTTACCTGTGAAAACAAACCTGAAAAGAGATGCGAGCATTTGAGGAGAAAAACGAGAGATTATTTCTTGCATTCCAGTGAATTATTAATGGGATATATCGTAAATTAAATCGGTAGAACAGACCACAAATGTGCAGTATATGTTGTCCTTTTTCATACTATTACAGCGGAATGCAAAGGGAAAACGTAAAATAATCATGAGGAAAAGAATTCAGCTACTGAAAAGAGCTCTTGCCATAGATATTCTTGTTATAACTTGTCATGCTAAAATACCACACGTTACATTATTCTCATGATGTCTGAAAATAAAACATGAAGGAAAATTGACAGCTCATTTCAGTCAAACTGACGCATAAGCTTTATTTGTAGGGCATCCTTCGATTCGTTTCAGTCTTTTTGAATGGAAGTTCCCCAAATTGGAAGTGCCACCCATAATTCAAAACGTATATTAATAAACGTATATATAAATTCGTCAGGAATAAGGTGGATACGTTTTTCACTTTGTCGAGGAGGATGAACTATGAATAGCCAATAAGAATGACAGTGTGACAAACAGTGGCACATTCATTCATAATTCTGTCTCATTAAACACTGTTTATCATTTGTCAACTATAACTGTGGTAACTCCAAGTACTTAAACTTTATTTGCCACAACCAAGACTTATAAACATATGTAATACGCATAAATGTTTCAATTTGTTTCAACTATGTAATGAGATATTTTTCAGCATCGGAAGTTTTCAAAACAATTCCACATGTGTAATGGTGGGGACATTGAACACTATTTTAATATGCAAAACTATTACCCAATCATAGCAGCTGGTGTTTACTTCCAAGTCTTAAATGAGGCACGGCCATCAAAACTGAGTGTTCGAAAGAGAGGGTCAAAACAGAATGGAAAATAGTCTATTACTTCTAAATTAGGATGTTTTTGATGTAAAATATTGATAACATTATAAGTGGACCTCAGAGAACATTATAAAATAAAATAAAAAATGCAGTTCATGACCCCTAATATGGTTTTGTTTTTATCCCCTTTATGCATTTATCTCTGTTATTTATTTATTTATTTTAATTATTATTTGTTGTCCTTTTTCATTCCCAGATCTATAATTGCATTTGTGCATGGTCTATATAAACTCACTTAGGGCAACAACCCATATCTAATCAACTCATTTCTATTGAATATGGTGAATCTGTATGGCTGACTTGATTTCTGCTTGATAGAGAACATTTGAGTTTGACAGGGCATATTCACAACATACTGGATCTGGCTTTGGGCTTGGAAGAAATTAATTATATTGTACAACCATCGTTTTGAAGTTGAATAGATTAAAGAACAAAGCCGAGCTTGGAAAAGTGATTTGAACTCACATAGGGAAATTGTCAGGATATTTTCAGCTTGTTCTCAGGCTTGTTCCCAGATTGGTGGGCTGGCTGTCTGATCCTACTGATGCAGTGTGTGTGTGTGTGTGTGTGTGTGTGTGTGTGTGTGTGTGTGTGTGTGTGTGTTCTCTAGGTGCTCTAGGTGTGAGCTCTGGAGCATGTCTGCACACAGACAAAAGGCCAGTCTTTGTGAAGGAGGGTTTTTGGTTTTTAAACTCTGGCCAATGGGGTCATGCTCTTTTGGACTGTCATTGTGTATTATATGTGTGTTTCTCTCTGTGCGTGTGTGCTTGCATGCATGTGTGTGTGTTCGTGTTGTGGGATACGCAGAGCCTCAGTTTGACAGCCTGAGCTGCCTTACTGAATGTCACATTTTAATGGATGCAGGTGCCAATTTCACATGGTAGCATCTGTCCCGAAATACAGGTACAGCTCTAGAAAGCAGTGTATCTGTTGCATAACATAACAGAAGCTGCGTCCTGTCTCTCCGCTCTAATCTCACCTCGGCTGGCTGCTAAGGTTGAGTGTGTGCACCACATTTAATGACTCCAGATTACCCGGGGAGAAACGCTAAGCAGCCCAGCAATGTCATGACAAACTAAACTAAAAGCTCAGGATGCTTCATTGCAGATCATAATTTTGTAATGACACTGACTCAGACTATGAATAAAATAAATTACTTTAAATTGCACTGTTAATTGCAGAAGTTTCATCGTGGAATACAGATGCTTTTGTTGTGTCTAAAAATATTAAGGATAAAATTATTGTTAATGGAATATTTCATCCTAACTTAATTCTGTCTTCATTTACTCACCCTCATGTCATTTAGAACTCGAGTGAGTTTCTTTCTACCATAGAGCACAAACAAAGAAACTGTGAAGAATTTCCTGGTTGTGTTTATCTTGCATTTATAATACATGAAAAATCTTTGGAGATGTAGCAAATAAATAATTCTTTTTGAGTCAAATCTTTTAAGTGAACCATTGGTTTTAGTTAAAAAATCCTTGACTGATTCTCAAAAACGCACTGACTCAGTAATAAGGTTGTGGCAGCTCACAGAAACAATATCAGAAAATAATTTAAATTTTGTCTGTTTGTCACACAGTTTCTTTTGTATAAACTTAAAGCTGCTGTTCAAAATGTTCAATGTTCAAAACTATCTCCTTACCTTAGCCCAATTCACAACGGTAAGCTTGTAAGAATGTTTTATAATAAAACACGGTACTGGTGGGTTTCCACGAGAAAATTCGAGCATGTAGCCGTTTGTCTTTGCGTCATTACGTCATGTCTGTAAACAGAATGAGTCCCAGCTAGTAGGCTATATACCATGTGAGGATGCTACTAGTAGCGGATCATTTATAGCCTTTTCTCACAGCAGCTGAAATAATTAAACTAATCATTTTGATGGCGGATTGTAATCCAGAAAGGTCCAAATACTGATGTTGTTAACATTAGAACAAACATTTGAGAACAAAATTTAACAATAATAATCATTTGCACGGTTTGACGTGATCCGAGCCAAGCGATCGTTATATTTAATCACCGCTGGCAGAGCGATTTATGCTTTTTTCTCAGTCGGTCAGAACAAAAGTGGCAGATTTGTTACTTACTCCTTTAGATGACATTTTCCGGTGAAAATCCTTATTTTTGGTCATACTTCCAAAACGTAGAATCTGTGATTCTGAAGTACAGTATCCACACCGATGTGGTGACTGAAAGCAAACATTAGATTCATCCGCACGAGGAGCCGTGCCGATGCACAACCCACATAAAGATGATAATTCCGCAAATAACTGCAATTGCAGGTTTCAAACAGAGATGGCAACAAAGAGGCAAAACTTACGTACTGCAGCTTTAAAGTAGAATGTGTGAACTACTTTTATGAACTACTTTTTATAGTACTTTTACATCCTGAAACTTTAATGACTTATTAATTGTAATCGCATTAAAAAATATGGATCATGCTTCAGAAAATCTCATTTTGTGTTGTACAATAGAAAGTCATACAGGTTTGGACATGACATGAGGGTGAGTAAATGATGACACAATTTTCATTTGCGGGTAAAATATCACTTTAAGATCTCATCTTTCGCATAAGGCTAAACCCTTCGAGTGAATTTAGTGAAATGTAGGTTGAGATGGATGTTTTGGGGATGGTCTCAGTTAGAGGATACAGTACTTGAGGGGGAGTGCAAACAAGAGAGCTCCCTCAGGCATGACTACTTTACGAGTGTTTGGTCCTGTTGTTACGCCTCTCATCTTATTAGATTTCAAAGAGCAAGACCACACATGCTCAAAAACGAGAGCAGAACCATTTAGAGAAATCCTTATGCTCTGCCCAGGGGACTGCCTTACAATCTAGGCTGATTAGCATATTACCCAGCGTGCTCAGAGAACTCATGTTTGTGGGTGGGGGAGACTGCGAAGTGAGTCATTCAAGGTGGGAGAACCCCTATGGGAGATATTTCAGAATGCTCATAGGTATGTTTGCACATTAATCTGGTTTTAGTCCAGTTGAACATTGGCTTCGATAGGGACCAAATGGTTTTATCAAGAGAAATAGAGATGAGATGTGAGCCATTGTGTGTAATCTCCCCTCAGCAATGTAGCACAGTTGTGATAACACAGACAAGTCTTCTACTGAAGTTGGTGGCTCAGTTGCCTCAATTCTGAATTTGATTTGAAACTTGTTTATCCTCCTGGATATGTACGTCTGTGCTGGATTTCAAGAAAGATTACCTCTAAAGAGTGATTTAGCTCTGAGCTCAATTTCCACGTAAAACTGGAAGGATTTACGCATTTGTGTCTCCGCTCTGTGTTAGACCCTTCTGAGCTGAACAAGAAAGGAAACAGGAAAAGTTCAAGTTTAGACTTGAAAATGTTGAACCTGTTTTTTTTTTTTTTTTTTAATACCTACAATGAATGATTCCCCCTTTTTGCACATAAATTCTTCTTCTGTTGCCATGCATATGTTTTTTTAATGTATTTATGTAGGCTATATACACACACATATTGGTTTGAAAACTAGAGAGCCCCTAAAGGGACGTGGTGAAGGGAAAAAAAAAAAAAAAGATATGGGAGAAAAAAAAAATACTTGTCAGTGCTTTTGCGTTTTTTCTCGCCAATGTTTCACATTTCCCCTATAAATTTTGCATTTACTGACAAAATGTTTTGCGCTGTGAGAGGGTTCGAATCCCGGACGAGCCCCCAATTATGTTACGTCCCCCTATATACTTGACGTCTAGAGGTTATGGGGACGTAACACATGAAAATTTAATAAATAAAATGCTGTTAAAAGTAAGATGCTTTGCTCTATTAAGGAGATGTGATGTGTGAAATTAAGAAACAGGCAAAGACAAAAACTGAATTTGTACTTGCTTTTAGTAAGAAAAATAATTCAATGTAATAAAACAGCCAATAATACAATAAACAGTGAACCAAATATACATCCAAAACAAATAAATATCTATTTACAAATTATATACAAAAGTAAAAGATTAACCGATAACAAAGTGAAGGACAAGAGCGGTGCTAAAGAAAAGAAATCAATAAAACATAAACACGTTAACTAAACCCCAACACAAACGTGTGGACCCGATGACTGGCAGGAACATCATCCAATCATAGGACCTATGAGATGAGATAGTGAAGAGAGAGAAAAAAGGAGAACAACCCTCCCAAAACAATACGGGACGTAACAGTTCCCCTCAGAAACATTGCATTCTTTCGCAAGGAACACAAAAGTTTTGCGAGGGAACACGAAGTTAAACTGAAGCATTAAGATATATTTTCTGATTGGAAAACAATGATAAAATAAAATAAAATAAAATATTCAACAACATCATCAACAACATCTTTGGCACACTGGACAAAATGAAACAATTACTTTGCATTATACTCAGCTTATGCCATTTATGTTAAAATTAATAACTTTTAAAGTTTGAATTATTTTTGTGTACGTTTATTTCCTTATTATTAAGACTTCTAGTTCATTAACTTATTATTATTATTATTATTATTAAGCAATTTTGGTACAGTGTTGGGTCAGCACTTGATTCCTAATGGAAATCTGGGATGAGATATAATTTATTGGATATTTTCAAATGCAAAATGTCCATGTAAAAAATGTAAAAAAAATAACTAAAAAATCAGTGCACTGTTGACACACGTGCATGAGCACACACACACACACACACACAGTTACACATTCTCAACTTTTGACATTTCTTTATCAGTGACATTTCTTTAATGCACAAAGGACTTAATAGGAGATATGCAGTACAGCTCTGTGTTCAAAGCATGCAGCAAATCACGCTTTTTGTGATTACAGTGCTGCATTGGGAGAGATATCTGTATAACAAGATAACACGTCTATGAAAATGATGAGCAACAATAAATAATGCCACCAGGTACACACGAACAGAACGTTTACACAAGTCCTGATCTCTTTTCTCATCTGTGATTGTGTGTTCCTGCCAGCATGTTTTTATCTTTGTTTTTCTGCAGACTTTGTATTCTGGGTGTAATGAGTCAGGGATATTTATGTACTCTGGGATGGATAAAGCTTACTCTCCTCATGCTAATCTGGTTAAAGAACCAGCACGTGGTTGACCTGCCCGGCTAAACCCTGGTTATGTGAGGTTTATCTGGTCACATGAAGACCTCTATGTGTGAGCTTGAATGTTTTGCAACATTTGTGATGTGATAGAAAATATTTAACTCATTGATAAAGAAATTTTCTCTTTGTTAGTGCCTTGGTTTCTAGTTGAAGTAAACTCAGATATATGGCTTAAGCCATTTTAATTTACACTTCATTACTCTTACTGAAGATTGTTAAATTGATTTACGTAAGAGATGTTGCACAGAAACAGAATACACAGATGATAAATTAAATATGGAGAATGTTAGACCTTCATTATGGATTTTTCATTACATCTTAAACATGTAAACAACTCAACAAAAGAACATTTAAAAAAAAAAAAAAAAAATCTTATACATGACTCATATACATGCTTTGTTTAAAATCATCCATTGTCATTACGATTTCTGTAAATTGACAAACCTGTAAGCTGGAACTTCCCAAAGGGACCTGAACACAGCATACTGTAAGCTATAATAGTGTTAGCTTAGCATAGTAAGCTAAATATACACATAACAACTTTTGACTATTTATTCTGCTCAAAATACACCAAAATGTGTAAAAAGCAACTTTCATTTTTATCTTATTTCGATCCTTATCATGGAATGAGGCAGAAAATAGACGATTTGTAGCTTTTTATACATTTTCCAATATACAGCAAATAAAGGGGAGCATGTGGGATTACCATGGATGCATTGTGGCGGTAACAATGTGTAACGGAAGCAAGATAGTAAGAGCTGTGCATGTAAACCTCACTCCCTTAGCCTCAAGAGGCACAATAGTGACTGATGCTAGAGGCTGCAGTTTTTAGCGTCCTTGTTAGCAAGCCCACCTCCAATGCTGGAAACATCAGTTTGAATCTTGCTCAGAGTGGTGTGAGTGGTAGAACTGGAGGGGTTACAAATGCATCCTGGGTTTTGACATGATAAATTAATTCAACAAGTTAATTGTAATTCACTTTTCTAGTGGTAAAATATAATTTACTTTGTGGTTTCTTGAATAGTTAAGTGCAAGCAGAATGCATGTGTTTGCTGTTGTTGTTTTTTTGTACTAGTCTGTTGTAGTAGTGTAGTAGTTTGCTTGACATTTACATTATTGCTTATGTCTGTAATTTTTCTGTGAAATACACTTTTACGTTTCATTTCCATTCTGGCTTAGAAGAAAGTTTTTCTTGTAAAATCACTTGAGACTGCATGAAGAGCATGAATCATGAAATGTGTTTATTGGCTATGTTTTTCATCTGTAAAAATGTTTCTGGCTCTTTCCTGTTCTTCTGTATAAACAGAAACAGCCTGTTTTCTATTTTAATATATTTTAAAATGTAATTTATTGCTGTGATGACAAAGCTGAATTTTCAGCATCATTACTCCAGTCTTCAGTGTCACATGATACTTCAGAAATAATTCTAATATGCTAATTTGGCGTTCAAGAAACATTCCTCTTGCTATCAGTGTTGAAAACTACTTAATATTTTTATAGAAATGGTTACACTTTTTTTAGGATTCTTTAAGGAGTAGAAAGTTAAAAAAAAAAAAAAAAAAAACATCATTTATTTGATACAAAAATCTTTTGTATCATTGTAAATGTCTTTACGGCCACTTTTAAACAATTTAATGTGTCTTTGTTAAAAAAAATTGTTTATTTTTTCCTAAAAAAAAAATTACTGAAACCCCAAATTTTTACCCCCAATGCTGTCATCAAATGACATGGTTATGTAAATGCTTGGGCAACCTCTGATAAATGAATCAATAAGAGAGGTGTTGCACTGATGAAAGCTCATTATTTATTTGAATATGGAGAATTACGACATAAACATATAAAATCCAACCCGATCTCACGGCAATTCGTACGTTTTTTTACGAGGTTGCTAAATCGTGCGAATTTGTACGAATGACCTACCCAAAACCCGCCCCTAAACCTACCTGTCACTGGGGTTTAGACAAATCGTGTAAATTCGTGAGGTCGTACGAATTAGCCACCTCGTAAAATACGTACGAATTGGTCGTGTGATAGCGTAAAATCCATCAATTTTTATCTAAATGTGTGTGCTTTTGGAATAAAAGCCCCTAATGAAACACTTCACATGACAAATCCATTAACATCCTACACTTTAAAAAAAATCCCCGTAAAATTTACGGTAAAAAAACGATAGCTGTGGTTGCCAGCACTAATTTATATATTTTTTTATGGGACAACACTTAGTTTACTGTCTAGTTTACAGTTCAAAACCATATAATTTAAAGGTTTATATTGTAATAATTATGTTTCATAACTGGGGTTTTTTACAAAAAAAAAAAAAAAAACGTTAAATTTACGGTAAAAAAACTTATTAACTGATATAATGTTAATTTACCATAATTTACCATACTTGTGATTTAATATCACAAGTAACCTGCTCTGTCTTGTCTGTCGACGTGTTGTCAGTGTCCTCTTTGCTCCGCAATGTATTTTTCACTCTGTGTGGCGTGACATGGCCATGGCTTGTCGGACAAAGCAACAGTAACTAAGCGGGGCGGGTCTTTGTGAAGGTTTAATTAACTGTTTTTCACCGTAGCATTTTTACAGTCTTTTACCGTTAAAATCACGGCCATTTTTTACAGTGTAGATTTGCACTTGTGACACAAATATGATACTATCTCTGAAAGATTTCTGTTACAAAACAGTGATCAAATATTGAAGTTAAAGACTTAAACTATATATATAGTTTGTAAAAATGTATGAGTTTTTTTTTTGGCTGTAAATATAAACAGACCTTGGGCATGAGAGTGAGGATCCTGTGCACCAACAGGTTTTTAATCACTTTACTGTTTTCCAGCTCTGCTTTACAACTTTAATAAGGAAACGCTCCATATGAGTGAGTTTATGAGCATTGCAGATGTTCATAAACTCATTAAAATCTCCCAGTTCACCTGTAGGTCTGAAGTAAAAGATCCCTGGTCATTGCTGACCTGCAATAGAGTGACAATGTTTTTTTTATTCTGCAGTGACAATGTATTTTACTGTCAAAAATAAGCTCTGGGATCAACAGGAAAAGGTTTGTGATAATTACACATTCTGTGCATCGAGAACATAACTTACATGAATTTTGAAGCCTAAATACAATCGCCAGAAATCAAAAGCTACTATAGGCTATAAATGAACTACACCATGGTCACTCAACTGCAATGTCACCACCACCAAGCTTCTGACAACTCTTTCAGTCTTTTTAAAAAATAAATAAATAATAATAATAATATTCTCTAAAAAATGTAAGTTAGAATAGTTTGCAAGAGCATGATTATAAACACAACGAGGCTGTGAAAGTGGACTAGTGCATAGATGAGTTTACCTGTTCGGCATGATGATGTTTAATGTCCCTGAAAACCTCTGTATTCTTATTTAGCAACTTGTTAGCAACCACCTTTTTCAAGACACTTAGCTTTAAAAAATCACGAGTGGGGTATTACTGGTGTGTTTTATGTTTAATGCTAATTTGTGTTTGGGTTTTGGCCTACAAAAATAATGCCATCCCTCCAGCACTCTATTGTCAGCATGTATTGCTTGATAACGAAATATAGGGAGTATTTCATACTGTTGCATTCTGTCATCAATCCTACTGACCCTCATGTTGTTCCAAATGTCTATGACTGTCTTCTGTGGAACACAAAAGATATTTCGAAAATGCGTTTTTGCCCATACAGTGAACGTCAATATGGTCTGATATGTTTAGAGCCTTCTGAGTTTCAAAATATATTGTGTTCTGCAGAAGAAAGTTTCCCTTTAATTGAACTAACTGTATGAGATATAAACCAAAAATAGTTAGTGGTGGTTGAGAGTTTTGCAGGTTTTCATTTTGCGAGATGACATTTAAACACTGACTGCAGTTTAATGATATTGAAACAAAGCCGAAGAAAGATATTTTGCATGACCTTTAGGACACTCATGAGGTTTAACAGTATTGCAGGCAAATTCTGTCTTTTTTCAACACAAGCCTCTTTGTACAGTCCAGTATAATTATAGGTTCTGCTGACAGTTTACACAATGACAGAAAAGTCACGTTGACACAAATGGCCAACATCTGTCACTGCCCACAGCCCAACGGTTTGACAGACTGCAAAATACAGGCGAGATTTTCACAGGGATTTGTTAGTGGAGCATTTCCAAACTTTAACAGTCGCTGTCACTTCTTTGGACATGGCGTAAACAGTTGCATCTCAAATTCTCAGGATGAGACACAGGAGGGAGCAAGATTGCAGAAAGATCTGGGTTGCGCTCTTATGAATATACAAAGAAATTACACTATTTCACTGTCAGAATTTGCTGAGAACACAATAAAGCTGCCTCCAGGGGTGTAGGAACAATTATGAATATTAATTAGACAACTGACTCATGAATATTATTTAGGTTGCGTGACATTCGTCAGTAACTGAACTGAAAAGCAGGTAAAAGGGTGTCATATAAGGATTTCATGTTTACTGATCGATTTTAGAAAGAGATGCTTTCAATTGGCAGAGACTTTTGCTTGCTTTTAAATCACAGATCATAAACGTGCAGAGCATAATTAGGTCCAAAATAAACATTTAAAAATGCACAGACATGAGCAACAGGCTAGGGAATAAAAGCAGGGAAAGTAAGACAAAGTAACTTTTTTTTCTGACTCTCTCTGTATGCTTTGTTGCATGATGAATGTTTTATTAGGTCTTCAAATTCACCCCAGCTGGTCAGTTTAGTTTGATGTTGAAAAGACCATTTCAGCCGAAAACATATTTGCACAAATGAAACCAACACATAAATGTTTTTTTTTTTTCTTCTTCCCCAAAGCAAACAATTGTATGTACAGTAAGTGCTAATAGAACGGTGTGTTTGTTATTGCTGTAGCTTCCAGCCATGAAATCCAGTAACCAGACCTTTGGGACCGCTGAACAGATTTAAGCGAACAATGAAATACTGTTGTTCTGTATTTCTTGAACCTGTGTATACTATTGATACACTGTCCTTTTGTGTTATACAGTGTGTAATCCAAATATTTATGCATCTTTTGCAACCCTGCATGTTTTAGTCACAATTCACAGTTCAATTAGTCAGAGCTGTTTCCCTCAGCAGAGAGTAACAAACAGATTGAATTAGATGTAAGCAATGCTGCTTTCTTAAATGTACATGGTGTAGATGTCCATCGTGGTAAGTTGATTGGACCCATATAAATGCTGAATAGCCATCAGGACATATGTTGTGGTCACCACCTGCAAAAGGACCTTCCTGTCGGAGTTGACAGTGATGTTGTTGGTCAAGATTTAGGCCAGATGTTTTAGCCCCCTGAGGAAGTGGAGATGTTGTCTAATGCCTTTTCTCTCTCTCTCTTTGGTCTTGTTGATGTTAAGCAATAGTTAGTCTTTTATAGCCAGACTTTTGAGTCTGGTTCACATTAATTTCTAGTGAAGCTTTACACTCATTTAATTTCAAAAGCAGTTGTTGACTCTCATTTCATCTTGTAATGTTTGCAGTTGAAGAGCCACTTTGGCAACCTTACCAACCTCATATGGTCAGTTTTGTATGACCAAAAACTAAACACTTTGTAGAGGGTGGCATAAATTATTACTACAAAGATTACAAATGTCTGCAATGCCATTGTTACCAACACAGCATTATTACTCTAGTCTACTCAAGCATGGGGGTGTACCAAGAGACGGAAATAGAGGATGGTTCAGAAGATCATGCTCTGAATACATGGCAGCACTGATCAGTAAACAATCACTGCTGCTGTGACTGTGGGCAAGTACAGTTTAGATGCAATAGGAGACATTCGTACCGCTCTTCCTGCTGTGAGACTGTCACACGATGATCTATTGTGAACATTGTGAGTGATAGACATCCCTCATTTGAAAGTCAATGCCAAGACACTTGGCATAGATGTGGCATAGACGATTTATGGCCACCTGATAAAGTTATGATGACTGTCCCTATAGGTGGTTGCACAGCTTTCAATCTTCCTCCTTAATGCTCCCTCTCTTTTTGGCATACAGACAGCCTGAAATATGACAGTCATGCATGGCAAGATTGAAATAAAAGCACAGATGGGTAGCACAGGTTTGCATCGAGAGTGCTTGCTCATTTTTGGGCCAGTCATGTGCCTGATTTCAAACTGATGATGTGAAATATGGATGGTGCTTGGACAGCTCAATGAAAAGAATATCTTCTGAATTGCTTGGTTCTAAAAAACCAATGCCATGTCATTCTAAACTATTGTTTCCATTCCAAATCCCTGAACTCCTGCAGGACAACTCTCTCACACAGCAATCATCCTGGGACCTGTGACGAGGGCGGCCTCGGAGTACATCCTACTCATTTGAAACCATAACAAAATGGTCCCCGTTGCTTTGTACTATTATCCATATTTACTGATTTTAATTTGTTTTATTTATTTTTCTATATATTGTTGTTATGTTTATGAGCTGACTTGTTGCTTCATTGCTTTCTCTGACAGAAACTCTCAAGGGACTTCAAGCTCCAATGAAATACTGTGCGCAAACATGGCACATTTGTTTTTAGTGAATGCAAATATATTTTTAGATACCTTATTTTTTCACATGTGGAAGGGGTTTTCAGTCTTTTAGATGCCACTGAACCCCAAATTCTTCGATGTGAAAAAATGGATATTGTTCAATAATAATAATTTCTATTACATTGCATTATTACTTGTTTCTAGTATTCTACACTGGGTTACACTTTATTTTAAGGTGTCATTGTTACAGTGTAATTATATATTTAAGTACATAGATTAATTAACAACATGTACTTACTATAGGGTTAGGGTAGGATAAGGGTTTGGTTGAGGGTTAGTTGCATATAATTACGCATAATTAACTATTATTACTATGGTAAGTATATGTAACAAGGACACTGTAAAATAAAGTCTTACCATACACTAATGTTTATTTATTTATTTATTTATTTAAGGCATTTTATTATTTATTAATTATTTTAATCATTTTATTTAAATCAATTTTTTTTATTTATTTGTTTTAATCAATTTTTATTATTTTTAATGTCTTTATATTAATCATTTTTATCATTTATTTATTTTAGTCAATGTTCTATTTATATATTTAGTTAGTTTCTAGTTAGTTTAATCTTGTTTATATACATACATACATACATACATATATACAAGTATATCATTTTATTTTATTTTATTTTTACACTTTTGCTCTCTAAACTTTTACACAGACACCCTGGGGGTCTTTGGACCCCCGTTTTTTTTTTTTTTTTTAAACCACTGATATAAGGCATGAAACTGTTTCATATCAGGACTTAATCTAAATGTTACCTCAGTATGTGTGCTTGACTTAAAAAGAACTGCAATCTAATGCGCTCTCCGTCATCACAGTAATATATTGATCCTTTTTCTCAGCTTTATCTTTATTTCCTCATGGTGCTCATTATTCCTTAATTGATTCAAAGTAGATTTAATCTTGCCATTGAGTGTGGGCTTCTTATTGAAAGCATTAGTTTAAACCCACAGTAGATTGGCATCCTCCTTTGTCTGCTCTAATTAGCTGAGCTGTGATGCATTGTTTGTTTCAAAAGGCTTTAAATGCCCCGCTTGACTTAACCTACACGGTTCGTTGTTTATTTGTGTATTCATGTCTTTTATTTTATTACAGGAGGGTAATGAGAGGCTCCAGAAGATGGTGGGCAGCTGTCCTGCTCTGGGGGGCAGCGCTGATCGCAGAGGCACGTCCAGGCAAAGAAGGATTTAGCCCGCTGGGGTATCGACCTCTCGTCAGATTCCGTCACAAGGTATCGATTTTTCCTATTTCATTAGCCATCCCTTTACAAGAGGAGACTTCTGTGTGGCCAGTTACAATGCTAATTGCTATGGAAATCCGCATGGCATCGAGCGCTTCTGGTTTGATTATTGTCATGAACCGAATATCAGATATGCATAACAGTATTTCTTTAGACTAAAACGTATTGGATCTTTCGGTCTGGACATTTCAAACTCCAGGCGAAAACTCCTGCTGCGCTGACATCATGATGAAAGAGCGCAGCGTGATTGTGTAATTGAATGTTTATTGACTGGCCATTGCAGCGAGCTTTGTGGACACACACAGTCAGATACCAGCAATTGAGGCGTAATGCAGCTCTAACAAGCTCCACTGGTTCCCTCTTCTCTTTTTCCTTCATCATCTCCATGAGCGAACGTTCATATTATGTAACGGATCAATTAAATTCCGACTGAGGGAGGGCACTGACTGACAGAACAGGGACTCATGGGAACACTTTCCTTTTATAACAACATAAACAGCTGGGCAGGGGGTCACAAAAATCGTCCCTTTAAGACATGTTTATTTTCCAGTTACCGGAAACTCTAAACCTTTGATGAAAGCTTCTCTTGAAAATGTGGTCTGGAGTAAATTAAGTAAATGAATCGTTATTGATAATGTAAAATTTACATCTTTGCATGCTCCCTGTCACACTCATTACACTTTAAAGCATTTCTCATAGCATCTTGCATTCTTTGCATCTCTTGCAATACATCTGCAGCTTACAAACAGACAAACTGAAGTGTCGTTGTTTGCATGTTAAACCTGCTGGTAAATCCAAAGAGACAAGTACTTCAATAACACGGTGAAACTGGCGTCTTCTCCTCCTGAGTCGTTACCTAGCTACATAAACAGCTGCCATTAGAGAATTACTGTTAGAGATGATGTAGTCATGGCATAGTCCTGACCCAAAAGTACAATGTGGAAAGAAGGCAGTTCAACCAAATGAGAAAACAGCCTGAGAGTAAAAACACACCCAGGCTTTTAGAAAATATTCTCTCCATTTCTCATCTGTTACCGATTCAGACAGCTTTTAGTATTGTCATGCTATCAAAATATTCCATTTATGCATGCAGTTTGGTGTTAATTATTAGTTCATTAGAATTTGACAGATGGCATAGGCAGATATATGCAGTGTTTTATAGATTATGGGCTTCCTGTGAATTTTTATTTCTTGTAGGGAACTGATACTAGAGCGTTAGTATCATGTCAGCCAATTTATTCTTCTAATGTGCAGTGCAGTTTAAGTCTGATTTATTTACAATAAATCTTTTAGCATTTTTTATTTATTTAGCAACAGAGGAAAAGAATGGGATGTTTTACATTTGTTTTGCATCTGAGAAATAGGGATAGTAGTAATAATAATAATTATAAGATTATTATTATTATTATTGTTATTATTATTTTGTGCAGTGTTGGGGAAAGTTACACTCTAAAAAAAATGGTGCTATATAGTACTATAAGTGGTTCTTTGGCTCGTAATCATAGGGGAACCACTTTAAGTGCTGTATAGCACCAAATCTTGGTGCTTTAGTGGTTCTTCGGCGGTTCTTTGGGATGGCTGAGGTGCTATATAGCACCGCTACCGTATACAGAACCTGTTAAGCCCCTGTATGGTTCTTCAGTGGTTCTTTGGGGTGGTTAAGGTGCTATATAGCACCACTGCCGTACAAAGAACCTGTTAAGCCCTTTTAAAAGTTCTTTACAAGCCAAAGAACCACTGTTGGTGCTGTTTTGCACCATTTTTGCACCAGTTGAAGAAATAAAATGCGATATGGCACCTCTTATGGGTTCTACATAGCACCATTTGATAGTGCTGTAGAGAACCTTTAAAGATATGGTGCTACATAGCACCAAAAGTGGTTCCCCTATGATTACGAGCCAATAACCACTTTTTTTATAGTGTACTTTTAAAACTGAATAAAGTATATGCAAGTATATGAAGGAAATGCATATTCACGCCTGTACAGTAAAGGGCGCAGCTCAAGGAGAAGGAATTTCAACACTTATTTCTAAATCCAATCTAAAGTAATTTTTGCTTATTAGTACAGTATGGCTGAAGTAGATCATTGATGGTCAGCAGCAAAGACTTTGTTTAATAAAGTGAGATTAAATACATAAAGTGTATTTATTTGTGTAATTTGTGTAATTTAATATTAACTATTACAGGATTGCGTAAAATTCTGAGATTGCATTTCACTGTTTTTATTCATTTTGAGGAATACTGAATGTATTTGTGCAAATGAGATGAGTAAATGCTCACATTTACAATAACCATCATGTTTACACAGCGCACACAACGCCTCTGCACTTTATTTCTCTCAACATAGGGACAGGAGAGCTGTCAGTCAATAAATGTGAAAAAGTAACTTGTGTTACTTATTTGAAAAAGTAACTTCGATATTTTGTTGTAAATTGAAAAAGTAATGTGTTACTTTACTAGTCACTTGAAAAAGTAATCTGATTACGTAACTCAGGTTACTTGTAATGCGTTACCCCCAACACTGATTATGAGCATTGAGCATCAGTTGACATTAAACTCTTAAAATAATGTGGAGCTCAGTCTTAATGTGCCCCACTAATAAAAGTGGAAGATCACTACTACCGTTGTGGTTATAAATGTGGTTGAAGTGCACATTTAACCTATTGACCCATTAATTCTCTGAAGGTAACCTTGAATATCCCACTCCACTCAAGTATCAGTGTTGTTTACTAATGCTCACAACTCTCTTATGTAGACATTCATTTAATAAAGCTAGAAATTATGAATGAAGATGCCCTTTGGTCTTCTCTTTCACTATTAATTGTTAATGCTGTCATAGGCCTATCAGAAGGCATACATAGTTGAAGTGCACACTGTGGGAACATGTAGTTGGCAGTTTTCTTACAATAACTTTCTCATCAGACCACAATGTGTGAAAATATCCATTAATTGCAAAAAACAGCCTCAGATAAGAATGTATTTTATAGAACAAACCAGAAGCATTTATACTTATTATAATTATACTTAGTGTTCATGTTATAATAGAATCGTATATTAAGGGTCATATCGTGTCATTTGAGTGGAGTTATTCCAGCAATATAAATTCAAAAGGATGGCTGGCTAGGGTAAGGGAACTGAAGTACCAAGCATGTGTTTCAAACAGGGGGAGGTGTGTTGGGCGAGGGCTGCAGGGTTGAGCCTGTTTTTCTGGCACAGGCACAGAGATAAGCGGTGACCCCATTAGCTTTCCCTCAAATCGGCCTGCTTCAATCATCATGAGTAATTCAGCTTATAGTATGAAGCTTTGTCCTGCTCTGCAAAAGCCAATCTCCTGTCAAAGCCAAAGGTTTAATTCACAGTAGCCCCATCCTTCCTCTACCTACACTCAGATTATGGCCCAAATTGGGCTCCACCCCACATTTAGACCAATAAAACAAACTAGATTTTTGAGTGACAGATGGCGCACATGTCAGATAAAGCAAGGAGGGCGGGGTCTTGTAGGATCTTATTATAGCTGCGATTTCATTTCTGTAGTTCAGTTGCGTAATTGATGTACAATTGATTCCAGGAAGTTAATCTATTCACATAGACTCAAAAGTCTTCAGAGCGTCACAACGGAATGAATGAGCTGTTACCATAAGATAAATGCTCCCTCGACTATTGCAGGAATGTGACTTTGAACATGAAATGAATAACAGTTAAGGGCAATTATACTCCTTCCTTGATACATTGAATCAAGAAACAACCAGCGTATACATAAGTTTTAAATAAGAACTGCAAGGTCAGATGGTGAAAAGAGGAAAAAAATGGTAGGTAAAAGAGAAAGATCTGGAGAGAAGTGTTGGTGACACAGACACCATTCAAGTACACTACAACACAAGCTAAGAGGAATTGTAAGTGCGTAACTGATGGTGTTTATGCTCCAGTTAGGAAGGTGCTATGGTGAAACTGTCTTTTTAACTGGCACCGGAAGGGGAGGGGCAACATTGGTTTCATTTTGGACAGATTGGACAAATGGCTCCAAAGCCCTTGGAAAACAGAGAAAGCTTGTAATTTGCTGCCTCGTGGTAATCACTCAAAATTAATCGAATAATCCCTCTAGATATCCTAATTATCTCTTTGATCTACTTATATCAAGACCAATTACTGATATATTTACTGATTACAGATTTTAATGCTCAACTATACAACAAAAATGTATTTAGTCACTATGCATACTGACACATACTGTAATTCACGAAGCATTAGTTCACTTTATATGCACATTTTATATGCACATTGACTTTCATCATATGGAAAAGAACAGCTTGGAAAATCTAATCTTATGTTGTATTTTACAAGAAAATAAAACAAGGTCAGAATGACGAGTAAATGATGACCAAGTTTTCATTTTGGGTCAGCTAAAGCTTCTGGTTTAGAATTTTGTTACATTTTTTCTTTTATTTTTCATCCTATGACACTGTTGTATGTCTTCCTTGGAAGCAAAATGATAGCTAACATTAACATTTCCCATTTGTCTCCTTAACGTTGGAATAAAGCATCCTTTAACCTTTAGAAATAGACTTGTTGAGAGACTGCCGCACCCTGGCTGGTCTGAATGAATGAATCATTTAACTCATACTGACAAATAATTCAGGCACCAACATTTTGAAAGAATATTCCAGCTTTCTATGGCAATATGCCATAGAAATTATGTACAACATACTTTTAAAGAAAGAAAGGAGCAGCAGTCGTTTAAAAAAGTGCATTGTTAATGTAATAATGCAATTGTATGTAGAAGTAAAACAGGAATCAAATGTATGTGGGCTGTGTAAAACATCAAATGTCAAGTGTGTGGATGTCTCTATTGACATACTGTACTGTGAATGTATTGTAAGTATTGTTTTTCTTTCTGTTCTTGTTCCAGCAGGATGGGATCTCAGAGAGTTTACGGATTAAAGGTATGTACAATCCCCACTTTTCTCTCTTTTTTCCCTTTTTAGACACTTACAATGCAAATATATTATTAAAAAAAAAAAAAAAAAGGACCAAAAGGTGCCAGGATTTTACCATGTTTTTGAGGGGACAGTTTAGGGGAACACTTCAAAGTACTTTGAAGTAAATATGGTTATGATGTAGTACTTTGTTAATAGAGTATTTGTGTTGAGAATTGAGAATTTGTTTTGGAGCAGTATTGGGTAATCAAGCAGGCAGCATATAGCCACATTAATTATCATGCTAGCAAACAGTCTGTGGTTTAAGGTGTAAATCATGTGTTGGCTATTGCCCAGCAGTCATCTGTAATTAAGATGGCACAAGAGTTAGTCAGATGATGCCAAGAACCTACAGAGAGCGCTGAGATGTGAAAAATCCATCTCACTCCTCAGTCTCTGTGTGAGGTGAAGTCCCACCATAAATTTTATCTCCGGTCAGCTCAAAGGTGCATGTGTTAGCAGCTCCTTTGGCTACAGGTAATATAATCAGACTTTAATAGAGAAGCAGACTGTATTACTGCAGAAGGTCAAAGCTGAGTTGGCATTGTGATAAAAGACAGGAACTCACTTATCTACAGCTGCTCAATCAAATGGATGCTCTTTGTTTTTATCTTCTCTGCCTTTTTAAAGTCAATGAGCTTGTTTACATGCACATCCATACTCTGATAACTCGCAAAAATCAGCTTATTGAAATAACTTGTTGTCCCATTTTACATACAAACCAATAACCCAGCAATGCAAGTAAACTGTTTACAAGACTTTTTTAATAAATCAGGGACATCAAAATGTAATCATTTGTGTATATGACTCAGAGAATTCCATATGTTATGTCGGTTGTGATGTTGAACAAAGCATTAAAAACTGAACAGTATTCCAGTGGAAAACTTACAAACTCGTATATTATCCTCTCATGCAGTTACGGATGCAGAATTTTGATTGAACCACTTCTACTTCGACTGCATGAGATGAGAACACTTTATACCAAGAATTTTATAATTTCTTGGGTTAGAGTTTTAAACTGTATTTTCTCAAAATGTTTGCTCTGTCTGGATGCGTTTGTTCACCCAAGGGTTTGTTCCAAACCCGTAAGACTTTTGTTCGTCTTTGGAACACAAATGAAATGAATGAAATCTGAGAGACTTCTGTCCCTCAATTGACAGTTTACGCAACTGACACTTTGACGCTTCAAAAAAGTTCATAAAGAGACCATAAAACTAAACCATATGAATTTAGAGGTTTAGTCCAAATGAACAGATTTAATTTAGGCTTTTATTCACATAAAAACAAACATTCACATTCACACATCAGTTGTGGTAAAGAGAAGCTCAAGCATGTTCGCTTGACGTGCGAGGAACATGAGGTTCATTCTCATGTTACGCAGCAAGTTTGAGCTTCCTCAAAAGTTTTGTTCTTGCGCATCACAGAGGTTCGGTTGAGCTTCTGTTAATGTTTGCTGATCAATGTTTGTATGTGAATAAAAGCCTAAATTCAAGAAATCGTGTTTTTTCAGAAAATTTTTACTAAACCGCTTAATTCATATGGATTAGTTTTACGATCTCTTTATGAACTTTTTGAAGCGTCAAAGTGGTAGTTGCACAGAATGTCTGTCGGACTGTCGATTTCATTAAAAAATCTTTTTTTTTTTTTTTTTCTGAAGATGAACTAAAGTCTTACGGGTTTGGAATGACATGAGGGTGAGTAAATGGTGAACAAATTTTCATTTTTGGGTGAACTAACCTTTTAAATTCACATGTAAGGATACTTTTCTGTCACTTGTCACACATGCAAAGATCAATAAGCCAAAGGAACGCAGGTTAAAGAGTTAATTCACCCAAAAATGAAAATTCTGTCATTCATTACTCAACCTCATGTCACTCCAAACCCGTAAGACCTTTTTTCATCTTCGGAACACAAATTAAGATATTTTTGATGAAATCCATGGGCTATCTGGCCTCCAATAGACTGCAACACAATTACCACTTTCAAGGCTCAGAAAGGTAGTAAAGACATAGTTAAAATAGTCCATGTAACTACAATGACAGTGACTACAACAAAAATGATGACCTTATTCAACAATGTCTTCTCTTCTATGTCAGTATTCTCGTCGCTTCTTAACATTAGGTTGAAGCACTGTTAGTCACATGGACTATTTTAACAATGTCTTTACTACCTTTCTAGACCTTGAAAGTGGTAATTGTGTTACAGTCTACTGGAGGCCAGATAGCTCATGAATTTCATCAAAAATATCTTAATTTGTGTCCCGAAGATGAACAAAGGTCTTAAGGGTTTGGAGCAACATGAGGGTGAGTAATTAATGAGAGAATTTTCATTTTTGGATTAGCAAACCCTTTAATGTGTTTACATGCTGGGAGAAATCTGGGAAAGGGGCAAAAATCTAGCTTTGTTGATCGGTTTATGCTTAAGCCATTTATCACCTTACTCCGATAAAGGAAAACAGGTTAACGCATTTAAACAACCACATGCATGTTGGCTTATTAAGCATAATAATAAGAATGTGTGTGTAAATGTGCTCAATGTGAAATCAACACTGACACTATTTACTTTCTTCATTCAAGTTCCTGGTCTTATTGTGAACAGTTAATCTCTGCTGGTTATTAAAATATTCTTCATAGATACTCCTCTAAAATAACTGTTTTGATGATATCACCACACCAGCTATTGGATAATGTTGGCCAACATCCTAATGGCATTGTTTTAGCAAACTGACATTCAGTCCATCCAATTTTATATGGATAAAATCATGCCCCACCCCTATTTTTAACATAACTTAAGTGCGATGGGTTGCGAACAAGAATGCACTTTGAATTTAATACTTAGTACGTACATTTTTGATACGTTTGCCTAACAAAAAAAGTATTCTCATAATCCTAACAAATGCATAAAATAGTTTTTCTTTTTTTATATATTACCCAAATAAGAAAACCAATGTAGAAACGCTTGGATGGCTTGTTCCACACTCCACTTAAGATTCTGTCTGGAAATTATTTTTGAGGGGCCGTTTCAATTATTTATTAATCATTTTAATTATTCAGTCTAATTACTCCATGTTTAAGTGGATTAAATTCTGACTTAGGTATATTATCTTAATGGAGGTTTTGGAAGATTCCTGTGACTATGTTAAAGGCTTTTGATGAAGCTGATTCATTTCTTTTGATGAAGCTCATCTATTGAATAATTATTTCATCTTTTGAAGTACATTAAGCCTTAGTGGTGAATACATTCAGTACAGTCAAGACAAACTGCTTTTGGCTTAATTTGTGACATGGCAAATGTTTCCTGTTTTGTGAATTCAAATTGCAGAGTGCAGCACATAAAATATAGCTGAAAAGAATATGAAGCCAACTGAAATTGGCTGTCAGAATTCGGAAAAGAGAAAAACTAAGAAAGCATGCACAAGCGCATAGCAGAATGCCCTGTAATTGGAATCTTAAATTAAGTGGTTGGGATTTCCACAGTTCCACTGTGCAGCTGAACACAAAATATCTTACTACTGAGGGTGAAATCACTTCTTTTTGGATTGAAGAATAGCTTTTTTTTTAATAGTATGAAAATTGGAGGTAATGTATTTGGATCACCAGCCACTCGACACTATTACTCATACCCAGCTCTCACAGACAAAAGCTTTCACAGACAAAAACTTTCTTTCTGTTTTATTTTTATCCAAATACGAACATGACAGGGTGTGCCCATAGAGCTCTTAGCATGCTCATAGTACAAAAGCAGGCCTGGTCCCCTGATCCTAGCTTTCAATATATTGTGTCAACTTTGTCATTACAATATGATTTAATAATGTGCACGCAGGGACCCGTTATTGGCCTGCAGTCGATGAAACATTTCGAAATGCTAAAGGCTTTAGCTCTAAATTGTATGTTAATCCTGAAATCTCTTTAGCTTCTTTGGGATTCCTTTTCACTTTTTGAAAGGGAACATTGCATTGTGTCTGGTGAGACTGTTGCTAGACTTACTGCCAGGCTGCAGTAATTTTACTTGACAGAATCTCTTTTTGGGCAACTGCCCACTGTTCAAATAGCTACTGAACATCCCATGTGTACTTGTTAAAGTACGATCGCTAAATGTAATTGAATTCTATTAATGCAGATTTTGCTAAATACTGTATTGTTTTGCATGCCTAAAGAGGAGAGGAAGATGATATTTTGTAATTAGATGCTTGATTGAAAGAACATTCCGGGTTCAGTAAGCTCAAGCAACAGCACTTGATTACCACAAAAACTAATTTCTGGTTGTCTCTCAATCTGGGTTGCAATGAGGAATACATACAATGGAAATCAATAGGAGGCAATCCGTAAACATTATTATAAAACAGGTTAGTTCCTGTCCTTGATTCTGATTGGTCACCGCTTTACCCAACGGTTCCGTGTATCACTACACAACACCCTTGTTCCGTGTTCACAACAATTCAGTCTTTTCAATGTAAAAGTCTTCGGTACTGACTGACACACCTATAAAGACAGTCTTTGCCACCATCTAATGGCGTAATAATGTAACTTCTGTTGCTGTTCACGGTCATGGACTATTTTTTTCTGGCGGAAGGAAGGCTTTTAGTTAAAGTTTACTTCATGAAAGTTGCATTGATACATTTTTTGGCTTTAATATTTGAATTTTGTGGTAACCGTCTTATAAAAGCAATAAGGTACTTGAGGCTAGTGCTGAATCATAAATAAGTCACGGCTGAAGGGTTTGCAGGCACTCCAGCTTCACGTCGTGCCTAACAACGCCCTTCAGCCGTGACTTATTCCCGGTACAGCACAGCCTCTCGTACCTTATTGCTTACAAATACCCACATAATTTGACTGTATCACGAAAACATTGCATACTAATGTTTTTTTAGCAACTTTATTGCCATGACAATGCAATGCTATAAACACTGAAAGCCTAAACTAACTGTAAAAAATGATTATTTAAACAGTTTTACACCTCAAATAATGCACAAATTTGTGTTTTTTATAAAATTACAAGCTTTTATTATTATAAGCTTTTGTTGTTGTTGTTTTAAAGAAACGAGAGATGAATCAAAATTATTTTTGAGGTAATCAACATTATATCACAGTTTAATCTTAAAATTGAAATATTCCTTTAAGAAAAGGCCATAGCGGCCAGTGTCGTTAAAGTCTGAACACTACTACTTCTCAAATTGGTCTTTGACCATTAAGACCTTTAATTTAATTCCAGAATAAGCCATTTCAACCCAGTAGGAAAAGTTAATATTGAATTTCATGAATATTCATTAGCGGAAAAGCCAATGAAGCGGGAGGGTGTCTAATTTCAACAAAGGGATTTGCACATGGAAGGTAATGAATCCAAAAAGACTCATATGGGAGATGAACGCTTCTGTTGTTGCTCTTAACAGATGTTGTCTCAGCATCATCGCTAGCTGACAACTCTTGCTGAGAGTGTTTTTAAAAGCCCCACTTTAGCAGTTCTTATAGCCCATCTACAATCCATTACTAAAATGCTAATAAGTTATTTAATGTAAGTTAATGCCTTCACAAAGTAGAAATAAGACTATTTCAGACAAAATGTTTAATTTTCTCCACCAAAACCACTGTGGAGTTTAGTAAGTGCCAACATTTTTTTATCTCAGTTTTTCTATTGTTGCAGTTCTGGTGCATCTGGCCAGGACTGAATCTTGCCAACTCAGTAAAGTAAACTGCAGTGGTGGCATAAAAACAGACAATTAAATGAATGGTAGACTATATGAATAAACAGGACAGGTGATATTTGCTCATTTAGACCTGAGGCAGAGAATGGTTTGCTGTGTGGTGGCTGAAAGTGCAGAAATCTATACTATTTTTGTTGTTGTTCTTCTCTTCTATCAGATGCCTGCTTATGTTATTGTATCTCTTTCTATCCATTTTGCTCTGTCAGTCCTTTACTCGCTTTGGTTTTACCCCTTTTTCCAGTTAAGTGGCTGTTTTGGGAGTTAAGAAGTTACATGGATTCTTTTCCAAAACCTAGTGAGCTGTCCGCTGCCTACATTGGCAGCTGTCTTATAAGGCAGCATTCTAACTGAAATGGAAGCTCATAAGTGACTAATTTGGAACATTCTACATTGGCAGCAACTCTGTGTGTTATACAAATAGCACACAAAGCAACTATTGACTTCAATAGAATTTGGTGTTATCATGTTGCTTTGCTAAAAACATGACAAAACATCCTAAATATTGGGTAAAATAGTTCATTTTTAATTAGATTAAATGTATTCATCAGTGCTTTTCTGCATTATAATAGTGCATGTTGCAGTGCATTATGGGAGAGCTTCTATTATCCTACATAGGTAACTCATCAGATTTCAGAGCAGATCCATCAGAATCTTTCGGTCTTGGTGGACTCTCAGCATTTGTTAATGGCAACATTTTCATTTTTCTCTTTTAATCTTATCATGATGAATCTGTCTAGGTTAGGGCAGATGAACGACCTTCAAAACACTGCTCAACAAGAGGGGGTTTCAATCTTTTACATGCCACAGACCTCCATATGTGATATATAGCCCTTGTGTTTCTCTTGTTTCTTTGTCAGTTGTTGGTTGTAATGGTGTCGTTTGCTTCCTCATGTCTTCGTTTTGTTTTTAATTTGATTTGATTTGCCTTGTTCTACAAGATACTTTTGAAACACCCTGAAAGAGTACAGATGATGGATACAGTGATAGTCGATGGAATTGCTCAATGGCACAGAAATGGTTTAATGTTATATGAATTAGCAGGGCGAGGTTTCTGCGGGGTGTACAATTACTGAAGCATGGTGGTGCCTCATAAATAGTGTAACTCAGTGGGACTTAATGACTGCTGCATTTTAATAGGGTTTAACTCCACTCGCTGTACAGATCTTAACACTATACAGATTCCACCTCCTGAGCTCGAATTGATCTTGTAACCAATGACTTTGCCACAGTGTTGTTTTCTATTGAACACTATATCTACTGCTTTATGGGAGCCAGTCTATATCTGCATCTGGCTAGTCATTAGCTGTAGGATGCCTTTACACTGATAGTCAGTTTGCAATTTATTAAAGTTCAGGAAAAAGTCGATTGGACTTGATTTGCATTTAAACAGGTCTCATAGTTTCTCAGTAGCACATAATTTTGTCAGAGACTGATTGAAGATAAACAATGTTGCCATCTAATGGTCATTCATTTTTTCATTGTTGATCTAAATATTAATTTAGAAGATACAGAAGAATAAATAGTGGTCTTCAACCTTAAAGGTGGAATCAAATTGCTCTTTATCCTTTGAGGTGAAACAGCCTTATACATTGTAAAGCTTGCTATAACTCCCCTGTTAAAGAAAACAATTTATTGAAACTAAGCTATATATTTATATATAGATTTATATATTGTGCATTAATTTATATACATTATATACAATGCATTATATAATATATAAGTATATTTATAATGATAATGTGTTTATTAATGTCAAAAATATAAAGGTGTGTTCAATAAACAATAAAAAACAATAAAAAATATCTTATTGGAAATAAGGAAAACATTCTTGCAATGTCTCACCCTTTCGCACTCACATAGAAACATTCAAAATATTGACTTTGATTTTGGTTCAATCTCAGACCTAAAAGGATGAAAAAGAAATGAAAATTCAGCATTTGTTCCCTTTGAGAAGTCTATTCTCTTTGAGGCACAGCATGTTGCTAGCTTTGGGTAAATGTGATTAAAGGCCAGGAAACATTATTGAATCCTTCATTTCTACATGTAAAGCTCCCCTGTTCAATCACTGGAGTATACCAGCATTATGTTGTATGAGAGAACATATGTAACACTTTAAAATAAGGTTCATTATTTAACATTACTTAAAGGATTAGTTCACTTTCAAATAAAAATTACCCCAAGCTTTGCTCACCCTCAAGCCATCCTAGGTGTATATGACTTTCTTCTTTCTGATGAACACAATCAGAGAAATATTAATAAATATCCTGACGCATCGGAGCGTTATAATGGCAGTGAGCAGGATCAACAAGTATGAGCTGAAGAAAGTGTCTCCATCCACATCCATCTGACATAAACATATTCCACACGGCTCCAGTGGTAATAAAGGCCTTCTGAAGCGAAGCGATGCCTTTGTGTAAGAAAAATATCCATATTTAACAAGTTATGAAGTAATATCTAGCTTCCGCCAGACCGTCTTCCGTACTCAAATTACGGAAAAAATGGAACTGCCGTTGCATCGTTTTTTTTCCATAAGTTGAATAGGGAAGGTGTAGGATGTAGTGTAAACGTTTTGAACTGCAAGAGTTTCACTTTCTTCTTAAGTAGAATGCAGAAGGCGGTCTGGCGGAAGCTAGATATTTTACTTCATAATTTGCTAAATATGGATTTTTTTATTTTTTATTTTTTAACACAAACACATCCCTTCAGAAGGCCTTTATTAACCCCCCAGAGCCGTGTGGAGTACATGTTTATAATGGATGGATGTGGATGGAGACACTTTCTTCAGCTCATACTCATTGATCCCACTCACTGCCATTATAAAGCTCAGCCTCAAATGCGTCAGGATATTTATTAATATAACTCCGATTGTGTTCATCAGAAAGAAGAAAGTCATATACACCTAGGATGGCTTGAGGGTGAGTAAAGCTTGGACTAATTTTCATTTGAAAGTGAACTAATCCTTTAACTACTTTAGTTAACATTAATTAAGAATGAACAATATTTCTACAGCATTTATTAATCTAAATTAATGTTAATTTCAACATTTACTAATTATTAAAATCAAAAGTTGTGTTTTTTAAGTAAGGAATGATTGACGTCGGGCCGTTGAATTCTTAGAAAATAATGCACACCCGAGGTGGTAATGCGGCCACGACACGAAGCGGATTATTTTCTAAGAATTCAACGGCCCGGAGTCAATTATTCCACTTATACTACGGTTTTTGTTCTTAAAACACTCTTTTGTGTGGGACTAATTTCTTATGCATCACATCCCAAGCCTCCATTGCTAATTCCAAAACGTCATTTCAGAACTAGTAACGGAGGCTTGAGCCTTGATAGCAGAATAATACCAGTGATACAGATATTAACGCAGTTGAGAGAGAGAGAGAGAGAGAGAGAGAGAGAGAGAGAGAGAATAAGCAGCATATGTGAATTAGCCTACCTGATCTGTGCGTCTCTAACGGCAGCAGTGTCTCTACTAATAGCGAAACTATACGTTTATCTCAAGAACCGCACAGTTATTACCTAACTGGTGAGTCATGTAGCTTAAGTTGCTAAACTATTTTACTGATTAATTCATCAGAGCAGCACTGACCAAACGTTTCTGTGCGAGTGTGTGTCCGTACTATACAGTAACATTACGTGTATACATTTGAAAGAGAGAGAGAGAGAGAACGTGCGGGAGAGTATATGCTTTCAGGACAATAAAACGATTTTGTGGCAAAAACCATGACAATAATTTGTCGTTTTCATCCTATTGTTTACTACTGTATATTTATTTGCTTGGTCGGTGTCATTGTGGGTTTTGGTTATTTTGCGGTTGTATGCTGTAGGACCTATTGAAATAACTGAAAACATTTGGCGAAGTGATATAGAACTGCAATGCGGTCAAGACCAGCTAGAACTACTTTAGCCATGCGTTTCCCTGAAAATAATTGGACACATTAGAACTTTGGTCAACCAATCAGATTTGAGCATTCAACAGCCCCGTAGTATAACATTAGGTAATGCACTGTGAACTGACATGAACAAACTATGAACAACTGTATTTTTATTAATTAACATTAACAAAGATTAATAAATACTGTAACAAATGAATTGCTCATTGTTAGTTCATGTTTGTTAACACATTAACTAATGAAACCTAAACATCTTAAAAATGAAATCTGTTGTTCTCTAAAGAAAATTATACTTAAATGCTAGAGAGTACTTACACAAAGTTTCATCACGAAAAAAAAAAAAAGGAGAAAAAGTGAAATTCTTTGCTTGGAGCATTTTTAGCAGGTTATTGACTGGCTAAAAAACTATTACTGCCTATTGATTTTTGAGTTTAGAACTGTAAATATTTCCTGAATTCTGTAGAGCACCATGTATTATTAGTAATAAATATTATGCAATTCATAAAAACATCTCCTTGAATAGAGCTATCAAATAAGCTGACTATAAATAATACTTGTAAACTGAAATTTAAGGGTCAGTTTTAAGGGTCAAACTTTGTTTGAAGCACTTCATCATAGAGTGATATTTGTATTTATTAATAATTTAAATATGTGAATTGTGACACTCTTCCTGTGGATATTGTCCTGCTAAGGCTTCTCGTTGCAGTTTGTTGATGGTGTTCTGTAGCTGCTCTCATTCCTTTCAGCAGATTTATTAGAGCTAATCAGTGTCAGGTAATAAAGGAAAATAAAATAATAAATGAGAAATAATGCCACAACTGATTCAAAGTGACGCATCTCGGAGGAAGCATATCGCAGATCATTATGCCTGAGATGCTGCAGTGTCTCACTTTAATTTAGCCAGTGCTGAGACGTGAATTGTTGTGCACAGTGATTGTACAGAAGCATGTTTAATGAATAAAAAACCGCATCAAACTTAGTGTTTTTCCACCTTTCCCATAGCGAAGCGTTCTATAAATACAGCTCCTCTCAGCCAGGTGCTTGTTAATACAACCCGCCATCATTTTGTGATATCTCATTCTGCACTCCAGCAATGACTACGGGAGAGATTTGGTTTGTTTAAAGGAATTGCAGAGTAGTTGGTAAAAAGACAGCAGATGGAGGAGTAATGGCAGGCAGGTGAGCGCAGCGTGTTTCTGTGTCATCTTTCATGAGGAGTTTGAAGCATTGTTTGAAGGCTGTTTATCCGGATGCGTTTCCTCTGTTTTGGAGGAGCAGAGTCCACAGAGGCTGCTTAAAGGGCTGCAGCGAGCCGAGCTGAAAGCTGCCGAGTGTTGTTTACTACATTACCCAAAGTCCCTAAGGACCGGCTTTTGTGCTGGAAAACATCAGATGGCCTGGGACTCGCACCTTTGGTGGTGACAAGAGAATGAAACGATAATGCAGTGTTAAGAGGAAAGAGACAAAACCCATGTGTTTAAACAAAGGCTCTGAAAGTTTGGCATGTCACCACTCATTGAAGCGCAGTGGTGTCAGTGTTTAGTTGAAAGACTTTACGGAGACTTTGAAAACACTTTAATGCCAAATTCACTGAGAGCAACTAAAGTGAGTTTTTGTTTTTTTTATGACCAACATCATTAATCTTAAAGTTTAGGATGTATTCAGGCTA